>NC_030678.2:143050831-143674403 GCF_000004195.4 Xenopus tropicalis | reverse complement strand
GTACGGATCCTATTCTGCTAATAATATTTAACCCAACCAAAAGTAATTATGCCATTTGAATACAGTTTTCTGTTGATCATTTTGTAGTTTCTGTAATTTGTAGTAACTGTTTTTATGTAGCACTCCACTTTGAAATTTTATCAGCTATTTGGCTGATAGAAACCTTAAACCTAGAAACCTAGAGTGGTTTTAATAATAATAATAATATAGACATGACATGCCAGGATAGAATAATATACAGGGATTTGGTGAAAATGACTTCCCTAAGTGGTCAGTACTTCTAGTATTACTGTACTAATAGAGAGTATAAAATGGACTTACCTTTTAGTGAGTGTTTCAATGAGGTAGAAAAGTGGGAAAGCTAAATGTATGCCACTGAGAGTGATATCACATCCCCGAGGTCTGCTTTAAATTCATATGGTGTACTAGCAAGAGAAGATGCCCGGCCTTTCTTGTGTAAAAGGGATTGGTAAAGTAGTTTGTTTTGAAACCACACCACAGCCTTATCATACCATGTTGAAACTAATAACAGGTTAGGTACGTTTGCAATAAATGCTCAATGTAAATGAACAATTCCAAATGGCACACAAAACAGGGAATAAAAACATGAAGCCTCAGGAACAAGGGTTTTTCTTTGTTTAAGATCATAGAATTACTAAGACACCATATATCAAGGTAAACTCCAAGTGCAGTTGGTAACTTGTGCTTTTCCCCACAGTCAGTTGTGCATAACACCACTTTCATTAAAGGTACTAGCATCAAAATGCGCTCCTTGCACTTCCGTATAGTTGTGCTTGGCTCCCCTCCGTCCTTCTTGCCTTCTGTTCCAAATTGGGCTCTGCTGTGCCATTTAAACCATTAGAACCCTGAAGCTATGGCCACCTCTTGAAGAAGCAGTTGCTCCCGGGTTTCCTCAGCACTGTTTCAATAGGCGCAGCACACATTAACCAAAATTATAGGGCTCACACATCTGGTGTGAATGTTTCCTTGACTGGCAACACCTTGCATTATGTTGGGAAAGTTTTTTATGCATTGGTTTTACAGGTTGATACTATCACACTCTTGCTTCTAACAGGCCAGACCATAATCAACACCAGTTATTTTTTGGTGCGCTTGAGACAGAACTTGGCAGATGAGTCAAATTGGCATTGTACATTTTAATCAACGTAACAACATATCAAGAATTTTACAACATAAAATACAAACTTTTTAAGGGGTCAATGCAAACTCTGAAACCAATGAGTAAAGCCTAAAAGAATGCCAGTGTCTACAGCCCTTACTCATAAAACCCTGAGCTACCGGTCACTAAAACTTGATTTTTCTTCCTATCTTTATCTAATAATAACTTACATTTTATAACTTATCATTTAATATGTTTTGCAGCATTTTCTTGCAGTGGCTAAACCATTTCTACCTAATAGGACTAGGCCGCTTTAGTGCTTGCTCTAGGCCATATTGTCTACTCCCAGCACTATGGAGATGCCCATATTCACCAAGTACCAGCAGATGGGTGGTTGTTTGTTGTGCAGTGCATTCCTCAAGCATTTGAATGGTACAGAGTCACAAGTGAGTAAACAATGACACAGTGGTGTTTTATTTACAATCCATTTTTAGACACAAACACCCTGCCTTAAATATCTGCCTTGGGTAAGTTGTTTTATACACTCTATAAACAAAACAAATTCATTCCTACTATACACTAAATATCAGTGCTCTAATAATATTATTATATTAAGGTATGTTCTTTTTTTAATGAGTAAAATGGTTAAAATGCTATACTTCCTTGTGCAGAATGAACTGAATAATGAGCAGCCAGGATCACACCCAAACACTAATTCTTTCACTCTCAGCTGAAGTATGCCATCATTTAGCCTTAATGGCCCTCCCACCCCCCATACATATAAATAGAATCAAATGGGCGTTTTGCTAAGCTTTAAAGGAGAAGTAATGCCTATTTCTTGAAACAGGTTATGTTTATCTTGTTTTTGGAGCAACTAAATAGCAACTAAAGCTTCATTGTGTTATGTTGATTCTATTGTGCTATAGGGCTGCTTGTCATCTATCATGGTCAACATTCCTGTTCCATATAAGATTGAGCACAACCTTCATACCAACTTTGTTCCTAAACAGGGGATAAAGGGGCCACTCAGGTGGAACCTACAGAGAAAGTTAAAGGGCTTTTAGTATGATGTAGAAATTGCAATGGCTTGTCATTTATTATTATTTGTTATCTGGTTTCTAGGGTACAAATTACCATTTGAGGATCACTATCAGAGGGTAGAATGTGTGACTATCTAAGGCCTCTGCTCTGTCCCAGCATGCAACTGTATGTAGTGAAGGGGGCTACTCACACACCTGCCAAGGAAATAATATGCACCCTAGTGGTAAAATAACAAAAGCATCTCCAGGCACTCCTTTCAAAAACAAGGTTAAATATGTTTCAAGCATTGGTATATCTGTGGTATCATTAGTATATCTATACATGGGGGCAAAGTTCTGTTATCTACAACAGGGATTTGCTGCCAGCAACAGGCAAAAGGCAGTACTGCAAGTAACACAGCGATCTTTGGACCACAATAATGTTTAAACTAAGCAACAGTCAGAGGTGAAATTATATCAAGGGGGCAAGATTTAGAAGTGATTTAGTTTCATGTGATACTTGAGAAGTGAAGTGTCCCCTCCTGGCAGATTTACACATATGTGAACCTATTTCTAAACCAAATAAACAGTGCATAGAAGTTGCCAGCCAGATGTTCAATCTAACCTAAAATACTGAGAACCAAGTCTAGTTAATCCTTTTGCTGTACTCGTGATGACATTAAAAGTAGAGTCATATTTCTACAGTATATAGGCACCACTGGGCCTCAGCCTAGGGTGGAAGCTTTAAGGGGTCGGTGCATATACATTTATTCTAGATAAAAATGTGACAAGTGTGTCCGTTGTTTGCACATTACACTTGTGGTCATAAATAACTCTCTTTATGTGTCATCCAAACACCAACTTGCATCAAACAAGTTCAGAAATGCACTTAAGGATTTACCTCTCAGTGCATGACGTATGTTATACATGGGAACAAAACTTCCTGCTTACACGGACATCCCTCCCCGCATTCCCTTCATACAAAGCTGCATCTTTTTTCCCAGCACATGAAAGTTTTCTGTTGCAGCCATACAATACCTGGAGGAATAGTTCTCATTTTCAAGTAATGGCATCCACCATTTGAATGGAAGTGCACCAGTAATGAATGATTGCTTCATGCTGACAGGCTTAATTGCCTGTATTACATGTATTTACCGTCTAGGGAACCAACACAGCTGATGTCTTCCAGGCATTAAGAAACGTAGCAAATCGCATTTTATGTTTCAGACAGAATTATAAGACTGAGCCATTAGGAACGATCACTAGCACAGCTTGGTTTCCTAGTGCTTAAAGGTAATTTTAATGTAATGGGGAAAATTCCACTTGTGTTAAAATTTAATAAAATAAAATATTTTTCCAAAGTATGCCCCCTAGTGCTTACCTACTGAAATTCCAAGGTCTTCAAGACCATTGCCTCATCTTAATCGCTACCTTAAATGAGGAATAAGAGGTGAATTTCAAGATTTAACTGCAACGCAAAATGACTTTTATACCAGGAAGCAGCTACAGGATGCAAGTTATTTCAATAGGGTTGTGCATTGATGTATTGATCTAATCTTATCCAAACATTGTAGAGAGGTAATACCACTGGAAACACAAGTATTTCTTTGTACTCTTGTGAACTCACAATCTCTGATATACAGTGTTACTACTGACCCAATCCCAGAAAGAGTGAATGTAGAACCTGTAAGTAGTTTCACATTGTAACTGTGTCACGTTTGGCTCTTTATTTATGATTGCCTGGCTAATTATGTTTTGTGCTTTTACTCTAACGTCTTTTTTGTAGTTCCATCTACAATTATATTTATGGTGTTATTCAAATAAATATACCTATGTTAAGTAAGCTATATTGAGTTAGGTTCATTGCCACTACTATAAGCCATACAAAAATAGATGACTAACAACGTAGACCTATAACTCACAGTAGGACTTCAGGGGATGCTGGGGGATGTAGTTTATCAACAGGAAGGGTTCAAGTTAGACGCACTGTGATTTTTAAAACTTAGAAGCCAGACATCCCCTTCCTCCTAAGACGGACATTGGCTGAGTGGTTCTAGATAATGTTATCTTAAATCTGTCTGAACACACTTTGCATGCAGCTGATATAGGCTTCAGCTTACAGCACTATCCTTTATAAGCACAATGATCCTTTTATAGACACTCACTGTAGGAGTCATTCAGGCAGTGATGTTCTTACAGTTAGGGAACAGGGATAAAACAGAGGTGCTTTTTCATGATCAGGCAAGTAGTTAAGGCATAGACATTCCTCAGCTTTTTTCACTTACCGATCACTGCAAGGTTTTTTTTTTTCCCTTTTCCAGAGACTTATTCATTCACTCTCTGAGGATCCGTGGGGATTAGACTGACTTACATATGATCACACACCAGTTCTTTCTACCCCAACGCACTGTTCATTTAAATACAGAGCTAAACATAGAGTTGCTTATGTATATATAAATATAAAAAAACATACACATATATACTGAGTATTTGTTAAACAAATAATCTTATTTCTCACATGGGCATTTTTACTTACATTCCAGTGCAGCGGCTTTGTATGGGTTCCACCGCACAGGAATACATGAGTTCTTCCCTGGTAGACAAGGATGCATGAGTTTTTCCCTATGTTGCCTGTACCCACGTCACCAAGCTGAACTGCTACTGTTCAGTGTTTCAGCATGGTGGTGTTGGTACTGCCACAACAGAAAATAATGGTCTCTGTTATCTGATCTGCATGTAACTGGCCAGCTGCTTCATAAGCTGGTCTCTGTACCTTTCATAGCCCCAAGAAGGTTTGAATGTGCCAGAGGAAAGCAGACAACATTTAATAAATGACAATTAGTATATGGCAGGAACTGCAAATAAATGTAAGCTGACAGCCTGCATTGTAATAAAAGGAGCAGAGCATGAATTTATATCACTGACAGTACAGTACATAATGTTAAAGCCAGAGGATGGATGGCACCAAGAAAACATGGAGGCAAAGGACATTTTATGAAATGTCACTGATACCAAATAAATAGCACACAGGTGGGATGGACAGTGTATGGGTGTCACAAATAACACAATATTATATGAATGGTGTAGACAGATGCCAGAAACAGCACATGGGTGGCACAGATCTGAAAAGAATGGCACCAGCTGCAGAGCTGTCAAAGAGGTCTCAGGAATTAGAAATGCTATATGGTGGCATTTGTTGTGCATATAAGTTAGTGGCATATGTGGCTTTTTTCAGTATTTTTAACCAAAAAGGCAGAAAAAAAATAATGGGACTTATTTTATATCCCTTCATATTGTAGATATTGTTACGTTATTGTGGTTAATTGAGAATGTACTATTCCTTTTGGAAAATCATAGTGATAATAACACTGTTCTGCTGTAAAAACTGGGTAAGCAAATAATCTATGGGGTACAATATTTTATGCTTTCATACTCCCTGCTCTTTGCAGAGGCCCTTTCCTGGGAGTGAAAATACTTTATGCAATAGACATTCCACCCCCTCGCGCCTCCATGTTTGTTTAAATCCCCACAAGAGTCATTTACATCTATAAATAATTTGTTAGTAAACACTCAGTACAAGTAGTTGATGCCATGAACGACATAAAAGTGTCATTATGATTGCTTATCTTTGATGTTAAGAATGCTTCCTTTCCTTGCCCATCTTAGTATAAGCACACTTATTTCAGATCTGTCAAGCATCATGCAATTAGCATGACAGCTGAAGAGCTGGCCTCCTGCTCTTATATTTGGAGAGCAGATAATCACCCAGTTTCCAGCTCCCTGCTTGTCAACAACCTGATCGACCAGTGTTATTTACTATCAGGAAACTGCAAACTTATTGTTCCCAAGCTAAAATTGTGTTTAGATTGATCATATACCAGGTTTTGGGGTGAAGGGAGAGGGGAATTAGGGAACAGTTAGTCCAGGAGGGAAGTTGGTAAATATCACGCAAGTGTTACGCAAAATCTTGGAGTTATGTGACCACACAGACACGCAAAGAATGTAGGGCCCTTTAAATATTACCAGAGTGCTAATGACATGACTAGCCACTAGCAAACAGATGTTAGTGCACATAAAATAAAGGAATCATTTCTTGAAAGGAATTTTCCTTAAAACCATCTCATTGTGCAGATAATATACATTTCAAAATAGTTTGTCCTCCAAGTTTTTTCCATAGTTCAAAAGCATGGTTTCTGGTGTTTTATGTGCCTGAGCTAGGGAAAATACACCTTTACATACACTGAGTCAGAGGCTGATGAGAATGTGCTATATAGTGTAATTGCACTATATAAATAAGAATGATAATAATAACACTGGGATCAATTTTCATCAAATAACCATATCAGACACAACCATGCTTTTGTGTGCCTTAACTATATATTCTCCATAGCCCTAAGGGCTGTCCTTCCTTCTGTTTTAGCTTCCATATTGAAACAACGTCTTGACATTACAAGTATAGATGTATACACTACAAGGTCTTTTAGGACCACGGGCCAATTGGTTGAAGAGCGTATTGATTGGTCAATGTATGTCCGCCTTAGGTCCCCTTAGTTTAGTGAATTTAGGGTAATAAGAAGAACTATAATCCAAAAGAATTGTTAGTAGGCTAGGCCCTGGTTGTCAGCAATGGAATGCGAAAATATAGAATCTAGTGTGCTTGGCAGTCAGGTCCTTAACATTCTGCACTTTGTGGCAAGTGGCTAAGTAAGGATTTTCCCCTGCAGATTTCCTGCTGATATTTAATGACATCTGCACTAGTTCAATACACACTATTCTATACTATCTATCTATAGAAGTAGAAGGAAACAAAAAGTGATGATTGAATCTCTTGTTTTAGACCACTGACTTTATGCTGTATTAATGCTAAAAGCATGAAATCCAGTTTTTTTTAAGACTTTACTGTGTTTTACATGCACCGAGCAAGCAATACCTGGCAGAAGGGATGTTTCTCTAATGGGATGTACCCTGGGCAGGACTTAGCCACTGAGGGTTCCTAACAAATCTGCAATCCCAGTTATATGATCCTATAATCAATAAAAACATAATTGGGGGCTTTCTTGGAGGTTACTAAAGACAAGTGGCCTTTAGTTTTCTAACAGTCTGGTCACTTCACCTCTAGGATGCTTACATTTCTAAAATGTTTCCTGCTTATGCCCTCTAGTGTGATTCTCCAATACTGTGTTCAACAGCTCTTATACTACAGTCATTACAAATATTGTAGGAAAGTATAAAGTGTGTGTATCCGTGTTGCACATAATATCTATATGTTGTTAGCAGGTTGTATGTGGAAGGAGGTTCATCTCCATGTTTTAGGTTTGTAAAGCAGCTGTTTCCCATAGTTGCAGTCTTTTTTATATAAATGTCACACTTGTAATTTATATGTAGGGGGACTCAAAGCTGTGGATATTGCTCACTAAACTATAGCAGGGCAAAGATTATGCCAGTGGTATTATATATGTATATATATTTTGAGAGACAAAAAGAAAGAGGAAAACAATATATATACAGGTATATATACATCTGAATAGACAAAAGACATTTCTACCACAGATACATGTAAATGCAAATTTAGAATCACATTGGGCATTGGACAGATGCGCAGTTCTTCAGTAAGCCACAGGGGGCTTTATGATTTCAACTGGTAATTCATTATCTTCTGCTACTGCTTCTGTTCCTGCCTCACCCTAGGGGGCAGATTTATGATTGCTCAAGCCTTTCAGCTCCAGCAATCATAAAGAAAACCCTGCTTAATGATGAGGGCAAAGACACACAGAGCTACTTAGTAGCAGCTATTTCTCATGTACTATATTGCTAGAAAATACCCTGCCATAGACAATAATGGGAACTGTCTGTGCTAAAACACACGAAGAGACAATTGTCAGTAAATTATCAGCATTGTATTTTTGTAGGATCAGAGTATAGGTATTCAACTGCACAGCCCACTGCTCAGACTTGATGCATCAATCCTCAGAGGCACACCGCTCAGCCTTCCAACGTATTTCTAAGCACAAAGGAGACCACCATCATGCAGAATATCTGCTATTTCAGACCTTGTGTAAGGAACTCACACAAGGTTTTGGGTCAAAAATCCACATTAGTTTAGGTATTTTTCCCCAAGTGGGCTTTCTTAAATAAAAAATAGTTCAGCACCTAAAAGTTGCCCCTAGGTGTCAGCAATTCTGCAATCAGGGGCCTGTATAAGGCTATTTTGCCTTATTATCAGTGCTTGTTTACAAAGCTTGCCTCCTGGTTCCTTACTCACCCACTGTCTGCCTCATGACCTTCGTCTGGATTTTGACTTTTTGGCTTTCCTGTCACCTGACTTGGCCTGTTGTCTAATCCAAGTACATTTCTTACCTACATGCTTTTTGTCACACCTGGTAAACTGTCACCTGAACTTGCTCACTTTACTTTATAACATGGGGGCACTACTCAGATCTGCCTAATCTTAACTTAACTTTACTTTGGCCCAACTCCAATTCCTTCTGTGACTTTTTGCTGCAGGGAGTCCCGTATCAGTCTTGGGATTTTGCTTGGGATGAGGTGCAGGAGGCACTGCTATTCTATTATTATTAACTATTATTATTAACATTTATTTATAAAGCGCCAACATATTCCGCAGCACTGTGCAATAAGTGGGTTACATACATTGGACATACAGAGTAACATATAAAGCTATCAATAACCTGAATCACTCTGCAGTGGTATTGGGAGAGACTGGGTAGCTGGTACTTATTAGTGCAGTGCCTCCACCTACTGGGATCTGGGCGTGCACCTACAGGTGGCTCCACTAGGAACAATAATAATGCACACACAGTATTTAATAAACAAAATAACTTTTTTTATCTGAAAGTAAAAAAGGAATCTTATACTTTAAAGAAGAAGGAAAGGCTAATAAAGAGTTAATCTCAAGCTGCAGGCATACCTTCAGTTCTCTCCCTTAAGTCTCCCCATATTTCTCCCGTTCAGATGATCAGAAGCCAAACAGGAAGAAAAAACGCTGAGCTCTGTAAAGAAAGTTCCCATAATGCCTCGCTCCTGCACCAAGACCAGTGTACATGCTCAGTTAGTTAGACTATGAGTCAGCTTCCTGCTGATTGGCTCAGATCCACATTCCTAAGGGGGGGGGGTGAGTTCTTAGCATTCTTGAGGGAGGAGAGAGCTGCGTGTCTCTGGCAGAGGAAAACAGACACAACTAATCTTTTGACAGAAAACTCAGTGCAGCATTTCTGTGAGTGCTTATGGCTGTATTTACACAGACCTTTCTGATAAAGCTTACTTAGTTTTTACCTTTCTTTCTCCTTTAAACACTCCTAACAAAATGGCAAAGAGATCTTACTAACTAACTAACTAACTAACAGAATCCTGAAGCTTAGTCACAAAATACTCAGTCTCTATAAATCTTTGATTGCTCTTTTAATATTGTCACTTTAAATTGAATATTCACTCCAAGGTCTCTTTGGACATGTTACACTGAATGAGTCCAGCACATTCAGACATACGGTGTGACTACCAGCCCCTTTAGATACTCAGATGGGATCCCCCTGCAGGGGATTGTTCCTCCAGTCAAGACTCCTCACAGGATCTCTGTCTCTCCGGGTACAGTACCTGCCTTCCCTGTACCAGCCTGTTGCCCACGTGCAGCTTCCTGCACACTGGAACTTTCTTTGTCCTCCTCCTGACTTTCCCCTGCCAGGCTTTCCACCTTCATTTTCCTTTTGGTGGCTCCCAGGCTGCTTTGCAACTTCCTGCAGCCCTGATTTAGCTGTTCAGCTGGTTGCTAGGCAGCTGCTGACAATGGCCATGCTGGCTCCATCATAGTTAATTTGGATCTCTATGCCTTAAGTCTACTAAAAAATCATTTAAACATTAATTAAACCCAATAGAATTGTTTTGCCTCCAGTAAGGATTAATTATATCTTAGTTGGGATCAAGTACAAGGTACTGTTGTTTTATTATTACAGAGAAAAAGGAAATCATTTTTAAAAATTTGAATTATTTGAGTAAAATGAAGTCTATGGGAGCTTTTTGGATATCTATGCTTTACTCTGTTCACTGAACAGAGAAAGTTTTGTATAAATATTACGAGCCTGCAGATTATTACCATACCCCTAGTCACACAAGTGTGTTGCCCCTTGTATTAGTAGTTGTATTATACTGCAAAATCTGTAAGCAGTAACCTACAATTCTGACAAATTGGTTTCTGGATAACGGATGCCATACCTGTATAACTACTAAATATTAGTAAAGTACAGACCCTAGGGGTCATTTAAAAACAGCTGAGCACTTTGCACCCTGCCCTGCAGTCAGCTCCCAGGGGTGCAGGTTTTGCATACAGAATGGAACGCAAGGGGCTGCACCTATCAAACATTGCTGGAACTCCTTGGGAAAACCCCTAACACTAACTCTACACATGAAATAAGCAAACAAAAGGAATTCTGGGAATGAATTCCAGACTCTTAAAAAAAATCCCATTTACATGGGTTTATCCTATAGGCTACAGCTCACCCACTGGGTTTGAAGCTGAAGCCAGGACAATAGCTGATCAGATTCTCAACTACAGGCCGGTTTCGCCCTTATTGGGGGCTCATCAGTGTAGTGTAGGGTTTTCTGATCAGCTTAGGTAGAGTCACCATGTGGTTCTACAAAGAAATAAATAAGGTTGAGGAGACTGCCTCACACAGACAAAAGCAAACAAAAGGAATTCTGGGAATGAATTCCAGACTCTTAAAAAAAATCCCATTTACATGGGTTTATCCTATAGGCTAAAGCTCACCCACTGGGTTTGAAGCTGAAGCCAGGACAATAGCTGATCAGATTCCCAACTACAGGCTGGTTTCGCCCTTATTGGGGGCTCATCAGTGTAGTGTAGGGTTTTCTGATCAGCTTAGGTAGAGTCACCATGTGGTTCTACAAAGAAATAAATAAGGTTGAGGAGACTGCCTCACACAGACAAAAGCAAACAAAAGGAATTCTGGGAATGAATTCCAGACTCTTAAAAAAAATCCCATTTACATGGGTTTATCCTATAGGCTAAAGCTCACCCACTGGGTTTGAAGCTGAAGCCAGGACAATAGCTGATCAGATTCCCAAACTGGTCTGTAGTTGGGAATCTGATCAGCTATTGTCCTGGCTTCAGCTTCAAACCCAGTGGGTGAGCTGTAGCCAATAGGATAAACCCATGTAAATGGGATTTTTTTTAAGAGTCTGGAATTCATTCCCAGAATTCCTTTTGTTTGCTTTTGTCTGTGTGAGGCAGTCTCCTCAACCTTATTTATTTGTTTACACATGAAATAGAAATCATAGAACATTCTGCATCAGTGCTGTTCTATTATGAGCAGTATTTCAGCTTTTACAGATTTAAGTCCACATTTACTTTTTCACTTTATAAACTATTTTAATATTCTTAAATGCATTCGCTTACCAAATGTAGCATTTACCTGCACTTACAACTGTTGATCTGGAACCTATTGAGACGACTGCAGAAGCAGAGTCTTTCCTGTAACTGATACTGTATATCAGCTGATGGGATTGTAGGGAGACCTACTCTGGAAACATCTTGACTGAAAAGCATCATAAATTGAAAACATATGTACAATTTTAGGCTCTTGGGGAAAAAAGGAATTTGTTTATCCAACTGATAAATGTGTATATGTGTATATGTGTGTATAAGTAACATTATCGTTTATTTCTATATTTATGTGTTGCTGAGAAAAGATCTATGTAAGTGACCATAATATATATACTGTATATACACTAAGTGCTGTTTTATTTTTATCCTCACAAATGGGTGGGCAGGTTATTCTTTAAATAAAGTATTTTTTAACACACACTCGGCAAAATGTCTGGATTTAGGAGTTCAATTATTTATTATAACGTATAACAGATACAGTATAACAATACTGTATCTGCGGGTATGTTTTATTTGTGTGTTGCTGCTAAACAAAGGTAAAGGAGATTCTTTCCCTAAACATTTGGAAATTTACCCCAGATGGCTAAGTACTGTATTACTGAAGGCCAGAAAGTATTGCACATCTAAAGGGAATTCAAACATAGAAACACAGCCTCAGGGCAGAAGGATAAAGCTGTTTTGGGTAACATGGCCTGTACATGGGATATTTACAGCAATAAACTCATGGAACCCATTTTCTGGTGTCTGACATCCACTTAAAGGGGAAGCATTACTGACATACGAAAACTCAATCCACTCAGTGTAGTATGTTACCTAAGAAACATATTCTTGCTTTACATATTTTGGGTTTTTAATCCGTGACATTTATGCTCCTATGCACCTTTCTAAGCTATAAAAAGAAAACATGACAGTGATATGGCCCCCATACCAAGTAATAAATAGATCTTCCAGAGAGTTTATTTGATCAGCCTTTAATACAAATAAGCATTATATTTTTATACTGCATTGTTAAAATTAGAAATACATTGATGATGGATGCTACTGACAAATCATTAAAAAAGCAAAATTAAAAGTAAAAAATGTCTTATCTTTATCTTTTAAACCACCATGCCCCTTGTTCCCTGGTAGTGCCTGGTGCACAATCCTTTGCACCTCCACATGGAGCACAAAGTTTTGCATGACAGTGAGTTCCCTGCTGCCAAATACAACTTGCACATACTACGTATGTACAGGTGAGCTGCCCATGGGGTTCCAAATACAGGCCCCATGCATACCCCTACTTGCACATCATTTATAATGAATGGACCATCCAGGGTCCTGTACATATTGCCTAAGACTCTGTCAAAACATATTGACCGCATTGAGAAATTCAAATGTGGATTCTTGAAAAAGTCTGACTATGACAAAACTGCACCAAGTTAAAAAAAAGTTTAGCAAAGAAAGCACATGTTCTCAAACAAAAGTTTGAATATTCTGGCAGGTGGGAGTTAGGGAGGCCAGTTAGTAGCAGGTTACAGTAGTCTAGTCGGGGTAGAATGAGAGCATGCAGAAGCATCTTAGCTGTTGAGTTATAAAGGAATGGATTTTGCCATTATTGTTTAGAAAGAAGTGACAGGTTTTGACAGCGGTGTTACTATGGTCAGAGAAGGAAAGAAAGGAGCAAGAGATTACCTTCAGACAATGTTGACAGGATTAATAAACATGCCATAAGTAGAAATAGAAGAATAGACGTAGGACCAGGATTAGCTGGAAAGATGATCATTTTTGTGGTTCAGTTTGAGATGGCATTAATTCATCCAGGTGGAGATTGCTAGCAGAGGATTAGAAATGTAAGTTGAAATTTCAGCTGGAAGGGGGTTGATAAATATATTTGTATATATGCTATTCATATATATCATCAGCATGCAGGTAATAGTTAAATCAAAATGGGTTTTGAATGAAGCATTTCCCAGAAACGGCAGACCCCCTCATTATAAGCCTCTAAATGAGCTCTACTATATAAACATTTTATTTACTATCTATCAAAATAATTTCCTATTTGATGTGCATTTTTGCTAAGGGGCGAGTCTTATAACCTTCTCTATGTTTAGCTGTTTCTGTGGTGTCCCTTGAAGAGGTTAGTTGACAGGTTCCGCATGCTTGTTTTCCAGCCCTAAGCTGAGCAAGGAGATTTCTTGAGGATGGACCTGCAGTTCCTTTATTAGAAGTGCAGCGCAGAACATCCTTGCAGGGGCACAGGCACCGAATGGCACAACAGGAAGGGAAGTCATGACTGAAATGAGGCCCTGCCTTACTCTCCATGAACATACAGCAACTGAAGGCAGAGGTAGAGTTTATATATTACTAATATTGGAAACTACTAACAAAAAACAATGTATTGTGAATCTAATTAAATATGTTTCCCTTTCATTTGTTCTTTTCTTCCCCACCACATACACAAAAGCATGGTAGCTGGGGTCTGGGAAGCAAATACAGTTCATGATAAAACAAATGAAATTAATACTCACAGAACAAAAGAACTGATTTTAAAGGGTCATTGTCTGCTTATTTAAGTAAATTGTTAAGCTGGCCATACACGCACCGATAATATTGTACGAAACCTCGTTTTGTACGATATTCGGTGAGTGTATGACAAGTCGGCGAGACAACCGATATCGCAGGAGGCTGCTGATATCGGTCAACTCAATGATCAGGTGGGTTAAAAGATTTCGATCGGGCGCCATAGAAGGCGCCTGAGCAAAATCTGCCTTCAGGGCTGAATCGGCAGAAGGAGGTAGAAATCCTATTGTTTCTTCCTCCATATGACGTTTCAGCCCTGAACGTTAGTGGCGGATTGAAACGATCTTTTGTGCGACTGATGGTCACACAAAAGATCAAAAATCGCCATGTGTGTGGCCACCTTTAGAGTTAACACTTTCTTTTTGAGCTTGCCTCACCCTAAAGGGTTGCAGTATCCAATCCATATAGTGTGCAAGTCATTTTTCTTGTCTTCGCTGACTTCAGCCCTCTGCAATAGTCATACCCCCATATGTAATAAAAGGCAAGTTTGCCCAGGAGCAGTAACTCATAGCAACCAATAAGATGTTTGTTTTTAGGCGACCAGTAAATGCTACCTGCTAATGGGTTGGTATAGGTTACTGCTCCGGGGCAAACTTACTATTATTAAATACTCCAGGAGACTCCCAATCATCACCACGCCTACTTCAGTATTAGATGCTAAGATGGAAAAACCACAAATCAAATGTGCAATTGGTAAAGGAGAATGAGGGGACTCTATCGCCAAAAGTCAGATATTGGGGCTTCATTGCAAATTACATGCCATTCATAAAAACAGGCTGAACTGGTGTATTGTTGCTACATACAAGTTGCATGTATGGAGTCCAATATGTGTGCACTTCCCAAAAATGTGTATTTGTTTTGCACTGATCTCTATAGCATAGTACTATGGCTGCAACTGTAATAGCAGCTTTTTAACTATGACCTTGTCTTCATATTATTTGTTCACTTCCGTATAAACTATTTTCATGCTAAGGTTCAGGCCTACTATGTACAACTTCTTGCTCTAAGTGATCAATGATGGGCATGTCCGAGTACTGTAAACAAGGCCCACTAGTGATTCCAGCTTAACAACATTTGCAGTAGTTTGGACTTCTTCTATTTAAAAAAAGGCAGATCAAGAGTATCTTCTGATCTAGGGAAAATGAGACCATTCAGCTCTGCCAAGAAAATGATGTCCAGAGTGAATCTACAGTGAACGGTTCCTTTTGCTGCCAAAAGCTGAAAAATATTTTATGAATCTCAAGTTAGAAGGGGAACAGTAGGGTTACTGTGATCGTATTGTGGTTGTCTGAAATAACGAACACTTTGAGCTCTGGCTGATTTCCTGACTACATGTGAGGAACAGTCTACTTCTGCACAGAAGTCCCTAATCATCGCTAATTATAGTTTTCTAAAAGCCATGGCCGACTGTAGAAAATAATTCCACCCCCCATGCCTTTTTTTTTAATGTCCCCCCTGCTTTTCCCAGTTTCCATGTGTCTAACACTGAACATATTTACAAAAGGAATGAATCTATTTGGGGTGCTGTGGCCTCTCCCGGAAGTGAAGTGTTTAGCTATGGTCTTTTCTGTTATGTTTTGCACATGGGCAAAAAAAAAATGTTGTGCTTGCCATGAATGAGGTGCTATTCAAGCAGCTGTCTTTCATACTGCATAGTCATGAAATTCAGGTTCTGTTAAAGGGGCATTATACTGACCAATTTGGGAAAGTGTACATGTTTGCTGGGCTTTTATTGGTATGCAAACCAGTGCTACACCCACCTCAGAGAGCTGCTTCGTTCATAAGTTATTTCTTCTGAAAGCATCATGGCCTTATTTACATGCTGATATAGGGGTTACAGTGTACATAATCAATACTTGAGTTTTTATTACACATATGAATTTGTTTTAAATAAATTCTGTAGCATCTGAAGTAATGCAATCAATTATTAACTGCAGTTGTTGGATTGTAATGGCAAGAAAACTATTGACAAAATACAATATTGTGGCACATTATACTGTATGTGTGTGTGTGTATGTATATATATATAAATATATAATTCCACTAGAGGTAGCACACCACCTAGCAAGGGGCCAATGCCTGGGTGCTACTGCAAAAAAATAGCAAAATACAATGTAGCAAAGGCTAGCACTCACAGGACTTAAATAATTGTATTGAGAAAAATAGAAACAAAAAATCAAAAAGTCTCACAAAGCATAATCCTTACATGGTTTTTATTGAACCGACGTTTCAGTTCCTCACAGGAACTTTCCTCAGGGGTAACAGCACAGTGTATACACAAACAATTTAAAGGTGCAAGATGGCGCCAAAATCGTGTTGCTAGGCAACCATAGACGTCAATCTAATCTCAGTAAACGGATCAAGAACAAACATAAATTACAATAGTGAAGATAAAAACAAACAGGAAAAGAAAAGGGGGGAAAAAGACACACCAGGTTTATAGCATCAAGGGTTATGGCACAGCTCGCTGTGTGGAAGACACTATCAGGACATAATAACCCCCCGTTATATCCACCCTCCGTGCAAGGGAGACTCGCCGCTTTGCAGACAAGGAGACTTCAGTATACATATATATATATATATATATATACTACAAAAAAGGCCAGCATCACCGAGATTTCCTATGAAAGAACAAAATGTGTATTCAAAAAGCATGAACACGTAACCATGCCTTTACCACACACCATTAAATATCCATAACAAGCAAACCAATAGGAAGTGACCTTAAAGTGAAGTGCGAAAAAGCAAGTGAAAGTGCTGTAAACTGTCCAGTGCTAGGCAAAATCAGCATAATAAAGTGACTAAGTGATTTTATAAGAATTATCCATCTTGAAATCACATACACCCAAGACAATATGATATCATGTATAAATTACTGTGAAAAAATGTTATCCAAAGCATGTTTATACAGTAAAAAGTACATTTACAAATATGCATAAAAAGTGCAAATCGCATTTCCACAGTAAAATCCCAATATAAAAACATGATTGTCCATTGCTCTGCACAAGCTGATTAACCTAATTACTTAACTTTACTATCCTAGCTATTGGGGGCCCCAATATCGTCTTGGGTGTATGTGATTTGAAGATGGATAATTCTTATAAAAGCACTTAGTCACTTTATTATGCTGATTTCGCCTAGCACTGGACACTTTACAGCACTTTCACTCACTTTTTTGGCTTCAGCCACTTTTTGGCACTTCACTTAAGGTCATTTCCTATTGCTTTGCTTGTTATGGATATTTAATGGTGTGTGGTAAAGGCATGGCTGCCTTGAGAAAGGTCCCAATGTGGACCAAAACGTTACGTTAGCTATTCATACTTTTTTAAATACACATTTTGTTTTTTCATAAGAAATCTCGGTGATGCTGGTCTTTATCTGGCACCCGAGGCACGCAGTGCCGGATTTGTCCTTTCGGCGCCCCTAGGCCACCCCCGTTGGTCGCCCCTAAGCCCCCCCCGAATGCGGAACCACCGCCCCCATGTGCGCATGCGCGAACGCGGAACCACCGCCCCCGTGTGCGCATGCGCGAACTCTGAACCACCACCCCCCGGTCACGAGCGCGCATGCGCAAGCATTAAAAGTCCTATACGGAGCAGTGGGGAGAGGTCCCCATTGCTCTGTAACATAGTAACATAGTAAGTTGAGTTGAAAAAAGACATACGTCCATCACGTTCAACCATAATGCCTATATCTAACCTGCCTAACTACTAGTTGATCCAGAGGAAGGCAAAAAAACCCATCTAGGACCACCTTTAGGTGTCCATAACCCATAAGGCCACCCTCTGGTGCCTGTCTAAAGGGGAACCTATCCTAAGGGGCCCAAATCTTGGGATCCCTACATATATATATATGATATTGATGTAACCTGGTGTGCTGGTCCTTCTTATAGGTATTTACATGTTTTGACCTAGCATCCACTTATTGCACTGGTTTAGGGTGCGGACACACAATTTGACTTTATATATATATATATATATATATATATATATATATATATATATATATATATAATGATTGTGATGATGACTGCATTGTACTCATTTATAATCAGTTGCAAAGGCTGGGTAATGGGTTCTGGGTATGGGTTACATTATTTGTGGAAATGCAGCTGTAACTCTGGTTATCTCTTATCCGAACTGATTATAATGCTTGTGGAATATTCTGTAGTCCCGGTTATCTCAAGCAGTCTATTCCAATTTCCTCCCCTGGATCAATAGCCTGACAATTGTATTACTCATGGCGGGGATAAGATAACGCTCAGAGTTATGTTCTCTATTTCCGCTAAATATCCCACCACTTCAAATATGACTATTAAAATATGATATCTAGTTTTTAATGTACCAATGGAAACCTATGCAAACAAGATGTGGTAATGTTCATGTATAGGTAGACCTTTTTGGCTTATGGTGGCATCAATCCATCAGGAGTCTATTATAAGGTATGGTGAGAACTTTAGGTGGTGTTTTAAGGTGGCCATACACGCACCGATATTATCGTACGAAACCTCGTTTCGTACGATAATCGGTGCGTGTATGGCATGTCAGCGAGCCGACCGATATCGCAGGAAGCTGCTGAAATCGGTCGGCTCGCCGATCGGCCAAGTTAGAAAATTTGGAGGCAAACTTACACATTTTATTGCATAAAATTTTTTCCGCCCTAGGCCCGGGCCTTTGTGGCCTCACCACAAATCTGGGCCTGGAGGCACGATATGTAGCAGTGTGCTATCATTTGTGCATATACATATATATATATATCATTGCTCTATTGTGCCTTTTGGTATCTGATCATCAGTATGGTTTAATGAGGTTAATTTTATGAGGTTAACGCTCTACAGTTACAAAACAATAGCATTTTTACAATTTCATGGCTTGAAATCACATGATCATTGGATATGGTTTCATTGGAAAGTGCAGGCTTTTAAAATATCCAGCTTTTCTTTAAGGCAAAGACAAGAAAAGAAATACAAAAGCTACCAATCACAATTTAATTTTTTTCGTTGTCATTCTTTTTGCATGTAGGACAAGAAAGAACCAAGAAAAAACATTAGAAAGGAAAACACAGTCTAGGTAATAGTAATTTGAGCAAATGCCAAGGCTCTTAAAAAAAGAAAAAAAATCAATTCACTTAAGACGTTTGTGTATTTGCCAAACTGCTATACATTGAGAGAAGATTATCAATTAAAGTCTGTCTTTGCAACTCATTGTTTGCTTTATCTATTACAAAACATCCGATCAGAGGCAGAGTTGTAGTCTGTTTAACTAATATCGTGATTCTTTGTATACATTCCTGTTCAAATTGCTGGTCTAGAGTTTAATAAAATAATCAGCTTTCCAGGAATGAAATCAGCTGGCCATGAATAGAAAGAATAGATCGCTGCCAGTGGTTTTAGTAACAGACAAAAATTTTGTTGCAATCACATAGGTTACTTTGAATAATTTAGGCTTCAGGAGAAGGATTGGCCTTGCAGTGATTCTTTTTAACATAAGCTAATATGTAAATCTTATAGTCTAGTCTTATATTATTATTATTAACATTTATTTATAAAGCGCCAACATATTCCGCAGCGCTGTACAATAAGTGGGTTTCATACATTGGACATACAGAGTAACATATAAAGCAATCAATAACCGATACAAGAGGTGAAGAGGGCCCTGCCCAAAAGAGCTTACAATCTACAAGGAGAGAGGGTTGAGACACAAGGTGTGGGAATGGGCATGACCAGAGTTGTGAGAGGTGTGGCACAGGGTATTGCTAAATTAGATTAGGGTAAGCTTCTCTAAATAAATGTGTTTTTAGAGATCTCTTGAAGGCAGAGAGATTGGGAGAAAGTCTGACAGTTTGTGGGAGCAAATTCCAGAGAAGGGGGGCAGCCCTTGCAAAGCCTTGAATGCGAGCGTGTGAGAAGGGAATGAGAGAGGAGTTGGGGAGCAGGTCAGTAGAGGAGCGTAACAAGCGGGTTGGATGGTACCTAGAGATGAGTTCAGAGATGTAGGGTGGGGCAGAGTTATGAACTGCTTTGAATGTGAGAGTCATTAGTTTGAATTTTATCCTGGATGGTAGGGGAAGCCAGTGCAGGGATTGGCAGAGTGGCATGGCAGAGGAGGAGCGGTTGGAGAGGTGTATGAGCCTGGCAGCAGTATTCATTATGGACTGGAGAGGGGACAGTCTTTGGAGGGGAAGGCCAATTAATAGGGAGTTACAGTAGTCCAGGCGAGATATTATAAGAGAGTGAATAAGAATGCATACAAACTGGATTTGTTTAGTAGCAGAGGAGTCTGGTATTCTGACAAATATCTCTATTTGATACAGTATTCATTTCCAACAAGTTACATAACACTTTCCAATAATGGTATAATAAACAGGATAATTGCAATAAACTAACAAACAAATATGGATTACACAATGTAATAGGAGGATTAAAATGCCCTTCTCACAATACGGTAAGGGCTAAAGAGCACCTGGCGCATAAACTGAATAGAGTTTAATATTATTCTTTATAGTATGTGTTACACCATGAATTTTCAGAGATGATCATGTAGGGTTATTTTAACAGGTAGGCCTTAAGGGATCATTTGAAAATTAGAAGGGAAGGGTCTGTGTCTGTGTGTTAGACAGACAGAAGCCTAACGTAATACTAACACCTTCCTATAAAATCCATAGGAAAGTGTTTATGTTACTGGGGGAGTTTGGGCACCAGCTTTTTTCTGTTTAAAAATACACTCAACCCCCCCAAACTTCGGCCAGGCATTACTTACCTAAAACAACACTCCAATATAGGTAAAGGTCCTGCTTAATTCTGTAATTCATGCAAGGCAGGACATGGCATAATGCTTCCATAGGCTCCAGCAGTATTTTAATTTGTTACCCCAAAGTGACCAGAGGAAACAGAGCGGTTTCAGCAGTTCTCTCTCCCTTCCTGAACTGCAGGCACCGCTGGGCTGGGGGTGCCATGGGGCCATTTATACACAGAAATATGTAGATGCCTAAACTCCCAAATAATAATGATACTTTCCTATGGAGTTTTATAGGAACGTGTCACTATTGCTTTAGAGAATTTTTAGAGTAGGGAAATTTCATATCTCTTTTTAGGTATGCAGTTACCAAAGTGTGAATTCTCACTTTTACCCATGTCCCAATATACAAGTAAATAGAGAGCTTTAAAATTTCCCTCGGGTAAACTATAGCAAGCACTATTTTCACCAACGTGAATAAGCTAGAAGCCTAGTGAAACTGTTTGCTAGTGGCGCGTACAGCTGATACCTTTATTCCTAAAACTACCTCCATTCATTCGCTTACTAGATGACCTTTAAATAATACAGTACATGGCAAACAGGGTGCCTCCTCTTTAAGTGTCCCAGAATAATGAGGTGATCATGTCCTCCAAAAATCATATGTCATCTTCCTAGTGCCACCCTATATTAAATTACTCACCATGCCTGCTGTGGGTGCCTTTAGATCTTGTTGCCTCTCAGTTACAGGGGCAGGCCTGACTAACAAGCACTTGGGAGTATGCAGGAGGTTTCAGCAAGGCCACTGCACAGAGCTATTCATTGCCAACCATGAATAACGCTTTATTTGCTACACTTTGTGAGATTTAAGGCTCTGGCACATGGGGAGATTAGTCGCCCCCAACAAATCTCCCTGTTCACGGGCGACTAATCTCACCGAAATGCCATCCTACCAGCGAAAATGTAGATCGCCAGTGGGATGGCATATGCGGCAGCGCAATTTCCCTGCAATCAGGGAAATTGTGTCGCCGCGTATGCCATCCCACCGGCGATTTACATTTTCGCTGGTGGGATGTCATATCGGGGAGATTAGTCGCACGCAACAAGGGAGATTTGTCGCGGGCGACTAATCTCCCCGTGTACCAGAGCCCTTAAGTGTCTTACATTAAGCAGCATGTAAATTGTACACTCTGATTGTCTCTTTATAATCTCATTTCAGGTACATCCTACATGCACAGTATATAATTAGAAATGGCAGGTTTCCTCTCACAGTCAGTCACAGTGCAGGATTCCATTGCACTTTTATAGGGAACAGTAAACCAATGTGTAGAAAATATTGCATTTGAGAAATAGATTGATAGCCTTCAGCATAAAAACAATCCATGTAAAACTGATTATCAAGGGTTCCAAACTGCATTTGTTCTGGAGTTTTTCTTTTGCAGTGTCAACTGAGCGACTAAATTGTGCCTTGTGATGCATTTCACTGCATAGTTCCAATAGTTTTTTTCTAAATGTGCCCACAATGAATTCCCAATCTGTTTCCAGTTGTTTGCAGAGAAAACATACCAATCCCATACCTAAGGTATGTGGGCTATGCATTTAGACAGTATAGTTTTTCCAAAGGAAATGGTGGCATTTTGCATATGCACAGTTGCTTGCTAGAAATCACGTGTTCAAGAAACAACCACTAGAAAGATATCATATTGCGTTTAACCCTTTGAGTAGTGGTAAAATGCTTTCATTCACATTCCACTAGCAGCTTTTCACTTCTCCTGGAACTATTGCTGGGAGCAATGTCTTCTTTAACAAGGGAACTAAAATGTTTCTTTTATTGACAAGTTTGACTTTCTATACTGTTAAAACCGGGGTGGTACCTGGTTTATGTGTTTAAACTGTAACAATTGTGTTCATAAATATACTAAGCAAGTCTAATGAATTTATGGGAGCAATGTGCCAAATATAGAGATTCCAGTGCTATTCCAGTGTTTGTGGGGACATTCTGTCTCTTCAATGTAATGCGGGAGGGAAGGAAAATAAAGCATGCATGAAAATAGAAAGAGTATCTGTATAATTATACAAATCATTGGTTAAGTGTTAGAAACACCAGATCCCTTTGGGAACAAAAGTCTGTTTAGCGTTAAAGATTTGTTGTAAAGTTCTGTTGAGTTCAACAGGTTTTCCTTTATATTCCCTTTTTGGGGCAAAAGGCCACTAAAGTTAACAATTAAAAAATTTAAATTGAGAAAAATTTAAAAATGTCATAAATTATCACATTCATTCATGACTTTAAAGGCAAACTATACCCCCAGAATGAATACTTAACCAACAGATATAGTAAAAAATAAAAAAGTATCCCATTATAGTAAAAAAGTATATTTTAATAAAAATAGTTTATTTAGGTGAAGCAGGGTTTTACATTTGAGCTGTTTTATTTGATATATTTTTATATAGACTTAACATTGTTTGGGGGTATAGATTTCCTTTTAATAGATTTTATTTAATCAGGCTGCAGGATAGTTAACTGGCATATAAGTAGGTCAAAACAAGTTTATGGATTAGGGAAATACACTAAATGGAAATGTTCTGGAGTCCTCTCAACTCAGTCAGTGTCAGCTATAGTTAATGAGGTATTTTCTCGTATACGAGAGGGCATTTACACAAAGGATGAAAGTATAGTTTGGCTCTTTATAGGTCCCTGTTAAGACCTCACCTTGAGTGTGTAGTTTTGGGTGCCAGTCTATTCAAAATGCATCAATGAACTGCAACTAGAGCAATGGATAAGATAAACTACAAAGAAAGACTATGAAGGTTGTAACTGTTTCCTGCCTACAAGAAGGTCCTCTTATGCTTTGTTTATTTTTCAGAGAAAAAGATCCCTTGCTGTTTGTCTGTAATGCCATCTAACATATATGTATGTGGAAAGCACTTGCATGAAGCATATCTTCTCAGACATACAAAATGTCCAGGGCTATTTACCAACAGGTGAAAGTTAGAGTTTAGCAATTGATAAATACGCTTATTAAAATGCCATAGGGATAATCAGAACGTTGGTGAGGTTTTTATGTATTAAGCTGTAACTCACATTTTGATAAATCTGCCCTTAGTATAATGTATGCGTATGTACTATACATACAGTATATGTGTGTGTGTATGTGTGTTGCATGTTGTGTTCTACAAATAAACCAAAGGAGATTAAAGAAAGGCAGAAGTTTAAGTCACCAAGTGTCTTGATTGCATGTAAATGCATGAAAAATATAGTATTATGCAGTATTATACCTTTTGCTCATATGTCCTACATTAACATCATGTTCTTCCTCATTACTCTATATTTGTACTGCAAATACCAAGCATTGCCTTTCATGTTTAGGATTTGCAGCAACATAAAATGTCTTTTTAGCAAAGCAATTATATTATGGGGTCATGTGCAGTCGCTGATCCAGTTCCTTGATTTCAAAAGAGCCTGGGGGGGGGAACCTGGGTTTTTTATAAGTAATTTTATCTAAAATAACCTATTCCTTTCAAGTTAGAAAATGGTGCATGAATACATACACGCATACTTATACAGTAGTACATTGATGGTCCATAGACTCACTATTGCCCATTTTGGAGTCAAAAAGGAATTTTGTTTTCACCTTTTAGGCTAATTGGACACAGGGGAGTTTATTTACTAACACTACAGTAGGTGTTAAATTGCAACAGTGTAACCAGTGCGCATAGTGACTAGTCAGATATTAGGGGCCATAGTAACCAGATACTTTCTATAATTTTCTAAATTATAGAAATCTGATCAAAACTAATTGCTGATTGGTATAGCACATAAACTAGCTCAAGAGTCAGATAGGATAATGATTATTAAAAAATGAAATGGTAAATATACAATGTATAAAAAATATCATTAAAGTTTAAACATTATTTTTATTAGTATGATATAAAGAGTAAAAGTAATAGTCTGAGACAATTTGCAATTGGTCTTCATTTTTTACCATTTGTAGTTTTTTTGTTATTTTGTTTTCAGTTTAGGAGCTCTCCAGTTTGGAGTGTCAGCAGTTACTTGGTTGCTAGGGTCCAAGTTACATTAGCAACCAGGGAGTGGTTTGGATGAGAGTCATGAATAGGAGAGGACCTGAATAGAAAAGAAGGTTACAAAAAGTAACAATAATAATAAAACTGTAGCCTCACAGAGCAATAGTTTTGTGGCTGCCGGGGTCAGTGACCCCCATTTAAAAACTGCAAAAAGTTGCAAGAAGAAGGCAAATAATCCAAAAACAATAACAAATAAATAATAAAGACTAATTGAATAGGTTGCTTAGAATAGGTCTTCTCTAGCCTACTAAAAGTAATCTTATAGGTAACCCACCCCTTTAAAGATATGCTATGCTAATTTTAAAAAAAATGCAAATTATTAAAATGAAGTCCACAGGAGATGTCCTTTCCATAATCTGGAACTTTCTGTATAACAGGTTTCCAGATAACAGATCCTATACCTTTTATTACCCAAAAGGTGTTTTTAAAATTTGTGTCTATTTAATACGTGGTTTGGCCCATAGTATATGTTAAGGGACTGATTTGAGTGTGAAATCACATCATTAGATGTCTTTAGGTCCACTGTATGCCACTATATGGGTCTTATGATCTTCTTTGTTTCATTACCCAAAATGTTCATGTTCAATATAAAACCTTGTTTTGCCTAAGCAAATATAGTCAGGACAAACACGATGGGTGAGTAACAATGAGCTAGGCGTAGTGCAAAGTGCAGAAAAGGCACAAGACATTATGATTTTTGCTCACCAATAAAAACAAATGCACATGCACTGTGCAGCACTCTTTCATTAGGGGAGGGCTGCGGGTGTGATAGGTGCTCCCTATTGCAGAGGAGACCTGTAATTGTTGTTTTCTCTATATGGTACTAAGGCGCAAGCTGCACTCCCCTGACTCAAGTGTTTTTGTAGCATTAACCAATGTCATTTTGTGCCCATTAGTGCTCTACTTCTTGTGGCAGGATATTTGGCTACTGACCACTATGTTATTAAGACATGGGTGTTTTACACTTTTTCATGTTTGACTGCTTTATGCAGGATGTGTTCTTGCCTACCCCCCAAATGTTCACATTTCAGATTTCCATGTGATGACTTGCCCCCTGCTGTATTTCAGGGGTTCACATATGACCAGGGCAGCCAGTGAGTATTACCATTGGCTATGTGTGAAGGGACTTTAGAACTGAGATCCATGCGGTTCTCTAAGTTACGTCGCACACCACTTCATATCACAAAGATTAATAGGCTGATTAAATAAAAAATTGCTTTTCTAAAGGGTAACTCACCATCATAAAAGTGATTTGCCTGTTCTTGGCAAATTGTAAAATGAGTAAAATATTCTGGCAGTTCTAAAGAAAACTCCTGGTGGCAAGAAAAACTGTCAAAAATATTTTGTGAATTTTTTACTTCTGAAAAAGATGATGTGATTTTTCTCAGTGGCATAAAAACTGTCACCGGGCCCCCCTGCAAATAAAATCTTTGGAGGGGCCCGGTGAACACAGCCTGCCCCCTGTTGGCTTGCACTTGCGTAATCCGCTGCACCTTGCAGGCATGCATGTGACAAATGGGGAGGAGCCTCTTTTTCCCCATTTTCTCTTGTGAAACAGACCCTGCAGTCTGGGTCCCCTTGCTTCCTCTATAGTTGCACGCCTGATTTTCTTTTGAAGAGGAAAGCTCACCATGTTATTTTTAAAATTCTGGTATTTATGCCCTTTAACAAAAGTTTAATCAAGTTAATTATTCAGTTATATTTTATTTACAACTCTTTATCAGTAGAATTCAGTAAATGACAGACCTCTCATACCAATACAGAAAATAATACAGTTCTGAAGTTTTTCCAGAGCTAAAACACTATGAATGTCATCAAGAATCCTCTAATGAGTTCTCTTCGTTATATATTTGGTGACACTGAACAGAGACATAACTCTACTGGAGTCAACCTTTGCCAGATTACACTGTTGATTCAGAAGACGGCAAACATAATCCACAGTCAGGATGCTTTCAGGTTTCCCAGCAATGGTGAGGAAAATCATTTCCTGGCTTTCCCTAGATCAACAATGTACCAGCTGACTGAGGAAAAGCTGCAGATACCTTAAAAAATGTCTGATGGGGCTATGCCCTGATTTTTATTTTTTTTTGTCAGCATGAAGTAAACTGGATATTCCCTATAAAATCCTGTGTTGCTCTGTTTTGTACCAGTATATGTGATGGATCTGGCCAACATGCATGCTTTAGGTAATGGTACACATAGGGGGACATTTACTAATCCACGAACGTCCGAAAAGTGTCCGAATGCATTTTTTTCCGTAATGATCAATATTTTTGCGACTTTTTCATCGCCATCGCGACTTTTTCCCGAATTGTCGCGAATTTTTCGGCGCCATCACGAAAAAATCGCACTGCTGGATTCATTCAAGCTTCAGTATCGTGACTTTCCTTGGGCCGGGTTGGAGCTGCAGAGTGCCATTGAGTCCTATGGGAGGCTTCCAAAATCATGCAAAGTCGGAAAGGTTTGCCCGCCGTTTACGAGCGCTCAATACAAAAAAGCTGCGACAATTCGCGAAAAAGTCGTAACGGTGACGAAAAAATCGCGACAGCGACAAAAAAATCGCAAAAAATATGAAAAAGTCGCAAAATTTTCATTTCCAATCCGATTTTTTCCCATTCGGGATTCGGATTCGTGGATTAGTAAATGTGCCCCTTAGGGGCAGATTGATCAAAATGTGAGTTTAAATGTTTCTAAAAATCCTTTAGGAATTAATAGAATGTGGGCGGGTTTTTATGCATTAAGCTCTAAACTCACATTTTGATAAATCTGCCACTTAACATTTCCCTGCAGATGGTAATAAGGGAGATGAACTGCCTTCTGCTCCGTATCGTATGTGCACTGACAGGCATGAAATCGGCCAATGAGCACACACACAAGGCAGAAATGCATACTTGATTGTTTTTCATGACAAAGTCCACCTCATGCAGGGGCTAACAGGCTGCACTAACTCACAGGCAAAAGCTTTTCCAAGATGTTATATTTAAACACAAATCGCAATTCAAAAACCATTTTCCACTAATTCTTTTCATCATCATAAAGGGCACTATGTGGCAGATTTATCAACATTCAAACTTTTACCGCAATTGAGACAAAAACTGCAAAATCTTCAATATAAAAATGTTTGTGTGTTTATGTAGAATGTCAATGGGAGTTAGTGAAATTCAAGTTTTTTTTTAAATTTGAGGTTTTGATTAATTTGAAATCTGTCCGACCCTTTGAAAATGATGGGTAGAATGAGATTTCACTGCGTTCTTCGTCCTTCCCATTTTTCACGGTAAGTCCATACAAAAAAAAAAACAAAAATGTGAAACATACACAACAACACATGTCACAAAATATAAAATAAAGAATGAACAATAGCACAGACATCAAATTCACTATTCATACCAGATGGGATTCTGGGAGACAATACAAATATGCATTTTATTTCCTAACTTTCCTTTGCACCATTACAAACAACGTCCATGTCAGTGACAATATATGAATTAACACAGCAAATAGGGTAATGTGCAACCTCCATATTAAAAAAGAGCTTGATGGCTCCAAGCATACAATGGCGCTGTCAACCAAAGCAAGCCCCAGCATAGCACAGCATTGGGACTACCAGTAATAACTCAATAAAGAACATTACTGTAACTCTCATTATACCCCAGGATAAAATAATGATGTCAGGCCATCAAAAACAGTACTGAAACTTTCAAAATAGTTTTATTCATAAAATTAGGTTGGCGCATATGTGTCAGTACTTAGTTTGTGTAAAACACACTATCCTATACATCCTATATCATTTTAACCCCTACTATGCTCTGAAAACCATTATATCCTGTCTTTTCTTTATTGAGCATGGTATTCCCCGTAAAGGGGTGGTACTAATATATTAACTTAACTTTTCAGGCTTTCTCCTATTCATATTCCAGTCTCTAATTCAAATCAATGCCTGGTTGCTAGGGAAATTTAGAAGCTAGCAACCAAATAGCTACTGAAATTCCAGACTGTTGAATAAAACGCTAAATAACTCAAAAAATCAAATAAAATTAAAACATGAAAATGATTGCAAAATTGTCTCAAAATATCACTCTCTACAGCATGCCAAAAGTTAATTTAAAAGTGAACAACTCCTTTAATGTACTTTCCCATTATAGAATGAACAGATTTCTGAATCTAAATTCATATTTAAACACTACCTTTTTGTTGGCAAGTTGTTATTCCCCAATTATTTGCTTAGATAGCCCAATACAGATGCTACAAAAACTACAGGTGCTGTAATAAACATTTACAGGAGTAAGGATCTTCACATACACACACAAGGGCAGATTTATCAAAATATGAGATAAGAGCTCACTACAGAAATATTCACCCACTTTCTATTCATTCCTATGGGATTTTGAGAAGTGTATTTATCAACAGGTTAGAGCTGACCATTTGATAAATCTGCCCCACAGTTTTTAAAAAACAAAACCCCACATACTATTGAAAAACAAACGGTCAAAGGGACATGCCATTTGCCATTTGGGCATGAAAGAGTAAAGCCATAGATTGTTGAGTTTGTATATTTTAATTATGCTTCATTAAGACTGTTGTCATTTTTGACCATTGAGTAGAGAAAACTTTCTGTAAATAACAACTCACCAAATATAAATTGTGACCCACCGGTCCCCACCGTGCACTGGCACCAGACCCTCAGCACAGGGAGTAGACAATCCACATACAAAATAGGGAGTTAGGCACACAAAAACCACAACAGGTCAACAAAAAAAATAAGTTAACAACTAAACAACATATCTATTGCATTTTGTAACTCCAGCTTCTAAACAAAAATGTATTAAAGAGCCCCACACAACAGAGAAACTCCTAATATACCTAACACTGTAATCTGGTCCTTCAAAAAGTATGAATAAATACCATTATTTATGCTGGTGATATCCTGGCAGGGGAGGAGGGACTAAAACAGTGACGTTACGAATTGTAACAACTTCTCCACAGCTTACAGACAGCATGCAGGAACTACAGTATATAACCCACATTGCTTGCACTTCAATGTTTCTTTCCTTGCTGACATCATGTGTGCAGAGAATTGTGGGATTGGGAGGATGCAGGCTGAAGGCAGGCTGAGGAAAGTTGACTACTGTTACATTTTGTCTGAGTTTCAAAGTAGTCAGCCAGACCAGCAGTAGAACAGGGGGCCAGGCTTAGGTAACTGCCCCATAACCATATTATTACATTAAAAATCATGAAAAGGCTGCAGATTTTTAACTGATGTTTATTGCAAAGTTGGTTGAAATTATATTTTCTTTTGAAAAAGTTTAACCTTAACAAAAAAGTTTTTTCGGAGTGCAGAATGTATTTCTATGTTCACAGTCTCTGCAGAGGAGTAAGATATGTCCTTATGAGTTACTGACTATTTAAGGTTAAATAAATATTGGACAATGTCTAAAACAAGTACATTTTTGCATTATGAAAACCGGTGAATATTACTGAAGAGTGCAATAACTACCATAGGTTCCTGGTTCCACCGCTACATAATTCTGTACAGTTTACAGGTGGTTTACACCAATGAATCACTTCACTTCCCACATATCTCAGGTCAGCTGGCAAATGGAATCTGAAGTATGCACTTTACTATCAGGATATAGGATATTGGTTAGAAGCCCTTACACATCCTTAAAACTATGTCAGGAGAGGATGTTGTTGAGATGTTGTTGAGTCTGCCGTGTCTAGGGCAGCACAATCTGTTCAGTCTGCTTTTGGAAATGTGCTTTAAAATGAACTTGAATGTAGACGTGTGGTTCTATTCCTTGATAGGGACCAGAATGAAAATCATTTGGTACTCTCTTGTTTCAAATGGGTTGTTTACCTTTGAATTAACTTTTAATATGATGTGAGACAATTTGCAATTGGTCTTCATTTTTTGTGTGCATTTTTTTAATTAAAATAAAAAGTATGACAAAAACAATAAAAACAATAAAATTGTAACCTTGCAGAACAATCGTTTTTTCACTGCAGGGGTCAGGGACACCCATTTAAAAGCTGGAAAGTGTTTATAAAAAATGAAGACCAATTGAAAAGTTGATAAGAATTGCTCATTCTATAACATACTAAAATTTAATTTGAAGGTGAACTGCCCTTTTAAAGGGGTAAACCATTTAATATGCCTTCAGCGTGCCTTGCAACCTTTTTAGTTACTAACATTTCAAGATACAACCTTTATATGATAGCAATTTTGGAAAAAAAACCCTATATTAAATATTTATTGCCGGCACAAAAATGTCAAAGCCAGAAGCAAACATTCCGCTTTGCGCTTCTCTGTGTGTCTAGCTAACCAAACTCCCATTGATGACTTTTCTTGGAACAAAATGATTTTATTGAGCAAGCAGTGACTGACTCTAGCTCTTTACCATTAGATAACTGTATTAAATATCTCTCCGAGAATAGACTCTCTGTTTAACCAGGTTCTATTTAGCCGGCTGTCCAAATGTCTATAAAGTTTGTCAGGCTTTCCTAGGAGTCACAGAAAAATGTGTCTTGGAATGTTATTAATAGGTTGGGTGTATATTGGCTGGAAACCATGGACACAGTATTTCTGCCATCACTAATCCATGGTGTATTGATTTATTATCTAAATAGACAAGCTTCTTGTAGAGTATATTTAAGAAACAATTACCCACTGTGACCATTTTGGCAAAAGACTAGTGATAAGTCAATGGAATTCTGCCTTATTAGTTTGATGTCTGATATATGTTTCCTATAGTGATTATACTCAGGGCAGCAATAAGAACAGTAAAACTGTACTGAAATGTTACATCAGGGGTGGGGTAAAGGGAGGCAGAGGCCAAGTGGGGGCATGGCAGCAGCAACCACCAAATAGTCTTTTATCAATTACTGCTTAGCATTTTGGCTTACCAATAAATCCAAGTCTTCTTTATTGTTAAAGTGATATATTATTGCTTAGCATGGTAGCCTATGCCTCTGTGTTACAAGCTGAGCTATAAAAGTAGCTATTTATAGATTCAGAAGAACATTGTTAGACTTGGTATTTATTATGCATCCCCAGCTTCTACTGTTTTATTGTGACATGACCCCATAATGTCACTGAGAGGTTCTGCAACATCTATAAATATTCCAGATACAGAGATATTGGAGGAAGGAAAACATACAACATGGGTTGATAAAGATCTGCTCCGTTTAAGTTCTGGAAAGAGGTGCAAGCAGCAGGAGAATATTTAATATTTAGAGAACATTTTATCAATCTCAGGGATTTTAGTAACAGCAACTAAGCTTATAGTAAATTAACCCAAATATGTGAATGTTTTCTAGAAGCTTCTGCCAGGTATATTCAGGAGTGAGCTTTATGGCTGATATGCACTTATGTGAATTACACAACGGGGATCATTAACTGGATCATAAAACCAAAAAAAAAAATTCTATCCTAATCTTTTTTATTAATTCCCAAAACGAATACAGGTGATATCTGACCAGTGCCAGGTAGCAAAAACAAGCACAGTGCCACCAATGTAGCAGAAACAAGCACATATATTGTCCAGCATGGTGACAAATGGAGTTGGAATAAAATGAAAAATCAATCTTTTAGGTGCTGTCTACAAAGGCTGCCTCAAAACAAGGAATTTCTATTGGTACCCTGCAAGTACCATGTGACTACAGGGGTCATTTTTCAACCTGGGGGAAGGGGTAAATTGAAAGTGAGATAAGGGGTGCTCATTTACTAGCACTTACACCCCACTGGGTTGTAGTTCTCTGCATGGAGCATCTGATCAAAAACCCAGTGATCCAGGAGGCACAGCTCAGCCCTGTCTCTACCACAGCCTCTTTAAAATCTTTAAATATCTGCCACTCCTCTTGCTAAAAGGTTAAAAGTAAGGCTGCAGCATCTTTAATCCCTCAGGATTCCTTCTTCAACTCTAACCTACTTGCCTCCGTTGCTCATTAATTTGCTTTGGCTCTTGGCTACTGGGCATGCTCAGTTCTTCTGAGCTCATGTTACCAAACACACCCTCCAGTCTAGCAGCCAATAAAGAGATGGCAATGCTGGTTCCCATAGAAACCCTGCTCTATCTGTCTGCTCCTATTTTTTCTCCTAACCTCTTGTCCTGAGTGCTCAATCCAAGCAGGACTTTTTGTCAAAGTAAGTTCTGTCTGTGTAAGCCTGCTTTCTTCATTGCATGAACTTTACAGTGCTCATGTGTTGTTTAAAGATCAGCACATCACTGATTATGATGTCATAGGGAAAATGGCTGCCGAGTAAAAGCTACTATTTGTTTAAGGAAACTCTGACACTTCTGGTGATCAGTAGGGATATATGCAGTTTAAATGATACAGGTTGGGTGGGGGAGATGTGCCCAACTTATATACGTGGCAGGAAAATGTGGGGTTTACATATCCTTTAAGGTAGGGGTGGTAAAGACAGGGCTCAGCAGCAGGCTGTGCTGCTCCTACCTTCAGAATGAATGCCTCAGAATGAAACTCAAGGTAGGAGGTGGGAGAGCAGGACACATATATGCCTCCCCCTGCCCACCCCTATTGAATATATCGGACTTAACACAGGCCAAACTAGATTCAAAGGGCATTTCACAGGTCTCTGCACTCTGAATTGGTGTGCAAATTGAAAGTGCAAAAAATGCAGCCTTGTTTTTGCTGTTTACATTCGGTGTGGGGCATAGTAAATAAGAGCATACATGTGCACAACTGGATTTCATAAATATGCAATGTGACTAAAAATTCCATTTTACAAATACTGCAATAGTTCATTTAAATAAAAAAAATGGATAGTGAAAAGTTGCTTAGAATTTATTTTTTAATATGCAAAAAGAAAACATTTTGAGTGGGGGACCTCTTTAAGGTTTAGGACAGAGAAATTAAAATATAACATCAGCTCAAGATGAGTAGGAGTTGAAGGGCTGCACCGCTTCACTTACAGATGTGCAATACTGTTTGCAATATTTATAGTATGCATGGAAAGAAAAAAACACTAAATACCCTCTTTCATTCCCTTTCCAGCACTTCAGGAATTTGGAATTTCAGGTTTTAATTGAAATGCCACAGTGAATGTCAGGAATGTGCCAAGCAAGTCCAGATCAAGTCTAGAACAGCAACACATTCTTGGACCTACAATGTGTCCTTCAGTGAAAACGTGAAAATTCTAGCATCCTGCAATAAGGTATTTAGTGTAAATCCGGTACGATGGAGATACAGCCATCGGTTCAAACCCCACAGAAATGCTGCCACTAGTTATTGTGTGAGTTATGATTTAAATGTCACAGAATGGACTGAGATAGCATTGTTTATGTCAACAACATTCCTAACAAGTACAGGTACGGGATCCATTATCCTGAAACCCGTTATCCAGAAAGCTCTAAATAACAGGAAGGCCATCTCCCACATACCCCATTTCAATCAAATAATTCAAATTTGTTAAAAGTATTTTCTTTGTCTTTGTAATAAATAAAACAGTACCTTGTACTTGATCTCAACTAACATATAAATAATACTGGAGTAGACTTGGAGTAGGTATGGGGATCTAAATTACGGAAAGTCCCCTTATCCGGAATACCCCAGGTCCCAAGCATTCTGGATAACAGGTCACACAACATATTCAGCAGCACTGCACAGGAGAAGAGTGTATACAGTAAGCATGCAATTTATATACATATACTGACTAGTGATGAACAAATTTTTTTTTAGCAGGCGTGGACTTGCAGAGAATTTCAGCATTGCGTCATTGGGGAATAGTTTTGCAAAACTTCTGCGAAAATTTGTCGTACATCAGAAAAAGTTGTGCTTGCGTCAAAATAGGCGTGGCCATGTCAAAAAAGTTGCACAATATCTGTGTTCCGCAAATTTTTTGCCTGATCCAGAAGATATAAGGGGCCCTGCTTATTTCAGTTTACAACCTAAAATCTCTAGGGGTGTTTTCACCCTATGGCAAGTTGAGTTTAGGGGCAGCAAATAGAACTTGAGAACAAAAGTCTCATTTTCATGGTTTTAAAAAGTTTCTGAAACCACAACTAACCCATTTCCATGAATGTCATTTATCAAAATATCTGATTGGAAAAAGCACAAATGAAAAAAGGAATGAAAAAAGACGCAAAAACCCCAACTTTTTCGTATTTTTGCACAGATGACAGCGTCAAAAAAACCACAAAAACCTATTAAACCACAATGCAAAGAATGAACTCCCAGTTACAAAAGGGACATTTGCCATTGACTTCTATGTGATCTCGACAGCTTTTATATGGTGTATTTTTGCTTTCAGATTTGTCCCAGTTTTGTCACATAATAAATTACATAAATAATCTTGATTTTTCTGCAACAAAATTACATGTCAGTGCAAAAAAGATGAATTGTGAAAAAACAAGCATTAGTACTACTCTCATAAACATGTGGGTGAATCCCCGGGGCACCTTTGGGTTTGCAGCTTCAGGCAGCAGACCCCCTACACATTTTGTCCTTTTAATTTCCTACTAAGATCACTGAGATAGGCTTACACTACCCAGATCAGAGCAGGCGGTGGCTGATCAGAGTGAAACACCTCTCTCTAGAGATCAAGCATCTTTATGATGTTTTTGCTTGTGTTTCTGGTACATCTTCCAGACTTTTTTCAGTTTCCTTTCCTGATCCCTTTAGGGATATTATGTTTCCTGAGAGAAACATGTGAGCTCACACAGGGACCTTCCCATGGCAGGAGAGCCAGATGACTGTCTGTGTGGGGCTGAATAAGCAACCAGTTTTAATTTGTATTCAGAGGCTCTGAAGGGAAAGAATTTCCTTAGGATAGCTAGTAGGCTTGGGAGCTTGCCAGTGCTGGAGCCCCTGTGCACCTTAAAAGGCCCCCACTAGCCATATTAAAGTGGATTCATGTTGCAGGGTCTCCAATAGGGGCCCAAAGCCTGTGCCAATTTCAGACATGCTCTCTGTGTAGTCTTCTAGTACTCTTGCACCTATGTAGTTGCCTTTTTTAAGAGCAGATACTGCAGGCTGGCATCTTTTTCTTACTATGTTTTCTTTAAATATTGCCAATATTTTTACATTGATTTTTTCCACAGTGATGCTATATTTGCTACCTACAAAGCGCAGCACCACTAATCCCTAATGAAATTTAAGGTATTTCCTGGGTATTTTCATGATTTTCAGTGCATGCATGCAGTTAAAATTCCAAACTTAGTCCAGACAGAAAATCCTTTTAAATAGCCATCATTATTTCCACTTGGTTTCCAAAGTAATTCTATCCATCATCTGCAATATTAAAAAATAAATATCACATACAATGGAGAATTTAGTAGGAATTGTTGAATAAGTGCAGGCCATGGAACAAAGTGCAAAAAACAGGTATAAGCATATTTCATGCACTTTTGTGCCATGCCCCCCAAATTAACACCCTAGTAATAGGTCTTTGTGCTCCAAAATGGACCTTCATTCAACAACAATAAATTTATAAGGGGTGGGATAACTTGCTTAATCTCCTCCAGTGTGGGCGACAAAATGTTTGTAGTTTCCTTTCCACCGGTATTTATGTAAATTGCTAGTGGGAAAGATATGCATTGCATCGGGCAACTTCAGGATACTTTGAGAAGTGCCTGTGCCCTTAAGCAGAACCGAAGTGCCTGTGCCCTTAAGCAGAACCGAAGTGCCTGTGCCCTTAAGCAGAACCGAAGTGCCTGTGCCCTTAAGCAGAACCGAAGTGCCTGTGCCCTTAAGCAGAACCGAAGTGCCTGTGCCCTTAAGCAGAACCGAAATGTCTGTGCCCTTAAGCAGAACCGAAGTGCCTGTGCCCTTAAGCAGAACCGAAGTGTCTGTGCCCTTAAGCAGAACAGAAGTGCCTGTGCCCTTAAACAGCACCAATGCAGGATCAGCTGCAAAAAATCTATATTTGATATTCAGGAATTCTGTAAGAATTCTGTACTTTACAAGAAAATGTAACTGGGTTTTCCCTAGCCAGCCACACAACCAAGAACAAGGAACCATGAATTTGACCCAGTCCTAAGTTGCCAATTACATATGTATTGGCATAGGAGTTAAATCAATAGATTTAATGTCTCTTTATATTCACATCCTTCAATCAAGGGAATCAAGAAGTAATTATGAAGTCATTATTAACCACAGACCCAAGGGGGAGGGGTCAAAGAAAATACAAATTTGTGCCATCAGTGCCGATACACAGACCAGCTTATTGCCTTAAGTTAGGGGTTGTAATAAGAACTTGTTTAATATCACCCACCACCCTTATGTTAGTTTCTGTGGGTGTCTAATAACCTCTTTAAGTTCTGGGATAGAGCTCTATAGTGTGACCTGTGTGTTTGGTTTACATTTACCTTAGTAAACCGAAGCCCTTAATCTAAATTTGACAAACTTCTTTGCTATGCTCTGCTGCTTGATGCACATGTCAGAAAGGCAAGCTTTTCACTACTGATTAATCCAGGTATTAAAAAAACCCTAAAACGTACACTAAAGTCTCAGGAATGTTCCCCAATTAGTCTCATTTGTGTCAATGTCTCTATATTTGTAGTGAAACACAGTGTTTCGATTACTCAAAGGAGCAGCTCATTTCTGCTTGACCGCATTTTCTGCGCCCCATTGACACACTGCAGTAGTTAAAACTTTCCAGGCTAGAAGGTGAATTTGTTTTAACAGTTTTAATTTACTTAAATGTTAACTTTATTGCAACAAATCACAGGCTGTACTAATTATCACAAGGAGGGCTTGCGAGTTTCTAAGAATTTAGACTTAAATTACAGTTGTTGGTCTAAATCTAATATCCTCACATTAAAGTACTTTGGCTGGAGGCTACTGTCCAATGCACATGTTATAAATTCCCAGCTTAGAGAGCCTATCACACACAATACAGAATTATTTGAAACCCCCTTCTAGACTTGATACAGTGAAAGCCTTTATAAAGTCACAGTTATTCAACTGGATCATGTTGAACATGTTGCATTGCCTTAAAACAATAAAAAATGAGTTTTAACTTTTTGATTTATAACTGATTTATAGACGGAGACATCCAAATTACTATTTTATGTCTCTTTGGTCATTCAGTAATGCAGGTTTTAAAGCTTTAATACAACCTTATAACTTAGAACCATGGACCTTAACTTGCAGATATTATTAGATTTTATAAGTTATAAGTATTGGAATATGGCTTCTGAGAGGTAGGACTTGGATGCTCCAGTTAGTGCAGGGGTTGTGCTGCAGTTGAGAAGGAACTTGTCAGCCTGAGTCCGTCCTGCCACTCTGACATCAGATATTACATCATAACGTGGCAGCCACTGTGGGCAACACAAATCCCACCAACGCAGTGGTAAGAAGAGGGGTGTACCGCCACAAGCCACAATGGCATTTAATGTCCCTTGCAGTTGACCATCATTACCCAGAACCATTGTATACACTCAATTTATAGCACAAACCAGCTTGATACATGAGTAAACCCCCAGGTCCCATGGGTTTCAAATCAGCCCTCACATCTCTTCTGGTTTTTTTTTTCTTTAGAACCCGTCATGCTGTGCATGCACCTGCCTGGAACACGATGAAGTGAAGATGGAAGAGACTGAAGAAGATGGTGATGAGGAGTGTCTACAGGAATACCCAGTGCAGTTTTCTGCTAACACTGGCCAGAGTTATCAGGTAAGCAGTTATAATCACTGGGGGTGCCTAACTTTATTTCTCCTTTAAAATACGGCATAATAAAGTAATGCTTAGAAAGCTATCTGTTTCTTGCTTGAGTCTGGCACAGATTACTATTTTAGTTTTAAAGCAATGTTTTGTTTGTAGCTGAAGGTACATGAATACCTTCTGTTTTAAGAAGGCTTTAGTTGTATTTATTGTACAATGGTATTCTCACATAAGGGAAACCCAAACCCCAGGGGAGTAACTGGATTCTGGTCTAGGTGTGTTCTGCTTTTAACAGCCACGTTAAGATTCAGGTCTGACCCTGAGCTGCTCAGGTGCTACAAGGAATTACCTCAACAGAATGAAGGAACTATTATTTTAGGCAAGGTGAGAACCAGATAATCAACCAAAAAATTATGAATCAAACTCGTAGGGTAAAAACTAGGGAAGCAATGCAAAGGGAAGACCAGTTTAGAGCAAGCAACAGGAATAAGTATATAGCAGTAGGATTCAGGAATCAGAGCAGCCAGGAGCAAGCTAACTACATGGGCAATGAGTAAGCTCACAGCTGAAAATGATATAGGTATACTGATAGTAAATACTGAGTACCTGTGGTCAGATTCATAACAGCTGAAGCAAACCATGCCTACTTGCACTTACAGAACAGAGATATTTCAAACACTATAGAAAACTGCAGGTTCCTGGTTCAAATCCAGACAGAATGTTATGTTACCCCCCACCTTCCAAGAGGAGCAAATGGATGCACAGGGGTGGTGTCATGGAATTGCTTTAACAGAGAAACATATTATAAAATTTACAATCATCTGGCAGCTCTAAATGAACATTAACAGGGCTCGTAACTTCAAGAAGATTTTATAGAAGACTGCACATTTTGCCATACAATACCTACATTCTGTGCAGAGTGATCAGCAGGGACATCTCAGGGAGAACAAGAATGGGAGAAGGCCAGTGGTTTTATTAATACCAGGATGGAAAGAATTCTTTGGGTTTCTGCAGACATTACAAGGGGAAGATTTTTGGTAACGAAGACCTTATCAGGCGGGTTAGAGCCAAGAGTCCTGCCTGAGTGGAAAATAGGTCAATGGCAACTGATTAAACTGTGTTCATATGTTCAGGGATCTAGTACTTTTATGATCCCAGTCCTCAGTTATATAATGCTAATATTCATTTGCTTAGATGAACTGAGAAATACAAATAATAACAAATATACAGTAAATTATATAACTTCCAGTCTAAAATTTATAATGTATTATTGCCAGCACCCCAAACTTGTAACAGGTTCCCCTTTTTATACATTTTCTCTCCAAAGATCTGCTGGGTATTTTAATATCCCCTTGGATCTTAACTGATACCAGTTTTATAATAGTAGAGCAGTATTTTTGAACCAGTGTTGTTGGTTGAGTACTGCAGGGGTTCTGTCCTTGGTCCTTTGCTTTTTAATTTGTTCATAAATGACCTTGAGTCATTGATTTGGGGATTTTTGTGGATAATAGACTGTACAACACTTGAAAGTTTCAGTCAATGTCTTCTAAAGTAGATAAAGTACTCTCTTGTATATAAAAGGTCACTGATTTAAGGAACTAAAATACAGTAGAACCCCCATTTTAAATTTTTTAGGAAGCCAGAAAAAAATGGTGTAAAATCAGGAAAATGTTGTATGTATTATATATTAGTGGGACCACACAAAAACAATGCAAAATGCGGGAAAAGTTAAAACAGAGATCCCTGTTAAGGCCTCATCTTGAGTATGCAATGGAATCCTCAAAAAGGGTATCAATAAGATTAAAGGAGTGCAGAGACTTGCAACTAAACTGGTAAAAGAAATGGAAGAATTAAACTGTGAGGAACTATGAGGGGTTGTTTAGCTGGAGAAAAGGTGTTTCTGAGGGTACATGATTACTCTTTACAAGTACAGTACATTATAGACCATTATAGACAGACAGTGGAGGATCTTTTTTACACAGTAAAAAAAACAAAAAACTAAAGAGAAGAGATCACTCCTGATGACCAAAACTTTCACTTGAAGCAATGCAAATGGTTCTTTATGGTGGGGGCAGTGAGGTTGTAGCATAATATCCAGGGCTACAATAATCTCAACATATACAATTTTTTTTAACATATATATGTGAGTGTATAGAGAGAGCTGTATGTTTGTACAGTTAATTGCTGGGGATCATTTGGAGGTGTTGAAATTGATGGACTATTGTCCATCAATGGGCCGTTTTTCACATTCATTATGTTATAATGTAACTATCCTGGATAGAAGCAGATGAAGGACCCAAATATATATATATTTCTTTTTTAATAGATGCTGATAGCATTTCCTAGCAGTGATGAACAGGTGTTTTCTCTAAATATTTGCTAACTAACTGAAAAAACAACATAGGCTAAGTCATAGATTAGACCTAATGTAAGTTTTGACTCTTTTAGAAATGATGGATAGTCTACATATTACAAGGCTACAGAGTGCTGGCAATAAATTAACCCCCATTGTTTTTGGTGTCAGTTGATTTTGAACTTCTGCTACAAATGGTGGACACAGTACATGACTGGAATGAATTGTGTTAGGGGCACATTAGGAATATGTTGACAGAACAGTTATTGCAATGTTTGCCCCCATTTACTCACAACTATTTACGACTGGTTGCTCAGAGTGATGTAAACATGGAATCTTTACTATTCAGTTATATTTACTTGCTTACTGTTCTCTAAGATTTACAACATTTATAATGTTGCTATTGTTCAGCAGTATTTGCTTGCTTTTTCTGATTAGGATACTTTGCTCTTTATGGACATTTCTGCATGGTTGAAAGCGATTATTTTACAAAGGAATGTGAGTGATTGTTGCGAAGGTCTTTAATTCCAAAACTAACAATTATAATTCCTCCGTAAATGTATTTAAGAAGTAAAATTCATAACTAAATCCAAATGTATTTACAAAGTAAAATCCATAGACAAATACAGTAATCCCTCTTAGAGTTCTTTTTATAGTTGTATTCAGTTTGATATTAGGGTTGTACTATTCTGGGTATAGTTTTAATTTGGTTGTCACAGAAAAATCAGATAAAAGCTGTTCATCTAGTAGCAAATCCAATCATTTGGTGAGGTTGCAGATCCTCGTTTTGGCTGCCAAGTGGTGGGCCAAGTTGGACTGCTCTAATCATGTGTCCCCCAGGCCCTGTAGAATCCAATGAAATTTTCAAGTCATGGATATTCTGTAGTCTGATAGTATTTAACATTTAAATAAATTAGATTGTCCCTTGCCATGGGGTAATGCCGTTATTATTTACAAACCTAAACTAAACCCTTTTCAGAAGGTTATTAAAACCCAAGAGTGTCCTATAAGTAAAAGCAAAGGCTTAAAAACAAAACTACTTCACTTCATGTTCTTAAAGGGGACCTGTTACACTAAAAAATAATTCCAATCATGGTAGTGTAACTTTACTTACACTATATAAATTATTGAAATTTAGTTTCCTTCAGTCTTGGAATTCACAATCACAGCAAGCAGGTACTGTAGGCGCCATTTTGTGGGCACTGTTTAAGGCAAGTTTTCTATCAGCCCAAAATGGTGTGTGTGCACCAGAATGGGGGACCTAATGTCCATGTACAGACTGCACAATTATAGACAGTTAGGAGGAAGGGGAAATGTAAGGAAGGCAGTGACATCTAGGAAGTCCTGAATGGAAAGTAAAAGTAATAGACTGCCCTAATTCTATGCTTCAGGCATAGAGGCAGGGTAGGCAATATATGATTGACAGCTCAGATTTTCAAATACATGTATAACATGTATATGCAGTTCAGTTTTGGTCTCCCGTGCTCAACGGGACATTATTGATTTAGAGAAGATTCAAAGAAGGGCAACTAAGCTGGTAAAGGGTATGGAAAGTCTCAGTTATGAAGAAAGGCTGACCAAGTTGGGTCTGTTTACACTGGAGAAGAGGCGCTTAAGGGGATATATGATAACTATGTATAAATATATAAGGGGATCATATAATAACAAGGGCACTCATTCGGAAAGGATTTTTTACTGAAGTTGTTGAATTCCCTCCCAAAATCAGTCGTGCTGGCTGATACATTATATAGGTTTAAAGATGGGGTTGGATGGCTTTTTAGCAAGTGAGGGAATACAGGGGTATGGGAGATAGCTCTCAGTACAAGTGAAGGAATACAGGGTTATGGGAGATAGCTCTTAGTACAAGTGAGGGAATACAGGGTTATGGGAGATAGCTCTCAGTACAAGTGAGGGAATACAGGGGTATGGGGGATAGCTCTCAGTACAAGTGAGGGAATACAGGGGTAGGGGAGATAGCTCTCAGTACAAGTGAGGGAATACAGGGGTTATGGGAGATAGCTCTCAGTACAAGTGAGGGAATACAGGGGTAGGGGAGATAGCTCTCAGTACAAGTGAGGGAATACAGGGGTAGGGGAGATAGCTCTCAGTACAAGTGAGGGAATACAGGGGTAGGGGAGATAGCTCTCAGTACAAGTGAGGGAATACAGGGGTATGGGAGATAGCTCTCAGTACAAGTGAGGGAATACAGGGGTAGGGGGGATAGCTCTCAGTACAAGTGAGGGAATACAGGGGTATGGGAGATAGCTCTCAGTACAAGTGAGGGAATACAGGGTTATGGGAGATAGCTCTCAGTACAAGTGAGGGAATACAGGGTTATGGGAGATAGCTCTCAGTACAAGTGAGGGAATACAGGGGTAGGGGGGATAGCTCTCAGTAGTGAGGGAATACAGGGGTAGGGGAGATAGCTCTCAGTACAAGTGAGGGAATACAGGGTTATGGGAGATAGCTCTCAGTACAAGTGAGGGAATACAGGGTTGATTAATGGGAAAGTATGAGCTCTCAGTACAAGTGAGGGAATACAGGGTTATGGGAGATAGCTCTCAGTACAAGTGAGGGAATACAGGGGTAGGGGGAGATAGCTCTCAGTACAAGTGAGGGAATACAGGGGTAGGGGAGATAGCTCTCAGTACAAGTGAGGGAATACAGGGGTAGGGGGGATAGCTCTCAGTACAAGTGAGGGAATACAGGGTTATGGGAGATAGCTCTCAGTACAAGTGAGGGAATACAGGGGTAGGGGAGATAGCTCTCAGTACAAGTGAGGGAATACAGGGGTTATGGGAGATAGCTCTCAGTACAAGTGAGGGAATACAGGGGTAGGGGAGATAGCTCTCAGTACAAGTGAGGGAATACAGGGTTATGGAGATAGCTCTCAGTACAAGTGAGGAATACAGGGGTTTATGGGAGATAGCTCTCAGTACAAGTGAGGGAATACAGGGGTAGGGGAGATAGCTCTCAGTACAAGTGAGGGAATACAGGGTTATGGGAGATAGCTCTCAGTACAAGTGAGGGAATACAGGGTTATGGGAGATAGCTCTCAGTACAAGTGAGGGAATACAGGGTTATGGGAAATAGCTCTCAGTACAAGTGAGGGAATACAGGGTTATGGGAGATAGCTCTTAGTACAAGTTGATCCAGGGACTGGTCCGACTGCCATCTTGGAGTCAGGAAGGAATTTTTTCCTTTTTTTTAGAGAGGCTTCAGATGGGGTTTTTTGCCTTCCTGCGGATCAACTACCAGTTAGGCAGGTTATATATAGGCATTAAGGTTGAACTTGATGGATGTATATCTTTTTTCGACATAACTTACTATGTTACTATGTATGGATGTTTTAATTAAAAAAAGATTTTGGGTTTTATGTTTAATTTACAAAAGGACTTTGTAAGAACTTTTATTGTACAGTTTTTTAATGTCAGGGTTAAAGAGGCTCTTTAATACAAATAAAGTGATTGTCTACATTATTATTTGTCTTGACTATTTTCCTATTTATGATTTATGAAACAAATTCTACAGATGCCTATGGAGAATGTTTTGGCAAAAACAAAAATTATTTAGTATAAAAATAATGATATACAGGTATGGGATCTGTTATCCAGAACGCTCGGGACCTGGGGCCTTTCAGATAAGTTATCTTTCCATAGTTTGGATCTCCATGCCAAATTTTGATGGGGTAGGCCTGTCTGAGGGCCCCATACACAGGCCGATGTTATCAGCCCATGTATTGACACTTTTAATCAGCAACATGCAATCAAAAGGCAATTTTCTATTAAATGAAGGTTTAGCCCCAACAGAAGAATGACACTATGGTGAGCACAACTATCCCACCTATGCTCTATACATATTGATATCTTGGCACAAGGTTGTACTCTTGTCAAACTTTGTCTCAAAACTGTGCAAATAGGGAGATGTTGTCTATTGGCCCAGAGTTTATTTTAATATAAAATATCAATCCCTGAGCTTCAACTATTAAACCAGGTTTGGTAGTGTCAGAAAGGCACTCATTTATTCCTTGCAGTCTCAGAAGTAGCCCTTGCTCTGTTATTCCTGCAGGGTCTTTCTTCTGTTTGTTTTTACACTACTCCAAAAACCTCTTGACTGCACATTCTTTCTCAGTTGTTCTGTGAATTGAGAATATTTTTCCCTTCATCTCCTGGGGTGCTCTGATGTAGAACTGCACGTACCTCTGATCTACTGCAGTCTGTCTCTCTGTTTTCTCAGATGAACAAATCCAGCAGTCTGAAGTTATTATCTGGTGAATCGTTTTGCTTTATATTTTAGTACATTATTACATAATGAACAGAAAACCCACTGTAGTGATAAGGGAAGCATAAAATACAGCATTCCTGGATTTGGCTGAATACTGAATCTTCCACACAAGATTAGGGGCTCAATTTATTATCGCAAAAAAAAGTAATGAAGCCTCTGATGTAGCAATTTCCTTTACATGCACATATGCAGCATGGAATATAATTGTTTAAATCTTCACATGCAAATTAATAGTTCATATTTGTGTTAGTGCTCAGTGCTCTGCTGATCTGTGTTGAGTTCTGCCACCCATTAAAAATGAATGTGTTGGACTGCTTAAGGGTGATGGCCAACAGGCAGATTTAGTTGCCCGCGATTAATCTCGGCTGCTACAGATGACTAATCTTCCCGAAATGCCTTTCCCACCAGCAATAAAGTTCTGGTGGAAAGGCAAAGGCATTGCTTTGTTTTCTGAAGTTGCATGAAGTTTCCTGCAGGATGAAAACTTTAAGCGGCTTCGGAAAATAAAGCGACACATATGCCTTTCCCCAGCAATTCCCCTTATTGCCTGTGGGAAGGCATTTCCCATATAGATTGTAAGCTCTACGGGGCAGGGACCTCCTTCATCTTGTTTCTGACTCTTATTGCAACTGTACCTTGTATTTATTTGTATTTATTGTTGTACTTTGTATTTATCCATTATCTTTAACCCCCTGTTTGTATTAATGTATTCTACTGTACAGCGCTGCGTACATAAGTAGCGCTTTATAAATAAAGATATACATACATACATTTCAGGGAGAATAGTTGCCAGTAGTAGCCAAGATTTAACCCTGGGTGACTAATCTCTGCATGGGCCTTCATCCTAAAGGAGTTACACAAGTTCTGATCAATTGATACATCTATCTAAATATCTAGCTTTAATAAATATGTCAATTACTTAACACTTTTCTGACAGTCAGTTATTTTTAAATCTATTATTGATAAATCTGCCCAAAGTTAATTACTAAACCAAATCTAAACTCCATGTTGTATCCTCAAATTTGAGCAAATTTATCAAAATTGGGTGCTGCCGAAAAGGTGTGACCTCCATTTGTGCATCAGTTGGCAGTCGCATGATGTGAAGGGTTCAGATTTGGATACCAATTATTTTTAACCAGCTATATCTTGAAAAAGTACTTGCCATACTTACTGTGCTCTGTGCCTTGCACCCAGTTTAAAATCCAGAGCAATGGAACAGAGCACTAACTCCCTGGGAAAAAACCCTAGAATCTACTAACTTAAATACCAGAGTAGATAAACCACTATCTAGGGCCTACAAAACTCTAACTGATATCTCAATAACAAACCAACTACCCCACTGCAAAGCGTGGGAAAAAGAATTGAACATAGAAATTTCACCAAACCTATGGGGCAAGATCTTTAAATTAACCTACAAAGCATCAAGAGCCGCCAGAACTAATGAAGCAATTTACAAGCTACTAACTAGACGGCACTACACGCCAGCCAAACTACATAGAATGTATCCCAATAGCTCACCACTCTGTTGGAGATGCAACAAATTAGAGGGTACACACACTCACATCTGGCTCACGTGCCCAGAACTGAAAAATTTTTGGAAGGAAATACTAGAGGTAATACAAAAAGTCACACAGCATTCCATCACAATAGATAGCGCACCCACAATATTACTATATATCCTACCAGAAAAAAATGACACATTATCAGACCCACTTACCTTACACCTTTTGCAGGCAGCAAAATCGCTGATTCCCCAGAAATGGAAGTCATCCTCCTCCCCAACAATCAAAGAATGGCTAACAAAAATAGAAGAAATCAGGAAAATGGAAGAGTTATCTCTACTAATACACAACAATAGTCATACTTACCGTAGAAATTGGTCGCCATGGTTAGAATTTCTGAAAAAAATAGACCAATAAGGTATCAAGGAACTACATACCCCCCCAACAACATGCACTAAGACACCCTTTCTTACTCTAAAAACTTCTATAACTGCTTAACAAGATTACCTCTGTTAATTTATGTGTTAAGAATTTTTATAAGGCTGTATTACAACAACTGACCTGAAGACAACACCATAGAGTAGAAAGAACCTGCTGTCAGTCTAGGATTAATATGATTATGAATGTTAATGTTCAATGCAACCCCCCCCCTTCCCCCCCCCTCTTTCTTTCTGTATCCCCTCCTTAAAGTTGAAATGCAAAAATAAAGAATATATAAAAAAAAAAATCCAGAGCAAAGCACAAAGTGCAGCACAGGGAGACACAGCAGCCCTGTACTTAATGTCTGGACTAAATAGGTGTTAAGGTAACCGGGCTCCATTGCACCTTGCATTCTTTGGCACTCATGTCTTAAGCTTCCTGAATGGCACAAGCCTGTTTACCAAAATTCGAGATGGTTGATAAAAAAACATGTGGGTGAAAAAAACCTTCTTATTTAAGAAAAGTCTTTAATCGAATAGTCAAATCTTTTTCTATCTATTAGCTGAGAAAAAACTTTTCTTACACTATATAAATTATTGAAAGATTGTCACAGCAAGCAGGCAGTTGCCATTTTGTGGGCACCTATTAAAGAAAGCTTTCTATCACCTCAAAATCCTGTATAAGTATCAAAATGGGGAACCTACTGCCCATGCCCATGCTACACAATTATAGACTGTGGAGAAGGAAGGAGAATGTGATATCTAGGAAGTGGTAAATGGAAAGGAAAAAAAATGACTGTCCCAATTCTATGCCTTAGAGGCGGGGCAGGCAATATATGACTGACAGCTCAGATTTTTAAATACATTTATAACAGGTATGGATGTTTTAATAAAGAAAATGACTTTTATTATACAACTTTTAATGTGTGGGTGACGGCTTAAAGTATTTTCAAGGGAACTGCGCTACTAGTATAAAATATACTAGATAAGGCAAGTGCTTGATAGGTGCCTTCATGCTGTACTATATTGTAAAGTATTGTATATATTGTACTTTTGTATTCCTTCTATTAGTTTTGTATCAGAACCTGAACCTATAAAGTTACAATGACTTGGGTTTGTACAAATGATTCCCTAATCACCAGCATATGCATGATGAACAAACAAGACTACAAAAGAGGGCAATGGCAACCACCCTACATTTTTTTCAGTCCCTGTGGAAATGAGTTAGTTAGTTTAGATTTTTGGATTAAGGTGTGCACCGAATGTAACTATTTCTGTAAGGCAAACAGCAGTTTTACTATGGCTCAGTACTTGATTGGGGCCCCGGCAGGGTCCTCTACACTTCACACAAGCATCTGCAGGTATACCCTTGATAGCCACACAGCAATATAATTTATTTTTACTTTCTGGTAATGTACGTTGCTTATTTTGTAATAAGTAAAATTTTCTCATTATTGCTTCAGCTTCTGACTAAACTGGATTAAATATAATTAGGGCTTGCTTCTTGTCAAGTCATGTTACATGTATTCTTTATCATTTCCTGTTTAATACAATTTGACAAGGCATTGCCAGTGTAAATTAAAATCTTTTTTAATCTACTAATTGTGACCGGGTGCAAGTCAAAGCAGCATTATAAAGTACTTTGTTGTGGTTCAGATTTTACTTTAGTTGACCCAGATGAATTTATATTAATATACTAATGTTCTAGTAGATTCCTTAGTTATTTAAAAAGTAATAAATTAAACACATTGGCAATGTACTTTTTTGATTCCAAGATAATTATTTACCAAATGTTACCCCCACCATCGTTCTTTTAAAACCTACAAGTGCCACCAGTCGCATTAAGTCCATTTAGTGCCTCCTGTGCTCTGTGGTGATCATTTATCAGCTCTGATTACTAACCGTTTGCTTATTTGGAAGGAAGTAGATGGTTGTATATGGTTGTATGTGTGCTCCTCTTTGCTTATTCAGTAATAATATACAAGTAACAAGTAAACTCCTTCTATACTGGGAACAATAATTATAGGACCATTGTTAGACAGAGCAAATGTAGGGTTCTGCCACCTCCATGCATTGGTGTGTACACACAAAGTAAATAAAGACAATCTTTAAGTAGTTAAATGAAATGGATATACTCTACTGTTGCCGCCTGTAAGGTTGAATCCAGATGATCTGGCAGGCAGAAACCATGTAGCCTTATCACCAGTAAATGGTGAAAAAATCTGTGTGTTTTTGTCATTTACACACGTTACAGTGTACCCTTTGTTACAATGTACCCTGTGGGCTTCATGCTGCCACGTTTTCCAAAATATTCTACTTATATTTTGTATAATATCATCTTTATAATTAAAATCTGTTGGCATTGGTCAAATAGGGCATATAGAAAATTTCCCAAGTCTCTTGCTTGCTGGTGTAAGGTAACAAAAATATCTGAAACAGATCACCAGGATTTTCCTATTAATATATTGTTCCACTGTACAACATTGTGTGTATAAATAAAAATATGCATACATACATACACCTGTTTTCCTCTTTTATGTCTAGCCATAAAATCCTAGGATTTTTATACTGAGTTCCCATTCCCCCTCAAGGGAACTTCTGTGCCAGCACAATTATCATTGCTATTTTCCTAAGATATTTCTTATTGGTCTGGACTGGCCAAAATACAGGAAAGAGAGTTGAGGCTACTGTGAAATTATTTGGATGAAAATTGCTAAGTTTGTGTGTATTTTACTTTCCTATAACATCACAACATTTATTTAGAGCTGGCAGTCAGTTGGTAATGTTTTTGAAGGCAAGCGCTTTCATGGTCTGTAAGGCACCAGAGAAAAGTCATTTTGGTGTCTGGGTGTCTACAAACACACTGCTGCTATATTTCAAATTATTTCAGGCAAATACTCAACAGCCCTACTGTACTTGAAGTGATTCATAATTTATGCATACGCAAATAATAGCCGTAGATGAATGTAGCGTTGTCCAATATTCCACTCACTCACCCAACAGTACTGAGCTCGTGGTGTCCCAACAAGGTTCCAGACCATTTATTTTAAACCGAACAGTTCATAAAGGCCAAGATTTAAAACTGAAATGTGAATTGTTTGCCTTGAAGGTTGCCTAATCGGAGCCTTTATTTACAAATGACTAAGGACATTCTGCATGGGTTGGTGCCCAAGTATGGAGGTAAACTCTGAGTCTTTCTTCATATCCAACCAACGCCAACAAAAATGAAAACCAGGCAAAGCATTATTTTTTTATATATTTTATATATTGCCTTGCGGGCATATCATCCAGAACCAAAACATCATTCCAGCTAAAGGTAAACTATACAAAGTCAGAATATGCTAGTCAGACCGGGACTATTTAGGATCATTTACTAGCCTAATCTCCTTGCTTTCTGTTAATCCTTAGATCCAACAAGGTTGTCTTCAATTTTAATTTTCTACTTCTGCACAGAATTGGCTTTCAGCTCTGCCTAAGAAGCAGTTCTGCCGGATGCACAGCATGTCTCCTTGCTCCAGCATTATGCTCTTCACCCTGCAGAGCTGCCTGGCTGTACAACAGGATGAAATTAGTCAGTCTTGTGGAAAAGGTGACCAGGTATAATCGGCCTAATTGTTTATAAGAATTCATTTTTCTGTTTGTTATATACGTACAAACACTGAGCTTCTTAAAACTGGCACAGATTTCTGCAATTTATCCATTATGTTTGTACCATTCTTCTGCAATAAAGATTATATATCTTAGAAAAAGGCAGGCTATGTTGCTTATAATGATGCAAAGTTTGTAGCAATGTTGCATGATTAACCCTGTTACCAATGTATATGCTGTTAGGACTGTTTAGTTGCAGGTGTTTACACATAAGGGGTCAAAGTGGTGCAATACACTATTTGTTTGCACTTTGCACAAAAGCACAGATGTTGAGCCCAGCCTTATTCCAGACAGAAGCATCGTCTGCATAAGCTCTCTTGCTCTTCTGCCAGGGGTAATAATAAAAGACCCCTATATTGTCAAGGTTCAGCATATCAGTAAGTTTAAAACTATCTATTACATAAAACAGTATGATATTGGTATGCAGCCAGCGGCACAGTGGGATACCGGACCACTTTAGGAAAAGAACAGAATCCTAAGTAGTGAACAAGGCAAAGGGTACAAGGGCAAGTCTTATAGATACAAGCACAGTTCAAGGAATGATAAACACAACAAACACAAATTTAAGGTGTGGTAAGCCTGGAATGTTGACTTCAATGCACAGAGAACTTCTAGGGACTAAAATGGCTGATTTCTAAAGGAGAAAGACCTTGAGGATAACCCAGCATTTACACTCAGGGGGTTATTTATCAATGTTTGTATTATTTTTTTTTTTACAATTCATTTTTTTTGCATTAATAATCATGATTTTGAATAATGGTTTAAAAAACACCAGTTTTCAATATGAAAAACTCTAATGTACAACTTTGTCATCTAAAAGCTTGTGAGGTCAGTAGAAGTCAATAACCAAATTTTAACTAGTTAGCCAATTTGAGTTTTTACATTTTTTTGGAACTTTGCAGGCCAAAATGATGCAAGCATTCCAAATTTAAGGTACAGGTATGGGATCCCTTATCCGGAAACCCGTTATCCAGAAAGCTCCGAATTACGGAAAGGCCATCTCTCATAGACCCAATTTTAATCAAATAATTCAGAATTTTAAAACTGATTTCCTTTTTCTCTGTAATAATAAAACAGTACCTTGTACTTGATCCCAACTAAGATATAAATAATCCTTATTGAATGTAAAACAATCCTATTGGGTTTTTTTAATTAATGTGTTATTGTTTTTTTTAGTAGACTTAAGGTATGGAGATCCAAATTACGAAAGAAAAACCCTTATCTGGAATACCCTTGGTCCCAAGCATTCTGGAAAACAGGTCCATAACTGTATTTGGGCTTCATTTTTTTTTAATTGCGAAGTTATTCAAAGAAGAAAAAATAAAAAAAATTAGAGTTCTTTTGCACTGTTAAATTGTGTCAACCTCATGGAGTTATAGTGGCACTTTAAACATTGCCCAGTGGTTTCAGCAGTCTTCGCTCTACACCTTGTGCTGGATTAAAAATCTACAGAGCACAGCCCTGTGCTTAATGCTTGTCATTAGCAAATGGTAAGTACATGGTTTTGTGGCAACTTTCATCAGTTGGTGCTTCCTAGCTTGTATGTCAGAATAATTTGCAAGCTAAGAAGCATTCAAGAAGATGCCCATGTACCGACCCCCCCCCCCCCCCAGCCTAATTACAGCGCTGCTGAAAACATGGGAAAGGCTTTGTGCTCCATTTCTTGCTCTTTGCACCCTGATGTACATTTTTTTATCCACCTGCTGAGAAGGTACATCAGCAAATGAAATTTTTGACAAACCATTCAATAGCATTGCAGGCTGGTCTCTGACAACAAATACTGTGTTTATTACACAACAACTTTACAAAAAATTGTGAAACAGATACAGTATATTAACCAGCCATTACAGTTATTATTAATCAATAGTGGCAATTTCTTTAAAACACCAATCTCCATATAGGAACATGTCCATGTCCTTCTAAGCAGCCATTTATGGTAATTAACTATTTCTCTCCTATCTACCTGTTTATACAAAGATTTAGTCACATTCACAGAGAGAACCTTTACATTCTAATTTCCTGCTCATGACTTTAAAATCTGGCACATTCCCTCCACATTCCACAGAGATAGCTCTTACAAACACAGGTGATGAGTTGGCTTTGGCAAGGTCAAAGTTTTGCTTTTCCTTTCTGACATTTCTGCTTCTTACTCTATTGATCACCTTCTCCATCTACAGGTCTTTTCACTCAGTTGTCCTCCTTGACACAGTCCTCTCTATTGCCTCATCTCTCTGGTAAGAGAAGCAATTATTATGCTGTGATAAACCAAACATGAGTGTAAACATGCATTGCATTAAACGCATCTCTTTACAATATCCTACTGAAATGTGTGTGATTATTTTATAGTCGCTACTGAGTTTTAATGAAATGCAAACTGTAGGCAGTGGTAGAGTCATGAGAATGTTCACAAATACACCAGTATCAATTCTAGCTTGAAATTGGGTAATTTAGCTTGTGCGTTATTCCTAATGCTCATGATATTTATTGCAAAAATGAAAATGTAATAGAAGCTTTATCATACTGCAATAAGAAACTTTCTAATTGTAATCAATGAAAAATTCTGTACCAGTTCTAAAATAATCACATTTCTCTTCACTATCCCCCTCTCAGCATCTGTTTCTCTTCATTGTCTCTTTATGCAGGCGTTGGGTGTCAGATTTTTACTGACAAGTCCAATATAACTTTAAGGAGGGGCTCCCTTACCTATCAATAAAATAACCAACTCCAGCAAAACACAATAACTGACTTTGGTAAAATCCTGCATGTAGAGAGACAGGGTTTCCCTAAAAGATTTATTGGATCTGTCATTCAAAGTCTGCCCCCCCAACTCCTGCATGAAGAGATAATGATTAATTCTGTTTATGTCAGAAACAGTACAGAATGTTGTTAGAAAATGTCTTATTTCAGTATAATGAAGCTTATATTAAATACTCACAATATTAAATACACAATGAGAGCTTCCTGATTAGCTCAGTTGTTCCATTTAGTCATTTCGTTAATGCCATTGTTTCCATATTATATCACACAGCGCATCCCTACCATTGCCACTGGTTCACCTAGTCTGTGCAGTTCACTCCTTCCAATACAAGTGAAGGCACAAAGTAAAGCCCAGGTTCCTATTAATAAAACAAGAATTTAGAAAAGCTACTACTTATAAGCAGAAAAACTGCTTAAGAAGAGCTTTGAGTTGGTTATAATTTGTCAACAACAACACAACAATAAAACTGGAATTGACAACTACCATCCCAAGGTCATTTTGTGATACTCATCATCCAGGAGTGACAAACCTATCCAGGATTTCAGGCAGATGAGAGACAGCTCTGCTTTGTATTTCATATTCATAAATACCCACACATATATGCTGTATATAATTTTAATATCTTGACACTTACTAAGCAATTTTGAGAAAAAGCTAATTTTTTTTTTTTACTTCTAGACATTTTTGAGATTTACGACTGGGTTTCTGCCAGTACTTGATTTTTCTGATATTGTTTCTCTAAAAATTAGAGTTTAAAAAAATTCTAGTTTTTCGAAAATAACTCCCATAATACGTTATAATACTAATGTTAACTTTTTTGTCTGTTGAGTCCCATTGAGTCCTATGGAGGCTTAGAAAAGTAGAGGAATAGAATAGTCAGAGACAGCCTGTCCTTGACACATTTTTAAAGGAACAGTAACACCAAAAAATGAAAGTGTATAAAAGTAACTAAAATATAATGTGCTGTTGCCCTGCACTGGTAAAAGTTGTGTGTTTACTTCAGAAAGTCTACTATAATTTATATAAATAAGCTGCTGTGTAGCCATGGAGGCAGCCATTCAAAGGAGAAAAGGCACAGGCACATAGCAGATAACAGATAAAATGCCATTGTATTCTACAGAACTTATCTGTTATCTGCTATGTAACCTGTGCCTTTTCTCCTTTTTTCCAGCTTGAATGGCTGCCCCCGTGGCTGCACAGCAGCTTATCATATAAATTATAGTAGTGTTACTGTAGCAAACACACCAGTTTTACCAGTGCAGGGCAACAGTGCATTAAATTTTTATTACTTTAAAGCTCTTTAATTTTTTGGTGTTACTGTTCCTTTAAGCAGTTAATCCCCTCATAGTTTTCTGTTTCACCTAGTTTCAAGGAGAAGCTAATCCGCTCAGTGTTTTCCTTTTCACCCAGTTTCAAGTGAAACTTGACACATTATAGTTTTTCAAGAATCTGTGCCAATGCTCCTAAAACGGCTGCTGGAGTAATTCCTGTTTGGGAAAAATAAAAAGAATAAATGGAAATCCATTTAAACTTGAATACTTTCTGCTTGAAAAATTTGGGATTTTCATACGAATGATTCAAGCATTTATTGTAACAATGATCAAGTTTAATTTGAATTTATACCATGTCGAGTTTAAACGTCTTTCAAGGCCAGAAAAAAACGAGCTTTAGTTAATCAGCTCCTAAATTTTTTTGTGTGTTGTTGTGAAACAGGTCAGCAATAAACCAATATTATAACTTTACTTTTTGTAGGAAGCTGCACTGCTTTCCAAAACACGAAGGGAAGCAAAAAGAGGGAAGCCGTATATCTTGCATTATATTTTACATTAACATGAGTAGTTGTAGTAGTTAGTTACACTTAGCACTTAGTTATTGGCACTTTATCCAGAAGTTTCTAAAAGAAATTCAGATTGCAGGTAGTGGTGGGGGTCAGCAATCCCTTTAAAGTTCCTTCACATCATTAGGTATACAAAAGCAGTATTGCTGATTTCCACAGAATCTCATGTGGGATCACTCTGCATTGGGTGAGTGCCCACATTGCTCTTCCTTTATTTTTGTTTCAACCTTTTGTTCTGTTTACATTTCTGAGAATGTTATCAGACTTCAAAAGTCACACATCCTGTAAAGTGAGGGGCCACTTTCAGGAAAGACATAAGATACCCAGACTTTAGGGCACGAGGGGAAGTAATTCAAAGAGAGGTAAGAATATAAACAAAATATTTTAGGAATCACTTTCCAGGAAAGAAAAAGATTTGTTGGAGTTTTTCTCAAATACAAGAATGAATTTTAACTCGTAAACAAAGATGGTAGTAATGTAATGGACTGAAAATGGTTAATCGCTTTTTCTCTCATTTTCAGTTACAGCAGCCATGTAAACCAAACCAATAATGAGTGTGCTCTACAGTGCTAACATATCCTTTGGGAAGATTAAGAATTTACAGAGAGAATCTTGTTATTGTCACCATATTGTGTGGCCTTGGTTTATTAGGAGGAAAGTTGCAGATTATTAGTTTTACTGAACAAATACAAGGGGTGTTGTTTAAAAGAAAAGGAAAGATGGAATCACTGGGGGACTACCAAAATGTTAGGCAGCCCCCAGCCATTAAGGACTGGTGTTCCTTTTAGCAGAAAATCGCACCAGTCTGGGGTACATGCTGGTGAGCAATCATCTCCCTTTCATCTCCTTTCCTGGTTGAGATTGTAAGCCATTTTTGAAATGCAGGAATTAAATCAGTTTTCATCAGTTCCATTGGCATCATAAAATATGAAGGACAGAAAAAGGGATCTGGTTAAAACTGAACTAAAGTTCTCTAAGTACTTGAGTGTGTACAGTATTCAGTCAGGGCCTTGTTCACATTAACTTAAACACTTTAGTACTATATTCCGTGTAAGATAATAACAAGTTGTTTAAATTAAGCCATCTCTTGTACTACAGAGTGAGTCCTGTAGTTCTGGCTCATTGTATATAATGAGGAAACAAAATGAGCACATTTGCTTATTCAATGTTTCTCATAACCACAATATTTACATTTTTTAAGGAGACACATTTTCATCCCACATTTTTATTCATCTAATGTTAAAATCAGATAACATCTACTAAGGAAGGCAGGTAGTGCTTCAGTAGACAAAAGGATACAAGAGGGTTGATTCACTAAAGTGCGCTAAAACGTGCGCTATTTATAGCATGCGGTAAAAATTTTATCATGTCTAATTTTTTGCAACTTAACGCACGATTCACTAAAAGTATATTTGCGTTAATTTAGACGCGATGCTGTGTGCGTTATTTAAGTCGCGAAGACTATTTCCATGCGGTATTCGGCGAAACGCGCGCTAATTTACACGTGCACACTACTTGTCGCGTGCGCTAATTAACGCAGGAGCAATATTTTTTTCGCGCACGCCATATTAGCCATACCCAGCATTACGTTTGTATAACTACTTTTTTTTCAAATGACCATTTCCCTGCAAAACGGAGGCTACATCACTCTAGGGCCAACACAGACTTGAATAAATAGCACTGCAAAGTCCATATTGTGTTGCCAAAAGCTCATGAACTGTACTTTTCTTTAATTACCGCCTGCCCCAAGTAGGTTTTAATTTTCGTACAGACTAATGCGATATTTAGCGCGTCTAAGTGTTTGTGAATCATGCGTTAGTATTATTTATGATCGCTAATTAACGCAATGTGGTAAAATTAGCGCATGCGGTTGCGGCTATTTTACTGCAAAAAAGCATGCGATATGCGTTATCGCACTTTAGTGAATTAACCCTAAGCTGTTTTAACTGATTTAATTAGGGAATGATATATTTATTTTATATATTAATTTTGGGTCCTTAGCTCTCCTGCACTGGCCTCTTTTTTTTGATTTATAAATTATTTTGTTGGGCAAGTGCATGTGGCAGAAGCCATCAACATTGGTAGAACATCATTACACTATAAGTATGCATATAAGTAGGCAATAGATGTTTGGTTTAAAAAATGATCAGTTGCCTTGTAACAAGGCAAGACGATTACAACTTTACAGGGTCAACCCTATAAGCATCTACCAGGTGTCCTGCTTTGCCAGAATGGTATTGCCTTTGAATAAATCCTACGGAAAATGATTTGTCAAGAATAAACCTGATGAAAGTGCAGCTTTTTCTTTATGTCAATATGTAAGGAAAACATAAGGTCTGCTATCAGTAACTAGGTCTACTGAACAAAGTAGCTTAGCAAAATTGTGCAGGCTTCCCTTTTCAGCCTCTAAATCTAAGTAACTGGCATTACGTGTGACTGAGGGGCTGGCACAAGGAATCCAATATCTGTAGGAGACAGGATGGAAGACAGCAAAGAGGAAGCAAGTGATACGAAGCCAGCATCAAATCATTCTGCAGTGCATTGCTTTAATATGTTATCAAAGCCTCACTGGAAAGATGGGTAGAGATTTTATAAAAGGAAAACACCAGTCAGTAAAAATCCATATTAAAGAAACTTCTTCAGGGAGTACACTGACTTTTAAGAAATGCAAAAGGAAAGAAGGAAACATCTGTGATGCTTTGACTGATACATACAATGCAGGCTTTCTCTATATAATCTCATGGGCATCCTTGGTGTCTGTAATATTAGCAGAACATCGTTTTCTCACCTTTATCATCTCAAAAAGTATGACAGCGACCTCTAATGCTTTGGTTTCCTCATCAGCTTTTACCAAAACCTCTGTTTGACCCTCAGTGCAGAGTTTAGACAAATATTAATTTAGATTAGATATAAACTGCCATTGTAACTGCAACTCAGAAGACATATGCTCCTAATAAAAGAGAATTTGTTTTGACTATATTGGATAAATGATTTTTAGAGTTGAGGTCTGAGCCCAAGCTTTTAGAGGATCCCTTCTGATATCTGATATTTGTAAATTATGCAGTATCTGTGTATATTTGGATACAGATTCTTAGAATGCCCATTTATATTGAATATCTTTTACTCTAAGCAGATTCTTGTACATTCTATTTTTATTTTGATTGGTCGTTAAATACAAAAATGGCAGATGACTAGTAGGTGTAGTGTAGGTCTTTCATTTTTAAAATGTATAAAAATGATTCCTATTGGGGGATATTTGTAATACTTCTACCAAGCAGATTTGTCAGTAGACACAATGGATCTCATTTATAAATGTCCCAGGCACAAATGCTAGAGCAGTAAGTGGTGCATAAATGTGCCTTGTTCAGGGTTGAAGGCAGTCTTATCCTTACCAGCTGGTGTGCAAGGTAGAGGACTAGCAGAGGGTGGGAAGGGTTATGATTATGTGCTTCCGGCAGTGCTGTATACATACAGAAAGAAGAGTACCATCCACTCCATTGCAAAGATGGTGGCTGGCACCAGTTTTTGGCCCTTCTTAACATTAGTACGAGCCTTAATCTGCTTACTGCAGACAGTTAGGTATATAAACACTAGCACTAGACTATTATCCTTGTAATTCAAAGTATGGCAATTGAAGAAATTTAGGATAAATATCTCCACTTATACTTACTAATAGTGCTTAGTGATATCATCAGTTATAATCGGTGCTTAGTGATGTAATTTCTTTCACATGACTCACTGAAACTTGTATATTTTTATAAATAATGTACTCTCTGTTGTAAAATACAAGGATATTAGAAGTCACCTCTGTGTTGTATAAAAGCACTCAGCCTTTGGCCTTATATTTCACAATAGGGGGACATTATTCACTATACAATATACAAAAGCCATGAATATCCTGTAAATGTTATCCTTATAAACAGTGTTTAGTGATGTCATCAGTTATAATCTGTGCTTGGTCATGTCATTTCTGTCACATGACACACTGATAGCCTTCAGCCATGTGCTTTTATATGGTCATGGATCTCATTGGTGACTTATAATATCCTTATATTTTAGGTACTTCATGATATTCACAATATAAACAGAGGATAATATTTATTTGTACAATTTTACACAAAATCAGTAAGCAGTGTTACTGCCATCATTAAAACAGAGGGTGAGATACATATATATTTATACAACACATGAGTAACACCAGATTTCAGCTGAATTGTTTCATTGTTGGTGCACATTAGAAGTTCAGCACAAACAGATGTAAGTAACATGCAGTTTTTAGTCTTTCTTGCCTGGTTTTATCTTTGTATTTTTAACAGTGCTAGTCTATTATCCTTGTAATTCAAAGTTAGGCAATTGCGCTTGTCTTTAAGTGGAGAAATTTAGGATAATAAACTTAATGAAAGTATGTGCCCAAGTAAGAGACAAATGTGTTTCTTATTCTTCTTGGCTTAATTACCAGTGAGTATATGTTCTCTTGTTTCTGTACATTTTTCTTCGCTTTTCTTCCTCGGTCTGGGTATTTCAGCACCACCACACCACCCCCACCCCAGGAGGTGGGAGTATGAAAAGGCAACTCTTTGGGAAGGTAACTGGGAACAAAGGCACCTATTCAGATTCTGGCTTCCAATCCACCAGAGGAAAAAAATGAGGCCAGCCTTTAACCTGAGATGCTGGCAGTCTGTACCAGATGTGACATAATTCAGACGAAAAGAAAAAAAAATCACATTCCTCCAAGGACAGAATAGTTCACAAAAAGAGGGTTCTTTCTCTAAAAGTTTTTTCCACTTCCCAATCCTGGGGCCTTTTGCTTAAACACACAATTCTGATTAGATAAACACTTACACAAGTGATGAAAGATGAGAACCCAGAAAGCATTTTACATTGTAATGAAACAGTTTGTGCCATTAGGAAAACACTGGGCCGACATCTGGTGTCACCCAAAAATATAGTTCATGGAACCATGTATCTTGGGTTGGATAAATTGATTGAGTTGGATATAATATATTTTAAAAACATGTTCATATTTTGGTCAATTAGAATTTTTTTTTTTTTGTTACCAAATGTTCCTATGATGGTGGATGCGCCCAAAACATGTGAGGCCTTGCTTTAGATATGAAGACTGCCAAGCTTTAGATATGAAAAAGTGTTTGGAGTCCTGAGTTACTTGCTGGTTTTTCTGGATATGAGCTTGGTAAATCAACCTTCATATAACTGTGTAAACTCAAGCTTGACATCAGCCCAGTAAATACATGAGACTATATAACATCCTGGGCAACTTTGCACAAGACACTAAGGAAGGATTCACGTTGGCAGCAATTTTCAGACCCCCAAATAAGCCCAGTATGTTCCCTTCATCACCTTCATGCTGTTGAGTTTCAGCATCCTCACTGAGATTGAATATGCAATTTAAAATGTTTGATATATTATACCAATCGGCCCAAATAGCAAAACATGGGATACAGGAAATCACATATTGACTTAAAACGTTGATTTTAAAATAAGTTTACATTTACTGAAGAAATAAATGCGAAAAAAATTACTTTTCACACATGATTTTGATTTTTAGAAGAGAGTGAATAGGCCCCATTGTGTCTTTGGTTCATTACATTCCATCTATTCCAACTATTCCTGTAGCCGGATATATATACTCCTCTGGCCTTAAATCAGTGCTTCCTGTACAGTTCCAGCAGCCGAGTGAACATGGATAGTCTTTTAGTTCATAGATTTAACACCATGACTTTCCTGTCACATTTCAGACCCATTACAAATAGGATCTTTAACCTATGTCCCTCCAGCTGTTCCAGAACTGCAGCTCCCAGGGGGCAACAAAAACAAAAGAAAATAAAGATAAATATTAGCTCATTCCAATACCAGCAGAGCAAAGGACAGTTTCATCTTTAAAGAAGTAATACAATAACCAAATGCTCCTTTTTTTAATATTATATGTACTAATTAGGGATGTATAGAGTGTTCTGTTACATTGTTCCAGCTTTTATAAAATTGCTGTGGGGCGGTTTACTTGCTCCTATGTAATCCAAAAGGCAGTGGTTACCAAACTCTGGGGCTGGTTCCTTTGGGGGGCATGGGAGAGCTCAGCCTGAAGGCTATTTAGGGTGAAACATGGGGAGAATGACTACTGTGTATACAAATAAAGGCCAGTTTTAAAGTCAGTTGGAGTGCTGTTATGAAACTGCTTGAGTCATGCAGGTGTGGGAATAGTAAAAATACAATATTTACCTGGCTCCATGGTGCTTTCCAGATACCAGCCTCCCTGATGGGTGTGCCATAACACAGCGTGGTGTGTGTCCAAACACTGCACCTTGAGAATGGCCTGTTTAGGGCACCCAAGCTTTAAGGAACAGTTCAGTGTAAAAATGAAACTTGGTAAAATAGACCGAACAAAATAAAAATGTTTTCAATATAGTTAGTTAGGCAAAAATGTAATCTATAAAGGCTGGAGTGAATGGATGTCTAACATAATGGCCAGAACATTACTTCCTCCTTAACAACTCAAGCTGTTAGCAGTCAATAACCAATCAGTGACTTGAGGGGGGGGTCACATCTGCACACTCCAGAATATATGTTTGCCTAACTAACTATATTAGAAATATTTTTTATTGTGTGCAGTCTAACTATTTTACCCATTGTCATTTTTACACTGAACTGTTCCTTTAAACTCCTTGCTTGGTTGACATGTTTGGTTCCCTACTTGTATCCTGGCTATTGTTTGCTGGTTCTTTTGGTATCTGACTCCTGCCTGTTCTGACCTTACCTTACACCTATTTACCAGTTCTGCCTGCCCTGGCCTCTGGCTTGTGTGACTATATGCTTGCCTGATCCCTGGTATCGCTTTAGACCTCACGTGCCTCTCTCCATCCACCGGCATCCTGCCTACATTTTGGGATAGCTTGGTGTCAGTGCGGGCTGCTTCTGTGTTGTTATCAATGAATAATCCTTGGGAACTTGTATAGTTCAACCAAGCCAAAAGATGGATCAGTCTGAATACTCCTCACACTTGACCCATCAGGGAACTTCAAGAAGGCTATTTCTGAATGGAGAGCCAGCTACAAAATCTTCAGGTTTCTTCATTACATTCAACCACTACTGAAAACCTTAGGCCTCTGCTTCTGCCAATGCTACACCAAAGCACAAGTTACTTCTTCCATAAAGATGCTCTGGTGAACATAAGACTTTCTGGGCCTTTATGAACAACTGAAATCTGTTCTCCTTAAAGCACAACCCTCTAAATCAGCTACTAAAGCATATCTTATCTTTCCAAAGGATCTTATTCTGCTGACCACCCAACTGGTGTCTAAGAGAAAAAAGAACAGAGAGATTTGTACATGAAAAACCTAAACCTTTACCAGGGGCGGCCAGGATTTAAAGGCAATCAATTACAATAGTTATACAATGGAAGAGCTAAGGTCATGAAGAGCATTCAAGGTAACCTGCTCAGAATATCATGGAGGTTTCATCAGAGACACCCTAACAAGCCAACTTGCATCCAGAGGCTGCTCCTTGGGGGCAATGTAAGAATACTTACGTGGCTCCACGGTGTTCCCCACATACTGGCCACTCTTCTGCCTTGCATAGTTTGCAATTATATTCATCAAATTAGCTTTTGGTACTAGGTGTTAATGATAAATAGCTTTATAAAGTAATGTTTTTAAAAATACAAATTAAACATTAATACTAAGGGGCTGATTTACTAACCCACGAATCCGAATCTGAATGGGAAAAATTCCAATTGGAAAACAAACATTTTGCGACTTTTTCGTATTTTTTGCGATTTTTCCGTCGCCGTTACGACTTTTCGTAAATTGTCGCGACTTTTTCGTAATCATTACGACTTGCGCGAATTGTCGTGACTTTTTCGTAGCCGTTACGATTTGCTCGTATCTTGCTGCGACTTTTCCGTATTGAGCGCTCGTAAACTGCGGGCAAAACTTTCAGACTTAGCATGATTTTGGAAGCCTCCCATAGGACTCAATGGCACCCTGCAGCTCCAACCTGGGCCAAGGAAAGTCTCCCATAGGGCTCGATGGCACTCTGCAGCTCCAACCCGGCCCAAGGAAAGTCTCCCATAGGGCTCAATGGCACTCTGCAGCTCCAACCTGGCCCAAGGAAAGTCTCCCATAGGGCTCAATGGCACTCTGCAGCTCCAACCTGGCCCAAGGAAAGTCTCCCATAGGGCTCAATGGCACTCTGCAGCTCCAACCTGGCCCAAGGAAAGTCTCCCATAGGGCTCAATGGCACTCTGCAGCTCCAACCTGGCCCAAGGAAAGTCTCCCATAGGGCTCAATGGCACTCTGCAGCTCCAACCCGGCCCAAGGAAAGTCTCCCATAGGAATCAATGGCACTCTGCAGCTCCAACCCGGCCCAAGGAAAGTCTCCCATAGGGCTCAATGGCACTCTGCAGCTCCAACCTGGCCCAAGGAAAGTCTCCCATAGGACTCAATGGCACTCTGCAGCTCCAACCTGGCCCAAGGAAAATCTCCCATAGGACTCAATGGCACTCTGCAGCTCCAACCCGGCCCAAGGAAAGTCTCCCATAGGAATCAATGGCACTCTGCAGCTCCAACCTGGCCCAAGGAAAGTCTCCCATAGGGCTCAATGGCACTCTGCAACTCCAACCTGGCCCAAGGAAAGTCTCCCATAGGGCTCAATGGCACTCTGCAGTTCCAACCCGGCCCAAGGAAAGTCTCCCATGGGGCTCAATGGCACTCTGCAGCTCCAACCCGGCCCAAGGAAAGTCTCCCATAGGGCTCAATGGCACTCTGCAGCTCCAACCTGGCCCAAGGAAAGTCTCCCATAGGACTCAATGGCACTCTGCAGCTCCAACCTGGCCCAAGAAAAGTCACGATACTGAAGCTTGAATGAATCCGAAACTTTCGTACTCGGCGCGAAGGCTACGAAAAATTTACGAAAAAATTGCAAAATACTGATCATTACGAAAAAATTGCAAAATACTGATCATTACGAAAAAATGCATTCGGACGCCTTCGGACCGTTCGTGGATTAGTAAATCAGCCCCTAACAGTGGTGTAGAATTTTTGCAAATGCAGTGTATATTGTGGACAACATGGCAGCACATCTGTTAGCACCTTGAATTCCTCTGTAAGGATCTCCCTTAGCTTCTTTGGAACTAAACTCAAATCCTACCTTTTTGAGTGCAAGTATGGTATCTGGTTCAATCGTGACATTCATTAGCCAATGCTCCAAACATTTTTTTCAGCATAAATGTCCTCATTCACAACTCCTTTAAAACATCTGTCTTCTCTGTCCAAAATATGCATATTGTTCATTGTTAGCAATAGATAGACTGCTGAGTCTTGCCCTTGGGAGTTCGCCCTCCTATATTGGGCCATCTTTATACAGAGAAGTTGTTTCATCTTTCCATTGTATAGATCAGAGAACTTTTCACTACACTGAACAGCACAGAACATATTACTTGTATGTATGTATAACTTTATTTATAAACGCCACAAGGGTACACAGCGCTGTACAATCTTACAGAATACAAAATTACACACAGGGAGGACAAGTGATATAATAAATAAATACAATAAATACATATATGTATATATATATATATAAGTGCCATGTGGTATGAGACACAATAGGAAGCAGGTCCCTGCCCCGTAGAGCTTACAATCTTACTTAACATGTTGCTTTAGTGTTGGGTCTTTTTGGTGTCCCAACTTCTGTCTCAGGAAGTTGCTTGGTCTGAAAAACACAGAGAGGTTTGTGGAAAGTTTTACAAATGTTCCAGCCACATATGGGATGTCTAGGCTTCTCTTGCTATGCTCTTCCCTCTATTTGTTGGTCTGGTTGTACTCTGATTGTTGCTTGTATCCACAAGGTTTCAGAACTCCTTTGAGATGCTTGTATTCCTCCTGTTTAGCCTCTGCGTTGGTTGCCACAGTTTTAACTCGATGGTGTAGAGTTCTTATAACACCCAGCTTATGTTTCAGAGGGTGGTGGGAATCAAACAGCAAATACTGGCCAGTATGAGTGGGTTTCCTGTATACTTCAATAACAATGTACCACCTCCCTTTGATAACTATTGCATATCTGAACCAATGACTTGGTCCTGTTCCCTTGGTGTTAAGGGATTTCTTTTCTACTTCCACCATGTTAAGATTCACTACTATGTGAGACAGAGGCCAACCCATGGCACAGCCATGTTTTTGTCTATAAAAATTTCCTTATGCTTGGAGTAAGTGGTATTACAACATAGGTCCAGTAAAGAACAAACTTGTTCTGGGTTCAGTTTTGTTCTGCAGCAGAGGGTGGTGTCTTGTTTCAGCCTTTTCAATTGCTTTGGTCGTGTAAATATTGATTTAAATATTGATGTCACATGACAGAATATCATTGTCTCGTCAGTCCAGTTTTACGTCATGCACTTTGTAGACAAAGTCCATAGAGTTCTGATTGTGGTGTTCTGAATCTGGAGTTTAGGTGTTGGTCACATATTTAGCAATGTTATGAGTCAGAGTTAATGCTGCTGGCCATTGGCCTCAGATGGGCTTCTTCCTTGTGTATTTTAGGGAGTCCTGTTTCGTGTCTGTTTCTTCCTTTGAAAAAGGTGTTACCACCTACTTTTTGAGTTGACTGAGTGATGTTTGAGTAAATTGAGTGTCTACAAAGAAAGGCTCTGCATATAATAATAAGACAGGGCCTCAGTACTAGAAATATACTACTGATCAAAGTCAAAGATACAAACCTCACATTCTTTTTCCATTACTGTAAAATGTGAGAATAATTCACTTATGTAGCTAAAGAGTTTCCAGAGTACCCTGTATAATATATTAATCATAAGCTTTCATAATTGTGTGGTGTTACTTAAAGACCACTAGATGGCACTAGTTTCTAACCAAAAATGTTCACAATCCTGGCCATTCAAGCTCCCTTACCTTACATGAACCCAAGAGACTTTCACAGCTCACTTGTTAGACAATATACAACAAATCCCTTCATTATATAGAGGCAACACTATTCAACAACATTCCAAAGTTACATGCACCTAGAAAGGAGGGGCTATTTGTTATGGTTTGGGGAAGGTCATTTAAAGCTGTTTTTCTGGGCATTTTACTGATATACCAATAAGCCAGCTTTCTCTCTAAAAAAAAAACATGCATTTGTGTTTAATATAGGGAAGCAAATGTGGCCATTGACTTAGAGCTGCCAATAGAGCCTTATTTTAACCAAAAAAGCCTTATTTTCTCTGCCACATACTGCACAGATCCAAGGGTAACTGGAGGGCCTGGAGTCCTGGAATTAGTTATTCACCCCATATCTTCACACATGGCACCGTGTCAGACTCTGAGGGGACAGAGCAGCATTCCTATCCATTCCTTAACCCAGCACTAAGCTTCTGTTCTATGCTCATTCTGTGTCCCTTACATAGATTTGGATATGGTACCCATCCTGCTAGTTAAGGAATATGAATGATAACAAATAGGCTATCTCAGATGGAAAGTGAGGCAGCTACTTGAACTGTCACACAGTAACATCCATGGGTTACAGAATCACCACTTGACAATGCAGAAGTGACATCATCCCAGTGCAATGATGTAATTACAATGCATTAAGTAATCAGATCTCTTTTGGCATCTTGTCTCTGAGTATTTGTGTGAGTTCCTGGGTGCACTAAAACTCTGCTGGATGCTGACATTGGCATTATTTCTAACTACATGTGATGGCTGGGGGAATGCTACCTGCTGAATGAGTAATGCTGACTCTAAGGGCTAAACTCCATGGGATATTTTGATCAGATTTTGTGGGTCAGATTTTATCTGATCTTGCCATGCAGCACCACACAACAGCACGTAAGTTGGATCACACAAGTTGAATGGTGTGTTTTGTTCCTGCATCCACATGCGGCACTCAATATATTTCAATGAGGAAAAAAAATTTTGTCAGACTTTATCTCGTCAGATGAAGACGCAGCATGCAGTCAGTCGTGTCAGATGGCAAACGTTATATGTAGTTACACATCAGATTTTTTCAGTCCCATTGTATTTTGATTAATGTGACTACATCCAACTTATAGAATGCATTTTAACAATCCAACACTATTCAACTAAAGCTCTGGTGGAGTTTAGCCCTTAAGCTTGGTAAATAAGGAATATTGGTCTGGGGATATTTTCCATAGTAAAGCTAGGGCACTACAGTGCACAATGGCATTCGTCAATATTTCAAACTTCCTAATTTTCCTACTAAACTACTGACATCTATAGTGAAAAAGCATTTTGGTGGACTGGCAGTTTATTATGCAGCCACAAGATGGTGCCCAAAACAAAACAAAAATACAAGAAGTTTGTGAATTACAGGTTCAGTGAAGAGTTTTCCCATTTACAGTTAATTCAACAGCACACTCACTTCTACTATTTCTACTAGAATTGTAAATACAGGCACATCATGGATTAAATGCACTAAGGTCCACCTACATAGTTACATAGGGTTGAAAAAAGACCAGAGTCCATCAAGTTCAACCCATCCAAGTAAACCCAACACACACAACCCACACCTACCAATCTATACACTCACATACATAAACTATAAATACAACCACTAGTACTAACTGTAGATATTAGTATCACAATAGCCTTGGATATTCTGATTGTTCAAGAACTCATCCAGGCCCCTCTTAAAGGCATTAACAGAATCTGCCATTACCACATCACTAGGAAGGGCATTCCCCAACCTCACTGCCCTCACCGTGATAAACCACCTACGCTGCTTCAAATGGAAGCTCCGTTCCTCTAATCTAAATGGGTGACCTCTGGTGCGTTGATTGTTTTTATGGGAAAAAAGAACACCCCCTATCTGCCTATAACCCCCTCTAATGTACTTGTACAGAGTAATCATGTCCCCTCGCAGGAGCCTCTTTTCCAGAGAAAAGAACCCCAACCTCGACAGTCTAACCTCATAGTTTAAATTTCCCATCCCCTTTACCAGTTTAGTTGCACGTCTCTGCACTCTCTCCAGCTCATTAATATCCTTCTTAAGGACTGAAGCCCAAAACTGCCCCCATACTCAGGGTGAGGCCTTACCAGGGACCTATAAAGGGGCAAAATTATGTTCTCATCCCTTGAGTCAATGTCCTTTTTTATACATGTACAACTGCTCTTTATATTCCTGCATTTATGACAAAATGATAGCATTTTAGGTGTGACTGAGGTTCCATGGAATGTTAATTAACAGGGAACTAAAAACTCCCCAAATAGTAAAAATTGCTTATTGATTTTAAAATAGTAGCTAATGCCTTGCTTCTGGAAAAGCAGTGATAAATATGTGTGACTCACTATGGCCGTTTAAACAGTTCTACATTTGTACTGAGGGACAGAGGCCGGTGCATGGGCCTGGGCATCTGGTCCCCCATTCTGGCACAGAAACAAGATTTTGGAATGATACAAAGCTTGTCATAATAACAGTGTCCACAAAATGGCAGCTGCCTGCTTGCTTTGATTGAGTAATTCCAAGACTGAAGGAAACAAGATTTATATTATTTATATAGAGTAAGTAAAGTTTATTTTGCTCAACTAACAATATAGAAAATAATTTGGAGTTATTACTTAGGGTGACAGGTCCCCTTTAAATACAAAGCAGGGCAGATGTGGGTTATTTGAGCCTCGGTGTAAGGCTTATTTTGGATCTCAATCCATACATGGTGACACCCCCTAAAGAGTGTTGGTACATAATAGTAAGGTGCAGGTTAGCAGGGCCAGAACAAAAAGGTAAGAAGGTAAGACACGCTTAGCAGTGGGCAGGGGGTATTATCACAGGAACAGGGGAAGTGCAAGCCAGGGGCTGTGTGAAACTAAAAAAAGTAGAATAGGGGGGCTTGCAACTCCAGTTAGGTAATAAGAAGTGGGGATGTAGGGTGCTGGCCTGACAGTATTGCCTAGGGCACCAGTACTACTTGGCCTGGCTATACAGCAGGGGTGGGCAAACTAATCCGGCCCGCCGAGCATTGGTGTGTCTCACTTTTCCTAAGAGACCGCAGTCCCCAATCTTGTCTTTCAGCAAACCCCGACACTGCAAGTCTCATCACGCAAGACTTGGCGTCAAGACTGCATGTAAGCGCAACGCAAAACCTAGGGGACTGACGAGTGGAGACGGTGCTGGCCCGACCCGACTGTCAAATTTTAAAAGTCAATGTGGCCCCTGAGCCTAAAAGTTTGCCCTCCCCTGCTCTACAGGTTAGTGTACAAAATCCGAGTGGCAAAAAATACCCTTTAAAAGCGCAAAATTACATTTTCTCCTAAATAAGCCCTTGTTTTGTCCCTAAATTGTGTCCATGGCCCTTTGGGCACCTTGGGTGTATAGGCTCTCATGGTGGTGGTATGATTATAGAAAAAATTCAGTCTTTTTTTTGTTGTCTGGCTCAAGTTGGAGCTCTTAGAAGACATAACTCATTACATGTGTGATTTACTATTGGGAGCAGCGATTCTGGCGGTTATATTATTACTTATTATTATTGCAGCCTGTGTCGCACACATGATTACTGAACCTCCTATTTTTTTGTAATATTGTATTTATAAGGGCTGTGACGGACAAAGAACGTAAAAGATTTTTTTAATTCTACCCTGTCAAAAAGTTGTAAACAGGGAAACTATGAGTGGATGCCTGCAGCCGGCCATACCCTGCACACAGTACCACACACTACTAATAGTATACGCTCACTGGAACAGTAGAACGTAGCCGAACTAGCCGAACGTGGCTACGTACCGCGTCACTGCGCTGATACACTGGCTGTGTGACGCCACTTCTCGCGAGATGAGACTTGCGCTTGAGCCTTAGTTGCCCGGCAGGAGCCGAGGACCTGGGACATGTAAGCGGTGTTGGGGACATTTAAGCAGCCACAGTGACAAGGAAATTGGCCCTGTAAGCGGTACGCAGTTGCACTGTTATTATCCTATAAGCTGCATGCTATGGAGGTGTAGAACGTAATGTCCACATTGCACATAGTTCTGATCTGGAGTAATGAGTAATTGGTAAAGTGCCTGTGGATATAAGTTTCGTATGTTGAAGTTACACATGCTGCCAAAATACAATATAGAGTGGCTATAGAGTTCATATGGAGTGTATGTCAGGTCTAGGGGACTAGCCACACTGTAGCCCTCAGGTCTAGGGGACTAGCCACACTACAGCCCTCAGGTCTAGGGGACTAGCCACACTACAGCCCTCAGGTCTAGGGGACTAGCCACACTACAGCCCTCTGGTCTAGGGGACTAGCCACACTGCAGCCCTCAGGTCTAGGGGACTAGCCACACTGCAGCCCTCAGGTCTAGGGGACTAGCCACACTGCAGCCCTCAGGTCTAAGGGACTAGCCACACTGCAGCCCTCAGGTCTAGGGGACTAGCCACACTGCAGCCCTCAGGTCTAGGGGACTAGCCACACTGCAGCCCTCAGGTCTAGGGGACTAGCCACACTACAGCCCTCAGGTCTAGGGGACTAGCCACACTACAGCCCTCAGGTCTAGGGGACTAGCCACACTACAGCCCTCTGGTCTAGGGGACTAGCCACACTGCAGCCCTCAGGTCTAGGGGACTAGCCACACTGCAGCCCTCAGGTCTAGGGGACTAGCCACACTGCAGCCCTCAGGTCTAAGGGACTAGCCACACTGCAGCCCTCAGGTCTAGGGGACTAGCCACACTGCAGCCCTCAGGTCTAGGGGACTAGCCACACTGCAGCCCTCCTTCTGTAGAACCACAACTGAGTCTTGACAGCTGGAGGAACACAGGCCAGACATAAGCTGGCCCCCATGCAAGAAAGTGTACATTGCTTGGCGAGCCCCAGATTGTGGACAGTGTCTGTAAAGCTGGCAATACCCATACTGATACTTTCCATACTTGCTGGCAAGTTGCTGATCCACAAAGCTTGTGGATCAGGCAGGTTTGAAAATGTAGTCTATTGCTGCTGCACTGTGTTGCCTGTGGTACCTAGGCCGATTTGGAAGTAAAGAGGAGCTGCAGTTGTTCTTTCCTTCCTGCTCTTCTGGTCATTGAGCCATCGTTTGACCACCACTGTTTTCTGCCTGTAGAACACCCAATCGGATGTCATGAACACACCTGTACTGTAGCACGATGAGTGATATTAAGGTTTTTTTTTGTATAACTGTAACCTTGTTATGGGGTAATGGTTGGCTGTTATAAAGTGTTATACCTCAAGTAGTAATGTGCGGGTTGACCTGCAACCCATGGGTTTACCCATAGGTCAGGCTGGTTAGGATTAAAATTTGGGTGACCTTTGCAGGTTTGGGTGTAGGTCAGAAGAAGTGCACTCTTTCTCTTCTCCCGAAGTTCAGGTTAAGGTTTTGCAGGTTAGGGTGGGAGATGGGTTGAGTTTTTCCTGACCTGCACATCTGTAACATGTGGTTTTTTTGGTTTATTTTTGTTTTTTCTGGTTTCTTGTCATCACATTATTTAGCTATTGGAAACAGAGTTTCCATTGAAGCGGAGACCATTGGCATATATGTCAGGAGAAAAAAGGGAACCCTTAATTGACTCAGGGCCAAATTAATTACCTCCCCAAAACAAAAAGTTTAAAGGATGTGATCAACTGAAGCTATTCATACACACCAATAGAAGCTCCTGTCCCTCTGCAAGCACCCTGTTAATCACTTAATGTAAATTGTGTTTTAGGTCTGCTAACATGAAATTCCTATGCCATCCTTAGAGAAACAAGAAGAATGTCTCTGATGAATGAGAATATCACCTAACCAATGAAACACTTGGCACCATTTTTGGTAAGAATTGTACTAGAAAGCAACTGTATTACAAATTGTTTGTAAGCATGTTATTAAGAATTCACATTATTGTGAAAAAAAATTGTAATACAAAAAGAATTTTCTGTGAGTGGCAATTATGCTGATCAGGGCATAATGTCAGAGTGGGCACACCCTGGGTTATTACCACTTTCTCCAGAGAGAGAGTGTACAGAAGATAGATAGTCCATAACAATTGGAGACAGGACCCTATTCTAAAGTCTCGTATTTCTACCAACCAATCTTCACCTTTAATAGGGGTAGAACTATAGAATCTTTGGTGCCTCCAAGTTTATTCACAAAAAATAGTATTATGGATCCCTTTAAAGAATTTGTGTGGAATCATAACTCTAAAAAATACAAGATTCCTTTTTATGCTAACTTCAATACTAGTGAGTGCTGCCAGAAAGTGAGACTACCAGAGACCAGTCAGAAAGTGGATTTCAGAACATATTAATTGTGCCTCTAGAAGGGATATGGGTTCATTTGGTTAAACAGCATTAAGGTAGGGTTTTGGTTTTTTTTAGGTGATATTTGTATGCTTTTAGAGTAATTTATTTATTTATTTTTCAACCTTAACGAAACTTTATAAGATCATTATTTACATTTACATTTTTAGATTAATTGTAGGTTAAACACTGTGCTTATATCCATTCTTTGTTCTGTTTTGCCTACAGATGTTGATTGCACGATACAGACTGTAGTGGCCCTAACAAAAAGACTTCTGTGGAATGAAGCTCCAGCGGGTACAGCTGAAGTGTAAGAATTTGCATGAGTTTCTTCAGGAACTCAGCCCAGGGGTGCTCGATCAATTGTACAACCATCCAGCAACATGTTTGGCTGTGTTCAGGTATGTGCTGGCACTGTACTGTTACCTATTGGCTGTCTAAATTTGCTATGAAACAATATATTTCAAATTTAAGAGAGTAAAAACCCACCAGTAGTTAGAAGGTGCTGTGATTTTGTTGCCTGAAAAGCGTAACTGAATGGAAGTGCAAGACAACTGTAGCTCTCGATGGTCCCATGCATATCCAGATTGTTGGTCAGTAATGTCTTGCAAAGTACAGGATACGTTTGTGGTGCTGTATAAATACATGCTTATATACATACATGTAAATCAGATGTCCATACAAAAGGCATATTGAGTCATTGTTCAGATCTAGTAGAAATGCAGAACATTATTAATTCTTTATTCTCACTTTCATAGGGAACTCCCAGGACTGGCCAAAAATTATGTGATGCGTATGCTATTTCTGGAACAACCCTTGCCTCAAGCTGCGGTTGCATTATGGGTTAAGAAGGAAAATTTCAAGTAAGATCTGAGAAACAAATATTCAGCACAAACAGACTAGTAAATAATAAATCTAAAGCTGTGGGAAGTTTATTTTGGATTACCTATTGAATGTCATTTGTCATAAGAGATGTAAAATTTCAGTGTGGTTTTTTTTCTTGTTTGTTTTGTTTTTGTTTTGTTTTTTAGAGGAAAAGGAAAGTTATAATTACTGGTGGGTGCCAAAATGTTAGGTAATCGCAAATGATTGTAATTACTTACCTGATAACCCGGGCAGGTACTCCTGTTAGGAAAGAACTGCACTGTGCCTAGGTATCTGTGACTGACAGATCCTTTTCTGTCTGTCTTCATTCTCCAGAATCCCAGGGCCAGCACATGCACAGTAGGGTGAAAATGTGGACTTTCTTGTTAAAGTTCAGCTTTTCACTCTACTGCATATGTGCAAGCAGCATGAAGATGGAAGAGGATCGCTTGGCCTCAGATACCCCAGGCTGGCGCAGTTTTCGGCTAACAGGAGCACCAACCCAGGGTATCAAGTGATTACAATCACTGGGTGTACCTAATATTTTGGCACTTCTTAGTGATTGAAATGTTCCTTCTCCTTTAAATAAATAAAATATATAAATAACTCAACACAAAAAGTCAAACAGAAAAAAAATATTTGTATTGTGCTTTTTTTTAAAATTAAAGCATTATGGACAGGTTTTTAATGTTTACATAAAAAATGTATGAATTTTCAGGGAGCATGAGGAGAATACACAAGTCCTGACTGGGTTACGGCTTTGGCACACACAGCAGCTTCCTGGTGGGCTACAGGGTCTGATTCTCAATCCAATCTTTAGAGAAAATCTTAAAATAGCTCTGCTTGGCGGGTAAGTATAATAGCCTTTCAGTTTCATACCTATAAAACCTGTTTCTCTTACGTCCTGGGGGACACAGGGACCATGGGGTTAAATCCCCTCCCATCAGGAGGCAGGACACTTTTACAGAGCTGAATGCTCCTCCTCCTCCCCTATATAATGCCCTTCTCCCACCAGGCACTCAGTTTTTTAAGTGTCCTCGCAAAATCAGGAGGTTTGACAAAGGCCTTTAGTAGGCCCAACACAAGGAAAGCGCCGGTTTGGGGATTAGCCTCAGCACCAGGGGCATGACCTGAGACAGCTTGCTGAGCTCACCGTGTCAGCCCCCAACGCGGGATACTTACCACAGGCAGTCCCTGTAAGGACCAGGATCTGTGAGAACGGGCCCGTAGACCCAAGGGGGGAGTGTGAGGTTCCCTCTAACCTCCCCCAGTTGATTCCCATCACGGCAGCAAGGCCGCCAAGGGAAACCCCCAATAAGGAAGGTACGGATGAACCACAGGACCGCGGTCCAAAAGTGGTAAACTATGGCAAAAGGGGGGTAACCGAGCAGTAACACGGGGAACATTCGCGCCAATGTTGCGCACGCACTCGCGCGCATCACGGGAGTGACATCCGGAAGCAGAGGGGGTACTTCCGGGTTAACCCAGGAGACAACTCAAACGCAAAGCTACAGCAGCTAGCGACTCACTCAACACACTAGGGTCTTCCTCAGATTCTGAGGAGGAACCACTCAGCGACGGGGAACTCTCACCCTCAGCATCTGAGGGAGAGGATCCTTCAGTCACAACAGACCATTCCAACAAGGTGGACGACCTAATCACTGCCGTAATGGAGGTGCTTAAGGTCGAGGAACCTACGTCAACATCCAAACAGTCCAAGGGGCTATTCCGCAGGGCTACCAGTCATTCCATTTCCTTTCCAGTACATGAGCAATTACAGGCCATTATTCAGGAAGAATGGAATACACCAGAACACAAGTTTCAGATTACTAAGAAATTTGCAAAGCTTTACCCCATACCTAAGGAGGAGGTAGAGAAGTGGGGTAGTCCCCCTGTCGTAGATGCACCAGTGTCTCGGCTTTCCAAGAGCACTGCTCTTCCAGTCCCAGACGCTTCAGCGTTTAAGGACGCCACTGACAAAAAGCTGGAGGGTTTCCTTAAAGCTATATATACTGCCTCGGGGGCAGCTCTTCGCCCCGTCATTGCTATGGCATGGGTAGGTAGAGCTCTAGAGGCATGGTCAGAACTTATCCTCACGGGGATCCGAGAGGAAGCATCCGTAGAGGATATTGAAGCTTCGGTCTTACGTATGCAGGAAGCAAGCTCATACCTGAGTGATGCATCCTTAGATGTTCTCAAAACCGTGGCGCGTTCTTCGGCTCTGTCAGTCGCGGCACGCCGCGCCTTATGGCTTCGTCTCTGGTCTGCGGACCTGAGCTCTAAAAGATCTCTTACCTCACTACCCTTTAAGGGTTCACGTTTATTTGGTGAGGAACTGGAAAAAATTATTTCTCAAGCTACGGGGGGTAAGAGTACACTCTTACCCCAAACAAAGCCCAAAAACAACCCCTCAACAGGAAAGAGGAGATTTTTTCGGGGCCAAGGATTTCGTAACTCCAAGAGTTCATCTCCAACCAGACAGTTTCATCATAAGGGAAGATACAGCCCAAAGGGCAAGCCAACCTGGCAATCCAGAAAATCCTCAAACAAGACTCCCAATGACAAACAATCGTCAGCATGACTGGCAGATCAGATCACGACTAGATCTGCCGGTAGGGGGAAAACTACAATACTTTGCAGAAAATTGGACAAGACACATAGCAGATCCCTGGGTAACCGAAACCATTTCATCAGGTTATCACCTCGAGTTCCGTCGACTTCCCCCGACAAGATTCCTTATGTCCAGGGTGCAAGAGATCCTCTAAAACAGTCTGCATTTCTTTCGGTGGTAAAGGAACTGATTCAATCCAACGTAGTGATTCCAGTACCTCCAGATCATCATTTCACAGGTTTTTATTCAAACCTATTTGTGGTACCAAAAAAGAACGGGACATTCCGTCCGGTTCTCGATCTCAAACGCCTAAACAAATGGATCATCTACCGACGATTCAAGATGGAATCGGTACGCTCAGTTATTCGAGCAATGGAGCCAGGGGAATTCTTAACATCACTGGACATGAAGGACGCCTACCTTCATGTTCCGATATTCCCACCTCATCAAGCGTATCTTCGGTTTGCATTCCAGGGTCAGCACTTTCAGTTCACAGCCTTACCCTTCGGGCTCTCATCAGCACCACGGATATTCACAAAAATAATGGCTACAATGGCAGCCCACCTCCGAGTCCAAGGAGTGTGTATCACTCCATACTTGGACGACCTTTTGGTCAAGGCTCGATCAAAGCATCAAGCAGAGAGAGATCTAGAGAAGACTATGCAGACCCTACAGGAATTCGGATGGATAATCAACAGACAAAAATCGTCCCTTGTCCCATCCCAGAGGATGCCTTTTCTAGGGTTTCTTTTCGATACCCTTCAAGGAAAGGTTCTTCTTCCGGAAGAGAAGACACACAGACTTATCTCATCGGTACAGGACCTACAGACAACTCACAAGCCATCAATTCGCCACTGTATGAAAGTGTTGGGAATGATGGTATCCTCAACGGAAGCTGTTCGATTCGCGCAGTTTCATATCAGGCCACTTCAACGAAACATAATATCAGAATGGAAGAGACACGAATGCCTCTCACACAGAATCAATCTCGATGTCAGGGCATGGAGATCACTGGAGTGGTGGACAATGCCAGCACATCTGTCTCAAGGCCGGTCGATAGAGGAACCAGCATGGCAGGTGATAACGACGGATGCCAGCCTGTCGGGCTGGGGAGCAACATTCCAGACACAGATAGCCCAGGGTCTATGGTCAGAATCGGAAAAGAAACTTCCGATAAATATACTGGAGATCAGAGCAATCTTCCAAGCACTACTTCGCTGGGAGAATCAGTTGACAGACCGAGATATCCGAATCCAGTCGGACAACGCTACGGCTGTAGCATATCTGAACAGACAAGGAGGGACGAAGAGCCTTGCAGCGGCAAACGAGATAAGCAAGATATTTCGCTGGGCAGAGTCAAGAATAAATCAAATCTCAGCAGTCCACATACCAGGTGTAAAAAACTGGGAGGCGGATTATCTAAGTCGACATTATGTGGATCCGACAGAATGGGAACTGAACGGAGAGGTCTTCGATCTCATCACGGCCAGCTGGGGTCAGCCAGACCTGGACCTCATGGCGTCTCGTCACAACCGAAAGACAGACAGATTCATAGCAAAGACCAGGGACCCTCTGGCAGAGGAGGCGGATGCCATGACAGCGAGATGGGTATTCTCACTAGCGTATGTATTCCCTCCGATAGCGATGTTGCCACGTATTCTAAAAAGAATAAGGCAAGAAGAGGGTACGTTCATTGTCATCGCACCATACTGGCCAAGGAGATCTTGGTTTACAACCCTGATGAACCTCTCAGTGGAAACACCAATAAAATTACCACAAAGAATAGATCTTCTAAGCCAGGGTCCTATTCTACATCCCAATCCAGGAATGTTCAATTTGATGGCTTGGAAATTGAGAAACTAATCTGGACCAGGAAAGGATTTTCATCTGAAGTGGCACAAACTATGATTAAAGCCAGGAAGAAGGTGTCTTCCAAGGCATACCACAGGATTTGGAAGCTGTTCATGGAATGGTGTTTGGACAGGAGCCTCTCTTACCAAGGTGCAGGAGTTCCCATGGTTCTTCAATTCCTGCAGGATGGTTTGAAAAAGGGCTTAAGCCTAGGTACTCTTAAGGTCCAGGTATCGGCTCTTTCTATTCTTCTACAATCGCGACTCGCGCTACAGGAAGATGTAAGAACATTTCTACAGGGGGTAGCTCATATTGCGCCACCAGTGAGATCGCCAGTTCCTCCTTGGGACCTCAATGCGGTTCTTTCGGCCCTAATAAATTCTCCATTTGAGCCGTTACCTATAGTGGAGCTAAGATGGCTCACATGGAAGGTCGTATTCCTGTTAGCGATTTCTTCAGCTCGCAGAGTTTCGGAACTCAATGCATTATCTTGCGAATCTCCATACTTGATATTTCACGAGGAGAAAGCAGTATTGAGAACGATGCCTTCATTTTTACCAAAGGTGGTATCATCATTTCATTTGAACGAGGAAATAGTGATTCCTTCATTCTGTTCTTCTCCTAAGAACGAAAAAGAAGCCAGACTACACAATCTGGATGTGGTAAGAGCCTTACATACGTATGTGGATCGCACGGCTCATTTCCGCAAATCAAAATCACTGTTTGTCATCCCATCTGGCAGCAGAAAAGGACTACCAGCGTCTAAGGCCACGATAGCCAGATGGATTAAGGAAGCGGTACGTCAGGCATACATTTCCCTACAAAGACCACCTCCATTTAGAATTACAGCCCATTCTACAAGAGCAATCAGTACCTCATGGGCGTGTAGGAACATGGCATCAGCTGAACAGTTGTGCAGGGCAGCAACCTGGTCCTCTGCACACACATTTACAAAGTTCTATAGGTTTGATACCTTTGCCTCCGCTCAGGCGGCATTTGGACGTAAGGTACTACAAGCGGTAGTATCATAAACTAAGTTACCTTAGTAATACCTGAGTTATCTGTTTTCTCCCTCCCTGTTAGGGGACTCTTTGGTATGTCCCCATGGTCCCTGTGTCCCCCAGGACGTAAGAGAAAAAGGGATTTCTTACTTACCGTAAAATCCTTTTCTCTCTAGTCCTATGGGGGACACAGGACCTCCCTTCCCAGAAAACAAGGGAGATGATCTTGTTCTTCTCAGCCAAGTTTAACGGTTACGTTTTAGTTAGCATTTTGCTCGGTTCTTGTTACACAACTGAGTGCCTGGTGGGAGAAGGGCATTATATAGGGGAGGAGGAGGAGCATTCAGCTCTGTAAAAGTGTCCTGCCTCCTGATGGGAGGGGATTTAACCCCATGGTCCCTGTGTCCCCCATAGGACTAGAGAGAAAAGGATTTTACGGTAAGTAAGAAATCCCTTTTTATGAAACTTGAGAAATGTAAATATATAATTTATAATTTGTACACACGCTGTTTTCTCCTGTCGCAAGCATTGCTAGAGCTAGGCTAAGGAAGTCACAAATAGTCCTAAAAAACACATCAACTGCACAAGTACCAATCTGGACACTGTTCTGAAATAGCTATTGTGCTGAGATGAGTGCTTAAAGAGGACAGAGAGATGCAGTTATTCTAAAGCAAGGATGGATGATTTCAAGTCATGGGAATTGCACAATGGAATAAAATATGGTTAATTGGTAACATGTTGTGTTGGTAGATGTCTCTCAGCATTGTCATTAGCTTTCAATATGCATGAGCTATTATTAATACTCTTTATTGTAATTATTTGCATTAATATATACCTCAAGTAAAGCCATCTCTTTAATATCCAGAGTGGACCTGAATGGTTCTAGCCAGGCCCAGGTGAACTTTAAGGCCAGGCCTGATTTGAGTAAGTATTTATTCAAATCCAAGGATGTCTTACTTACTGTGGGCGAGAATCATATATCCCTAGTGGAGAATCACATAGGAAGACCAGTGAACCAGACAGTAGTTATGTAATTATGAGACACTAATGATGTTTTTGTAATAATATAGTTACCTGTTTTAAAGCAAATATTTTATTGGTTGCTGAGATTTACTGCTCCTGTGCAAACTTAGCACCTTTTATTACATTTGGGGGTAAAGTCTGCCCAGGTACAGTATCCCATGGCTGATTTTGTACTGTGTTTTTCTTACCTTCATAGGGGAAAACCTTGGGCAGATGATGGTTGCCTACTAGGCCCTGATAAACATGGAAAAGATGTGGTCTCGTTGGATAAGTATGCAGAAGAGAGATGGGAGGTGGGCACTACTTTATTTTATTTGTTTAATACTTCTGCTTTTCTTTTGCTAACTAAAATATTTGGTTAATGTATGTGTTGATATGAAACTTATAGTACAGGTATAGGAGCAGTTATCCAGAATACTTGGGACCAAGGGTACTCTGCAAAATCTTTGCATAATTTGAATCTTTATACCATAAGTCTACTAAAGAAATCAATAAAAATTTAATTAAACCCAATAGGACTGTTTTACATCCAATAAGTATTAATTATATCTTAGTTGGGATCAAGTACTGTTTTATTTTTACAGAGGAAAAGGAAATCAATTTTAAAAATCTGAATTATTTGATTAAAATGGAGTCTATGGGAGACAGGCTTTCCGTAATTCAGAGCTTTCTGGATAACAGGTTTCCGGATAACAGATCCCCATACCTGTATTGTACATCTGCAGTAATCATTAGTAACCCAGTAACTGTGTGGCTTACCATTATAAATGTTGTCTTTAACATTCCCATTTGAATAGATTTGTTCAATAAAAAATTCTGTTATTGTGTGTTTTATTTATAATTTGTTCTAATCCCTAATGTAATAAAACTATTATGTTTCGTGTTTTGTATTAGGTTATTTTACATTTTATGGTTGGGTCTCCAAGTGCTGCTGTTAGCCAGGACTTGGCACAACTGCTTATACAGGCCGGCCTTATGAAAAGGTAAGACCTGTTCTCATTGCACGCATTGCTTGTTCTGAGTATACTTATTAACATCCTTATGTATATAACTTATATTCACATATCTTATTTATTAAAAAAACGACTTATGTGTCATTTGGCCAAGTCATTTATTTTTGTGTTCACGGCATATATATAAATATATTGGGGATTGCTGTAGGTAAAGGATAGCCGTAATCCTGAAAAATAGCATAAACCTGAAGAGTAATTTCAAACCAATGTAAATATCAGGCCAGTGGCACAAGTACCATATACAACAGCAGAGAAACATCAGCTACCCCTCTGTTGTGTATACATAATATTGGAGATATATCTGTCATTTAAATAGAAAAGGGCCGGTGATTCTTTCTGCACATAACATTTTTCTGCCAGCATATTTCAGCTAGTAGGAAACCACCTGTTATATTGCTTTTGAGCATTTCTGGGTTAAAACCTGTCTGATGCAGCTTGTTTATGGTTATGTGCCAAAGCACAAGCAGACATAAATTTGAGATCATAAAATTAATGTTTTAATGAGCCAACCTTTTGTAATTCAGTTGTAATTTGTGGGGCTTATGTATTTACAGTGGTTCAGTTTGTTCAATTGCAGTAGGTCATAGCAACCAATCAAAAATATATTATTGTTAATCTACCTGCAAGAGACTGATCACAGATAATAGCTGATTGGTTGTGCTGAGTTGCTTCACTGAGGTAAACTTGCTCCTTTTTAGAAAATACACCCCGTGATGCTATTTTTGTGTTTTTCATAAAGATATATGTGTGTTTTTACTAATTCCGTTCTGCGCATTTTATTTTTCTTGTAGTGAGTCTGGGGAAGCCCCCTGTATTTCATCAGCTGGCTTCCAATTTTTGCTTTTGGACACACCTTCTCAGCTCTGGTATTTTATGCTTCAATATCTCAAATCCGCAGAGGTAAGTAAATCTTTTGTCACATATTTGTATCCGCGATCATTTATTCCCTCACCTATTAAAGAATGAGATGATTTTCTTCATCCTTTGCCACCTATGCCAAAAAAGGTCAACATGTTGCTTACCGACCCCTTGGATGTTGCTCTCCGTGCCCCCAAACCAGGTAGTTATTATAGAATTCCTGACTTGGTGGCAAGTTTTGGTTGAATAAAAACAAGATTTACTACCAAATAAAGCAGGGATCCCCAACCTTTCTTATTCCTCATAGTCAAATGAAAAACAACATGGAGAGCAACACATGCATCATAAAAGTTCATGGAGGTGCCAAATAAGGGCTAAGATTGGTTATTAGGCAGCCTCTATGCACACTATCAGCTTACAGGAGGCTTTATTTCGTAGTAAATCTTGTTTTATTTCAACCAAAACTTGCCACAAGTCGGGCAAGGGGGTCGGTGAGCAACATGTTGCTCATGAACCACTGGTTGGGGATCATTGAAATAGAGTCTCCTGTAAGCTTATAGTGTGCATAAAGGCTACCTTATAGCCAGTCTTAGCCCTTATTTGGCACCAATTCTTTTTACATTTGATTGTGGCTTCCGATTAAGAAAGGTTGGGGACCCCTGGTCTAAATCAACCTAGTAATGTCCAGTTTACTCAATACAGTGCCCCTAGATAAGATACCTACTTGACACATACTAGGGCTTGTTTATTAAGCATGGTGCAAAGCCTACGTTTAGCCACATTACATTTAGAGGGGGCAGGTGAAATTGTAGAAGTTTCTTCGTATAAATGAAATAACTTAATGGCAAATGGACTGAGACTTTGCTGTTTGACTGTTACTGTTAGGTCTCTAAATGGTTTAGTGTATAAACTGATGCTATTATATTATATATAATAAGTATCATATTCTCATCTTGCAATTAATAATACGGCCTTGTTTATTTAAGTCTCGTGGGATGATTCTGGTGGAAATACTCTCCTTCATGTTCCAGTTAAGCTTCTCAACATTGGGAAAGGTAAGCTAAAATGCTGCAACATTTGAGATCAGTGTAAAAGACTAATGAGTGCCACAGATGAATAACACAAAGAATGGGCCCAAACTGTAGGATTTTTAGTATTTAAGAGGAGCCAGTATGAATGCAAAGGATATGGATGCCAGTTGGGTCTATGGGACGGGGCTGTGCATTGGGAGGTATACAATATCATTATTGAAATATGGAATAATGTACCACCTATTGTAACTATGAAGATATTGGAAGTCACTGAGGAATTCTATGAGCATATCAATGCACAAGGCCACAAGGGAAGGTTAACATTCCACCTGCCATTCTGTCAACTTTTGACATTCTTTTCTCTGACTGATGTTGTTGGTATTAAAGACTTTACCTATATAATTATTAATACACATACAGGGACAGACTTTACTTTTCCTGTCTGTGTATTAATAAAATAAAGCAATTGCTTTCCTATATAAAATGCTAGACTGATGAGTTGCCTGAGCAAGGTGTGGGAAAAGAGGGAAATCAAATGTTACTTTCTTGTGTGTACAAACTCTTTCTGTTCCATCCAAAGGATTACTCTGTGGAAGGGATGAGTGATTCCTTACTTACTTTTCTTCAACACTTGCGTGAATTCGGCCTTGTGTTTCAAAGAAAGGTGAGTGGGTGGATATATATGTTATAAATATAAATAGGGATACTATATATTATATATATATTTATATATATAAATATATATATATATGGCACAAAGGGTGTTTTCATTGCTGCTTTCTTTTGACATTGGGTTCCACTACTTTGCATGTCCATTTTAATTAGCATTGCAAATATCAGGTGTCAGATGGCTCTAAATGCCATAACCATATGTTCTTCATGAATTGGACTTTATAAAAAGGCTTTCTCCATGTCATTAAAACTCGCCCAGCTAAATTAAAATCATGTCAAATATCATCCAAAACGTTAATATTAACAAACACTTAACAACCTGCCATGTATTGCTAGTATGGAAAAATGGAAGATTAACACAGCACTGCTATTCAGTTGTAATAAAAATTAGGAGAAAGATTAAAACAAAACTAAAGTTATCATACAAGGCAGATATTGGCTGCCAGTAGTTTGACTCAGTCAGCTGCTTATTAGCATGCACATGGCCCCAAAACAATGCTCTCTCTGATCAGTTTGCAGCACTTTTTGGACATATATATAATAAACAATGTATACCTTTTTTTTTTTTACACCAACAGAGAAAGTCCCGCCGTTACTATCCAACACGTCTGGCTATAAACCTCGCATCTGGAATATCTGGATCAGTTGTTGACAGCCATAAGCAAGGGTTTATTGTTGTGGAAACAAACTACAGAATATATGCATACACAGGTTAGTAATGCTAATAAACCCCATTTCTTTTGCCCTGTATTGTGATATAAAGCTCTGTGTTTGACATCAAAGCAACTGAATGCTATTTCTAAAAAATGATACTAACTGTAATTATGTTTTTTGTGTTCATTTGCATAGACATTGCAGCTTTTGGACCACTAAGTTGCAATCTGTTTTAATAAAACTGTTATTACTGTTATTACTGTTAATCATACTTGAAAGTTTTAGTTAACTACCCCTTTAACATATATTTTTTTAATACACAGCTGTACTTACTTTATGAGTTGCAGAATGTGTTTTTATTTACTGGTAAATTAGAAATGGCAAATTAGTCATAGGTAATAACATTCTAAATATTCACATCTCTTTAGATTCAGAGCTGCAGATTGCTCTGATTGCCCTGTTTTCTGAAATGCTGTATCGCTTCCCAAACCTGGTTGTGGCACAGGTCACTCGAGAGAATGTACAGCAAGCTATAGGAAATGGCATCACCGCTGAGCAGGTAACAATTTGTACACATTCTTTTCTTTTATTTCTGTATTACAGCATAACTGTTCATAACTGGGAACATTATGTAGATTTTGTAGATTTGATTTATATGTATATTATAAGTAAAAAAGAATTTGGATTATCTACTTCCAAGTGAGGTTGAAGGGTACTATAGGGGTATATGATCTATAATAAATGCATATTTCTAAAAGTCAAAAATTCCTTGGCAATAATGGTGAGAAAAAATGTAGTAGAAGATACATCAGTTGTTTTAGTGCATCAAAGAAATGATAGATACATACATACATATATACGTACATTCTAAATGATACATTCTGTAGTATGGTCATAGAGGAACATGGGGGATCAGATAGGTAATTTCAAAACTTCTGCAACTTTTAAGGCAAAATTATAAATAGCATGCAAAGACATTTGTGGTGTCAGTATCTGTTTAAGATTCTTGAATGTCTTAGTATTTCTATAAATATCCAACTAATTATTTTTGGTTTCTGCAGATAATCCATTTTCTGAGGACAAGAGCACATCCAGTGATGTTGCAGCAGGTGAGATGTGGATACAAGTGATAGATATTTTCCTGCTACAATGGGTTGGAAACAATTCAACTTTATGTGCATTTTTGCAATTTTCTACATATGCCTCTTTCCAGAACCCAGTGCTTCCACCAACAATTACTGACCAAATTCGACTGTGGGAACTGGAGAGAGACCGTCTACGTTTCTCTGAAGGTAAAATGCTGCCATTTATGATGTAATTACTTGGTCTTTTTCATGTTTGGTTACCTGTTCAGTTATTTTAAAAAAAATTATTATATACAGCTGAAAAGCTACTAACCCACTGCCCTAGAACATGTTGCAGACAAATTATTGTAGTCCTACTCTTCCTTATCCAAATAACATTTGGTATCACTTCTCAACATATGTAAATCTTTCAATGACTGAATAACAAAATCACAGCTCTAGAGTCATATATAAGATGCTTACAACGTCAGTGATACTAAGGTTGTTAAAATTAAGTCGCTCCTGTGAGCAGAGATGAGCACAAACAATTCTGTACAATTGTAGTGATTTATCCATTCCTTGCCATTTGAATCTTATATAGGGGTTGTTCACCATTAAATTAACTTTTAGTATGATGTTGGTATTGGTATTCTGAGACAAACTGCAGATGGTTTTCATTTTTCAGTTTTTTTCAGTTATTTACCTTTTTGTTTACAGCTCTCCAGTTTGGAATTTCAGCAGCTATCTGCTTGCTAGGGTCTAATTTTCCTTAGAAACCAGGCAGTAGTTAGAATGAGAGACTAGAATATGAATTGCAGAGTGACTGAAAAGAAAGATAAGGAATAAAAAGTAACAATCATAAAATTGTTAGCTAACCGAGCATCAGCATTTTGCTGCCAGGCTCAGTGACCCCATTTGAAAGCTTGAAAGATGCAGAAGAGGAAGGAAAATAATAAAAAACTGTAAAAAAATAAATAAATAGTGAAGACCAGTTGCTAGAAATAGGTAATTCTATAACATACTAAAAGTTAAAGGGGTGGTTTAAGTTGCATTTATGCTATTAGTAAAGTTTAAATACTGCCTTTTTGGCTTTTTTTTCTCTCCATTAGGTGTCCTGTACAACCAGTTTTTATCCCAAGTGGACTTTGAACTTTTGAGAAATTATGCACGAGACCTTGGAGTGCTGGTGTTTGAGAATCCAGCCAAGCGTGTGATGGTGGTGACACCTGGAGGACATTCTGATGTTAAGCGCTTCTGGAAACGCCAAAAGCACAGCTCCTAAGCTTTACATGTCATGGTCACTCTGGGTGAAACAACTGTAACTTTTATATGGGGTCTTCCAGTTTTGTGACAAAAAAACTAATATTTACTATCATTTGCTGCTAAGGAACACCCTCAATGTCATAATCTTTTCATCATCAAAGGGGGTTTTGTTCCCAAATCTTGCTTTTTAGGGTCCTAGGATTGAAAGGGTTATAATGATGGCTGCCGTGTGTTATGAAAGACTGTAAAATCACTTCCTTAGACACCAGATAAAGCAAGTTATATGTCCTTATTGTCTTCAGTGTTACTACTGTGTGGCAAACTTTGCTCCATCTGTAAATTGTGAATTGAGAAAGAGGGTATTATCCATACAGTGCAGATGTTTACGTTGGACCCCTGAAAACAATACCCAGCTTATATTAGCTTGGCCAGTTTCAACCATGCTATCCAAACAGCTGTCATGTTTGACACCTCCAAGGTTCAGTTTCAACAGACCACCCTAAAGTCCTGTCGCATCACAGTCCCAACAAATTGAAAATAATATCTGCCTCCGCTTGTCAGGTGGATGGTGAATTGGAAGCTGCAGAAGTGAGAGGAACTACATCTCCTTCATACTTTTTCACCATTATTCATGATTGACATTATTTTAATATAATCTGCCCTGCAAAAACACTGTAGGAGACATAATCGGTCCATGAAATATAACAAATTGGACAGCACTGCCCCAACTATGTTTTGCTGAATTAGTATAATTAAGTTCATTGTACAGATTTAAATGCACTGTTATTCTAATACAACGAAAAAGGTTTTTCATGAAGAACCTTTTTGCTTTTCCGTTTTGCACATCAGTAAATCTAGAGAGCTGTTCAAATATATGAAAGTTGATGCTACAAAGGTTTTGTAATAAAGAATCTCCACTATATAACAGTGAACATTATAAGTAATAAAGATAAATAAAATAATTACCTAGATTGTTTTCCTTGTTAGATGGAAGAAATACTCTGGTTAATCGACCGTTTGGTGTGATCCTAAATGGGCAAAATGGAAAAAACAGGCCCAATTATGACCCTATTTAGAGTGTGTAGCAGTAAAGGGTGCATAATCATCATTTTCAGCAGCCAATCAGCAGCTGAATTGTTTCAGCATCAGAACTGAAGGAAGTAGCAAAGGACAAACAGAACATGCTTATGATGATTATAAATACTTTTATTACAAATGTTTAATGATTTTGTAAAGTTGCTTACAATTAAAACTGATTTCATAAAGCCAAGTTTTATGTTTGGGTTTACAACTCTTAAAAGTTGTAGAACGGCAAAAACTCATACAGGAGGGTGTGAGGTGGGGAGCATATAGGTATCACCTTGAAAGCCCCTAGCTTGTGTATAATTCAAAAAATGCAAGCTGGAGAGCCCTGTGCTGCATAAGGTATCAGTGTAAAGCGTTTATTAGAAGCCCGTATGTTTCCTTGTCCTTTAATGCACACACTCTTGTGCCCACCATTGCTGTGCCCTTGTACCCTGCGGTGCGTTTATAATGTGGCACAGGGTGTGGACCATAGCGACATGGGAAAGTCCAATAGCCTCTTAAATTATAGTGGATGCAATTTTGTGTTCCTTAGCACTCCTGCTTTTGCATTTAGTCCTTCTTAAATGTACCCTAATAAGTTAATGACCCTTGATCATTAACTTGATGCTGTTCCAACACTGCTACAGTGACCTGGTGAATGGTTGAAGCATCCATGAAAATTACACCACTGAGAAGCTGTTTTAACAGTGCAGGAACCATGCCTGTATTTCTAGGCTTCACATTATTCAGAGGTTGCTAAAAAAATATGTGTGGTGATGGATGAGTTTTGTGGTGCTACAACAACAATCTCACAATGCTTCTGTTGGATATATTCAATGTTTCATGGCCTTATGGCTTGAAAGTAAGGCCTGCATTTAATGAGCAAGGCTGGCTAGGTTTACTGTGTGAAAGATATTACTTAAATATTGATGTCCTGTTAATAAATGCTGTGGCCCGTCATTGTTTTCTGTTTCACCCAGTTTCAAATGAAACTTAAACTTCACTAAGGGTCGAGTGCTATTTAGTGCTATTTATAGCATGCGTTAAAAATTTTATCGCTTCTTATTTTTTGCGACTTAATGCTCGATTCACTAAAAGGACAGACGTCATAATTAAGACGCACGTAACCATTACTTTCGGAAAACTACTGTTCTGAAAATGGCCATTTCCCTGCAAACTGGAGGCTGCATCACTCTAGGGCCAACACATACTTGAATAAATCCCACTGCAAAGTCCATATTGTGTTGCCAAAAGCTCACAAACCACAATTTTCTTTTAGTACCGCCTGCCCCAAGTAGGTGTTAATATTCGCACAGACTAATGTGATATTTAGCGCTTTTAACGCTTCATATGTGTTTGTGAATCATGTGTTCGTATTATTTCTATTCGCTAATTAATGCAATGCAAGGTAAATAACGCATTGCGATAGTGCGTTTTTTTGCACATACGATATGCGTCTTAACGCATGAATCGGGACTTAATTATCACATGCTTTTTAACGCAAAAAAGCATGCGATAAGCGTTATCGACCTTTAGTGAATCAGCCTCATTATTGTTTTCCAAGAATTGAGCGCCAATGCTCCTAAAATGGCTGCTGGATCATTTCCTGTTTAGGAAAAATAAAGAGGATTCATGGAAATGAACGTCCGTTTAAACTAGGGATACACCGAATCCACTTTTTTGGATTCGGCCGAACCCCCATATCCGTCATAAAGGGTTCAGGTAAATACTGAACCAAATCCGAATTTTGAAAGGGTTAAATGTTGCCACGTGCTGAAAAATTTTCAACTTCTGTGTTTACGTGGATTCGGTGCATCCCTAGTTTAAACTGGAATTTTTCAAGGTTTAATGATACTCAACAACAATGATCAAGTTTAATTTACAGCCCGGGGTAGCTGCAGCGCTTCCTTCTTCCTGTCTCACGCGCTTGCACATGTGCAGTAGAGTGAACAGTGGAACTTTAACAAGAAAGTCGGCTTTTCACTCTACTGCGCATGTGCCGGCCCAGGGTTTTTGCCGGCAGAAGAAAGAGGAAGAGGGAAGAGGGAAGAGGGAAGCGCATCGCTACAGGTTCCCCAGGCTGGTGCTGTTTTCTCCTAACAGGGGCACCAGCCCGGGGTAAAAGGTAAGCGATTAAAGTCACTTGGGGGTGCCTAACATTTTGGCAGCTTCAAGTGACTTAGCCTTTCCTTCTTATTTAAAGGCATTAACAGAATCTGCCATTACAGCATCACTAGGAAGGGCATTCCACAAGCTCACTGCCCTCACCATGAAAAACCACCTACGCTGCTTCAAATGGAAGCTCCGTTACTCTGGTGTGCTGGTGGCTTTTCTGGGGAAAAAAATATATAAAAATGAGCAGAAATATTGTGTGAATTCTATTGAACTGGTGAGACTCCCTGTGCCAGAGGCTTGCCTACGTCCTCTATGCAACAGCTGAGCTTCTTTGCCCCAGCTTGGTAGTCACATGGTATTGTGACATCAGTAATAATATCATTTAGCCTGTGTAACCCTTTCTTGGCACTGATATCCAGGGCCACACTGGGGCGCAAACAGGAAAAATCCCAAGCCTCCGGAAGTGGGAGGTTTATGTGCCTCCACCCAGGGCTAAACCATGTATTAGTGGGCAACAACTCCCTGGGAACTGCAACAGCAGTGATTAATATACCAAATTAAATGGAAATAAACCACACAATTGATAGATATGAAATAAATTGTAATATATATGCAAGATGCAATGAAATGAAAACAGTGAATAACAGTTTCAACATAACACATATAATATACACTATTGCCCTTTGTGTAAGATATGTCCCCTGTCACTTTAAGAACCATGAGTGTGCACACTATGGGTCTGCGCAGGTTAACTCCTTTATGAAGGTGGTGGTAGCAGAGTTATGTGTTGCAACACCAGATTGTAGCACCCCGGGGTGTGTAACTGTAAAACCTCACCAACTCCTGGTGGCAGTAAAAGGGAAATAGATCCTGTGGGGCAGAGCAGAGGCAGGGAAGCAGTCTGGCAGCTTTAATCCTCACTGAGCTTGAGATGCTGGGCTAGAGAAAGGCTTCTGGCTTCTGATCTGATCCTGATGGAGATTCACTGCAGGTGTCACGGAGGCTGATGGGTAATCCCACATCCAGATCCAATGTACAAGCTGTTAACTCACTACAGGGCTGAAGTCCTAACTATCCTACAGGGATTACTACCCTAACAATAGCTCAGGCCTGCTGCACTAATCCCATTCACTAAATGGCTGAGTGGGAAGGGTTAACTAACTCCCTATGCTCTGATTATGGGGTTCCCTATATGGAATAGATTGTTCTACAGGTGGAAGCCTAGCTCCCTACTTGTATAGATCACAGGAACACTCACAGGAAAGATGGAGAAATCTTAGGCAGCTCCCAGTATTACTGTGCAGAGTCCCTGCTTTCCTTCTCCTCTCTTCCTGAATAAGATCTGCCTCACTTTCATCTTTTTGGCTCCAAAGCTCTTTCAGCAGGGTCACAAGGTCAGAAGCCAATCCCTCCTGCTGATTGGGCCAGGCTGTGACTGGGAACTGTCCCTTTGCAGTACAGTCAGCAGCCATGTTTTTGGTTGCTCCAGATTTAAAGTCACAGGGTTGTGTGTTCGGGAAAAGTGTAAATTAGCACTTCCCTACACCTGCTTTTGGGAAAAAAGTCCTATAGACTACAGTTTTTATCAGGCAATTTGGGGGCCCAAAAGTATTTAGTAAACACATTGCCTTACATGCCAGTAAGGATTATCACAAGACCGGGTCAAGTCATTTCATATTTTGGTGGCAGTTACTCTATAACTGGTCAAGAGCTGCTGAGAGGGAACCATTTTTTCAACAAGACTACAGTGACCTGCTTTTATTGAATGATTACATCGCCTAAACTGGGAGAGATAGGACAGGGCTTTCAGTGACTGCTTCGATTCAACACAGGTAGATTTGTTAGGACACATACTCATTTCCACTCTGTTTAAGCAGCATTCAAGGTCTGGAATGAACCTCCATGCAACTGCTTCTTGAAGGGAGATACATGTAGGGCCTGTTTATTGCATAGTATGTTGCAAGTGTATTTGCAGCACCATTGTACCTTTGCAGCTATGCATTATGCAGTCTTATGTTTCAGCTTTTAAATAAGACTACAATCAAACTAGCATTCATTTTTATCATTCTTGGCCAAGCTATGGTTTGTTTTTATTAAAGCAAAGTTCATGGAGTGCTGTCAAGAAGGTTCTTGTGTGTCAAAAAACTAACTAAATGCTGGTTCAGCAGCCAGGGGCCCAGAAGACAAAGCATATAATTACCTTAAATAAAATATATACACATTTAAATAAAGCACAATCTTTGTGCTTCTTACAACAGGGGTGCCCAAAAAGTAGATCATTATTTAATAGTTGAGCAGATCAGACCAGCATTGTTGGTATTAGTTCAAGAAATTAATCATGGTGGCATTTAGATTTTCTGTTTTAGAATTGGTGGAGGGGCAGGGGAAGACAATGTATTACTTTAAAGCTTTACTATCCCTTTTACAAAGAAAGAAACATGAGCTAAAAATATTATTTCACATTTTCATCAAATTTGACTGTAAAACATTAAAACAACAATTATTTCCTTATTAAAGGTGACACGGCTTTAGGAGGTTGCGTTTCTTTTTCTTACAGCAATGGCTACAGCAAACAGAAATCCAGTAACTGAGCTAAAGGAAGAACTGACATGCCCTATTTGCCTGGATCACTTTAGTGAACCTGTTTCTATTGAATGTGGGCACAGTTTTTGCCGAGCCTGCATTACCCGTACCTGGAGAGGAATTCACAGCCACTTTCAATGTCCCCAGTGCAGAAACATATCCAAATGGAAATTTTTACGGCCTAATCGTCTTGTGGGAAATATGGTGGAAATAACTGGACGCCTTGCTGCTACCAAAATGTCTCCAGTTAGTAAGAAGCAATGTGAAAAGCACCAGGAACCAATGAAACTCTTTTGTCAAGTGGATGCAAAGGAAATTTGTTTGGTGTGCCGAGAGTCAGTGGAGCATAGGACCCATACAGTGATACCAGTGGAGGAGTCAACTAGCGAATTTAAGGTGACAAAAATAATTAAGATGAGTTCTTAATCACACTTAATTTTGTGAGTAGGAATTCATTATTTGATCATTGTTACAAACACTTTTTAATGATTTCTGCTTTTTCAGTATGTATGGGATTATGGTTCTCACGTGTTCTGTAGCCCAACATTTGCTATCAAGGTTGTTTAACAGTTACTACTATTTTTGATAGGTCTGTTTGTTATAGACATTGGAATTCTGCACTAAGCTTGCCAGGCTTGCACTGGTTCCAAGGTAGAAGGAACATGACATGCTGTACAAGAGCATCAGCTTCTAGGAGTATATCCCAATGTATGTTTGTGTTTAGGTTCAGCTCAGCAATCACCTTCAAACATTAAGAAAAGAGGTTGCAACCATCATTCAAACAAAGTCAGAGGACACGGAAAAAGCTGAAAAACTTCAGGTACGAATGTGATCAGTACAGTAGTCCTATACTTGTTCATATTATTTGTCTCTATATACCTTGTAAATAGTTAATACACATGAATGGGAATAAACATGAACATTCAATAACCAATCTGATGCATATATCATATGGTTGCTTTGACTGCACATTCACATATGGACAGATAAAACTGTGTAATGATAATAGTGGTGGAAACTCAAGAGAGGTTATATAATAAAAGGCACTGAGTTTGCCCAGGTACAGGTACAGTAACAGATAGCAACCAATTAGCAGATAGCATTTACTAGTTACCTGTTTAAAAGCAAACATCTTATTGGTTGCTATGGGTTACTACTCCTGGACAAACTAGTGCCTTTTGTTACATATGGGGGTAGGTGTGTTGTTTCCTTTAGTTTATAACAAAGTTACAGATACAGGATGCCACAGTAATATCAGCTATTTAGTATTTCTTACAATATTAACAGCTAGCAAATAGCTGTACTCCCTACATTTCACTATAATTAATCTCAAGTTGGGGGGCTAGCCCCACAGTTTGGGAACCACTAGCTTCAAAACCCCCAAAATAGCTGCAGCGATATGAAGCTTGTCAGTAAGCCTTCCTACCACTAACCTTCCACTTTTAAGTGTAAGAGAACAAGTCATGGATTGTGAAATAAACATCCCCCTTAAACACGTGTTAAACTTGGAATTACCTGCATAGAAACCATTAGGTCACACAATATTATTATAATTGTTGTGGAGACTTTTGTGAAGAGGGGTTTCCAAACTCCCTATGGCTGACATAGCATATGGCTTTGTAAAGTGAAAACTGGTGTTTCTTTAACCTGACCTTAGGTTTTTATACCACCAGTATCAATGTCAGTATAGGTATTGGCTCTGTTATCCGGAAAACCCTTTATCTTGGAAGTTCCAAATTATGAGAAGGCCATCTCCCATAGACTCTAATTTGTAAAAACAATTTCCTTTTTCTCTGTAGTACTAAAAAAAATACCTAATCCCAATTAAGATATAATTAATCCTTATTTGAGTCAAAACAATCTGTTTAGGTTTAAATAATTTCAATCCTATTAGATTTAAATGATTTCTTGGAATGATTTATGGAAATCCAGATTACGGAAAGATCCCTTATCTGGAAAAACCCAGGTCCTGAGCATTCTGGATAACAGGTCCTGTACCTGTAAACAGAAATTTCTATTGTATAATACCAAGTATAGCTCTCTATTACCTGAATAAAACAATGCCCTAGTATGCCACTACTGGTAATTACATTTCAGGTTGAATCTAGATAGTTTAGATACAGCTTTACAGTTTCTTTGTTTTAAAAGTCCTTTAAAAATGGGCATAAACAGTGGAAAGGTTTATGTTCTCTAATAATCTCTGGTAATCATAAATTAGTGTTTTCCTTACTCACAGCTTTTAACTTTTGCAGAATGAAATTAAGCGAAAAGGCAGAATGCTCACCTCTGAATTCGAAATCCTGCGTCAGATTTTAGCAGATCAGGAGAGTGAACTCAAAGGGCGTTTGGAGAACATGGAGAGACTGATCATTCAAAGAACAAATGAAAGGACCAGTAAGCTGAATGAAAAACTGTCATCTCTGCAGGCACTTATCATAGATATTGAGCAAAATGGTCACATATATGAGGTTAGACTTTATAATGATTGTGTCACTTGTTTAATTTGCTTTCCTGTGACTTTATTAACATTCCTTTTAATTTGTACTTATGTTTTTTATTTGTTGTTCTCTGCATTACTTCTGAAGGAACCGAAATCTGTAGCAGACAGGTAAAAACTTATTTTGAATTCTAAGTTCTGGTGAAATGTAATATTTGATGGTTGGATTATACATGGTTTAGTACAAGGGGGCTTAGAGAAGTCATTTGGGCAGGAATTATTAACATTTAGATTTCCATGGTTTTATAGTTTTTAGAAACAATGAATAAACTCAATTCCATGAATGGCTGTCAATTATCAAAAGATTGAAACTGAAAAAACATGAATGAAAAAGATGCGAAGGCAAAAACCTCAACTTTTTTCATTTGTTGCACAAAAACGAGGATCAAAACCCCCCCGAAAACCTCTGAAACAAAGAGAGAACTTCCAGTTGTAAAAGAGACATCTGCCATTGACTTCTACATGATCTCAATAGGTTTTAGCTTGTGTATTTATGCATTAGAAATTGTCATGGCTTTGTCACATAATAAATCCCGCTTCTTTTTCCGCAACAAAATCAGGTTTTCGGCGACAAAAACCCAAACCGAAATTTTTTTTGTCAAATGCCCCCTTTACTAACATAGGTACAAACGTGCATATTTGTAGCTAACATGCCTGGGACAATGGGCAAAATCATTCTCTCACAATGTGCAAAATTGGTACAAAATTACCCGAAACTACTTTTTTTTTAGTCAAAATAAATTTTACATTTTAGTGCTTTGAAACAAAAACATTACAGAGACCAAAAGCAATTACCAAGTACCACATATACATGTACGTACACATATTCCCCATTGCAATAAAATAAAGGAAATATTTTTCCACAGAAAGAACAATGTTGTCTGTTCTTTCCACACATAAGGAAATGGTTTTTATACTGACAACAGTGTGACTTTTATACACTTTAAAGCTCAAAAGAGCAGAAATACCCATATATCATTTAGCAAAAAACATAATAAAAGTATTTAACCATTTAGGTTATTTATGACTTTTGGGGGCTGTAACAATTTTTTGGAATTAATTATGTATTTTTACCATTTATATTTCTCCAGGCATTCTCAGAATTTGCAGCTGTGTGACCCTAGGCAGAAGCCTTCACGTGATAGCACAATGCCTGCACGTTTTTTTGCCCTCAAGACATTTAATGGTAATGTCCCCCCTTTACTAGGTAGAAAAAGATGCCAAATTTGCACCTCTCCAGTTATTGGGGGCGTTCTCACGTTTTCACAATACTTGGAACTATCACGAACATAAGCTGAGAGGTTGAGGGAGATCAAAACCCTCAAAAATTAAACAATGGCAACAGGTATTGCACACTTGGCCCATCTTAAAACCCCTTATTTTCAGTCTAAAACTTCATGTTTCACCTAACATCTAACAAATGCAGGAGTGCCCTGTTCCAAGTGACCTCTCATATATTGTGCATCAATACATGTGACCAACTGTGTTGTTATATCTTAAAAAGTGTTACTGCTTCTAATGTACAAAACCTGTGCTCTGGACATGTGAATGTAACCCCCTTTTGGCTAAAATAGGCAAATTCCAGCTATGGGTAGAGCATGGGGTACATTGGACTCCTCTTCAGCAGGATGGGCCTTCACTAAGGGGAAGTTACTATATGGAGTGTGTTGGGTACCTACCCCTCCCACTGCAAAGTGTAAGTGTAAAATGCAGTAAATAAGCAAATGGACGCCAGAAGCTCTTGTTGAACTAATTAACAACTGGTTTATTTATGCAGATAAAGATGGTATAGCAGGGTTCAGCAATTATACTCACAGCACATGAGGTGTTAAAGCAAGGCAGAGTGAATAGATGGTAGAATTAGATAGAATAGATATGGAACAGTTCTGCGCCACTGTGGATAGTATTGGGAAATAGTCTTTTGTCCTTAGGATGTCCACCTTATTGGACTGGATCCCAAACAGCCCACAGTGGTTCAGGGATAAGCACTACCCTGATACCTGTTCTATAACAGGAGATATTCTGCACTTGCTGTTCACGGGGTCCCTGCTCCCCGACTTCTCTGAGGGTACTTGTTCCTTTAGGGCCTAACCTTCTGGGCTTTGTGGATCACAGGCTTCCTGATCACATCAACTTAGGTCAGACGCTGCAGGCCAAGAAGATAGAACCATCCCTTTCCTAACACTATATTAAAGTGTGGTCTAGCCTTGGGCCAATAATACAGTATATGTTAATACTAAATAGTTATATCAATCCTTGCCCAGTAACAAGGAGATAAGTAAGTGTAGGGTTTAAAGCCATAGGGGCACATTAATCCTTTGGGTCCCAACATGAACATGCCCAAGAGCAGTGATGCTCAAAAGGGAGGAAGTGACATCTATTTTCTAGTTATAGAAATTATTTATTAAATGATGCAAGCAAAGTAGTGACATTAAAGGTATTGATAGCATTTGCAAAGAATAATGTTACCCTTCATTTTCATATCTGATGTTTCTATGTCTTTTAAAATAACATTCCTTTGTTAAAAATGATAAGCAGAGAAAATAACTTTTGGGTTTTTTCTTATTTCTTAGTTCCTGTAACGTTGGACCATAGAACCGCCAATCCTAATCTGATGCTGTTTGGCAATCGAAAAAAAGTCAGATATGAGAAGTATGCAATGGATCTGCTCAATTATCCTGAAAGATTTGATATGAAACCTTGTGTCTTAGGAACCACAGGATACCGATCAGGGAAACAGTACTGGGAAGTAGAAGTGGGTGGTGGAATATATTGGAGTGTTGGGGTTGCCATACAGTCTGTTCGCAGAAAAGGAGCCTTTAGGATTGAGCCTTATGTTGGTATCTGGGCCATTGGCTTACTCGGTGTAAATGCTGATAGATACTATGCTTTCACCAGTTACAACACACTCTTGCACCCCAGGGACCGCCCTGTTGTCATCGGTGTATTTCTCAACTGTGAAGAGAATCGGGTTTCCTTTTTCAATGCCGAGAGCTTTGAGCATCTTTACACTTTCCATGATGTGCGTTCCCCTGATAAAATCTTCCCCTTTTTTTGTGTTGGGGCAATGGGAACAGAACTGCGAGTTGTTGTCTAAGCATTTCTTCTCATTTGAAATTTTAAAATATGTAAAGATAAGTAACATAAAGCCAAAGATCTCCACTGCAGATTATTTTATTTTTTAAATAAATATGGTCATTTATTTATGCATCATTGTATTTACTTTTTATTTCTTATTTTTCTTAAATCCCAGTGTGGCATCACTTTATACACACACACACACACATATATATATATATATATATATATATATATATATATACTGTATATTTACCCTTGACAAAGTCAAGTAACTGCCTGCCCTGCCTGTACCTGAGGTATAGAGGCTGGGAAGGCAAAATATGATTGACATTGACTGGAATTTATGAAATAGTTTAAGGGTATAGATCTTTTAGTAAAAAAATATTTTTAATTTGAATTTTCATTATACAGCATTTATGTCTGGGTGACAGGTCCCCTATATGGTAAAGCTAGACTGGAGCTTGACAGATCAGGCACATACATTTGAAGGCAAGGAAATGCAAGTCAGTCCAGGACATTAGGCAAGACAGGATACTCAAACAAGGTACAACAAGAATCACAGACGAGGCAAGACTAGAATTCACAAGGCAAAAAGAGTCAAGAGCTAGGAAGAGCCTCAGTGCCCAGGTTACAATGCTCTGGCCAGAAAGAGTATAGTGATAATAGGATGCAGCTCTGATTGAATGACCCTATATAATAGCCCTTTTGAACCCACACTGGGCAATACAGTTGAAAGGCCTAAATTTACCAGGAAACTTTTGGCTGATTTCCTAGTGCAGTCATTAGGGAAAGAAGCCAGAAGGACCTTGGTTTAAATCTCAGCAGAGTACAGTGCCCCCATTGTGATAGAATTGGCAAAAGCTCTATATTATTGGGACTTCTCTTGGATTTTCTATTTGTGCCTTTTAAAACCATCCTCATTTATCAATTACATTTCCCTGGAAAAGTAATAAACACAATGATGACAACCCATAAACCATTTAAATCACTGTGGTGCAATTGTGGCACTGTTTTCTAGGCATAAACTAGGCTGATAAATGACTTCTTGTCGGTGTTGGCATTTGGGATGTTGATGGCTATCAGACCTACAGGGTAAAAGACAGGGAAGCCCTAAGTTACTGGGTGTAGTATATTTATGTGTCTTTATCACTGGCAGAAATATAGAGGGCACTGTGCTAGGCCTACAGTAGTTTCTGTTCTGCAATATCACTCTCTATCTTGTACAACAGAGATGCATCTTGTGTTTGGGGTTAAAATGTTCCTTGCTAAATAAACTTACAGAAAGTTGCTACCCAGTTCTGGAGCCTTAATATTACATACAGAAGCCCTAACACTGAAAGACTGAACACAACACTGGGGGTGCCAATATGTAGACCACACTCCCAAGTTAATCCAGTCAGAAGTCTTTCTCTTGGTCACAGCTTCTTTTTAAAACCACCTCTGAAACAAAAAGAATGCAATACCATATCGCCATCTTAATTACCTTTACTAGGCATCACTAGAGCAGACTTAGAATTGCTCATGTACAGCAAACTTTGCAGACCATAGTAATGTGATTAAATAAAGTGTGTCAATGTGCAAAAATCAATAATGGAAAGGGATTTAAGAAAAATAGTTCAGGTTGCTCTAAATCCAAGGTTCAGTCTGGGATTTAGCATCATTCTGGCACTTTTTGTGGGATTTGGATTTGGTTCTTTGTTCACAATTGCTACCGTTTTTGTTGTAAATTTGAATATACAACTTACGGTTGAGATTCAGTTCAAGATTCAGCTAAATCTTTGGTGGACATTTTAAGAACAGGTGTAGTAAACTGCTTACCTCTTTTTAAGAATCATGAAGAAACCTGGTTTAGTACTGAACCTACAGTACTACACCCTGCAAAAGTATGCCACCAACCCCTGTATAGCGGGAGTCTTCTCCTTGAGTAGCAATAATGATTTAAATTAGGATGGCCCCTATGTGTTTGGAAAATAGGATTAGCTAGCCCTCTCCAGGCCCTCAGCTAGCCCCTCCAAACTAAGGGTGCAGCAAATTGCCCGTCTACAGGCAGGAGGTCCTGCCCAATTATGATCCATTATGATCTGACCAATGGCCCAGGGGCCAAACCATCGGATCACCACATTGGTAGCCAAACAGGGCAAAGATCTTACCATCTACAGTATGTCTAAACTGTAACCCAGGGAGGTGTCATAGTCTAGGAGTTTAAACATGTTATTGACTGAAAAGTATTGTTTTATATAATTACAGGTCCTTTTCAAAAAATTAGCATATTGTGATAAAGTTCATTATTTTCTGTAATGTACTGATAAACATTAGACTTTCATATATTTTAGATTCATTACACACAACTGAAGTAGTTCAAGCCTTTTCTTGTTTTAATATTGATGATTGTGGCATACAGCTCATGAAAACCCAAAATTCCTATCTCAAAAAATTAGCATATTTCATCCGCCCAATAAAAGAAAAGTGTTTTTAATACAAAAAAAGTCAACCTTCAAATAATTATGTTCAGTTATGCACTCAATACTTGGTCGGGAATCCTTTTGCAGAAATGACTGCTTCAATGTGGCGTGGCATGGAGGCAATCAGCCTGTGGCACTGCTCAGGTGTTATGGAGGCCCAGGATGCTTCAATAGCGGCCTTAAGCTCATCCAGAGTGTTGGGTCTTGTGTCTCTCAACTTTCTCTTCACAATATCCCACAGATTCTCTATGGGGTTCAGGTCAGGAGAGTTGGCAGGCCAATTGAGCACAGTAATACCATGGGCAGTAAACCATTTACCAGTGGTTTTGGCACTGTGAGCAGGTGCCAGGTCATGCTGAAAAATGAAATCTTCATCTCCATAAAGCTTTTCAGCAGATGGAAGCATGAAGTGCTCCAAAATCTCCTGATAGCTAGCTGCATTGACCCTGCCCTTGATAAAACACAGTGGACCAACACCAGCAGCTGACATGGCACCCCAGACCATCACTGACTGTGGGTACTTGACACTGGACTTCAGGCATTTTGGCATTTCCCTCTCCCCAGTCTTCCTCCAGACTCTGGCACCTTGATTTCCGAATGACATACTTTGGACCACTGAGCAACAGTCCAGTGCTGCTTCTCTGTAGCCCAGGTCAGGCGCTTCTGCCGCTGTTTCTGGTTCAAAAGTGGCTTGACCTGGGGAATGCGGCACCTGTAGCCCATTTCCTGCACACGCCTGTACACGGTGGCTCTGGATGTTTCTACTCCAGACTCAGTCCACTGCTTCCGCAGGTCCCCCAAGGTCAGGAATCGGTCCTTCTCCACAATCTTCCTCAGGGCCCAGTCACCTCTTCTCGTTGTGCAGCGTTTTCTGCCACACTTTTTCCTTCCCACAGACTTCCCACTGAGGTGCCTTGATACAGCACTCTGGGAACAGCCTATTCGTTCAGAAATTTCTTTCTGTGTCTTACCCTCTTGCTTGAGGGTGTCAATGATGGCCTTCTGGACAGCAGTCAGGTCGGCAGTCTTACCCATGATTGCGGTTTTGAGTAATGAACCAGGCTGGGAGTTTTTAAAAGCCTCAGGAATCTTTTGCAGGTTTTTAGAGTTAATTTGTTGATTCAGATGATTAGGTTAATAGCTCGTTTAGAGAACCTTTTCATGATATGCTAATTTTTTGAGATAGGAATTTTGGGTTTTCATGAGCTGTATGCCACAATCATCAATATTAAAACAAGAAAAGGCTTGGACTACTTCAGTTGTGTGTAATGAATCTAAAATATATGAAAGTCTAATGTTTATCAGTACATTACAGAAAATAATGAACTTTATCACAATATGCTAATTTTTTGAAAAGGACCTGTATATACCATTAATATAGTTCTGTTACATGTTTAGGAAAACATACATTAGTTGTATTTATACAGATTGATTTTAATTAACAACCAATATAGAATGACTTCAGTGGATAATCCCAAGGTGTTTGCTCCACCGGTAATTTTCATTACAGGAATAGAAATTATTACAATGACAAGTTTAATGTGTTTTTGTTCTCCATATTAATTAGTTTCATAGAACCCAATTAAGAGTCTGTTTAAGATACCCTAGAGACCCATTAGATATACATTGAAACTCTGAATAACCAACATCTGGGAAAAGGCATGTGAGTTGTTGGCACATATACAAAGAAGAAACCTTAAACCTTATTGATTCACCATTGCAAAAATGATGTAAACAATGGCAACCTCACTAAGTACAAAATGTACGTGTTGCAATAACTGTGTAAGGTTACTACAGGATGATGTTTACAAGTAACATTTTAAAAATCAGAAAATGGGAAAAGGAAAATGATGCCTCTTAAGCAATTTCTTGTCAGAGCTTCAGGTCAATCTATCTAAAACAGTGGCATTTCCAGTTCCTGTTCCTTGTTATATTAGGCCACTTTTCCCAATCAATCTATAATTTGACAACCTTGAAAAATGGTCATATACCATTTTGTGGATTGGGAATATTTATACTGTGACAATAAACTTGCTCTGTAGATTCCAATGTGGCAAATGGACCAGTACCTGGATCAACTAAGAACTCTTATAACTAACACTGTTTCCTCACTTTCTAAAAAGCTATCCAACCCCTTCTTGATTCTATCTAATGTTTCTACCAATACAAATAATTCAGGGAAAGAATTCCACGACTTCACAGCTCTCACTGTACAAATTCAAATTTCCATATATTTAGATAGAACCTCCTTTCAAATTGGAATGGATGCCCTTGTGCCTGTTGCATTAGAGAGATTATTATATGTCCCTCTTATGTATTATACTTAGTTATTATATCACCCCTTACGCGCCTCTTCTCCGGCATAAACCCCAACTTGTCCATTCCTTCAGCATAAATGAGACTTTCCTTGGACTTTACTAGCTTAGTTGTTCTGTAAAGAGGAAGAATAACACCCTACTCCTGTAAATCTATACCCCTTTTAATACAACTCAAAACCCTGTTTGCCCTTGCAGCTGCTGCCTGGCAATGCTTGCTCCAGCCAAGTTTATTATCTACAAGGACTCCAAGGTCCTTCTCCATTAGGGATTTGCCTAGTGCAGTCCCATTAGGGGTATAAGCGACTGCATATTTTTATATCCCTACACTTATCAAAACTGAGTTTTATCTGCCACTTAGCTGCGCAGATTGCTTAGAAATATATCTTTAAAGGGGTTCTGTCATGATTTTTATGGTGTACTTTTTATTATGTTGGGTTGAAAAACCCAACATACTTTTCTTCGACTTCAGTTTATTCTTTCACTTTTTCTTCTTCTTCTTAGTGCCCCTCATTTTCTAAACGCTACTCCTCCTACAGTTTTAGGGGTACAACACCCAAACGCTCCACACTTCTTCGCCCTATAGCTCATCGTTTCTTTTTTTTTCCTATGAGGCTTCTGATCCTCTGAAAATTTCATTGGTTTATATTTAAACTGATGCCATTATTTAAGTATTAATTCTAATGTTGTTAAACTTTGCAAAGTTGGTTAGGTATTTGCGGTTCAAAGTTAGACACATTTCACCTATTTACTTTCAAAAGTGAAATGTAAAATGCTGTCAGTCCCACAATTTTTATGCCCCAAATTTTGTGGGGGTCACTGGGGGACTGCAGTTCAAAAATAGGAAAAGTGGGTTGGGCCACTAACAGCCAATGAGATTCCATCCATTCAGTTTCATTGGCTTAAATATAAAATGCTGTTATCCTCACACTATTTATGTCAGGGTGCCCAAACTTTGCAGTCTATCACTAGGTGGCTTTGACTCAAGGTTAGAAAAAGTGGAAGGGCCACCAACCACCAATAACAAAACTTTTTTAGCTATTAATCCTAGGGTCCCTAAACTTTGCAGTTAGTCACTGGGTAACTGCAGTTCCAGGTTAGTGAGTGGGGCCACCATCTGCTAATCAGATGTCACTTATTGACTTTCGGTGGGGAAATTTAAATTGCTGGCACTCAAGTCAAATCAAGCAGGGCAAGCCCTTGCCAGTTTATTTCAAACGTGCGCAATAAACTTGCAAGGGCTTGCCCTGCTTGATCTGGCTTTAGTGCCGGTGCTTATTTTTTGTCTGGATTTTTGGGAGGGTGCCGATCCTTTCAGCATTTGTGCACCAAGCTTCGCTGTCTTGGATTGCCAAGGTGTGCAGGTAGATTTCATTTTCACTTAGAAATTTAAATGGCTGCCTATTAAAACCAGGGTCCCTAAACTTTGCACAGTGGTTTTTACTACATAATTGTGATACAAGGTTGGAAAAATTGATTCATTCTTTTTATTCTTAAACCAATTTAAATTTATTTTTTTAGCTGTAGGCTGGCATCTCATTGCATTGTGCCTGAGTCTGAGCTGTCAGAAGGAGCCAGCGCTAAACATTAGAACTGCTTTCAGGTAACCTATTGTTTCTCCTACTCCCATGTAACTGGAGGAGTCCCAAGCCAAACTTGGATTTCTTACTATTGAGTGCTATTCTGATATCTACTGGGAGCTGCTATCTTGCTCCCTTCCCATTGTTCTGCTGATTGGCTGCTGGGGGGGGTGATATCACTCCAACTTGCAGCTCAGCAGTAAAGTATGACTGAAGTTTATCAGAGCACAGGTCACATGGCTGTGGAACTCTGGAAAATTAAGAATATGGCTAGCTCCATGTGAAATTTCAAAATTAAATATAAAAAAATCTGTTTGTGTTTTTGAAAAATGGATTTCACTGCAGGATTCTGCTGGAGAAGCTCTATTAACTGATGCGTTTTGAAAAAAAACATGTTTTCCCATGACAGTATTTCTTCAAGCTACTGCCACACAGCTTATATGCAGGTCGAGAATCAACCCCATGTGGCAGCCCTAATGCATAACTGTTTACTCTTATATAGCAATATAAAATATTTAGTCTGATGCTGTGTAACAGCCCTGTGTGACAGTAGTGTGTGTCTTGGGATAAATGATGAGCATTCAACTTCTCCTGTGACTGCACATAGAGCCACTGCATTGGCCCTGGTGCAAGCACATGTTGCTGATTTAAACAAAGGCCAAGATTTCAATATTATATTGAAAGCAAAAATGGCATTGGTCACTATTGGTCATTCCCCAGGTGAATATTTGCCCATTGTTTGTAAATGAACCCAACTGTGCTGCCTGATTCATTTCTAATAATGGTCTGGAAATGCATTCATATATTATACAGTATATATTATATATGTATGGCTAGTCAGCTGCCCAAGCACACAAAAACTGGCCAACACTTGGTGAATTGAGATCATGCTCAGCACTCTTTGCTTGACTCCTTCATTGTGTTCCTACCATGATTTTGAGGATGGTGTGTTCAGTGGAAGTATAACCCTACTAAAAGACCTTAGACTGCTAACTGTCACAAAAGCCCTGACTTATTTCCATGAGAAAATGTTATTTTATGGTTTATCACGTGAAACTTATGGACATTCCAATTCAGAAGACCTTATCTCAGTGTTTATCACGTGGACTCTATTGAAGTCTATGGGAAAAACCGGAACTGAATCAGGAGCAAAGTTTTTTCAGCTTAAATTGAATCTCATCCATAAGTTTTCACACCATAAACCATGAGATCACGTTTTCTCCCTGAACTGAATCTGGCCCGATGTTGCTGCAAAGTGATGTATTTGGCATTCAGTCATGTAAATCCACTTATAGGATTTTATCTGCTATGTAATTGTGATTAGAAAACAATGACCTCTGTGCTATTTAAAGGGAAGGAAAGGTACAATCACTAGGGGGTCAGGCCCGCATTTGTGGCGAGGCCACAAAGGCCCAGGCCTAGGGCGGCACAAACTTAGGGGCGGCATGCCGCCTCGCCGCAGAGAAATTTTGAAAATTTGCTCTCATACAAAGTAATAGGGACCTCACTCCACTGCTCCGTATGGCAGTTTAAAAGTTTGCGCACATGGGGGGGTTGTTGTGTTCGCGCCGAATAGGGGCGGCCTCGGGGTGCCCGAAGTGAGAAGCTGAATTTTAACAAAAAAGCTTGCTTTTTAACTTTACTGTGCATGCGTCGGCCTCAGGATCACAAAGAAGGAAGACAGGTAGAGGAGGATTGCTCATTCGCAGCTACCCCAGGCTGGTGCAGTTCTCTTCTAACAGGAGCACCAACCCGGGGTGTAAGGTAAGCGATTACAATCACTGTGGGGTACCCAACATTTTGGCAACCCCCTGTGATTTTACCTTTCCATCTCTTTTAAGTAGCCTCTGGAGAAATGCTTTTTTTATTCCCAACACAAAGTGGTTAAAATAAAAAGGCAAAAACTCAGGTGAATAGCCCCAAAGGGCTTAGATCTCTGCATATTAACTACTTGCCTCATGTCCTCAGTCATACTGTATACTGTGATCTTCAGGTAAGTACTGTACTCCACCACCCACAATAGCTATTAAATCTAGTGCCTGTTCTTTTTCTGCTCATATAATAAATGATAACAAGTGGAAGAGAAAAACAAGATTTATAAAACAGGGTATATACAAACTGCACCTCACCAGCTTGTGTGCAACTCATCACTAGAACAATATATTTCTGTCAGAAATACAGTCTATTTTCAAAATAGATTATCAAGGTATCTGGATCAAAATATTGTATTGTGTTGTTGTGTGACCCTCACTAACCAAATGATTGCTTTAATAATGTGACTTAATTACTTAATAAGAAATCCACCAGCAAGCACCATTAAAGAATAAAAGTAGGTTATACAAGTTTAAAATTATTATTTATGTTAATATTTGCTCATGAAGAATTGCTGTACCTAATATCATTGATAGCACTTTACTGACACCCAAATAAAATGTTCCAAATTTTCTCCCTTTCCTTGTCAGTTTTTAATTCTGTCATATGTAAAAGGCCAGATATGCCACTAAATGCTAAATTGTGTTAGAGTGAAATTACTCTATGTTTGAAATTAAAGGAGGACGTTATAGTCCTACAGTGGGACCAACTAGGTCCAAGTCCCTTCAGGAAATTTCGTAGTACCCTAGTAGATCTGTCTGGTCTGCATCTATAAGTTCTAATCCTCCAAGCATGGACACATAACACCTTATGGAGTCTAAAGGGAGCATGTGTGGGTTACTAGATGTCAGTAAGGAGTCTGTACAATTTTACTAAGTATGTTGGTTTCTAGTATCTTCACTCATTATAACTGCAAATATAGAGAGATAAAAATGTCTAACCTGGCCCTTATACTTTACCCTCTATTTAAAGTGATATACTCCTGATTAAAAATAAGGTTGAAATGCAAAAACGTATATTCATTAGTTATAGATCAGCCAGAGTGTTCTAAGTATCCAGAACAGCAAACTACCTTTCACCTCCAATATTATCATGACTTAAGTTGTATACATAAAGCACTGCATAACTTGCTGGCGTTATATAAAATAAATGATGTTGATGATGATATTTAGACTGTGTTTCCCTGTTCACTGCTTTGACACCAATCCTGGAGGAGCATCTCCATGATTTAAGAACCTTTAGGCTAAAGGCATAAATATGCCTCATTAACATAAGTTCATTTTAAAGAGCTGATTTATGAAATCTTACAGAATTTCCAGCAGTTTAAGGTTTTCCCTCATTTAAACAAAAACCTTTGTGACATTCATGAACAATTTATTATGTTTAATTATAGAACCTTTGGGAAGAATGTATAGCGCTTATCAGATGTCACATCCATATCTGAAAATGACTACATTTAATCCATTACAGAAAAGTGTTTATTTTACTGGGTGAAACAATATGTTGAGGCAGGGCAGATCCGCGTCTTTATTGGCCAGTTAGGCCATCTACATTTATGTTACCAAATCTGCCATAAGTAGAACACAGACCATAGCATAAATCAGCACACAGGTAGCTGTAAGTTACTGTTTCTTCTGATAAATATTTTTTTTTGTGTTATAGAAGCTTACATGGCAGGGTGGAATAACACACATTTCCAGGAATTCATTCTCCTTGGACTTACTGATAACCCAAAGCTCCAGATCATTCTCTTTGTTCTCTTCTTTCTCTTTTACATTGTCACCCTTTTAGGTAACATTGGCATCATTGTGGCTGTTAGATTAGACTCACGCCTCCACAAACCTATGTATTTTTTTCTCAACAATTTGTCCTTCTTAGATCTTTGTTTCTCAACCACCATAACTCCTAAAACCTTGGTTACCTTTCTGTCAGAAACAAAGACCATAAGTTACTATGAGTGTGCTCTGCAAATGTATTTCTTTGCTGCCTCAGCAACAATTGAGTGTTTCCTACTGGGAGTAATGGCCTATGATCGCTATGTTGCTATTTGCAAGCCATTGCTGTACTCGGTTATTATGAGTAAGCGGCTCTGTGTACAACTGGTCTTAGCATCTTATATTCTGGGTTACCTCAATGCAACACTTCATACAATTTGTACTTTTCGACTGCCGTTTTGTAAGACCAACAAGATAGATCATTTTTATTGTGATGTCCCACCACTCCTCAAGCTTTCATGTACTAAAACCACAATGAATGAAATACTAATGTTTATATTTGGTGGATTTGCTGAAACTAGTTCACTCACTACCATCATGGTTTCCTACAGTTACATCATATCCACTATACTGAGGATTCGCTCTTCAGATGGAAGAAAGAAAGCTTTCTCTACATGTGCATCTCACCTAGTGGCAGTCACAATATTCTATAGCACTGTCCTCTTTATGTACTTGCGCCCTGCCTCTGCTTATACTATGAGCCAGGACAGAATTGCTTCTGTGTTCTACAGTGTTCTTATCCCAATGCTCAACCCTCTCATCTATAGCTTGAGGAATAATGAAGTGGCACAAGCTTTAAGGAAAATTAAAACAAATTATTGCTGTAAATATAACGGCAGTGTAAAATAAAATTAAAAACATCTGCAGTTAGGGGAATACGTAATAAAAGTCACATAGAAAGCATGTCCTGTTCTATGCAAGGGGGTGGCACCCCAATAGCCCTCCTACAAAAATGGAACCACCTGGTAAATAATATGCTGTTCTTATATACAGCTTATATATGAGAACAGGTTAAAGGCGTGGAGGTCTTGGCTGTTTGAGGAGAAAATAGACCTCATACTAAGTTAGATAGCACAGGCATCTGCAAACCCCCATTTTAACAGTAAGACATGACATCTGATTAGGTGGTGCCCGTCAATCCTATCTGTATTACTGTTCTACTAAATGTGTGGTTTATGTATTGCTTACAACAAAGATATGCTTATAATCACTGCTGCTCCAGTGCACTCACCCACAGCAACCAATCAGAAATGTTACTCCATTGTTCCTCCTGCAGCAGTCTGCAGTAAACTGTTTAAAACCAATTGTTGATTGGTTTCTGCACTGGGTGGAAGTTACCCAGTGTTAAAAACTTTTAAATAAACCTTGGAAATAAATAAAGTTGTTAGATATCATTCCCAAATGCAAATGCACAGTCACACAGTTGTGCAACACACATGCAGACTCACGCTCAGTCTCTCTTTCTCACACATACATACAAAGAAACAAGCCCCTTCTCCCTAACACTGTTGCAGAGCCATATTCCAGCACTCTCTCTTCTCATTCACACACAACATCATGTTATCAGACTGTAAGAAAAAACATATATAACATGTTTCAGGCAGCAGACAGAGTGACCTGCATGATTATTCAGAGGAAATTCAGCAGTTACTGAGATCTTAAACTCTATTATGGGGACCTGGAGCATTCCTCTTGACTGGTTGAGGGTACATTTTAGGGTTAACAAGTGCACCCCGGATAGCAATGCCTGGATCCATTAACTGACCCTCTTTAAGGGTTAGTTAATATGCTCATTGTGTGCAGTGATCTTGCTGGCATGTCTGGTCTTACTGGTAAATATGCTCATGATTCATTTTTTTAAGTGGTCATACTTGTATGCCTGACATTAATGGCATGTTTAGTCAGTTTTGTTATAACCTTACTGGCATGTCTTGGGTTAATTACTCATTTTTTATTTTGGGCAGATATCTTACTTGCATTTCAGTGTTTTGGGGGCCCCAAGGTTTACATTTGCAATAGGCTCCCTATTTTGTGGAGACATCCCTGCTTCTATGTGGAAAGCATAGGGTGAGGGTAACTTATGCGTTTGATGGGCCACTGTGGTGAGCTTCTCTGGTGGGCCCCAGATGCCCCAAGAGTGAAAATACAGAGTAAAGAAAAGATTGAAGGTATGTCCACTGAAAATATATCAGGTAGCGACTCAGCTGCTGCAATATTTGCATATAGCAATTCAGAAATTAAGTTCAGTGGGCCCCAGCCCAATACTTACCAAAAGTACAATTAATCTTTTTTTTTTCCTGCTCAGAGAAATATGACAATATGTCATATAAAATAGTATGGGTCACTGTGTTTGTGTTAAAACACAGGGCACTTTGTGTGTTTCATCTTGCCATTTTAACCATGGAAAAGGGTATGTGTTTGTAAAATGGGTGTGGTATTTGGTTGGGCATGGCTATAAAGCAGGCGTAGCCAAAAAAATGTTGGCGCGCCATATGCGGCAGATCATTGTTGGGGGGTATGTATGAGATAAACTGTATGATTCTTTGCACCTGTGTTACCATCACAACTGTTTGGATGATCAACTTAAGAAAAAGAGGATGTTTTTAGACTAGTGACACAACTTACATTTTCTCAAATGAAGGAGAAAAACACTGATGTGGGCCCCTACCTCTCCATGTGTATATGCAGTGACATGAAAGGAATCTGCTGCCCACTGCACAAAGGGCATATTTTACCCAGAAAAACAATTTTTTTCTGTTATGTATTCACATTAACAATTGGATTTCAGTTGCATACATGGGGTAGTAGAGGCTGAATTAGCATTTTTCCACCTGTGTTTTTATACCAAACCTACAGCGGCCCATTGGGTTTTTTCCAGGGACTAAGTTGAATCTTAGTCTGGACCTGGCCTGGGGTAAGGTTTTCTGTTTGGCCCCAGATACCCCAGTCCAACACTGCCCATGTCTGACATTAACCTTACTAACAGAAAATCAATAATCTCAGGAAGGAACATGCTATCCTCTTTGGTTTTCTCTAATTAGTTAACTGGTTATACATGCCCACATTTTAGGCTGATGCCACACCAGGCGTATGGTGTATATTTGCAGCAAGCTGAAAAACGCTTGACAAAAATATGCGCCATTCGCACCATATGCTCCTACCTGTGCCTGCACCCGAATGAGTGGAATATGCTTGGGTGCAGGCACATGTAGGCGATATCCGCATAAAAACGGGAGAGAATGCAAAGTCTTGCGTTTTTATGCATATTTCGGTTACATGTGCCTGAGGGTATTCCATTCAAGCATTTTTTAGCTTGCCGAAAATATACGCCATACGCCTGGTGTGGCATCAGCCTTAGACAGTTTTCTTGTTTGTAATGTCAATAGGGATGAAAATAGATGCAAACAGGTGAAATAGATGCTCCCCCCCAACTGGGTAAAAAAAAAAAATCACTTATCAGAGACATTACCAGCCCCCCCTGCCCCCCCCCCCCCCAGTAGCCACCAAACTAGTCTCCTCTATAGCTATGCCATCCATGTAACCCCACCACATTTAGAGTATATATTGTTCTCTGAAAGGTAATGTAATTTTGTTCCAACTTCTTGGTTACACATAAAGTTGTATTCTGCAGCTGAGATTCCTTTCGTGGGACGTCATTACCTTTGCTATTGTTATCAGTGTCTCTGGCACAACAGGAAACTTGTGTTCCCTTCCAGCTCAGCAAAGGTTGCAAAGCAGGGTAGAAATCTGTTTTGTCAGCAGATTATTTTCTCTGAAGCGGAATTCTATCTGGATATAAACTGTAAAGAACATACCACTTCATACAAATAAATGCTAGATAGACTGAAAATTCAGCACCAGCTAGAGCCCGGGCAGTATTAAAAATTTACTGAAGTAGTGGAATTACACGTTATGACATCCCTGTCTATCACACCTTGAAAATGCCCAGTTACTACCTGCAGCATGGTCTGCTTGCTCTATACAGGGGGTTTGCAAGGGGGAGCTAGCAGGTGACATGCAATTTTACACATAAAGAGGGAGAGGGGAGGCCACGGGAGGCCCAGAAAAATATGATTTGCAGGGGGGCCTGGGCCCACAAAGTTACACCACTATTCATAGCTATCTTACCCCTATCAGTTTGGTCATGCCCCCAATCTGCCCATCTCTGCCCTAATGCCCACTTCTTTATGTCACCACATAATCTGGCAGCTCTATTTATGATGGGTCTAGAAAGAACTACAGGTATGGGATCCAAAAACCCATTATCCAGAAAGCTCCAATAGACTCCATTTTAATCAAATAATAGAGAATTTAAAAACTGATTTCCTTTTTCTCTGTAGTAATAAAGCAGTACCTTGTAACTGATCCCAACTAAGATATAATTAATCCTTATTGAATGCAAAACAATCCTATTGGGTTTAATGTTTTATTGATTTTTTAGTAGACTTAAGGTATGGAAATCCAAATTACAGAAAGATCCCTTATCCGGAATACCCTTGGTCCTGAGCATTCTGGATAATGGGTCTTATACCTGTACAAAGAAGTATTGCACAATATTTCTACTACTGCCAAACCTGAATTCATTTTCTAACTATATATACATATGTATAATGGTACAAAAAGATCCTAGACCAACAATGCTTAAAATTCTGAATAAAAAAAATATCCCTAGAAATTTTCCTTGAATTCTGGGAAGAAGCAATGCATGGCAATGTAAAAATATATGGTCAGCTGATTTCTGAAATGTCTGACCTTGCTGTTACAAACCATTCCTGTACATAGAGATGCCAAGTGGCACTTCTGCTGTTGTTAAACTGCAGGCTGTGGGGATTAAAGTTGTAGTTCTGCAGCAGTCAGGGTGAAGCACAATACTCATTGCTAAATACTAGCAGGGAAGCTAGGCTGCAAACTGCAGAAATGCTGCATTTTATGTGGAAATCCTCAGAGCTTTAAAAATCAGTGTTTTCAGTGGTTTTTTATGTCAAACTTTAACAGTTTTCAATAAAGTTGGCTCTGAGGTTGCCTTTTGTCACTTCCTGTGTTGCTGTCACCACTGACTCTGTCAGAACAGATTGCTGTGAAATCTTCCAACAGAGCACGGAGTGACAGAGCAGGGCAGGAAATTCCTGCAGTCCTAGCGTCTCTGTTGCCAGGCAACAAGGGCAGTCTGTCAGGGAAAGATGGGTATATATAATGGGAGCAGCAGGCAAAGTTCATTACAGAGTCTGAAGAGAGAGAGAGCAGACAGATCTCCAGTGAACTGTTTAAGAAGAGCAGGCAGATCCCCAGTGAAAGAATAAAGGGCAAGCAGATCCTCAAGAGAGAGCACATCTCCTTATAAAAAGGACTTTTGAAAAGAAGCAGCATCCATGGGTCTTCTCTTTAGCACCCTCTACAAAGCCCTCATGGGCTTCTCTGGCACCAAGGCTAAAATCATTATGCTGGGACTGGATGCAGCTGGCAAGACCACAGTCCTGTACAAGCTAAAGCTTAATGAGACCGTCTGTACAATCCCCACCATTGGATTCAACGTTGAGACAGTGGAGCCCATCCGTAACGTGTCCTTTACTGTGTGGGATGTGGGGGGTCAGGAGAGGATCAGAGCACTTTGGAAGCACTATTTTGTTAATACAGATGGCCTGGTCTTTGTTGTGGATAGTGCTGACTGGGAGAGGTTCAAGGAAGCTAGTCTGGAGCTGGAATCCATTCTGGACAATGATGAAATGAGAGGTGTCCCATTTCTGGTGATGGCCAATAAGCAGGATCTTCCTGGTGCCAGGAGACCAATGGAGGTGGCAGAAGAATTAGGCTTGATGAAGATACAAGGCCACCAGTGGCACGTGCAGGGCTGTTGTGCAGCTACTGGGGATGGACTTGTGGAGGGCCTGGAAGTGCTCACAAACTTGGTCAAACAGTTCCAAAAGTCCAGGTCCTAATGACCAAGCTTCAGCTGCTACCTTGTTTTGCAGAGGATTGTAAGGTGGGGAGCCATGTAATGCAGGTATTGGGTGGACTTTGTGTTACCTATTCACTTATAATACCACATATAACACATATAATGCACTACTATATTCACACTATTATTACAGTGCTAAGATCATGGCTGCTTATTGTGCATTTGGGGAGAGACAGTGGGACTGATAATGTAATTAGACAGCAATGATAAATGGGAGAGCATCAACCAGACAAGCACAGATGGACCCACAATGACTTGAATGCATCAGGATAAAAGCCACCCAATATTATGCTTCTCTACTGAACATTACTATACACAGTGATTTTAGATGTTGTTGAACTACAAATCTTGCCCTCTTCCAGAAGCCTTTGGAAGGCTACAGGGTGCCTGTGATTAGAAGCGTTTTTTATGTTATCTCTATCAAACATGAAATGTCTCTGGTTATCATTTCTGTGATTGTAATTGTATAAATAAAGTCATATTAATGTTTTTCTAATAAAATGTACACTTAAATATTGCAGAAAACAGAGATTGTTGTAGTTGTGACACTCATTATAAATCCCATGACATACAATTTCATGTTGTGCTACATACGGGGTGCCTTGCAGTTGAGGCAAGTTGAACAGGGTGGGTGCTAGCATGGGCTCCCTCTGGGGTAGGGGGGGGGGGCATGTAGGTAAAAGTATAACTTGTATTTACACCCAGGATCTCCTACACACACAAGCACTTACACACTTGCATCTGCACACACAAACATAAAATAAGTTTGTTACACACTCATATGCAAACACTCACACACTTGCGTTCACATTCTAAGAAAGACTGACATGTCAGTGAACTATTTGGAGAAAACATTTCACCTGACTCCACATACAGTTGCAGTGCCAGGACTGGGAACCCTGTAGGAAGAAGGAAGGGAAGGGGCTAAGACGGGTAGCAGGCTTTTGTTTACCCTGAAGTTAAGACAGGGTCCATTTCTTTTTATAGGGGTGCTAACTAAGATTTAAGCATTAATCAAACTTGTTCTACAGGTTTTTAATGAAAACCTAAAAATAATACCCTAATGTAGACAAAGATATATATATATATATATATATATATAGGTACTTGAGAGAGGGTCAGCACTCACAGGACTTATACAAACTAATTATTTTTATTAGAGAGGAGACTAACGTTTCGGCTAGCACTCTAGCCTTTTTCAAAGTGGTGAATACAACAAACACAGTGTCTAAAAAGCACAAAGTGGTGGGAAAAAGTGGTGATGACGTCATCCAACGTCGCCAGAGACAGAATACCAGAGATAAATCAATAAAAAACTGAAAACATGCAATAGAACAAAAAACACAAAAGAAATAATCAGTACAAGCAAGTAATCAAAAGGTCTAAGCAGCAGCTTAAACAGAAACAAAAGTATCAAAATTAACACGCTACTGTAGCTAGCTGTCAGGGATGAGCCGAGAAAGTAACAAGTTTGTATCAACACAGTTCTGTTTCACATGAGCCCCATGAGTTGAAATAGACTCATAATCAAGAAAACTTGGTCAGTAAATGGAAACTTAAATAGGGCTAAAACGGGTTGCTATAGTAACTGGTTGCCTTAGTAACACTACAATTTTTACATCACTCCCCATAGGGACAGTAGGGGTAAAGTATTAGTACTCAGAGGTTCATCACAGTAAGTTAATTTGATTACAAATCCATTTATGTGGTGTGTGAATATACATACAAGGGACAGGTTGCCGGTATCATAGTAATCAGAGTCAAGTAGGTTAAAATGCTAGGTTAATCATCAAAAACACTTGTTGTAGTTCATAAAACATCGGAGTCATTATTCTTGCAGGGGATAACACATACCTATCTACAAAAGTAGGAGAGAATACACAGATGTGATTTGATATGGAAAGAAAGTGACATGTTGTAAGCTATCTCAAAGCAGAGCACCGTGAGAGAAGTAGAGATAAAATAAAGGTAAGTGGCTGAGGAGAGGAACCTCTGATTGAAAAAGCCAAAGAAGAGGTATTGTTGGAGTGTCGCAGTCCACGGCAGAGGGTTAAGGGCACCCATTGGAGGGTTTCAGACTCAGGTGGGTACTGCACACAGAGTTGTCATGGTCAGTTGGTCAATTGTGGAGGCATCTTGTCACCAGTGAGTATAATAGATGGTGCAAAGAACCAAAAGGACGCTGGATACTAGGTGCAAAGAACCATACTCATTGGTGACAAGATGCCTCCACAACTTTCTCGGCTCATCCCTGACAGCTAGCTACAGTAGCGTGTTAATTTTGATACTTTTGTTTCTGTTTAAGCTGCTGCTTAGAACTTTTGATTACTTGCTTGTACTGATTATTTCTTTTGTGTTTTTTGTTTTTTGTTTTATTGCATGTTTTCAGTTTTTTATTGATTTATCTCTGGTATTCTGTCTCTGGCGACGTTTGATGATGTCATCTCCACTTTTTCCCGCCACTTTGTGCTTTTTAGACACTGTGTTTGTTGTATTCGCCACTTTGAAAAAGGCTAGAGTGCTAGCCGAAACGTTAGTCTCCTCTTTAATAAAATAATTTGTTTGTATAAGTCCTGTGAGTGCTGACCCTCTCTCAAGCACCTTCAACATTATTTGGACCTGCACCAGGCAACAGCAACTGATCTATACGTGAGTGCTGGCATTTACTTGGAAGTTTATATATATATACATACCTCCCAACATTTGAAAAATGTAAAGAGGGACAAAAAGAAATAATGAAAATTCTTTGACAACGTCCATTTTTTTCGACCACACCACATAAATACCACTCCCATTTTACAAAATTTGGCAGTTTTTTAAAGTTTGAAAACATTTCTAGAGGTTTTGAGGCCCTGTTTTATGTGTTATTACAGTTTTGCTAAAAAGGTGAAATTGCCCTTTAAGCTGCGAGTCTCAGTTCCCCCAAGAGATCTGTTTAGCTTATTAGTTACAATTGTATCTAAGTGCAGGTGTAACTTGTTAACGTTTCTGAGCTCCCTGCCAAAAGCTACTTTTTTTTTATTAAGTTTAAGAAACATGCATCTTTTTTTTTCAGTGCAGGTTCAGTGCAGGAGATCAAAGGGAAATGAGGGACTTTTCAGTAAGAATCCGGGACTGTGAGCTGAGCTGTCAAAATCAGGACTGTCCTGCGAAAATCGGGACAGTTGGGAGGTATGCTATCAAAATTACCTCCTAAAGGGCACCTAGCATGCTAATTTGCTTCCCCCACCAGATGTGTGGGCTAAAAGAATCTGTACTCTGGTTGGGGAAGCAACAATATAAAATACCCATGATACTTCAATATTTCAAATTAAGGGCCTGCTTATTTGTTTTCATGTTAAATTGGTTACTCTGGGATGGAAGGATCCCAGGAGAAAACTTTCTCACGGCACAGATGTTATATATCTGCTTTCAAACTGATTCCTACACCAAAGAGCACCAAAACTCAACACAAGCAATGAGGAAACCACCAAGGTACAAAGGGACAAACATATAGTGACGGTATGATTGCTGCCATAATGTGTGTGCCATGGCCCTTAGGAATGCAATGCATTTTTTGCACATTAGAGTGTTATAACGACTTCATCTCTCACTCTTACAAAATCCATTATATGTTTTAATATGCAGTGACATATACAGAGACATTACACTTGTGTTGCTTTTCATCCATTCTAATTACATTTTCTCTGTGGTCAGTCATATGTAAGAAAAAGTATACTTTTATTATTAGTAGTACTATTATAGTAATACAGTTAGGGACAGGTTTGAACACAGAAGCTGACAGTTGCCTGCGGTAAAGGAACTGTAAGTTCCACGGTGGCAGGGATTAATGTGCATTATAAATTCTCTGTAAACTCTATAAAACACTGTGTACCATGTTAGCATTATATAAATAAAGGTATGTACATGACTTGGGCAGGGCCAAATACCTGCCCTCCTTTTGCCCCAAGCTACTGGCCTAGAAATAATCACCACTTACAACTTGTTCTTCGATTGGAAAATATATTGGCCACAGCTTTATTACATAACATAAGCAATAAAATACATAATCATAAATATAGAGAAGAATGCCGCACTCACAGGGCTTAGCGTAGAAAAATAGAGTAGTTTATTCAAACAAAAACCTAATGTTTCGGCTGGAACCTCAGATTTTCTCAAAGTTTGAAAGGCTGAGGTTCCAGCCGAAACGTTAGGTTTTTGTTTGAATAAACTACTCTATTTTTCTACACTAAGTCCTGTGAGTGCGGCATTCTTCCTTTTTGGCTCTCTATACTACAGCTCTAAATACTGCACCCAGGCGATCTGTGACTCCATCAGACGTGAGTGCCTGTTGCTTGGACTTCTAATCATAAATATAAATAACAAGTAAATAATAACAGTATTAAAGGAACAGTAACACCAAAAAATGAAAGTGTATAAAAGTAACTAAAATATAATGTGCTGCTGCCCTGCACTGGTAAAAGTTGTGTGTTTACTTCAGAAAGTCTACTATAATTAATATAAATAAGCTGCTATGTAGCCATGGAGGCAGCCATTCAAAGGAGAAAAGGCACAGGTACATAGCAGATAACAGATAAAACACTATTGTATTCTACAGAGCTTATCTGTTATCTGCTATGTAACCTGTGCCTTTTCTCCTTTTTTCCAGCTTGAATGGCTGCCCCCGTGGCTACACAGCAGCTTATTATATAAATTATAGTAGTGTTACTGTAGCAAACACACCAGTTTTACCAGTGCAGGGCAACAGTACATTATATTTTTATTACTTTAAAGCTCTTTCATTTTTTGGTGTTACTGTTCCTTTAACAAGTATATTAACAAATACTAAACAGTAATCCTTTGAGCACTGAAGTCCCTGGCAATGGACCAAACTAAATGCATGACAACCGTACCGGCCACCAGCCTCTCGTGCCTTCCAGCATGGTGGGTACACAAGGTTGCAAGCTTAAACCAAGGTATCAATATAATGTAACACCTCCCAGAGACCCATCGCTCTTAGAGAGGAAACATCAAAAACCATGTCCCATTGAACAAGTGGGACTTGCTAAACTCGGCACTGCCAACAAAATCTATCTCCATTGCCAGGGACCCGCTGCCCGGCTGTGACAACGGGCCATCCTCCCTTAACTACTTGCTTTGCCATATCCCCAACATACTCACCTTCTTGGATCAACTTAACTTATATCCCATTACCCAGGCCACATTTGTGACAACTAACACAAAGGGTAACAATGGGAGGGCGGGTGGGACTCTGTTTTCTCTTCCAAAATGAATGCCCTCCGTAATTGCGCCTGCTACAAATACCATATGCTCCACCCCACAAATGTTAAATACTAAGCCCCAACTATTAACCCCTGTCTGGCAGTTTGTCCCGCCCAGTCATGAGCCCTTTTACAGCAATTGCTGTATCAGGCTTCCCTTTATTCTGAAAAAATTAAAGTTTAAAGGAATACTGTCATGGGAAAACACATCTGTTAATAGAGCTTTTCTAGCAGAATCCTGCATTGAAATTTAATTTTAAAATTTCACATGATCAGTAGAACAATGGGAAGGGAGCAGGATAGCAGCTCCCAGTAGATATCAGAATAGCACTCAGTAGTAAGAAATCCAGGTCCGGCATGGGACTCCTCTAGTTACAGGGGAGTAGGAGAAACAATAGATTACCTGAAAGCAGTTCTAATGTGTAGCGCTGGCTCCTTCTGAAAGCTCAGACTCAGGCACAATGCACTGAGATGGCGCCTACACACCAATATTACAGCTTGTTGGTTCAAGAATAAAAATTTTAAATGGCAGAGTGAATTATTTGCTATGTAAACAGCGTAATTTAGAATTAAAAAGTACATCATAAAAATCATGAAAGTATTGCTTTAATAACACCATAATAATATTAAACTAATAACTACTATTTAATACTATTGTATTAAATATAAATATAAACTTTAGTAGTCATAGTTTTGACCTCAAATATGTGAAATTATAAAAAAGTACAGTTTGTAAGAAATTGTAAACTTAGAATCATCTTAGAATCAGTTTAGAATCATTGTTCCTGATAAGAATTAAATGTAATTGAATACGGCTTGAAATACATATTTTATATTGTGAACTTATTGCACCAGCCTAAAGGTTGGGCATCTCTATAGCAACAATAATCCAGGCCGTCAAAGTTGTCACAGGAGCTCTTTATCTTGGATTCTGTTAGGAGTGTCAGTGACACACATGCTCAGTGTGCTCTGGGCAGATGTAGAGAAGCTAAGCTTAGGAAGTCTACCCTTCTTCTTTGTCAAGCTTTAGTCCTCCTTTATGGTGCTAGTGCAATAACTATGTACTAGGCCTGAATGGTTGTACTTTGAATTCTTGTAAAGTATAAATAATCATCCCTAACACAATGTAAAAAGCATAGATGATTGTTGAAAACAAATAGTATTGATAAAACATACTGATTAATATGTATTACCATGTTTTTTGTTTTGCAGATCTTTGTTTGCCTGAATTTATGGTTTATCATAGTAGCTTTTCTACATGGGAAGAGGCAATGTAATGGTGCATCTCCATAAGGAATTTTCCTTATCTTTAGCTGTTATAAACTGTTTCAATGGCAGATTTTGCAGAGGCATGTTCATATACCCGCTGATAAGATAGCTGGTGTTTTGTAATGTCATACAAACTGTCAATTTGCACTTTTAATGACATATGCTGGCGATGCTGTAATCACTTTATCTGATTAAAGCAAAAAGTAGTTATCTAAGAAAATAACATATCTTATTTGTATATCAAAATGGATCATATCAGTTTTAAGATACTGGATAATGTTTATTGCCAATAGGCAGGGAGCTCGAGTTCACATTGCTCTGTGATGTTGACAGGTTTCCGGCAAAGATGTTGAATAGCACAAAGTTTAGTGACTTTATTCTTTTAGGGTTAACTGATGATCCCTCACTCAAGATCCTCCTTTTTGTTCTCTTTTCCTTATTCTATGTTGTGACACTTTTTGCAAATACTGGTATCATACTGATCATCAGTGCCAGTTCCCGCCTCCATATACCCATGTACTTCTTTCTAAAGAACTTGTCCTTCCTGGACCTGTGTTACTCAAGTATTATAACACCAAAGACTTTGGCAGGTTTTCTTTCTGGTGGCAAAGTAATTACATACATTGAATGTGCACTGCAAATGTATTTATTTGGGGCTTCAGTCACCACTGAATGTTTTTTGCTAGGAATCATGGCCTATGACCGATATGTTGCCATCTGTAACCCATTGTTGTACTTAATGCTTATGAACAGTAGGGTTTGCAGGCAGCTTGTGGGTTCAGCTTACATTGCAGGATATCTCAATGCAGCAATTCACACAACCTGTACATTCCAGTTGACATTCTGTAAAAGTAACACAATCAATCACTTCTACTGTGATGTGCCCCCTCTTCTAAAGCTTTCTTGCACTAATACTATGATGAATGAACTTGTAATGTTTATCTTTGGGGGATTTGCTGAAATGGGTTCACTCATAACCATTACAGTGTCTTACAGCTACATTATCATTATTCTACAGCACCATTGTCTTTATGTACTTGCGCCCTCCCTCTAGTTATGCTATGAATCAAGACCGCATTGCCTCTGTCTTCTACACTATAATTATTCCTATGTTGAACCCACTAATATACAGCTTAAGAAACAAAGAAGTAGGAAGGGCCCTGATGAAAATTTGTGGAAATGTAGTAATAATATACAGACACCATGCTGGGATAATTATTTAAATAGTACCTGAACTGTCTAGATCAATATATGTATAGATTCCAGTACTTGTACTCTTTCCATGTTAATTTGGAAGAACCGTGTAAATAGGTGGGCACATAGTTCAACGGCATATCCAATAATGCTCAGAATCCTGAGATTTATACTGTACCAAGGAGAAAGATAGGGAGTTAGGAGCCGAGAGAGAAAAGATGTAGTATATAACACAACATCCTAAGGGGGGTAAAGGTGGTAGTTTTGATTATGCACTGGAAAATCTTGTGGGTTTTCTAAGAACTCCAGTATAAAAGGAAGCCTCGACCTTCTGTTAGGAGCTTTGGGAATGGATACCAAGATATTTGGATCATTGCTTAGTTATCGGAAACCGAAGGTCATATATACAGAACTGGCTATCACTAAAATCATTTGAAACTAAGTAAATCTTTTTAATTCTACTATTATTGTGTGTGTGTAAGTTATTGGTCAGACAAAAAGTTTTGGGGTTATAGTTCAGCACAAGTAATCAGTAGTATACGGCTGCAGATTCCAGGTGTCTGTGAACCATCCCAACGGTATATCATAAAATCAAAAAAATGCTGCCTGGAGCTGCTTGATTCCTGTTTGCTTTTTTGATTTTAAGTTATTGCTCATTAGCAATACTTCAGAAGGCTTAATCACTGATCCTGCATATTTGTGTTATTATTTTTATTGATGCAAAGTAATACAAAATATTAATATTAATAAAAGTTCACCCACTTTATTACAACCCTATACAAAGTTAAATGGATGGCACATGCTTATTTAAAAGTAAAATATAGACCCGTGTTCAACGAGAGGCCAATAAATAGGCATTATTTGGACATGAATTCTGCCAATTGTTTTGAATTAAAAATCAAAATCTACAGAACACTGTACTTGAAGACTGTTTACAGTTTATACTGATTCTCACCAGGTTGTTCAGATCAGTTCTGGAAGATGTAGAAGATATGTAATCACAGTGTTATTACTAAGTAAACTACCTGAATGATGAACTCCATATGTACTGTATAAGTCTGGGATATAGGAAACGGGTAGAAAAGAAGGACCCATTATACACATCCCTTTATCTTCCTTTATTAATAAAGAAAATATTGGGAAGATTTGCTAAAATTTAAACAGGTGATCCCTGAGGGACTACCAGCAGTTCATATACATTTTTTTGATTCTCAAAGAGGTCTGTTAATGATCTGGCATATGTATCTTTTGTTTTTTCCAAATGTACCAGTTCATCAGAATTAACTTCTTTAAGGAGTCAGATATCCTGTGGGCCATTATTTTTAAGCAGCTGAACAGTCTAGGTATTTATTAAATCCCCAAATAAGAACAAGCATTGCTTCTCATATCATTACACATATCATTACAAGGTTTTACAGCAATACTACCAGTTACAAGAATTGATTAATTTTCCCTGTATATTTTTATTACATATAAAGGCAGAATAGTTTTATTTATTTGGCTCATGTAAATATGGGGTAGGTATATATTGCCCCCATAATAAACACACATTGATGTCTAAGTACATTAACCAAAGTGATAAATGTTAAAGGGGAATCCTAACGAAAATTAACATTTAGGGACAGATTTATAAAAGTATGATTTCGGATTCTTTAAAGTAAGATTGGAAAAAATTCGGAGCAACTACGATAATTTCTGATGTGCGCAAAAATTTGGATCGTGGACGTGCGAAAATATTGTGGTGCGATCTGAAAGTTACAAAAATTTTGTATCTGAACGATCGTAAACGGCGCGAAAACCTTTCTGACTTTGAACCTTGTCGCACAAATTGATGCAAAGCACGAAAAAAGTAGCGGAATTTAACGAAAATATCGCAGAAATTACATGTTTTTTCTCATTCGTACTAATTCTTACTTTGATAAATGTGCCCCTTAATATAAGCGTCATCATACTGAAATGATAAGAATAACGAATTGAAAATTCTGAGAGTCAGGGTCAGATTTTAATTGACAAATTTCTTTATCTATTTCCTAGCAAATAGGTGATTCCAGGACACACGAAATCTAACAAAATAAAATTACTGTAGCTCAAATTTTGCATGCAGAAAGACAGGATCTCTGTCAGAGTAGGTTATTTTGAAAGATCTAATACATTTTCAAGGGAAAAGAAGCACCCCCTCAGAGTTCATTTACAAATCTGTGTTATTGGCCCATAAATTGGTGACCCCATTATGACACTTTAATATAGTGCTTGGAAAGGGGTTAATGTGTCTGGGGAGCCTGAAGTCAACACAGCCCAATAAAGAGTACAAACCTTTTACTGAAAGTAGGGGGACAGGGACCCTGTGAATGAGCCAGTTTACAGGATTAGCTTTTGGAATAGTAAGTTCTAGGAATGTGAGATACAGTCATTAGAAAAAGCAGCCTGTGCTCCAACAGGGATTAATAGCTGGAGGTAGCTCTTCCCTGAGCTCTGCTAGCCTAAGTAAAGGGACCTCAGTACTGAAGAGGGATCGTGGTTATGTTCCTCCCTCTGATACCTTTTTGCTTTAAGGGATCCTGATCACTATTGCTAGAAACCCTGGAGGTGAAGCTTAAAACCTACCAAACCAACTCCACATTGGTGAAACAGAACCCTGTTTTAGCTATGACTGTATCTGACATCTACTATATTCTAATACATCTACGGCAATCTACTACATTACTACCTTATTTGATCTACTCGACTCCTACTGCTAAAGAATTTGAATAAGCTTTGTGGTCATTACTTGGACTTTAAGCCCAGTTCCATATTCTACAATGACCAAGCAATGGGTTTATTATGTGTCAGGAGCGTAATGACTGGAAGAGGAATATTTTATCTCAAGACTAACCACTAATTTTTATAATAGAAATAATTTGCAGGACCATTTTTTATGTGTATTAAATGCAAACTGGGAAATTCAGGTGGCTTCATAGCAGTCTGATTTTTATCCCAGACATGTTCCTGACTGTTAGTACAGTCCTTTCACAACTTGGCACATTAATCAAAGCATTTCCTGTTAAGACCAATGTGTCAGTTCATCAGAATGTGTTGTACTGCTTTGAGCAGTTAAACTTGATCCAAAGCCATGGAAATCAATAAGCCTAAAAATGGAATGGCCATTATAATAAAACGAATGCCATTCAAGCTAATAAAAGGCTTAGCAACTGGAAACAAAGCCTGTTGCACTGCAGAAAAGAGCTTTGTATTAGTATTTTTTTACCGATGGTTGAAAAAAACATTTGTAAAATAAGCCCTGGTGTGTCTTTACTACAGTATATACCAGTAAAGAAAGTTGTCTATTTACTAATATTTATACATGTATTTGTTTATAACTAGGGACTATGCAGTACTCCAAACATATCAAGATATGTTTATTGTAAGGGTTCCTGACCGCAAATCCTAAAACAAGTCAGCCGTGGGAGCTCTCCTGCCGGGACAAAGGCGTGCACGGGAACAAGGACGACACGACCAGGATGGAAGTTCAAACTTGTTCAGTTTATTCTTATGTGATTATAGCTTATATACCCTTTTTGAGCACATGCAGATACAAAGGAATCATTTCCAAAAAATAGAGTAGAACCTCATTTTCCACAAGGACGTTCTTCAAGGACGGCCAAGACAGGACATAAATTTTACATAGAGTACACAGATAAGAAAAAGTTACTTTTTGAAGGTTCACATCCTGTAAAATGCAAGCTATGCAAAAGTACTAATTGGGAAAAACAATTATTATGGGATGTTCAAGCCTTGCTGTCTGCTATTACAAAATGGAGGTACATTTCTAAAATGGAGTATGATATGCTAAGCATCAAAGTATCAAAGTATCAAAATACATGCATATATGAATATATGATTATATGAATATGAGAACATAGGATATTATATCAAACCTTACAATCCCTCCTTTTATCACGAAGTGATAACATATTGAAGATGAAATCTATGGAGGGAGAATTTTAGGTACCCTCCCTTTTATCACGAAGTGATAACAATTAAAGTTAATCATTACAACGTGAACAACACATGCGGATTAATGAAGGCACACATTGGATGATAATTAGACAGATGATAATAATAATGACAACCTCGATAACAGTCTTGACCCAACCGCTAATGTCTGGGAGCCAGCTAGTGAGCCAGTCCCACCAACCTTGGTCTTTATGTTGGGTACTGTTGTTAACCAAACCGTGAAGTATGTCAAGCTTTTGGTTAATGGCTTGAAAAGCAAATAATTAATCGCGATTTTGTAATACTGCTTTTCTAATGTCTCCTAAGTCAGTCAATAGATTTGCAATTGCAGTGCTGGTAGCGTTAATGCTCTTAACTATGATGCAAGCAATTTTATTAATTTGTTTATCCTGATATACAGTCAATCCTGGTATTCCTACCAATGAGAATCCTAGCGCTATTAGTTCAGACTTAGCCATTAAGTGTAAGTCTGACTCGCAATCTTCAGGTAGTTGTTCATAATCTGTGCCTCTCTTAGGGCGTTGGGCCTGGGTGGTCTGTCTAGGGTGGGTTGTGATTACATGACATAGTTGTTGTGAAGTTGGTGCATTGATAGGTCAGCCTACTGCACACTGGGTGCGGGTCACTACTCTTAGTCAAACGTGCCTAAATGCACTAATGCATTAATGTTACAAGTCATGTTATAGCGTATGTCACTTGCAGTTACATTGTAGGTAATTATGGAAGCAAAATTTTGATGTGCAATATAAACATATATGAGGACATGTGTTTCAGTATCAGAACCTTGCACTTCAGAGTCATTATTTGTAGCATGAAGAATGTCAGTAAGCATAGTAGTGGGAGTAGCAACAGCTACAAAACAAGTCTCAATCAGTTCAATTGTACTAGTGACATCCTTTAGGCACATGTAACTAGTGTTAAGAACAACCCGTGCCATGTATTCCCACAAATTGTCATCACGTATGTTACGTATGTTTATCTACTGTTATGTTCCTGTTGGGCGGTCCAGAGACTGTCCACACAATCAAGGTAGCTCCTCAGGGTGATATGCACCCATGGTGCTGAGGAAAATGATAAAGTAGACAAATCCTGCTAAAGCAAGAATTTTGCTGAGGACAATGATGAGGTAGATTTCTCAGACTCGACCGCTGTTTCCTGGGGTGAGGGTTGGGTAGGTCACAAGGGGGGTTGCCGTCGTCATCTGAGGATGGGGTATCCTGTGGAGTAATCCTCCAGGGGGCCCTCTTGCGTGTATCCATTGATTGCTGTCAGATGTCAGGATTGCGGTTCTGGTGATTGACTATCACGGTCATGGGATCTACGTATGGGGTGGTTCCACCTTCCTTTGAATGGAGTCTCCGCATGAATATGATGTCTCCTGGTCGATATGAATGTGTAGCTTCCTGTCAATGAATAGGAAAAGAGAAAGAAACATCACCATAGTGACCATTCAAAACTTTATCAACTCAGTTACATATTGTTCCCGTATCTGATCCAAATTGCCTGGTATAATGACCAAGGGAGTCCTTGTCCACGGAGTGGGAAAAGGCTTACCCATTAAAATTTCTCACTTACTATGACTTTCCTTTTTACATGACACATTTCAGTGATTTACTTGCTGTGACTTTCCTTTTTATATGACACCATGAACTACATAATGAACAGTGGTGCTGCATGTTTCTGGAGACCTATGGTCCCTCCTTTTGACCAGAGGCCATTGTCGTCGATGGTCAACATATTATCCTGCCAGTATATTATATCTGTAGATGTGGCATATAATTGTAACTCATATAAGAGCAAATCATGTGGCAGAGATGGCAGCACTCATAAAGCAATAATATCAGGCGGGGGCTTATCGGGCGGGGGGTCGGTAGGATGGGCAGCCACTGGCGGTAGAGTGCCCACGGCACTTAACTACCACTAGGGTGTGTGGAAGCATAAGGACTTGTAACAACTCTTCTATATAAGTAGCATGCGCAATAGGCTTACCATCAGCACTTGTGAAATATAGAACGTTGTAGGATAGAATAAGGTATTAGCAATAGAAGACTCAACAGCTACCGTGTAAGCTGCTAGCACCCTCAGGCAGGCAGGCATGCCTTGCACAGTGGACAGTAGCACCTCAGAGAAGTATGCTATGGGTCTTTAACTGTTTCCGTAAATCTGGGCTAAGTCTGCAACCATGGTCTTACAATTTCCTGCAGTACAACACAAAGGCAGATTATAGTTAGGCAGACTGAGTATAGGTGCAGATGCCAATACCCCCAGTAAAGCTTTAAATGCATTTGTGCCAGTTTCAGTCCATTGCAAATTGTCAGATTCAGAGTCTGTAAGTATGCTCCTTAAGACGCTTTCAAAATATGAACAGTCTGGAATCCATTGTCTGCAAAAACCAACCGTGCCCAAGAATGTGAGCAATTGTTCCTTAGTTTGTGGCTTTCTATGGCTGAGATTGCCTGAATTCTCTGTTGGTTTATTAGTCTATGCCCCTGTGATAGCAAGAAACCCAAGTACTGTACAGATGGTTTGCAATACTGCACCTTTTTAATTATACCTTGTGCCCCTCCTCACACAGGTAAGTCAGCAGTGAAATAGTGTCTCTTTCACAACTTTCTCGGTCTGCACTACACAACAATAAATCATCAACATATTGCAGGGGAGTTGACCCTGACTGATATCCCCAGCCCTTTAGAGATTCGCGGAGTACATACCCATAAATCACGCTGCTGGCGGCGTACTTCATTGCTAATTGCGCAAAGGTGATTGACGCCGATCGCACGTGAAGGCAAACAAGGGCCTTGTCTTCTCACTTACTGATATAGAATGGTATGCATTCCCTAAATTTATGACACTGTAGTATGTTGAGTCTGAAGGTGTAGAGGTAAGTAAGGGGTTAATGTCTGTTACAACGTGTACCATCGGGTGCATGAGTCTGTTGATACCAGGGATACTGTTTTTGATAAGCAGGTGTGTGGGTCTTTAAGAATGCTTTGTAGGGGGTACAAGACACACATCCTACATTTTTTTGGAAAATAGCCCACACGGCAGGTTAATTTGATCTAATGGACAAATGTCCGTACACTAATATAATTGTGCCATATGTCCTCTAATATTCTCTGAAACCTTCTTGTTTACAGGCTAATACAACTGCCATAGACTGTCTATTAAACCATAATCCTTCCATTTCTACATGCATTAACCCTGACACATATGTCTAAGATAAATAAGGCATGAGGCTATGTATTAGAGGAATGTATCAGAACTGTGTAATACAGAAAAGGATATAAGTTATTGTTGCACGGATGTAAGTGTTCCTTCCAGAACTGGGATCTTTTGTAGTGGGAGGTGTAGTTCCAAACGAATTTCTTTAGTATCATTTAGTCCTCGAGCTGCAGTTCCCTCAGTGAAGGTTGGATCTGGAACAAAAGAGAACACCTAACCATGCACTTTAGTTAGTTCACAAATTAATTGAGATACAAAATTAGTTAAAACATCAGAGTGTAATTGCAGCTGTTGGGGAAAGTAACACCTTAATCTGGGAGCTGATTGAAACAAAATTTTGAAGGCGACAGTTTACAGCCCCTTCTTAGTCGATATCTAACACTGAACAGAGCTACAGGCAATTTGCCAATAAATTTCTGACTCGGTTTTGTTCGTCTTGCTCACACTCTAACATCTCTTCCTTAGGGTGGCAAGCACACTCCACGGGTGAGTATCCGCTGGAAATAGCATTTTCCCAAATCTGCATTATGCTTTTCCCTAAATTTTCTTGTCCCATAGAGAAATGGACATTAAGCCGGTAACACAGAATGTCCGGAACACTGGGCATTACACATTTCCTACCCAGGTAAACTTCAGGATACCCCCCTTCTGTGATACTAGCTAGTCGCCACCCCCCTTCTGTAATACCAAACAGAAGTCCACATACGCAATTATTACACGACATATCTTCCCTGTACACTGTACTAGGTTAACCCACCAAAGCTAAGATATTCCACACACAATCCATTGTAATTACCCCCACTCCAGCATGCACAGCGCTCAGCTGGAACGTAGCTATTAACCCCTCTAATGCCTGCACATAAGAATCCTGTTACTGACCTTCACAGGCACAACTTCAGACGGACGGTTAACAGAGACCAATTACAGGGAGACACAAGAATACATAGAAACAAGAAACATAAATCAGGCCATAAATACCAATGTGCAGGTTCAGTTAATAGACTGCAGGCAATAGGAACCTGTCTTTGCTGGCTGCCAGGAAGCCACTTTCGACTACGGACTAATTCACAATAGGATATGGGGATGACACGGTAAAGAAACTATAATCTAAGTTCCCACCATGTCCCGGAGGTGATCAGTCTCCGTCCCATCCCGTGTCAACTGTCCGGAACCCTTATATTTGGCTTAAAGACAGACAAAAACTGCAGTCTCACATTGGGCTTAAATTTTTTAAAGACATAATCAGTCCTCACGGTATTTATTCCTGTTCAAATTAGTTCAGCAAAGCATGTGGGTGCGCACCGATAGAATCATACTGACACCAGGTTCAGTATTCCTTGCAAGTTTATCATGAATGTGTAGTGATAATTTCTTAGAATCTTTATTTAATTTATTTTCAACTCCTTATAATGAAAATTAATTACAACAATTCCGAAAAAGCAAACAGGCTGTACTGGGATCAAGGTCCCTACAACACTACAAAACCTTATTAGCTCTTTCAGATGTATTCCTTAATGTTGCAATAAATTTTACATGACCGGTTTAAAAATATAACATTTACTTCTAAAGACAATAACAAAGACACAACACAGACACACAGTAATTCATCCAAGAGTATCGCAACAAGAAACTCATGCCTACCTAATGCCCCTCCTTTAGAGGCTTTGAGCTTACCAAAAACTCCTTATTACCTTTGGCTACTTCCCCCGATTAACTCTTACCGTTAATGTCCAAAAATCAAAAGTATAAGCACGCTTGGCAAAGCAAAGTCGTTAGGGCTGAACTGAGATCAAGGTCCCAACAATACCCACAACGACATGCGATCACTCTTAATGCCCTGGGTGTTTATATGAACATTTATATATTTTACAGTACAATATTGGCAGATAGAGAAAAATAAGAAAATCCCTTAAGGAGGCTCCCAGTGAAATATAAACAAACCAACTTGAGCGGCCAAACTCCTGCTACCGCAGCAGGCAATAAATCTCATAAATCTTGCGTTACCAAAACGCAAATAAAACCTTGCACTACCAAAGTGCAACTAAAACCTTGCGTTACCAAAACGCAAACAGAACCCTGTGCTACCGCAGCACAACTAAATTAACCTTTTATATGCAGACTTCAATGGAATGCTGCAAAACCAAGGACATGGCGGTGCCGCAGCCGGACAGAGTAAGACTCAAAATGAATAGAGTTATACTCACTTGTCCAGCTGGCGACACCCCACTCCTGGTACCATAACTGTAAGGGTTCCTGACCGCAAATCCTAAAACAAGTCAGCCGTGGGAGCTCTCCTGCCGGGACAAAGGCGTGCACGGGAACAAGGACGACACGACCAGGATGGAAGTTCAAACTTGTTCAGTTTATTCTTATGTGATTATAGCTTATATACCCTTTTTGAGCACATGCAGATACAAAGGAATCATTTCCAAAAAATAGAGTAGAACCTCATTTTCCACAAGGACGTTCTTCAAGGACGGCCAAGACAGGACATAAATTTTACATAGAGTACACAGATAAGAAAAAGTTACTTTTTGAAGGTTCACATCCTGTAAAATGCAAGCTATGCAAAAGTACTAATTGGGAAAAACAATTATTATGGGATGTTCAAGCCTTGCTGTCTGCTATTACAAAATGGAGGTACATTTCTAAAATGGAGTATGATATGCTAAGCATCAAAGTATCAAAGTATCAAAATACATGCATATATGAATATATGATTATATGAATATGAGAACATAGGATATTATATCAAACCTTACATTTATATGTATATATTTAGACCCATCTTTTTATTCCTACCAATGAAAGTGGCATATGGACACAAACATTAATTCTGCCAAATACCTTCCTGAAAACATATGTTTTTATTACAAGTAACAGCAGAATAGTCTTATTTATTTAGCTAATGTAAAGACTGGGTAGGTGTATATTGCCCTTATAATTAATATTATTATTATTGACATTTATTTATAAAGCGCCAACATATTCCGCAGCGCTGTACAATAAGTGGGTTTCATACATTGGACATACAGAGTAACATATAAAGCAATCAGTAACCAATACAAGAGGTGAAGAGAGCCCTGCCCAAAAGAGCTTACAATCTACAAGATTACTATAATAGTAAATACCCATCAATGTCTAAGTACTTTAAATAAAATGATTAAACATTAATCCATGAGTTTTGAATTTTACTAGGCAGAAGTATCTAAGTTAGTTTATTTACATATCTCTGCTGTACATATAAGTAGGTGACCACTTCCTGCCACACTTTAATATAGTTTTTGGAAAGAGGTGGCACTTATTCTTTGGCTTTCCTCTGTTGATCCAAGTGGATGTGTCTGGGGAGCCTGGAGCCAACAAAGCCCAGAAATACCTTCCTGAAAAAAGTATTTTGTAGCTTTTAGTTGAGTTGAAGTCTCTCTTTTAATAAGCAATATACTTTATAACAAAAACATGAAGCTGCATTATGGATTATACACACACATGTACAAAGTGCTCTTTTGAGCCATTCAGATTTGAGTGATAATGCATAAGTCGTGAAACAGTCTCTGTAAAAAACCTACTTCATTAATTCATTGATTAATCAATAAATTAAAAAATTATTTAATAATATACTTCAAACTGTTGTTCATGATACATATAACAAATGTCTAAACAGTCTAAAACTTTAAATTGCTTGAGAGAAGTAATTTATTGATGTACCAGGTTACTGCATTCTTGACCTCAGCATTTCGTAAGCTGTAGATGATTGGGTTCATCATTGGGATTATCATTGTGTAGAACACAGAGACCACTTTGTCTTGACTAACAGAATATTTGGATGCCGGGCGAAGGTACATAAAGAAAACAGTTCCAAAAAATAAAGACACACATAAGAAGTGGGAGGAACAGGTAGAAAATGTTTTGCGCTTCCCCCTGGATGACTTGATATTCATTATGGTGAAAAAAATATAGCAATAAGAGGCCAGCGTAACGGCTACAGAAAAACACCCCAAACAGAAAACAACAACAAATATGACGGTTTTGCTAATGTACGTGTCTGAACAGGAGAGTTCCATTAGTGGTGGGATATCGCAGTAGAAATGGTTGATTGTATTAGGGCCACAAAAAGATAAACTCATGGTACAGGATGTGTGAATACTTGCAATGAGGAATCCAGTCATATATACACCGGCCAAGAGACAAATACAGGCCCTTTTATTCATAATAACTGTATAGAGAAGTGGGTGGCATATCGCCACATATCGATCATATGCCATGGCAGACAGCATATATGCTTCTGTGCTTGCAAAGCCTGCAAAGAAATAGAGCTGCAAGGCACAGCTGTTAAAATCTATGGATTTTCTCCCAGAAAGCATAATGTACAGCATTTTAGGAGTGACAGTAGTAGCAAAGCAAAGATCTGAAAATGATAAGTTGCTGAGAAAGAAATACATTGGCTTGTGAAGGTCAGAAACAAAAAGGACAGTGAATATAATACCAATATTTCCAAATAGTGTTATAATGTATATCAGCAAAAAGAATGTAAATAGAAATAATTCTATCTTTGGATCAGTGGTTAATCCCAATAGAATAAACTCACTCACTGTAGTCTGGTTAGTTTGTTCCATGTCTGGCCACTAAGAACGAAATCAGTAAAAAACAGAAATAAGAAAGGAAGGACGCGCTTGGCAGCCGTTTGATATTTCCCCATCTACCAAAACTTCCCTGACAGGGACATTTTACTGACGGTCAGGAATTGAACCATGTATCACAACTGGTGTCAGCTTGAATTGGAATTCTTTCATCAAATGTACAACCGAACATTATCAGTTTTGCATCCTAGAAGAAAACACACAATAGTACCCTATGCATTATTATTTAATATTTAATCATGCCAGTTATTATTTGCATTGTAACCAAGGGCAAACACATAATACAGATCATTTTAAACTTTTCATTATTAAACCCTAAGAGGCACTGATATGGAAACACTTGCTATTCTATCCATTATCACTCAATAGGCATTTAACATAATTCACAACAATTCACAGCAGGTAATTACTAACCCTAAACATGCATTTAATAGCTCATTTCTTACCAAAAGGCCATGTTACATCCCAGCTAGTCACTGAATGAATTGCCCATTGCAATCTGTATGCTCAAAGACTGATGAGAAAGAATAAAATATCAGAGGTCTTCCTTTTAGCTGATTACAAATGTATTAACTATGTGTAGTTGTGTCTCTTGAAGTCACTTTGCAATGGTTACTTGCCAAAACCCTCACTAAAATACATAAGGTGTTTTACCACAGTTCAACAAAAGGGTAAGACACAGCTCTTTATCCATAAGTATAGGATATTAAGATGGAAGATTTATTAAAAGGTAAAAATAAAGTTCAGTGGAATAACCCTCTGTTGAACTGTAGTGCAGCTGACTAGCTGGTTACACTCTAGTTTGAATCAGGAATCACTTCAACTTCACTACTTTTAAATGTAGAAAATAGAATTCCTTTAATTCATCACTGTCAACAGTAAGTCTGAAGAGACTAAGGGGCAGATTTATCAAAACACGAGTTCGAATCCCGAATGGGAAAAATTCAGATTGGAAACGAAAATTTCTGAAGATCGCAAATATCATGAACGAAAAAATTTTATTAGTCACGATAATATCGTATTGGCGATCCAAAAGTCACAAAATTTTTGTACTGAACGATTGTAAACAGCGGCCAAACTAATCCGTTTTTTTGCGCTAAAAATACGAAAAAGTCACACAAGGTACAAAAAAGTCGCAGAAAATATCCAGCGTTCGTGGATAAGTAAATGTGCCCCTAAGTAACTGCCAGCCTTACCTTGCACATTACACAACAGGCTACATCTCCCTTGCTTTTATCCATTGTGTCAACACTGGAGACCATGTCTTTTGGGATCAATTTATTTTCTAAAATTAGTGTTTCTTAGAGAATGTCCTTAAGGAAATTGTATACAGCAGATCCCGTGACCATGGAGGGGGCCAAGGGGGCCTGGAACATAGGATGTGCTGTATGGTAGTTTGCTATGCCCAGCCATGCCTGAAGTTTACACTTTGCTGGCTCATTTGCAGAGGGCCGGACTGAACTAGCAAATGGGCCCAAGGCTGAGGGGGATTAGGCATGAACAGGGACTGAATTGTTTTAGCTTTTTTATACATGGCCTTTATATTGGAGAGTGAATGTCTAATTTTCATTGCTACAATTTGGCTGTTTTTCTGTTTATGGATAGCACTTGATATTGCGCTCAGGGTATAGCCAGGTGAGGCGCTAGGTAACCAACAGGGTTATCATATTGTAGGGCATGGGTAGGAAAGGAGATGACTTCCTTTTTTATTTCCCTGGTTTCTGACCATTTCATTTTTTAAAAGAAAGTTTGCAAATGTTTTTATAAATGTAACACAGTGTTTGTATTTGGCACCATAGTGTAGAAAAGAGCACAGATGTAACTTGAATAAGAAAGGTATGGAGATTTAGAAAATGTATATATTTGGGTGGTAGTTTATGATAAAAGAGCCTTATTATATATACCTATACCTAATGAGTCATTGCAAACACAAGGTGCAGTCCACACATTTTCAACTTTTCCCAGCCAAAATCCCTGAGTGATTAGGTATCTGTAAGCCTCATTTACAAAGGCGAGGAGGGCAAAGCGCTAAAATGAACATAAAATGCAGCATACCTTGATGTCATTCTTAATTGTAGATAGTGGTTTTCTGAGTCTGCCAGCGCTACACATTAGAACTGCTTTCAGGTAACCTATTGTTTCTCCTACTCCCATGTAACTGGAGGAGTCCCAAGCTGGACTTGGTTTTTTAACTGTTCAGTGCTATTCTGATATCTACTGGGAGCTGCTATCTTTCAATTGTTCTGCTGATCGGCTGCTGCCAGGGGAGTGATATCACTCCAACTTGCAGCTCAGCAGTAAAGTGTGACTGAAGTTTATCAGAGCACAGGTCACATGGCTGTAGCACCCTGTGAAATTAAGAATATAGCTAGCCCCATGTGAAATTTTAAAATTTAATATAAAAGAATCTGTTGGTGTTTTTGAAAAATGGATTTCAATGCAGGATTCTGCTGGAGAAGCTCTACTAACTGATGTGTTTTGAAAAATGTTTTCCCATTATAGTGTTCCTTTAAATTCGAGAATATTCCCCTTAGAGTACAGCCCCAAAATAAAGCATCGCCCCATAGAAGACTTATATTAACCAGGTTCATTACTTATGCTATGATATATGCAAAAATCATAGCATAGTTTGCTACTGGTCTGCTCACCAATAGCAACCAATCTGCACATAGCAGTTACTGACCAATTGTTTAAAAGCAAACTTCTTATTGGTTGCTATTGGTTGCAGCAGTTTGTGCCTTATTACATATGGGAGACAGATTCTATTAAGAATTAAGTCCAGAATTCTGCATAAAGGAAAATGCATCAAAATAGCTGAAGGTGTGCACATTTAAGAAATATATAGTTTGTGGGGTGTTTTACTGAAACCTGTAATGTGTGCAGCCCCCAAATTTTCAAATAGAATTCACCTTTTGATTTTGTCCTGGTTGTATATTTTTGTGGGATATATGCACCCATGCATGTAAGGTATTGTTTATTACTAACAAATTACAGATTCATATATAGGGGACTGAAGGTTTAGTCACCCTTTATTTGGGCAGTCCCCTAGCATTTGAGCCAGCTCAGTGTATTTATGGATGGGGGGGGATTGCTCTAGCCTCTAAAGGTAAAAAAAAAAAATGATAATCGCTAAGTGTGTTGTCTATTTACAGCAAATGGGGCCATTTTGCAATATACACTTATTCAAAATCCTGTACCATTTGTGAAAAGGAAGCACTGAACTTTAGCACTCAGTAAAAACAGCACACATCCTAACTAAACTTGTACATCCAACTGTGATCTCTGTGTCCTGCTGTTCCTGTCCACCCATAAGAATTGCGTAGGCATGTCTGTTTACTATGTGCGCCCAAACTAAAGCTCCCTTTGCTGCTAAAACATAAACTAAATATCAATGCTTCCTGCAATGGATTCATATAATGTACTTAACACACCTAGGGGCTGATTTACTAAGACAGGAATTCGAATCCGAATTGGAAAAATTCCGATTGGAAAACGAACATTTTGCGACTTTTTCGTATTTTTTGCGATTTTTTCGGCGCCTTTACGACTTTTCGGAAATTATCGCGACTTTTTCGTTACCAATAGGATTTGCGCGAAAAAACGCGAGTTTTTCGTAGCCATTCCGAAAGTTTCCGCCTTAAAAGGTGCGACGTTTTGCGCAAGTTTTAACGCTACGAAAAAATCACCAGATTTTGCGCAACGTTCGGAATGGCTACGAAAAACTCGCGTTTTTCGCACAAATCGTATTGGTAACGAAAAAGTCGCGATAATTTCCGAAAAAATCGCAAAATACCGATCATTACGAAAAAAACGCAATCGGACGCATTTGGCCCGTTCGTGGGTTAGAAAATGTGCCCCCTAGAGAGAATCATTTTTGTCATTAGATCCCCATTTAAAAAGGGAAAGCCAACATGTGCTCAGCCCCTTTGGATCCCACCTGTTAGAGGAAGTGGTTGGTACTCAGAGCATGGGCAGTGGTAGGCCCAGTAGGCAAAAATAATGTTGGGGATAGTTTTGTAATAGCTGCTCAAATGAGAGTCAGGATCAGAGCAACTAGTGAGCAGCCTAAAGCTCCAATAAGCAAGATAGGAGGATTAGTAATCCTGAGTGTACCACTTCCGAGTTAGATCATGATCATGACTGGGGGTCATTTTTTGATTGTAAACTGTAAATTGATATTCAGCAAGTTTTCTTTACACATTAAAGCATTGTATTGAGAAATCTAACAGAATCATTTGCCCATGGTTTTTGAGGCGAAATTTTGAAAAGCACTCATCATGTAGGAAAGCAATGATGGCCTAGTTAAATATCTGAAGGTCAGCACATGAAAAAATAGTGATAAATGAATATAGTTTGTGGGGAATTTTCCACAGGTAAAGGGATGTTAAGATTAAATTACTTCCAGATATCCATTTACAGTATAGCCCTTTGGATTGCCTCAGTTTTGCGGCTGTTTGATGCTGCATTTATATATATGTGCACCCATACATGTTGGGTATTTTTTAAGTTGGTTTTTGATTTGAAAATGTATACTGTATATATCAATGTTTTTCAAATTCACAACTGACTGTGAATGTGTTTGTGTTAGAGAAAAAAAAACAGTATAATGATAATCTGTATCACAGCATGAGTATATACACCAACAACAACACCACATCTAAAATGTTGTTTCTAAAAATAACTGTGGAGATATTTCACTTTTAGATATAAATCACGAGAGGCATTCCCATTTCCATTTAGTTTCTGCGTCAAAAATTACAAAATGCTTTTTATTTATGGGGTGTCTCCTGTATAGGATAAGCGGGTCAACAATACATAGTTCTTATAGTTATCTTCTGAATTGATTTACAAATATTAACATTTTTCTCAGTAAAAGTGATTTTTAAATTAAATGAAACTCAGAATATCAGTAATCAGTAAATGTTCATATTTTTACTTTTTTAAAACATATTTTATTCAAAACATTGGTTCCATTTCATGAAAAATTGTACCAGCACAACTACCCACATCAATCACACAACTTGTAGAAATATGATTACAATCAAACTAGTCATTGCTTGCAACAGGTAAATGCAATTGTACAATTTAGGGCCTATGTTAGTAGATCATGCCCTTTTGTCAATGTGCCACCAAATTACATTAACTCAATATAGATATACTTTATATTTGTGGAAGAATTCTGTAGGAAAAGCTTGTAACTGAAAAGGCAGATGAAAAAAAATATCCCTCCTCACTTCTAATCCTTCTGTCCTCTGAAAAGATCAATGTACAGATATAATACAATATATACTGTATGTTGTAATATGTAATTCAAACTGTAATTTATAACACACATTGCATAAACAGTACATGTAGTAAATGTCTATACAGTCTTGAATTTTAGAATTTTTGAGAGAAGCAATTTATTGATGTACCAGCTTACTGCATTTTTTACCTCAGCATTTCGTAAGCTGTAGATGATTGGGTTCATCATTGGTATTATCATTGTGTAGAACACGGAGACCACTTTGTCTTGACTAACAGAATATTTGGATGCCGGGCGAAGGTACATAAAGAAAACAGTTCCATAAAATAAGGACACACATAAGAAGTGGGAGGAACAGGTAGAAAATGTTTTGAGTCTCCCCCCGGATGACTTGATATTCATTATGGTGAAAAAAATATAGCAATAAGAGGCCAGCGTAACGGCTACAGAAAAACACCCCAAACAGAATACAACAACAAATATGATGGTTTTGCTAATGTACGTGTCTGAACAGGAGAGCTCCATTAGTGGTGGGATATCGCAGTAGAAATGGTTGATTGTATTAGGGCCACAAAAAGACAAACGCATGGTGCAGAATGTGTGAATACTTGTAGCGAGAAATCCAGTCATATATACACCGGCCATGAGAACAATGCGGGCTTTTCTATTCATGATAACTGTATAGAGAAGTGGGTGGCATATCGCCACATATCGGTCATATGCCATGGCAGACAGCATATATGCTTCTGTGCTTGCAAAACCTGCAAAGAAATAGAGCTGCAAGGCACAGCTGTTAAAATCTATGGATTTTATGCCAGAAAGCATATTGTACAGCATTTTAGGAGTGACAGTAGTAGCAAAGCAAAGATCTGAAAATGATAAGTTGCTGAGAAAGAAATACATTGGCTTGTGAAGGTCAGAAATAAATACAACAGCGGATATAAGACTTATATTTCCAAAAAGTATAATAATATATATCAACAAAAAGAAAATAAAAAGAAATAATTCTGTCGTCGGATCATTGGTTAATCCCAGTAGAATAAACTCACTCACAGTAGTCTGGTTGGCTTGTTCCATGTCTGGCCACTGAGAAAGAAACCAGTAAAGAAAAAAACAGAATGCTTGACCATAAAAGAATAATGAAATCAGTAAATATTTCCTGTCTTTGGATCAGATTCAATTCTATATGAAAACATTGCTCTTTAATGTATTTCCAAACGTTTCCTGAGTTTTAATGAGATAAAACACAAGACAATGTTTTTAATCAAACTAAATCTGTCCTTTTATGTACTAAGAATTTACTTTTTTTAAAGAAAACATTGTACAATTTTTAGTCTTTTAATGTGAAATAGGGGTTTTTGATCGTGGAAGAAAATAGCAACACAATTCCATACTTTGGGAAATCCCAGTAAACTATACTAGTTATACGATTTGCAATTTAACCTAAGGCAAACACCTAATATAAAAGGGCATTATTAAAACCAAACGGGCACTGATACAGAAATAGTTGCTATTTTTTGTAGTTCATACAATAGGATGTTATTCTGTGCATTACTAACCTCAATTAATTAAAAATAAATCAAAACGTTGCATCCCAACCATCCAGTGATTGATCCCAACACCCCTTCCAACTTGGATGCTTGAAGACCAATTTAAAAAATAATAAATATTATGGATCTGTTGCATTCAGTTGGTTACTAATGTACTGAGTACATATGTAAACAGGTCTCCTAAAATGTTTCCCTAATATTTACCTGCCAAGAACCTCCCTAAAATGCAAGATGGGTTAAAATGGACATTACCTCAGTTGGGCAGATTGGAAATTCCACAGCTTTCCAATCACTTGTATAGGATTTGAAGTTGAATAGTTATTAAAAGGTAAAAATAGAACTTGTGAACTGTATGGTTAGCCTTTGATACACGTGCCCAGTGTATGAGCCCTGCTCTTGCTGCAGGGAAGATAAGCAGATAGCTATTCCATAATTCTAGCTTAGGAGTGGAATTAACCTCCTTCTGCCTTCTAAAAAACAGAATTTCTGCTGCAATTTATCACAGTGAACAATATATCTGAAGAGATTATATAAAGTAACTTCAGGATCAGCGAGTCTAACCTTATATTATACAGCAGGCTACATCTCCATTGCTTTTATCCATTATTCTGGCACCGGAGACAATGTCTACTGGGAAAAATCTATATTTGAATGTGTGTCCTAAAGAAACAATTATAAATTGTAACAATTTATCTTGACAAAAACTTTTAGCTACTTCTGGAGATTTTATATCTCCTATTTTACAACAAGGGATGCACCAAATCCAGGATATTATTTGGACTGTTTTCCCAAAGCAGTCTTTGCGGGATTTAGATTCAGCAATAACACATCAGGATAGGCCTATTTAGGAATAGTTCCCATATTTTTACGAATGTATCTAGTTTACTAGAGTGATACTAGTTAACTTTTTGTTTATACAAATACAATGTAATTTAAAGGACATGTAAACCCCACACACAAAAATTTAATCAGTGAACAGCCTCTTTGAAATCTTTCAATACCTGCCACTCTGGTTGTCCAGAGGTTAATAGTAAGGCTGCAGCATCTCCTTAATCACTCAGATTTCCCTCTCCTCCTGTAACCCACTCGCCCCCCTCCCTCAGGAATTTGCTTTGGCTGTTGGCTTGTGGGCATGCTCAGTTGTTCTAAGTTCAGATTACTAAACACGCCCTCCAGTCTGGCAGCCAGTGAAGAGATGGCATTGCTGGTTCCCATAGAAACTCAGCTCTAGCTGTCTGCTTCAGTTGTTTTCCTCCTAACCTCCTGAGTTCAGCTTTACCATTACAGTGCTCAAACAAAGAAGAACTTTTATCAGAGACAGTTGTGCCTGTGTCAGCCTGTATTCTTGATGAAATGTATGCTGAATAAGGGTCTGTGTGTGTGTATGATGCTTGCAGATTTAAATGTATCTGATTATGTATCAGAGGAAAAATGGCCACTGGGTGAAAGCTGCTATTTGCTTTAGGAAAATGTGATGGTGCTGGCAAGTGGAGGGGATATACTGTATGCAGTACAAATGATGCCATTTGGGTGGGGGAGACTTGCCCAACTGATATACATTGTAGGCAAATGTAGGCTTTACATGTCCTTTAGCTTTCATTTATTGACTAGATCATGGGAATTTCCATGATTTTGATATTATTCTAGCAGCTAAAAAGTAACCAATTAAAATTCTAGAAAAAGAAAGGACATATAAAGCAATTCAAAAGTCCATTTCACTGTACATCTCTAAATTTTATCTCACCAAACCACTTGTTATACTCTTCCAACAATTAATTCCTCAATGCCTTACCTACTTACAAACACTCATTCAGAACATTAATAGATCTGCACATTCCATTTTGACTTTCTCCCAATCTCTTTGCCTTTAAACTGATCCCCAAAGTCAGGTACATGCTACATACCTACCAACACCAATCTCCACATGCAGGCCAACATTGCAGGAGAACATTCCTTTTGCCCAGTTTAGCCTATAATATGAGTCTTGTTTGACTGAGACTTAAAGGAGAAGGGAAGGCTAATAAAGAGTTAATCTCAAGCTGCAGGCATACCTTCAGTTCTCTCAATAGTGCCCTTAAGTCTCCCCATATTTCTCCCGTTCAGATGATCAGAAGCCTCATAGGAAAAAAAAATGCTGAGCTTTGTAAACGAAATTCCCATAATGCCACGCTCCTGCACCACGACAGGTGTACATGAGCAGTTTGTAAGACTATGAGGAAGCTTCCTGCTGATTGGCTCAGATCCACATTCCTAAAGGGGGGAGGGTGAGTTCTTAGCATTCTTGAGGAGTGGGGAGCAGGAGAGAGGAGAGAGCTGCATGTCTCTGGCACAGGAAAACAAAGAGACAACAAATCCTGTTTCTTTTAACAGCATTTCTGTGAGTGCTTATGGCTGTATTTACATAGACCTTTCAATAGTGTCATATTCTACAGGTTAAGCAGAATCAAAACCAGAAGTACAGTCTGCTACCGAAATAGCCAGGGAACAAGACAAAGTCAACATACCAAACTCAACATATCAGAAAAATATACATACCCAGGAATTTAATTTAGTAAGACCAATTTAACCCAAGTACATAGCTGTTCTTTATTTTGAATTTGGGACTGTAATGTTAATAGGTCACATTGATTGTACTGTGACCAGTAACCCTTCCACAAGGGGGGCCGCCAGGTTTTTAGCAACTGTGTGAGGGGCATAAACAATTTTTTAGGTCCAAAACCTTTTCAGTGGATAAGATGCTGTAGGGATTCCCAGAGAGTTTAAAATCAAGGATTTTTTCCAATTCTTATTTTGTTGACCATCCTCAATGACAGTAGAAGGTGGTTGTAGATCAAAATAGAACTGGTTACATACCACAATTTAAACAAGGTATATATTAAAGTCATATGTGTAGAGGAAGTTGAAGAATGGCAGAAGATTGATCTCAAGAACAGGAAAGGACCAATACATTTGCAACTCAGTTTAAGAGAAGGCACCCTTTACTGTAAAGACGAATATGGAAGATTTATACATGTGCAACTACTGATACAGAACAGCATTTGAAATATATGTTCCATGTACGCACCTAATGAAAATAAAGTTGAATTTTATCAGTAGCTTACTCAAAGAATTGGTAATTTAAACACTAATAATGTAATCCTAGGTGGGCATTTTAAAGGAGAAGGAAAGTCAGATGCTCCCTCCATTTGAATAACATAGCAGCTGCCATTTTAGCTCAGTCTCCCACAGATTCCGTGCTGCAGCTCTAGAGGCTAGTAGCATTGATCACACATTCTGATCTGAGGGGGAGTGAATTCCTCTGAATTCTTATGGGAGCAGGGGGGAAGGGAGGGGGAGAGGAGAGAGCTACGCAGACTCAGGCCCCAGGAATGAAGGATTTTTTTGAGAGAGGAAGTCTGATACCTAAGAACATTTTTACACAAAAGAAGACAGGAAATCTCATGTTTCTTTTGATAGAGCACTCAGTGCAGTGTTTCTGTGAGTGATTATTGACCTGTTTTATTGACCTTTCTAATAAAGCTTACTTAGTTTTTACCTTTCCTTCTCCTTTATAGATTTCTCCATTTATAGATATTGGATAAATGCGGCACCAAAACAAATTTTGAACAATAAAAATTCCAAATTAGTTACAGATTTACTTAACCAGTTTCATTTAAAAGATACATAGAGGGTCCTTTATCCTACAAGTAGGGATTTTACTTTTTTCTCTCACCGTCATAGAATGGGGCAAGAATTGATTGCATCTTTACCTCATCAAATGCTATCAATTTAATTGAGTGTGCAGAAACTGACCATTTTTCATATTCAGACCATGCCCCGATCAGTATATTGATAAAAATGCAATTTATAACCAATGCATATATTATTTGGAAATTTCCTTCTTCTTAAATAGTAGACCAGACTTCCAGGAAATGTTAAAGGATTAAAACACAAAAGGGCTGATTCACTAAATTGCGATAAAATTTATCGCACACTTTTTTGCGTTAAAATAGACGCAATAATTAGCGCGCGATTCACTATAGTATTATCGCGTGCGTTAAGTCGCCATATCAGCCTAATAGGGTATATAGGCCTACATTTCTTCCTGTGCTGAAACACATGAAAGATCCAGCACAGGGAAACGCAGGGAAAAACACTGTAAGAGCCATGAACAATTTTTATTAAAACTTTAAAATACTGAAGTAAAAATGCAGTTTGGAGCAGTTAGGGTAACAGAAAAAAAACATTCATTTTTTGGTGGCATTGGTCCTTTACAGCTGAAATTTTTTTTTAAACTCTGTTCAGTTCCATAACGCTGTCTCTCTAAGAACACTTAATATGAGTTCATATTTCTAGCACCCCAATCCTTTATCACTCCCTATCATTTCCTAGAAAGATTAATCATAAAAAAAAACTATTCATCTTCAGACAGGGGCGTTTCTGGGGTCTATGCTGCCCTGAGGCAGCCTTTCAAATGACGCCTCCCTCACAGGTGTGAAGAGGGGGCCACATTGCTAGTACAGAGTCAAAAATGCAATTTAAAATCAGAATTTTAGCTCTTAAAGCTACCCGGAGTGGCTTTTTGCCGTCCATAGTAACTTGCAGGCTTATGGCAGCAGCGCCCCTGTCTTCAGGATATCCAGCTATTGCTGATCTGCAACTGCTTTCAGTCTCCTACTGCCATTGGCATTGGTCTGATATCTAGTGGGCTCTCATAGTTATATCACAAGCATCAGGAATGTGTATCAGTAGTTGCTTTCAGCTGCCATAGACCTCAGTTCCACTAACTGTGACAGGGACAATTAACCATAATTAAGGCAGGCAATTTCATAGCTGGTATCAAAATGCAAAAAAGAGGATTGGTGGGGAAAGGTAAATGTAGCCACTGAAAAAGTAAAAACGGCTCTCAAGCTGCCCGCGCAGCTTGCTGGCCGGGACATGGGTATGTGAGTTAAGTGACTTGTCCAAGGTCACAAGGTGCACCTAGGGTGGAATCGAACCCGAGTCGCAGCGGGTCACCCCACTGAAGGCCGATTCCCTAACCACTAGGCTATCTGAGTCCTCCCACTTGTAGGAGGATCTTTTCGTTCTGTTGTCTTAGATATGACAGTTGGTGCGCCCTAACTGTGTGAAGGAAACATGCAGGGTTAAAGCCGGCTGCTTGCACCAAGACCTGTATGAGTAGGGGGACTGTTACATAAGTAGAGAGAATGAATCTGGAAACTGTGCTGCACTATTCATAACATAAAAATAGGCACAACATCGATTTGAAAAGTGTTTGACCTGAAAGCAGGTGCTTGTATGGCTATTCCAGCTGGACCCAATAAAGCCCTATGTGGGTTATATGAGAGACTTTCCATACAAGGCTGGCTGGCCACTCTTATATCATGTATGTTTTCTGCTTTATAAATGTGTATATTGACAGACATATTGGTAGATAGATTAGAAGCAGGATGGGCAAACAGGAACAGAGCTGCCAATCAGTGGGAAGTGCCAGAACATAAGAGACTTTTATCAGGGCTGCCATCAGAAACTTTGGGGCCCCATACAAGTGATTTATATGGGTCCCCCATGAACATAAGGATGGCACTGGGCAGTGAGTGTGGCAGTGAGTGAAACATGGGGAATGGCATATGGGTGAAAAGCCTGTTATGACCGGCATTACATGAGGGATATATGGGGACAGGAGAGAGGGTGGGGTTAATAAATGAAAATAATGAAGAAGGCAGTAACTGACACATAGTGGTTGGATGAGAGTGACATATAGGGAGAGGAGGTGGCACATGAAACACATGAAAGATCCAGCACAGGGAAACGCAGGGAAAACACTTGTCTGTAAGAGCCATGAACAATTTTCTTTTCAAATTCTGTCACACACACATACGTTGACAACTTTAAAATACTGAAGTAAAAATGCAGTTTGGAGCAGAAAAAAAAACATTCATGTTTTGGTGGCACTGGTCCTTTAAGGCTGAATTTTTTTTTTAACTCTATTCAGTTCCATAACGCTGTCTCTCTAAGAACACTTAATATGAGATTAATTCTAAACCAACAGCTGCCTTACAATCAACTCCCAGCATTCATTTTTCAGTTCTACAGATTTTTCTGTCAACTCCCAGCCAGTCCAGCCATTATCAGCTTAATATCTCCAGTCCAAAACTTACCAACTCCAGCTGAACATTTCTCCCATAAGCCTTAACAGAATTCATATTTCTAGCACCCCAATCCTTTATTACTCTCTATCATTTCCTAGAAAGATTAATCTAGATAGCCCCAAAAGAATCAGTTTCCACCTCAGACTTAACCCTTGGGTGTACCTCTACTTTATATGAGCTGAACATTAGATCTATTACAGCTATGTAAAACGTTGCCAGCACTCCTACAGTCCCAATATAGTACAAGACTATAAAAATAAATTATATATAAAGGAATATATGTGTGCTTATCTTACTAATGAGGTAAAGCAGCACCTTCTCCAGCTCTCTGTATTGCTTTCCCTCAGTAATTTCAGCTCCGTGTAGCTACTCCCCCTACTGGGCGGGCTAATGTTACACTGGGAAGGAAGGCAGGGAAGAGTAGCAGGCTATGAGCAGAAACTAACAAGTTCAGGTAAATTTACAAAGGACTTAGGTTTGGGGAGGCTTAGCCTCCCTAATCCTTCATTAAAATCCGCCTATGAAGGTACGCGATTAAATTCACTTGGGGGTGCCTAACATTTTGGCACCCCCAAGTGACTTAGCCTTTCCTTGTCCTTTAAACTCACATTTTGATAAATATGGCCCTAAATGTTAATAAATCATGAATTATGGCAGTTATTTTCAGGGAAACTTTCCAAAAAACTTAAGTTTTTCAAAAAATAACATTGGAAAAATCAAGTACTGGCGAAAACCCATTCATAAATCTCAAAAATATCTAGACGTAAAAAACAAACAACTTTTTCTTAAAATTGCTTTGTAAATGTGCCCCATAATGTCTTTAGGCTATGTGATAACCTATTAATTTGTCAGATCATGCCTATAACGTCAACTATATATTGCTGCAGTAGGAATGGTCTGGGCATTGTATGTGCATAGGCTGCACTTGATCATTTTGTTTTTTTATGATTTTGAACGTTTTGACTAGTTCTATATCATGACCAAATTATCATTCTGATTTTGGAGGCTTAAAGAAACACCAATTACCTGAAAAGCTAATAATAAACATTGCAACACTATCACAGGCCAGCATTGATAATAGCAACGTCATTTTTATTGCCTTTTTAAAATGATCTGTGATTTCTTACTGCCATTGTTTGTGTTGTTTGGGAGCAGTCCTTCTACTTAGTTTTGTAAGGAACTCGTATATATCTATATATCTGTAGTTTTTTCCCTTGATCTTAAAGGAGAAAGAAAGGTAAAAACTAAGTAAGCTTTATCAGAAAGGTCTATGTAAATACAGCCATAAGCACTCACAGAAATGCTGCATTGAGTTCTCTTTCAAAAGATTTGTTGTCTCTGTTTTCTCTGCCAGAGACACACAGCACTCTCCTCTCTCCCCTCTATCTCAAGAATGCTAAGAACTTACCCCCCCCCACTTAGGATTGTGGATCTGAGCCAATTAGCAGGAAGCTTCCTCATAGTCTAACTAACTGAGCATGTACACTGGTCTGGGTCTTGGTGCAGGAGTGTGGCATTTTGGGAACTTTCTTTACACAGCTCAGCGTTTTTTCTTCCTGTTTGGCTTCTGATCATCTGAACGGGAGAAATATGGGGAGACTTAAGGGCACTATTGAGAGAACTGAATGTATGCCTGCAGCTTGAGATTAACTCATTATTAGCCTTTCCTTCTCCTTTAACGCCACAAAAAACCTAAAAGGGATTCTGTCATGATTATTATGGTGTACTTTTTATTTCTAAATGACACTGTTTACATAGCAAATAATTCACTCTGCCATTTAAAATTTAATTCTTGAACCAACAAATTTATTTTTTAGCTGTAATATTGGTGTGTAGGCGCCATCTCAGTGCCATTGTGCCTGAGTCTGAGCTTTCAGAAGGAGCCAGCGCTACACATTAGAACTGCTTTCAGGTAATCTATTGTTTCTCCTACTCCCCTGTAACTGGAGGAGTCCCAAGCCAGACTTGGATTTCTTACTATTGAGTGCTATTCTGATATCTACTGGGAGCTGCTATCTTGCTCCCTTCCCATTGTTCTGCTGATGGGGGGGTTATATCACTCCAACTTGCAGCACAGCAGTAAAGTGTGACTGAAGTTTATAAGAGCACAAGTCGCATGGCCGTGGCACCCTGGGAAATGAAGATTATGGCTAGCCCCATGTGAAATTTCAAAATTAAAATGAAGAAAAATCAGAGTTTTTGAAAAACAGATTTCAATGCAGGATTCTGCTGGAGAAGCTCTATTAACTGATGTGTTTTGAAAAAAACATGTTTTCCCATGACAGTATTCCTTTAAAGGGGTGGTTCACCTTTAAGTTCACTTTTAGTATGTTATAAAGTGGCCAATTCTAAGCAACTTTTCAGCTGGTCTTCATTATTTATGATCATTTTTTAATTATTCTTCTTCTTCTCTTTCCAGCTTTCAAATGGGAGTCAATGACCCCGGCCATCAAAAAATGATTGCTCTGTGAGGCAACAATTTTATTGTTATTGTTACTTTTTACTACTTATCTTTCTATTCAGAAGCTCTCCTATTCATATTCCAGTCTCTCCTTGCAACTCTACCTTAGCAACACACTGGTTGTTAAGGTACTTTGGACCTTAGCAACCAGATAACTGCTGAAATTTCAATATGGAGAGCTGCTGAATAAAAAGTAAAATAATTAAAAAAACAGAAATAATAAAAACTAAAAACAATTGTAAATTGTCTCATCATACTAAAAGTTAACTTAAAGGTGAACAACCCCTTCAAACTAAATATCCACATAAAATAGTGGAGGAAAGTCAAGCTCAGTTCATGTTAATCATCCATCAATATACCAGTGTTTCATAAAATGTAAGGGGCATATTTATCAGAATTTGTATTTGAGTCATTTCCGTGTTTTTTTTTCTACTTCGACTAAATGTTACCTTGTTAAAAAATCTGATTATAAAATTGTGATCAAATAAAAGCTTTAAAAAAAAAGCAAATATCGAGAATTTGTGATTTTGACATCATTTTTAAAGGGTCGCAAAGCTTGAAAAAAATTCCACAAGAATTGACTAAATAGTTGAAATATTAACTCACGCAGCTCCCACTGACTTCTACTTGGCCTTGTAGGCTTCTAGGTGCCGAAGTTTACATTAGTCTTTAGTTCAATCATGGAAAAAAACAACATTGATAAATAAACCCCTAAACATCAGGGTTCCACTTGTGTATTAGCAACATCCTGCCATAAAACAATAAAACCAGAAGCAAAGTTCTGCTCTGTTTGGATGAACAGGCCGGTGGCCAGATCCAGTAGCACAGTTGCCGGGTCAGGCTCTCTTACCTTACAGTTCAGATGTGATTTTATGGCATCAAGTTGGTACATATGGGTTCCATGTAAAGGAGCCCATACACGTTAAGATTCGCTCGCTTGCAGATCTTCACCCGATATCCCCACCTACAGGGAGCATGTAGGCTAATTCGATTGGCCCTGGGGCCAAACGATCAATTTATATTGGCGGCAATGGGGCAGTCGCTTCAGGGACCGCATAAATGAGCCGATGCGGTCCCCGATCCGACTAGATTTTCTAACCTGGCCGATCGAGATCTGGCCGATTTTAGGCCAGATATCGGTTGGGCAGGCCCGTCGGTAGGCCCCATACACAGGCCAATTAGCTGCCGAATCGGTCTAAGGGACCAATATTGGCCCGTGTATGGGGACCTTAACTGTTGCATCAGATGCAGCTTTGCTTTCTGCTCAGATGTTACCTACAGAGTTAGGCCTGTAACTGTAATATAAGATCCCTTTTAAGTTTAACATTAACTTTTCACTTTGTAGCAAAAAATACAGTACATTTATACTTTTAATACATGCAGCAATGTGGATATTATGGCTGTCTACAGTTCTAAAATGTTTGAGAGAAGCAATTTCTTTATGTACCAGGATACCGCATGATAAAACTCAGCGTTTCGTAAGCTGTAGATGATTGGGTTCATCATTGGTATTATCATTGTGTAGAACACAGAGACCACTTTGTCTTGACTAACAGAATATTTGGATGCCGGGCGAAGGTACATAAAGAAAACAGTTCCATAAAATAAGGACACACATAAGAGGTGGGAGGAACAGGTAGAAAAAGCTTTGTGTCTTCCACGAGACGATTGCATATGAATAATAGTATAAAATATATAAAAATACGAGGCCAATATAATGGCTACATTAAGCAACCCCAGGCAGAAAACAACAACAAATATAACAGTTTTATGAATGTACGTGTCAGAACAGGAGAGCTCCATTAGTGGTGGAATATCACAGTAGAAATGGTTGATTGTATTAGGGCCACAAAAAGACAAAGTTAAAGTGCAAGCTGTGTGAATACTTGCAGTAAGAAATCCACTGACATATATTCCAACTGCTAAATGGATAATAGCCTTTCTATTCATTATTACTGCATACAGGAGAGGCTGGCATATTGCCAGATATCGGTCATACGCCATGGCAGACAGCATATAGCATTCAGTGCTCGCAAACACAGCAAAGAAATAGAGCTGCAGGGCACATCCCACAAATGTTATTGATTTCCTCTCAGAGACAATATCACGCAGCATTTTGGGAGTGACAACAGTAGAATAGCAAAGGTCTGAGAATGCTAAGTTGCCCAGAAAGAAATACATTGGGCTGTGAAGGCTGGAAATAAAAATGACTGACAATATGATAAAACTATTGCCAAAAAGTGTGATAATGTATATCAACAAAAAAAGCCCAAAGAGAAATAATTCAGCCTTCCGATCGTCTGTGACTCCCAATAGTATCAGTTCACTTATAACAGTCTGGTTACCTAGGATATCTCCCATTGATTTCTCCATTAAACTTGAACGTTTTCAGATGCGAAAGTTTTACATTCAAAGTTCTTGTTTTTAATTAGTATCAAACATTCAAGTTTTGGAAACCATAATTCCCATTTGGGAGTTTTTGTGCCAAATAATTTCAATTGTGGAAAAACTTGAAACTTGATAAATCAGCCCCATTGTATCACTTTACGAAATTCAAGATTTTATTCATAATAACTAATACTATACCAATGAAATAAAGCAGTGTGTTGGAGATTTAAACCCTCCAGTTGCCGCACAGACAGGCCATAGGCGCCCAAAGCCTTTTTCTTGAATGCCTACACCTAGTTCTAACCCTCAGAATAAAGGCACAGAAAATGTCTGTATGTAATTATATGTGTGTGTACTGCTGGCAAAAATAAGACAAACCCAACCCAATTCAATTTTGCACCCACTAAATTAAGTTCTATATAAACTGAACAGAGCAGCAGCCCCCTGTACCTCGTCATGCATCTTTCAGATATATTTTTAGGAGGGTGAATCATCGTAGCTTTTATTCACATTTTGATCTGTAGGGAAATCATTCTTCTACCCTTGCCTAAGTAATACCTGTTTATAATTATTGCATTTATGTTATCCTGGGAATAAATACCCAAAGCTGTACTAAGCATCATTTTCATCTTACATGGACAGTTTCCCTTGATTCATGAACATCTCAAATGGGAAATCATGATCAATTCCCAGAAGTTGGAATTTCATCTTAATTATCAACACGTAACTGACAGAAAAATCTTCCTAACTGAACTGATTTCAATGTAATGGAAGTCTATGGAGGACTTAATCAGTAGAGGTCATTTTCTGAATTATTGATTAAAAAAATCCAAACTGCGTGTTGCTTAGGCTAATGCTACATGGGTCCAATTCTTGGCCTGTGAATAAAGCAGGTGAAGAATCAGTCCCTCCATTGTCATTAGCCTTTCTCTGTGACTGCAATACTCCAGTGGATTTTGGCACCAGTGTTTCAGTGCTGAAATCCGATCCATGTGCAGTCACAAGGGAAGGCTGATGCCAAAAGAGGGGGTGATTCTTGGCCTGCATTTATAGAAAGGCCAAGAGTCAGCCCCTTGTGGCAGTAGCCATGGGAACAGGAGAGACAGTATAAGGGTCACATGCGATATGGCTGCCTTTCTATCATTCTGATCAGGTGTGTAAAACAGAAAGTAAACAGGAGCCACAAATACTCTTTTGCTTCTTTATCTGCCGATGCACCATACACAGCAGATCATAGCTATCAGTCATGATCCATAGGCCAGCACACACGTACAGATAAACATACAATATGGTACAGTGTAGACTTGGAGAATTCTGAGACAACAGGAAGTGGTTTAAGGTACAGAAAGGAGGATAAATAATCAAGGGCCTAAATAAGAAGTAAAAGGATTCAAATATGAATCTCCAAGATTAATCTCCTTTCTGGTTGCTGTGGACAGTGACAATTAGAAAACTTTTTAAATGTCAGGCTGGAGACCTACACCAGAGGGGCAACAGCTTAAAACCATAAGAAATAAAAATGTATGTCTTTAATGGCATTTAGTCCTTCTCACCAAACCTGAACTTACCAACTTAAGATGTCCTAACCCCAATCAGTCAGTGAATTTTGTGTATGTTTTAAATAGAATGTTCTTTTTTTAACTTTTCAACTGGTCTTAATTTTTTAAAACATTTGCCTTCTTCTATGCTTGCAATTTAAAATCCTCTCTGGTTGTTGGGGGTCAATGACACTAGCAACAAAAAATGACTCCAATTTTGTTATTATTACTTTTAATTATTTCCTATATCTTTCTATTATGGTTCTCTCTTACTTCTCAGCTTTAAGGCTAACATTCTAGCAGTATGTCAGTAAGCAAATAAGCATTCGCCACTAATTATTTTCTAACATGTCACCCCCGCCACTCCCCCAACTCCTCCTGTGGACCTACCTGGTGAGGCACCATGACCGAAGTTGTGAAATAAATGAAAAGGGACAATGTAGCTGAATATCAAAAAGCATAACATACAGTAAGCAAAGTACTGGGGGGCAGGGTGGAAGAATGAGTGGATGGATGTTGGAAGACACAATACAATTAATTTCATAATATAAATAGGGACTTGCAATTGACATTACTCCTTTTCAAAGAATTGTAGGCCATGCACTTGGCAATAAAAGCTGACAACTTGGTCCTTTCAGACTAAAGGTGGCCATACACGGGCTGATTGTAGCTGCCGATATCGGTCCCTTGGACCGATTCGGCAGCTTATTGGTCTGTGTAGGGGCAAGAACGAGGGGCATGGTTAAAAGATAGTCGGATTGGGGACCGCATCGGCTCGTTGATGCTGTCCTCGAACTGAATGCCCCATGGCCACCATTATAATTCGATCATTTGGCCCCAGGGCCAAACAATCGAATTAGCCTTCCTCTTCCCCAATATCGCCCACCCATCATCACGTGTATGGGCACCTTAAGCCAGCAGTGTATTCATCAATGTATGGGGACCACAAACACCTGACCTATATCTGGCTTAAAAATGGGTAGGTTTGATATCCCCGTCTCTTGGAGATCACATCTGCTGAGCCTGTAGCTCCCTCTCTAGGATCCCAATAAGTACAATTTGGCCCAGCATGGGGGTGGCCAAACTGGGCCCAGATCCACTTGTTTGGTGGCCTTGCCAATTAAGCAGATCTGGCAGTATATAGCCAGACAACATTGGCTTAATATTTCAGAGTTCCGTCAACAATCTTTTGATATTCTCCATCTCTTAAGGATCCAGTTGAACAAGACATAGAAATAGCCTTTCTTTAAATGATCTGGAGCATCTGTTACATTGTCTTTTAGTCAATTCTACTTTCTAATTTCACACTTTTCATTTGGATTATGACTCAAGCTCTTAAGCAAGTGTGGAACATTAGTGTCATATGACAAAGGCTAGTTCCTACAGTGAGCCCAGCTTTACAGGCAGCAAGCCAGAAGTCACTTGGGCTTCCTACTGAGGGATACTATGGAGTAACTAGCTTTAAAGTGGGCAGAATGTGTGTGAGCTCCAATAAAACAAAGCTCAATTTTTATGCTTTTGATTGGCACATTATATGTAAACAGCTTCTAATGTGTTAATAAATTCTTGTTGGTCTATACCATACATATATATTGGTACGATAACAGGGCATGAGCTGTGTGGGCACATCACTGAACCCGGTAACATCTTGAGATTTTTCAGTAAAAATAAGGCAAGAATGTTATTCACTGGTTTATTTAAATATAAAAAGTCAATATAAACACATGAAAGATATAAAATAAAATAAATTTTTCAACCACAGTCATCACTGTAAGAAAATATGGATAGAGAAAAAAAAAAAAAGACAAAACCATACAATAAGAAAAATCCAAAGATACATTTTGAGGGTTTCCATTCCCTGATCTATTAGTCCAAGTTACTGAACAGAACTATTTTTTAATGAATGAACTCATGTTTGTTGAACTGATGTTTATCATGAATTTGCTCCACCAAAAAGCAGTTGTCTTCCTGTGGGCCATGCTGTTTCTAAAGATCTAATGGCAGCTTATGATTTGGGGAATCCAATACAATACTCACTCTGGTTATAATAAAGACAATTTTTGGGGGTTTAGACTCTTCACTATAAGACAAATTCGGTTTGGCTTTTTTATTTAATTGTTTAGATAACTGGAAGCAGTTTCACATTTTTAGGAAGTGCTCTACAAATGTTTAACGTGAACATTAAAGTGAACACGATATACTCCGTTACATGTATAGATTAAGATTTCTTCCCCCTAAACCTATAATAACAGAGACAATGTGCATAAGGTTTTTGTGACATCACTTTAATAATTATGCTATAATAAAAGATATAAAGATCACTATATAACAAAGTGTTATTTGAGAAAGTAAAGCTGCCTCTGTTAGCCTTCTCTGTCACTAGGCATTTTGCAGACACGAGCCTTCGCCAGAGAAGGAACCAGAGATCATGAAATAAAGCCAAACGTAGAGAGAAGCTGCCTTTCTGTGCATCCATGTGGGGGCCTCTTGGGAGGCACTTTTAACTGCAATACATTCATCTCTGTTAAGATTACCCTTATTTTGTCCCCAGTTACATTTTTAGAAACAAATTGAGGTAGCCTGGAAGATGCACTACTGAATTACAGGGAAAACAAATTCTACAAATATAACTCAGCTTATTAAACTACAACTTTTACACAGCTGAAAATAAATCTGTAAAAGAAAAATGAAGTACATACAAAATCCCAGAAATAATATATATTTTTTTAGGCTGTACAAAACTTCAACAAGCCATTTGTGGTGTCATAGGTGAGTATAATATGTTTAAAAAAAGTTTACATTCTTGTAAATATAAAGGTTTATTTTAGTTTGTTTTTACAAAGTACAAAATGAGAGCTCATGAACAGAGCTATCAGTGCTGCAAATGGTACATCTATTTAAAAGGCAATGCCTTTGTTATAATATCGAGCCAGAAGGCTTGCCTCTTAAGAAAACAAATGTAAACTGTCCAATGCAAACAGTTTATATCAAAAATGAACAAAATGCTCTTTTGCTTCTGAGCCCTGTCAGTTATATAAATAAAATAGTTTTCTCTATGGATCTCCAGGGTTTTTTTTATTTTAAACAAAATATCAGAAAAATTTGGCAAATATGTTTAAAAATAAGTAGAGTAGTAATTCATAACAGTACAAGCTTTATTTTACAGTTGTAAACCTGCGAGTGGAGAGAAATCAAATAGTTCTTGGTCCGTGTTCTGCTCTGAGAAACTTGCCAAAGCTGCAACCAACAAAATTGCCAAGCTTCAAAAAGTCCCTCCATATTAATGTCAAAGCAGTTTTTGATGAAGGATCTCCCAAACCATTTTCTTTCTGAAATACGGCATATGACGCTGGAAGAAGGCAACAAAAAGATTAAAAAACAGCAAAAAAAAAAAAAAAAAAAAAAAAGTATATGAACGGAATTTATTCATATATATGAATTGTATGTAAATATATATATATCTATAACTGTATCTCTTTCTTATCTAGTACTTCTCTTTTTGGAACCCTCAGGTTCGGCATTACCAATCTAGTTAATGCACAGGCAGATGCTGGCCATGCCATGCCAATAGGTCTCTTACTTCCAGATGAACAAGTATTTTATATATAAAGACTGCAGTTGCACTGCTTTTTCGTGGGGTTTTTATAAATTGAGCAGTAACATAGCCATCACTGCAGTCACCTCCTTGAGAGGACCGAGGAGATCAACAATTCCTGTGCCATGGGTGTAAAGGACCTATTTATTAATATTTGACAGAGTTTTATTTTTCAATAAAATAAATAAATCTCAAATCTGAATGAAAACATGTGGCAGCTAAAACCTGGTGACCTTGTACTGGAGTCAACAGGAGATATATTTTTAACATATTTTATATTTAAACTATCTAAAAGCATTCAAATTTGTAAAAATGAATGTCACAAAAATTTGTAGGAAATTTGTAAAAGTTGTAAAAAATGAGAGGAGTCCCAAAGCTAGGAAGTATGAAAGAACCTCTCTAATGCACAACTTTACTACAATTCCAAGCCCCCTGAGCTGGGTTCCAGACTTTCTCTCCTGTACCTATGCATTCAGCCACTATCGCCAACTGAAAAGAAATCCAGTCTTATTATTTTAGCAAGTCTAACTGCTGTCATATTTAACAGAAGTCCTACTCTCAAACAATTCTAAAGTTCTAGCATGCATACCTGGAGGGATGCCCATTATGGATATTATTTATTCTATGCAGCCATAGGTGCTGTTAAAGGCATAAAAATATGAAAGCAGGCATTTTCAGGCTGACCTTCGCTCTGTGAGGCTGCACCCTGGCTAAAGCTAAGCCTGTCAATGCAGCTACATGGAGCTGTGGATAAGAGTGGATCCACTTTTCTCCACCTGCCTACAAAATGCAGGCGAAGAAAAGCAGATCCTGCGCTATGGGGCCCATTTATCAATGTACGATTGTGTATGAATACTAAAAATTCGTATTTTTTCTAAGTTTTAGAACTGTGCATTTTTTTCAGCAATTTTTTTGTTAATTTGCAACAATTTGTGCAACAAAATCGTATTTGTCGCAATGAGAATGTTATTCATTCAAAGCTTCGTTATCGTGACTTTCCTTTGACCAGGTTGGAGCTGCAGAGTGCCATTGAGTCCTGAGGCTTCCAAAATCATGCACAGAAGGATCAAAGTCAGAAAGGTTTTCACGATGTTTAAGATCGTTCGTATACAAAAATTTCACAACTTTCAGATCATTCCACAATATTTTCGTACCACCACGATACGAAATGTTCACGTTTTTAAATGCACATCAGAAATTATCGGATTTAATCCGAATTTTTCCTATCATACTTTCAATTGTCTGAAATTTGGCCTCTATGTGTGCCCAGGACCTACATCGGAGTATAATAACCATAAAGGCAGCTGAGCTGGCATACCTGTGTAAAGGTAATAGACTTATCTTTGGTGATATAATCTGCATACTTGCAGGCAAACATTCCACAATCACTGCCATTCATTTGTTGTGGGATTTCCTAAGAAAAAAAATCATCAGAAATTTACAAAGGAATAAATAAAAAAATTGTGCACCAATGACTAAAACCCATTCGGGATGACAGCATACCTCGCTTGTCTTGCTGGTAAGGGTCCAACCATTTGAGTCAAAACTTACGCCTTTTTTATCAATGCTTTCCTGTTTCAGGTATTGTCTGCAAGATGATTATTAAATGCATAATTAAAACAAAAGCATTTCATACAACAAATGAACAAGTGGCTCATCTACGTATGTGTGGGCTGTCATTCATTTGCCTTTTGATTCTCAGAAACAGTATTTATGTAAATTACTAATTAAAGGGATTCTGTCATGATTTTTATTCTAAATTACAGTTTACATAGCAAATAATTCACTCTACTATTTAAAATTTTATTCTTGAACCAACAAATTCTGAGCTTTCAGGAGGAAGTGCTACACATTAGAACTGCTTTCAGGTAACCTATTGTTTCTCCTGCTCCCATATAACTGGAGGAGTCCCAAGCTGGACTTGGATTTCTTACTATTGAGTGCTATTCTGATATCTACTGGGAGCTGCTATCTTGCTCCCTTCCCATTGTTCTGCTGATCTGCTGCTGGGAGGGGGGTGATATCACTCCAACTTGCAGCTCAGCAATAAATTGCAACTGAAGTTTATCAGAGCACAGGTCACATGGCTGTGGCACCCTGGGAAATATGTGAAATGTCGAAATTAAATATAAAAAAATCCATTTACATTTTTGAAAAATGGATTTCAATGCAGGATTCTGCTGGAGAAGCTCTATTAACAGATGCGTTTAAAAAAAAAATATATATATATTATATATATATATATGTAAAAAATGCTGATGCACACCAGGAAAATTTTATCAAAAAAAAGATACTTAGATCGACGTTTCGGGTATCTTTTTTTTTGATAAAATTTTCCTGGTGTGCATCAGCATTTTTTACATATTTACATTGTTTATCTGATTTGCACCCAGGTTGTTATCCCTATAAGTGTGTGTCTCAGCCTTTTTCTATATTATATATATATATATCTATATATCTATATATATATCTATATATATATCTATATATATATATCTATATATATATATCTATATATATATATATATCTATATATATATATATATATCTTATATATATATATATCTATATCTATATATATATATATCTATATATCTATATATCTATATATCTATATATCTATATATATATATATTATATAATATATATTTTCCCATGACAGTATTCCTTTAATTATTGCTCAAGCAAACTTGTACTTTTCATGATAATAGAGCCACTACAGGCTCTTTAGTACTGGAGTTTATTTTTTTTTGGCAACAGTAAATATAAAAGCTTCCCCATATAAAACAGTCTATGCATAATAAATACCAATATTATTTGCACTCAATAATGATGTGCGGGCCAGCCCAACACCTGCGGGACCCACAGGGGCGGGCAGACTAGCACCAACACGCACATAAGTTCCTCGGGTCACGGGCAGGTTCAGGACGACCTCTTCCTGTCGCCCTTCCTAACTGCGCCCCCTACAGGAGAAGCAATTTTATATGTGTGTCTACCTTGCCCCACCCCCTACGTGATGTCAGAGATGGGCTGGTCAGGCACGGGCTGAATTTTTGTCGACCTGTACATCACTATTACTTAACATTGCTTGAAAATAAAAATTCTTAAATATCCAGGTTAAGTGAACAGTCTGTCAACTTAAAAAGGGTTATACTCTTTTAAACTAACTTTTAGTATGATGTAGAGTCAATCTGCAATTGGTCTTTATTTTTTATTTCTGCGTTTTTAATTTAGTTTTTTTTTTTTTATTAAAGCAGCTCTCCAGTGTGGAATTTCAGCAGCTATTTGGTTTCTAGGGTCCAAATTACTAGGCAGAGGTTTAAATGAGAGCCTTAACTAAAGCCTATTATTTTTTTAATTAATAAAAATTAACAATAACAGTAAAATTGTAGCCAAACAGAACCAAACAGTTTTTTGCCTTTGGTATCAGTAACCCCCATTTTAAAGCTGAAAAGAGACAGAAGAGGAAAGCAAATAATTTAAAAACTTTAAAATATGAAGACCATTTGAAAAGCTGCTAAGAATAGGACATTCTATAACACACTGAAAGTTAACTTAAAGGTAAACTACCCCTTTAATTTCGTCAAGCATGGGATATTTCCTATGTGATCTTCTAATGTGTGAACCACTAGTAAATTGCACTGCACGGATGTGGCTGCCCACATCTGGCTGACCCTTTGGCTTGGCCAGGCAGCCACAAACAACTGGAAGGTTTGCTTAGTATGCAGCTATATATGGCAGTGAGTAAATTCATATAAAAACAATTACTTACAACAGTATTTTGCATGCTTCATTGTTTAATCCGCCCATTGAATCAAAGTACAGGATGGACTTTTTTCTAAAGTCTACAACCTATTAAAACAGAAAGTGCCATTACAAATTAATTCTCTTTTATTCATATGTACACAAGAATCTGGACTTAAATAAATGATAGATAAAACATAATAAAAAAATTATACAAAACTAAATAATATAGTTGTACAGGAATTTCCAAGCTTTGTGTAAGATAAACAGAATCTAAATTAATATTATAAGTCAGTGCTGTCCAACTGGCGGCCCGCGGGCCGCCCCTCTGTGTGGCCCCCCACCTGGCTGCTTTGATGGCTTACTCTTGTGTAAGCTTTAAATTGTATCAGTACTGTGATTAACTGCCCCCCCTGCATGGTTCTCACCTCAGATTCAGGCTGTAATCAGGCTGTATTGTTTAAATATGTAATCCCCTGTGTTTTTCACACCTTTTAATACCTGCATTGATCAACCCCTGCAGTGTTCACACCTCAGTCTCAGGCTGTAATCACCCCCATTGTTCCCCTGTTCACACCTCAGGAGCAGTAGAAACCCACAAATAAACCCTGCACACTACAAAAAGAACATATACTGAGGTGGTACTGCAATTAAAACGTTTTTTAATATATAGTTATTGTGCAGACTGTAGGAGCAGTGCCAGCATTGTGTCACTGTAGGCTGCCTGTGTGTGCCATATACACAGGCAGCATAGGGCAAGCAGAGTATGGCACACACAGGCAGGGTAGGGAAGGCAGAGTATGGCACACACAGGCAGAGTAGGGCAGGCAGAGTATGGCACACACAGGCCAAGTTTGGCACAAACCAGCCAAGAATGGCACACACAGTGAAAGTATGGCACACGCAGGCAGGGTAGGGAAGGCAGAGTATGGCACACAGGCAGGGTAGGGCAGGCAGAGTATGGCACACACAGGCCAAGTATGGCACAAACCAGCCAAGAATGGCACACACAGTGAAAGTATGGCACGCAGGCAGGGTAGGGCAGGCAGAGTATGGCACACACAGGCAGGGTAGGGAAGGCAGAGTATGGCACACACAAAGGCAGGGTAGGGCAGGCAGAGTATGGCACACAGGCAGGGTAGGGAAGGCAGAGTATGGCACACACAAAGGCAGGGTAGGGAAGGCAGAGTATGGCACACAGGCATGGTAGGGAAGGCAGAGTGTGGCAGGTTTTTGCTGTACTACAACCATTAATATGGGTATGGTCATGTGATAACATGGGTGTGGTTTCAAGTGGGTGCGGTTTTAAAAAGGGGAGTGGTCAAAACTGGCTTCCATTATCGGCCCTCCACCACGTATGTCGGAAAAATTCCGGCCCTCGGTACAACAGAAGTTGGACAGCACTGTTATAAGTGATTTGCTACCATCTCACTTCATCTCACTGCAAGTAGAACTCTGCCTTGGAGTTTTGTTTTTTTTTTCAAGCATATGATAGATCACGGTAACTCTAGTTCATATATAACAGCACCACCTGTACCATTAGGAAAGTTATTGTTAAAGTTGGGACTTTTTACTGAAGAACTCAAAATCAAATTATAGTGCCATTTAAAGGTAGAGTTAAGGGGTCTTACTTACTGCTAAACACCAGTGTACTCCAAGGTGAATAGGTACCAGTAAAATATTCATTGAAAATATGTCCACCTTTTTTGTCCATCTTTTCACTGCTTGATATCCAGCAGATTTTAACTTGGTAAAAAAAAATGTATTGAAAGCATGAACTTTTGGCAAGCCTTTCCGTTTACTTCGTTCCATTATTAGATTCATATAGAAATTTATGATCTGTGACAAAGAAACAACAAAAACAGGGTAATCTATACCTTACGACAAATTTAGAACTGGCACAAGGATCAAAGAATCACAAATTTGATTATTTGACTTTTTAGTTTTACTTAACAAACCAGGTCCCAATCTAGTGCTAAGCACACAGAAGCGGATGTTCTGCTCCAATAAAAGATATACTGGCTTCTTTAGTGATACTGCCTACCAGGATTATTAGAAATTAGCTTTTTTTTTTTTTTTTTTTTTTTAAATGTTGCATTACTGTTCTTTATGTGTTTTATTAATTAGATATATACTAAAAACTCACAAAAAGTACAAAATTACTTGGAAACCAAAGCCATTCTCCAGAAATATCAATGACTGAAAGGAATTCTAGCCTTTTAAAAAGTCATTTTTTTAAAGTATACTAATTCTCAACACTGAAAAATGTATTTAACTAGTGACTTTAATATTTCAAGATAAGTATACAATAATAATCATGAATCCAGTCAACTTTATAATGCAGCAATAAAATATATTTTAATGCTATAAAAAGGGCATTTCCTATACTAAAAAAACAATATTAAAAGCCTTGCATTAATAATAGGAACTATGGGAGAAAAACTGCAAATTGCTCACATAATGTTCACAAACATTCTCACTTCTTTCTTACTATTTGCCTAGTAACATAACCAACATTTTTCTTATAAGAGTGAACATAAATTAAAAATATCATCATTGCCAAAAAAGATGAGAGGAGAACATACCTCATCATTTAGCCAGTTTAAACTATGAAGAGTCATGATGTCTTTCCGTGTAATTGTTAACCGGTACCCTTCACTTAAAGTTTGATCTTGGCTGCCACCAAATAGAGCACGTTTAATCTCTCTTTCCATAGCCTAATAATAAAAATGGTAACAAAAGAATGCACATCAGTCACAGAACATTATATCACAACACATTAAGAAGCACTAAGTACATATTCAAGAAAAAGTATATATAAAAAAAAAGGACGTCATGAAGAACCATTCTAGTGATAATGCAACTTGTGATGTGAACACACACCACCTCACTCATGCTTGTTTAAAGCAAATGGATAAAGAAATTAGGTTAAACAGATATGCAGTCAGAAATTGTGATGTTGCTCTATCTAAAAAGGTGAATGTGGGAAGAAATTACCTCTGTAAGTTCAGGAAATTCAATCTCTTCAGACTGGGTGGATTCATCCTCTTGCTTTTGAATTAATGTAACAGGTATTTCTTTTTCAAGAGGTACACGAAGGTGCAAATCTATGGAGTCTTGCACAGAACATTCTTGAAGCCTCTAAACATTTAGAATTTTTTAAAAAAATTAGTTAAATGAACAAGTCGGTTTTTGCATTTAAAAGTTGTGTGTGCGCACTTCCAAAACAAATGCTATTCTCTTTTTTTTTTAACTTAAAATTTTTATTGGTTATTTCAGGCATACAGAAATAGCAAGTTACAACATGTGTCAGACATTTGCTTATTACAATCAATTCCCAGAAGCTATATTTATTATCACAGTGGTTTATGATAATGTTGATACTTGAAATTGGGCTAAAGTTAGCAGTTAGAGCCTGTGCTTAAATATATTGCATTGGTCTAACCAAATAGGAGTATAAGCTTACATAACTTGGGTGTTGCGAGTAAACCTCAAAACCTTGATCAAGGAGCATGAATAGACCCTGTACCTTTTGGGGAGGGAGCAAAGTTTACTGTTGTGTCTCAGGTTGAACAAATGCTATTCTCATGGGGTAAAAAAAAAAAAAAAAAAAAGTACTGGTCAGCTCAATAGAAAAGATATACCAGGAACCTTGCCAGAAAAGTAAAGCAGCACATTCTTGTATCTGGCAACTGTATGAGCCTCAAGTAATCTCTACTAAGTCACAGCCAGGCTGTTGCAAAAGCCCTAATTTACCTTTGCGCTTAAAAACTGTATTTAAAGTGCACCTATCACCCTAAAAAACTTCCCCCACCAGAGGTGCGGGCTAACAGAGCCCACAGTCCGATGAGGGGCTGTATTAGCTTGCACCTCTAGTGGGGAAGCAATTTTACGCTGAAAGGTGCCCTTTAAAAATTATTTCACTACCAAGTTTCTCTTTGTCAGGTTTGGTGCTTTATTTCTACATACTGTCCTAGCTACAAGTTGTGATTCTTAATAGCTGAATGAATAGCTGTGAAATTTCCAGATCTTCAATGACTACATGCAATAAGGTGAAAACTGAGTGGAAAAAGCTACCTGCTTCTGAAGTTTTAAGGCAACTGCCTTCTGTTCTTCAATTTGACGCCTCCTTTCTCGTGCTCTTGAATCAAACAAACTGGTGCTGATAAAGTACAAGCATTAAGAGTATTAGTAGCTAGTAAAGCAAAACACCAGTAAATGACACTTATAGAAACACTATTACTTACAGTTCCTTAATCCAAAGCTCTGCATGGAAAAAAGGTTGACTAGAAAGAGGAAAAAAACAGCAAGAGTATGAATAACACATCTAAATAATGGTCTAAAAATGCTAACTAAAATCAGATCTTACCTTTCCTAACTTGTATAGTGTTAACACAGAAAAACGGAATGCAGTGTAAACTTAATACTTCTATTTCTACATTTAATTTATCTAATGAATGCATTAATAACTGTGCCAAAATCTTTCAATGGAAGACTAATACTATTTTTGTAATTAAAGGCAAATAAATCCACTTTCTTTAATGGGGAAATGCTTCATATACTTGATATTATTTTAAGCCAACAGTCTTAAAATACATTAATTAGAGACTGTCATTGGCAATACCCAGGGTCAGTGCCCCTGTTAGAAAAAACCTGCACCGGCCCGGGTACCTGATCCTCTTCCTTCCTCGGTCTTTGCATCGCTTGTGCATGCACAGTAGAGTGAAAGGCCAAACTTTAACAAAAAAGACAGATTTTTCACTGCACTGTGCATGTGCCATCCTTGGGATCACAAAGAAAGAAGTGACAAGGAAGAGTATCGCTCGCACACAGGTACCCCATTTTTCTGCCGACAGGGGCACTGGCCCGGGGTGTCAGGTAAGTAATTTGAATAACAAGGAAATTGAAGCATGTTTGGTTTCCTTACAACCTATGATCTATGCTCCTCACCCAAATGGGTGGCATAATTTTTATTTTAATTGAATGTCTATAACATATATTTCCACTGTGCACAGATAGCCTATTTGCTTTGGTCTCTTTATACATTAATATTCAAAATAAGGAGAAAAAAAAATTACCTAGTGGGTACTTGACCTGGTACTTGAGGTTTGACAACGGGATCTAAAACAATGACTGAATCTGAACCTGTAAATAAACAAAACACAGTATATACTGAACCAGTCTAAGGGCAATAGTGCAGGGCCTGGTTGGAAGAGTTTTGCCACTCACATAATTTCTAGCTCAGTGGGTAGGAAGGCAGCAGAACAGTTGCAATTGCCCCACTACAGATATGCCCCGATATTAATATTGCCCTGAACTGCTGGTGCAGTCAGTGTACAGGGCAGAGAGAGTGCCACTATAACAGAGTGCCTAGAATCAAAAACTACGGAGAGGCAACTATAAGCATTTTGCTACCCACTCCCCCAGCTTGGAAATCATGAGGGCAGCAAATGGTAGCAATTACACCGTTTGCCAAATTCCCTAAATAGACAGCCAACTAGCACAAGATGATGCCCTATAGCGACTGTACATTCATGTATAAGTAACTATTTGAAGTCATAAGCAGCAGGTAAATGTCCATGCACTTTCCAGATACACTGCACAGAGGAGAAAGTGCACTAAGACATGAGTATGCAACTATAATAAAGCCAGCCAGGATACAAGGCCCTTTTCTAATGTGCAAAAAGCACAGGATACCAAATTCCCCAAGGATCGTATGCAACTTCAAACTTGGCTCTAGTTGTAAAATCAAAATACAGGTACTTTTGATCAGTATATAGAGCTGAAGTAAGTGTTAATTGGAACACCCCTGATAAAGGTTTCTGACATTTAGTCAGAATATGACATATAGTCATATAGTAAGAAAATTATATTTGTTTTACCTTGAGACTGTTGTGATGTAGGAACAAACTTTTCTTTAGGAAGCTGCTGGTTACTTGCTCCTTGCGTGTCAGAAGTTACTTTGTAATTTGTTGAGTTGCTTAGAAGTGGTTCTGAAATTTGACCGGATGGCTGCAAGTAGCTAAATGATGTTCGACACGAAGATTCTGTATCCAAACTACTTGGCTCTAGAGAACTCAAACTTGAAGCAATAGGCTGGCCGCAAATACTGTTATCTGAACTTAATCTAGACCTGAAAAAAATACGTTCAATATTTAAAGGGAACTATACTCACATAACAAAATTTTAAATTTAGAGTTCTCTACTGACCACTTTTTCAATTTCATGATTTTAGCAGTATTTACAGTGATTTTGTCATAAATGTGTAACAGGGACATTTCTCAATGTCTGGGCTGGGTCCTACACATCAAAGGGTAAAGTTTCTGAAGTAAGCATCTCTTGACACTTCTTTGCTCAGTTCTATCACTTTGAGCATGATTAACTTTGTTTGCCAGTCTGGATTCAGAAAGGGGTTGCACCTCCCAAATGATCCGATTATCTGACACAGAGAAGGAATTAGGTAAAATGTGCAAGATATCCCAAGATGAGCACAGGTAAGGCCAGTTAGATATCTTGCAGGTTATTATTATACAGGACGTAAAGCAAATGTCAACTTACACCTGTGGAGGCAGAACAGATGTGGATTTGGTGGCTAAGAAGGATTTTCCTGTCACCACCTGTAGTAGTTGCCTGTATATTTCCTTTTCTTCTTCACGTACTGTCTGTTATGGGTCAAAAGGGAGAAAAAAAAAAATCAAGGCAAATGACATGGACAAATGGTCAGGAATTATTTAAAGAAATGTATATGTGACAACATAAATAAACATAGAATCTAGTTCAATCAAACACTTGGATAAGATGACCTAACTCTAAAAGTAAAATTTTGAAAGAAAGTTTGCATTGTGTTATAATATTTATTGTAAATGCAAACAGTGCAATGTAAACCATATTCTTTTCACAAACTATGTGATGTTTTACCCATCAATTAGGTTTTTTTTGTTATTCCCATTATCTGTATTTCCTCAAGCTAAGCATATTGCTAGCAGTTGACAGCATAAAGAAAGAATATGGAAAGCACCAAATCTTATACAGGGTTGGTACAGGACTCACATGCAAAGTAGGGGGAAATGGAGGGTGGGGTCTTGCCTCAAGAACAGCAATAACATACTTACTTCTTCAACTGTACTGGGAAGGCGCCTCTGTATTTTTTTAGGGCTTCGACGACAAGGACCAGCCAACGAAGCAGAACATGAAATGTTCTTAAATGGAAAGGACTTTTCATAAGCTGATGTGACAGTATGATTCGGTTTTACAGAAACAGCATTTAAAGCTCCACTGGATTTAAGAGAAATAAAACAAATTCTTAAACAGCAAAAAAAGCAAACTTGACTTATTTAGTAACAGAGAGTACAAAGTGACACCAAATTTTCTGGTAAGTAATGTATAATCGCCACCCCAGGGGCCCAATACATTGGGTTTAACAGCTGCTTGACTGGCTTTTGTTGGAAGTCGAGTCTGCATTTTTAGGCTGCTTTAGTTTAAAAAATACTGCAATGTATCAAAAGTAGAAAGTAAGCACCATCCTTACTATGGTCAAAAAGTAATCACCATCCTTAAAATATTGCTTCTTGGTATATGTCATTAGTGACAAATTCAAACATTTTGTATCATTATATTATATATAATTTCCAGTAATTACTGTGTATTTAAAAATGACCCACCTCTACCAAAATGTATGCAAAGGTAAACTTAAATGAAAGGGCAAACCAAAGACTTCTAATCAAAAGAATATGATAAATTAATATATTAATCAAAATTTAGAAATTTTGAATACTAAAGTTAGTTTAAGGATACATAATAAGCAATGTATAATACGCTTTCCCTTTTAATCTACCACAGCCAGTATCTAAAGGTTGTAGATAAGGAATACATTCTAAATGGGATTTGCTGACAAGATGAATAAAATTAAATACAATTTCTTCATCTACAATTCTAAATATAAAGACAGAATTTTTAAAATGATAGTAATGATGTTTTTCTGTTCTTCTAGTATATGTGGAAGAGACATACAAATAATTATCTTCTATTTAATGTTCTCATTAAACCACTAATGACAGATTTTTAATTTTTTTGCTCCTTACTGGTCTTTCGCTAAATTTAAGTTGGCCATACATTCTATGAGTCAATCAGGCACTTTGGAAGATTTCAACCATACTGGAAAGGAGCTGCAGCTCCTCTTTACTGTTGTTCTGATCCTTCCAGAAGTCAGTATGAATAAACAGAATCCATAAATACATGTGAAGGTTGGTTGAAATACTGTACAGAATGGATATGCCCACCTTAAGCATACTTTTTATTATGTGCATGCAAAGTCTTTTGCCTCTCTATACTTTTAAAGGAGAAGGAAAGCCTAAGTCACTTGGGGGTGCCAAAATGTTAGGCACCCCCAAGTGACTTTAATTGCGTACTTTGTACCCCGGACTGGTGCCCCTGTTAAGAGAGAACAGCACCAGCCCAGGGTTGCAGAAATCACTTCCTAGTTCCGCGTTGGTGCGCTTGCGGATGCGCATTAGAGTGAAAAGCCAAACTTTAACAAGAAAGTCTTTTCACTCTTCTGCACTTGTGCTGGCCCAGGGATTTTGTCGGCAGAAGAAACGCAGAAGAAGGAAGCGCTCCCTACAGGTAACCCGGGCTGGTGCAGTTTTCTCCTAACAGGGGCACCAGCCCGGAGTACAAGGTAAGCGATTAAAGTCACTTGGGGGTGCCTAAAATTTTGGCACCCCCAAGTGACTTAGCCTTTCCTTCTCCTTTAAGAAGTCTAGAGAGGATTGGAGAGATTGGACAGGATTTTACTTTCATGCAATAAAGCACACTCCTGATGAAGCCTCCTGCTCTGTTCTAAATCAGACAACACATAACTGTGGTGTGCACAAAGACTTTAAAACCCATAATTTCATATTTATTTTGACCTCCCTCCTCTTAGTACAAAATGACTTTTGTGTACTCAGGTAATAATATGTAGTTTAAACTCAAAATGACAGATTATTCTCAGAAATGAGAGGCTAACTCTGCACCCAAAATACTAAGAGAAAACATCAATAAAGAATAATCCTTAGTTTAAGAAAAGATTTCTAAGACTTTTGTAACCTATTGTTAAGCATGCTACACCTCATCCACAAGTCTTTCATCTAAGGTTTAAAATGTGTATCTCTTGTAAATGTTTGTATGTTTGTATCCTATAAACACAAAGACAAAATGTTTACCTCGGCTTTCGTGCTTCCATGTGGGAAGACCTGGGCACTCTTGGTTTCTGAAAAAATATTCCCTTTGCAGGAAGCATAGCGTACCCATTCCCATTTTGCTTTCCTTTTATTAATTCAGAGGACTGATGTATTATCATTTTGTCTCCTGGAGGCATGGTTCTCTCAAATTTTTCTTTGTGTGGAATTAAACAAAAAGGCAACATTTAACTGATGCACAAACATCCAAAATGTTAACAATAATACCCATTTCATATGCTAATCACAAATTTATTATAGACCAGAGTAAACCTTTCTTGAGCATGTTTAGCAAAAGAACAAATCAATAAACCCCAGGCCCTCAACATCTTTGATTGTGCTCTTTAAAGACTGGGCTTGTGCTAGTACTAAATCATACACAACTACACACGTTTTCGCAGAATGATTAAGTCTTAAAATGAACTTTTTCCCAATGCTGTTGGGGTAAAATGATTTCATTTTCCTGCATAACTTAGCCTTAATTTTACGTTGAATAAAGCTGGGAATGTTTGCAAATTATATTCAGTAATATTTAAATTGTAAGGGGAAAGGGAAGTACTAAATATGGTTGATATTTACGATCTGCAAACCTCAAGAAAAATCAAAAACATTTTACCTGAGACGTAATTCGGTTTATGAATAGAGTTCATCGAAGAAATCTCAAAATGCTTATGATGCAAAGCAGGAAACTGCAACAACGAAAAAAGAAGTAATTAAGAAATCAGTGTTAAGTAGGTTTGTAATTTACACTTTTTGCAAGCAGAGGCTGGAAAAAGGAGATTTAAATAACACTAAAAAAGTGTTTACCAGAGGGGAACTCCCCAGTGCTCTATTCACTTGTATAGGATAGGTGAACCCACATATAACATTTTGCATAATGAAAATAGATTTTCATTTTTTTTGCATTTATCTGTAACTGTAATTTACAAAATTATAGAACAATTTTTAATAAATTGATTAATTGTATATTGGAAGGTCACTTAGAACAGTGGTTTTCAACCTTCCTAATGCCGCGACCCTTTAATACAGTTCTTCATATTGTGGTGACCCCCAACAATAATATTATTCCTAAGACCATTGGAAATATGTGTTTTCCGATGGTCTTAGGCGACCCCTGTGAAAGGGTCCTTTGACCCCCCAAAGGGGTCCCGAGCCACAGGTTGAGAACCGCTGACTTAGAATGACATGTTCTATAATTGTACACAGTTTTATTTTGGGTTTTACAATCTGTTCAAACCTTAAACCTTGTGTTGTAGCAGTCAGTTTTCCCTTCAGGCTGGGCAGAACTGTGAAGCTCTGACATGCTAGCCTTGAGTACTGATTACAGCCTAAATCAAGTTTTGAAATACCAGCTCCAACAGTACAATTAAATATTTTTATGCAAATGCAGAGAGGGAGCTCTAACACTGGTCACTTCCAAAAAGACAACTACAAGAAGCACTTAGCAAGCGATGATCTCAATAAAACATGCTTAGTGGATAATTGGATATCAAAAGCTACCTGTTGCTATTGCCCTAAAAAAAAGGTAAGTGAGTTGAGGTGATCTTGAAGTTTTCATTGCTGCTACTGCATTCAAAGACAAGAGGCTAAATATGCCATAAGCCCTTGAAGCCTCTTTGCGTCTCTGAGTGCCATTATATATTTGGTGAACAAAAAGTCATATATGTTTACCATTTAAGATCATGCAACTTATATAATAAAAATGGCAACAAACCTGAAAATTGTAGTTATAAGAAGAATTTTGTGCAGGCTCTTTACAATGTGCTTTCAATGTAGAGTTGTTTTCACTCTCCCATATCATTTCTTTAACATCATCATCTTAAAGAAAACAAATCATTATAAGATATTATCAGTACTTAGTATATATTCTGTTCTCCAAGAAAATTGTTTCAAACAGGATATTGTGGATAATTAGCACTTTGGGGAAAAAGACCATATATTAGATCTTCAAGACATAATTTACAAAAACCTTTTATATCAGTTACAATTAAAATATCAAGAGAGCTTACCCATATTAAAGTCTGTTGCATTACTAGTATTCTCCAGCAATAATTAGCTCCTGAAAGAGTAACGTGAAACACAATTTCTGAATATTAAAAGACAAGCAGCACGACATGTCCATTCGCTTTGAATAATAATAATACACACACACATATATATATATATATATATATATATATATATATATATATATATATATATATATATATATATATTATAAAAAATAGTATGATTCGCCTGGGTGCAGTTACCACGAAAAAATCCAAGTTATAGCCACAGTTCAGGAACCGCTCACTCAGGTCTAATGTAGTTTTAAATCAGTTTATTCAAGTGAACAGAGGACCTCTGTTCACCTGAATAAACTAATTAAAACTACATAAGACCTGAGTGAGCGGTTCCTGAACTGTGGCTATATAAAATAATCATCTGTGGCCAGCACACCCTTCAATGTTTTATCAAAAATTTATTGAAAATATATTGTTAAAACAAGGTTTTAACAATATATTTTCAATACATTTTTGATAAAACATTGAAGGGTGTGCTGGCCACAGATGATTATTTTCTATACATACATAATTTTGGCTATGCACCCCACAGAATATTGAGCCTTGGAGTGCGGACACCATTTGGATTGATATATATATATCCCTGAGGAAGAGCACAGTTGGTGCTCGAAACGTTGGATCGTTTTCATTAAAGAAATTTTTTGTTTTCTAACAAAGTCCCTGCGTGTGCGGCTCATTGTCTTGCTATATACATGGTTTTTGCAAGCACCTGGGGCATTTGATTACTATTAGGGTGTGCTCTGTTCTTTTCTGTATATATATATATATATATATATATATATATATATATATATATATATATATATATATATATATATATATATATATATATGACAATAAGAGAAACTGCCTTTTTTGGACCATCTATCACAGACCATATTAAGAAAAGGATCCCGGTGGGCCCAGGTGTCAGTGGGCCCTTCTCCTCCTAACCATTTGGTTCACCTCACAGTCATTCCCTATTCTTGAATAGGAACAAAGAGGAGAAATAGATGGAAGAATAGATGCTAGCATGTAAATAAGAAAGACTAGGAGAATAAAGAGCTTGTGTGAGGAAAGGGGGAAAAATAGTTTGGAGAGTAGGCCTATAGTCTAACGTTTTCTGGTGGGCCCCTGGGGTCCCAGTCCGACACTGGCAGTTCCTGTGTACCCTGGTCCAACACTTAAAAGAGGTATGTGCGTAGCACCCCACCCATAAATGTGCCATAGGCACGTGCCACGTCTGCGTTCCCCTTGTTCTGGCCCTGTATAATGGAACACCAAATAATCTGGTGCCAAATACTCAGTTTGCGCACCACAGATCCAGGATTTTGGTCAAACTTGGCTATATCCCAACACTTTTTCAAGGTTCGGCCAAATCATCCTTATTCTTTGTCCTATAATTTCAACACTCAATGAAAGCTACAAATGTATTTGCTGCCCTAGATATTCCTGGCATTGCAGTTGAATGGCTCACACACAAATAGGTTCATATAGATCATACATTTTTATAAGTTACTGAGGCACTGCCCCTGCTAGTGGCACTGAGCCTGACAGCCAGTTGGGAGGGAATTAAAGGTGAATAAGTATTTGCTGCTGTGGCTATTCCCAAGCAGGAGTGCAGTAGGGATGGGAGCTGGAGCTGCACACTACTTAGCTGCCCTACATACACTGTACCCGGCGATACAGCCAGAGGGAAAGGCAAGCTGCAGTAAGGGATGTAGGCTATAGGCGGACAGGGCTATGGGAATCATCCCACAAGTATTGGCGCGATAGTGTTTGAGTGATGTTATGAAGTAGCCATGCACTTGTACTAGAGAGAGCACAGCCCAACGATCTGGCTGGGAGGGGGCACACATTCCCCCAAGGACTTGGATAAGAGTGAGACTTGACGCCGATACACGTTACAGTCCCGGCGCCACTACATTTGCTCGGTAAAGGAAACAAGAAAGCGGCAATGCCTAACGGAAGCTTCCTCTTTAGCTTTGGTTGGAGTCCCTTTTCCCTCACAGCACGCCGGGCACTTGGCGCGCACACTCACCTCTCTCGCTACTCGGCTTGCCAAACACTGCCTTTGCGACAAAACCAATGGAAGAAAAGAGCACCACTAGAGAGAATATACCCCAACTTATTCACGCCATACAACGAGGGCAACGGAGACATACGCACATCAGCAAAGTGTCATAATATTGATCGTCCGAAATTGTCTGTGTTGTCTGTTCGCCGGCGTATCAATAAAGTTGTTTTTGTTGAAACGGTTCGGGAGAGTTCCTTTTCCGCGGGAGTTCTCGTAGGGCTGTGTGTAAAGAGAGTCGTAGGCCTGTGACACGTGACCACAGTGACAGCCAATGGCGCCATAGCATGTTTGGGAAATGTATAGCCGAGATGGTCAAAACGCGTTTGACAAGCTTGAGTGCGTCATTGTTTAACTATTATGATTTCATGAAGTTATTTGTAGAATGAAATCCTGGCAAGAGATTAGTTGCCCAAAAGAAAGATGTCCGCAGCGTGTGCATTCTCCCATATGGGTAACAGTAGAAGGCGCTGTGCAGTGAATATAGTATTGCACAGCGTGGTGGCAGGCTGCCAGTTGAACTACTCCACTTTCCTACTCTAAAGGCGAACAGAGGCTGAGGACCATGGCTACTGTATTACATCTTGAAGGTGATGAATTGTACACAGTTAGCCTCTTTTGTGGTAGTAATGTATTTATGCAGGATTCTCCATTCACTGATTCTCACAAAGTTACGAATTTACTCTATTTAGAAACACAGAGGCTGTCGGTGAATGACGGGAGTTGTAGTCAGCAACACAACCAGATGTTTTTTAAAAAATAATTATTTTACCATATTGTATTTTTGTATCTTTAATATTGGGCAAGCTGCTTAATCAACACAATCAGAAAAGTATGGGTTATGTTAAATACCCAGCATCAGCAATCTTTATTGTGCGTCCTCCAGCTAGCCTTGGTCTGCAACAGTCTGGCAAACGCTGCTGTTCAGCGATACAAAGTTGCAAGCTACTGATTTCTTCACATGGGAAACTACAGAATGTTTTGCAGAAATCTGTGCTAGTTATGAAAGTTGTCCATTTAGGTTTGTGCCTGAAGGGAACAAAACTTTGGTTTTAATTATGCATGAAAATCCACTTATTTACAGCAAACCTACCAGCCTTATACCTACTGAGATTTCAGCTAACCACTATCATCATCATCATTTATTTATTCATATACTGCAAGCGCTTCTATTCATTTAACATTATTGTACATTTGCATAATTGTGTTATTTTGATTTTGTAGCAATGTGCATGCATTTGCTTCTCTGTTGCTTTGTACTCTGGCATCCATGTTTAGAGCAGTGTGTTTCATGGGCATTTTTGTTGGATTCCACCCTTATCATATTCTATGGGACAAGGTTTGGTTTTGTCATGTGGAATATTTTTTCCAAAGGCAAAATCAGATAGTTCATGCATGCATATGTGTATTTGTTTTTCTAATAATTTGTTTATCCAGTTCTGGGCTGAATCTCTACATCCAACTTCAGCTTGCCTCTACATTTAACCACAGAATTACATAGGGGCATATTTGTAATAACATCAAACTCGTTATTTGCCAAAAATGCAAACTTCAGCAAAAAGATGTGTTGTATATTTGTAATGTTGCAAAGGATTTTCCACTGGATTACCCTTTGCACATAAATTCCAGTGAATCAGTCTTCAAACCTGTGTACGCTGGAATTTACAAAATAATTTTTAGCCGCCATGTAATTTTGTAATGATTTTTGCACTGCCTTTTTGAATATGTGACAAGTTTCCTCTTCATCTAGTTTGTAGGACTCCCTGTGTGTTGATGTGTGAAATGCATCTGTGTAGCTCTGTATGTGAGCAATGGCTGTGAGCTTGTTTGGGTAGCATTGTTCTCACACTGCTCAGGAGTCATTTGTAATTAGCAATGTCTCGTGGTAGGCTTTATTGTGGTACCATTGCCCTTTACTTCTCAGTTGGCTGCATCTCATCTTCCCCCAGTCATTGTGTTGATAGGAGGCAAAGCAGGCAGCTATTAATATTATCTATTTATTTAGTTATTATTATTATTTTTCATTATATAGTGACAACGTATTAAGCTCCAGCAAATGCTATAAATATAAGAATATCTGTGTTGGTCTACATAAGGTATCATGCAAAGCCCATAGTTAGTTTACAAGATCTTTTCTGGCAAGGGTTACTTTCTTTACTAAACTAATAATGTCCCTTTTACATATAATCTGTTATATGTAACAAACCCCTATTTATGACAGGGTTTGCCAACACTTTGCAACACTTAGCAATTATTTTACCTATGGCTTTTTTTTCACTAGAAATATTGCATTTTTTATTTATGTTCCTTGCTCTGAATTTGTCAGTGTGCTGAGGAGGAACTAAGAAGAGCAAAAGCCAACATTCAGCCAGTAATAATCAGCTTTCCAGTCCCATTCTAGCAAAGGGCAAATCACAAGACCCTTATATCTGGGTGAAGATGTGCTTTGTCCATAAGCAAGCAGCTTTAGAGATTTAGTAGCTGTGCAGCTGTTGCTGAACATCTGTTGAGGGGAGATGAGAGTTGTAGTTGATCAACATCAAGTTACAAATAATTTGGATTTAGCTTATAAAATAATGAAGTATTTGTAAGGGTAACATACCAGTACGCGTAACTATTAAGTGCTTTACATTGTAGAATCTGTGGTTCTGGCTCTCAAGTTACCACGAAGGTGCCAGCACTATAAACTCTGCTTTTCTGGTTTCCTTTGGTGGAAACCACCTTGGCACTAAAAGCACCTTGGCACTAAAAGAGCTCATTTAATTCTGTTCCTGTTTGGCCAGAAATTGTTATAGTCTGCAGCTGTTTGTGTGCATATTTAGTATGCATGAATTTTATTGTGTGTAGGTGTAGTAATCATGTGACCTTGACATTGTGTACTAAACTGAATCCCAGAAACGCTTTCTTTGATCACATTAAAGATCTTTAATACAGACTCAAATAATGTGTTGTTTTCTTAATTTACTATTTCTTTAATACATTTGAAATGACATGGCTGGGAGTACTAAGGTCATACTTGGTTTCACTGCTTTGTCTTTCTTATCTCACACTCTTCTGCTTTGCAGTGTAATAAAGAACACAGTGCCGCATTCTTGTTCCAGCAGTCATAAAAGCAATGTTTTTTTTTGCATTCCATAGCAAAGGCAGTCACACCAAAGAAGTAAAATGCACTCTGTTCACTTAAAGTTAATGTTCACATAGCCTGAACTTTCAAAAATTCTACATAACTCCTAGAAAGCATGATAAGCGCTTATGCAAATGCTTACAGGGTGAATGTTGCCTTGTAATGTGGACTGCGATGTTTCCAAGTGACAGTCCTCTAACATGTGCTAGCATTATTGCTTGTAGGTAATTGCCATTGAGGGCAAAGAGAATCTATATTACATGATGTTCCTTGAGTTGCAAAAAGTCACTGACACCAAAGCCCTGATGCAATTGTATGGAAGCTGTCTGCTCCAAGGATTACAGGGGAGTGACAAAAATCTGGGGATACTACAATCGTACAAGGATTTTTCTAGTTAGTTTTCATGTCATACTCCACCTAGTGGCATAATGTATAATCTTTAAGTATTAATATTTATAAACTATGAGTTAAATAATAAATATAAATAAATGTAATTTGTGTCACTGTAAATTATACAAAGGAAAACATGTAGAAAAATTATACTGTCCCTTTAATACTACATCTATTTGGTCTTTATGTGACCATCTTAACCCAGGAGACTGAAATATGATCTGTTACACAGCATTAGCTATGACACCTATACTTATTGTGCACCTGGTAATTGTTGTTCCTGTTGTTCTGAATAACTAGTGTGTCAATTCAAATTAATCATCTTTATGTTTGGTGTTACTGGACCTCTAATGCCATGGTTTTTAAACAGGAGGCTTTTGCAGATACATACTGCAGGGATCCAGTTTACTGTGTCACCTATTGGTCTTGAGGGCCCATATCCATCAAGATGAATACATTTTCTTAATTTGGTTGACGGTGATGGTAAATTTATGGGCTTATTCACAGGGTCTGTATGTGCTAGGGTGGGTGGATTACTGGCCATGTGTGCTCATTTTGGCAGTATGAGTTGAATGGCTACTGTGCTAGTATAGGGATGGGATGCCACTTGGTGTGGGCCATATAAGCTGAGAAACATTTCAGGTATATGTTGGGAGAGCTGTATCAGTTTGTTCTAGAAGGGTTGGTCAGTATGCCAGCATGAGCTTGGGGCATTGCCAGTATCTGGGGGGCTGTTCTATTATGTGCTGAGGAGGGTCTGCTATAACAATATGTGTGGTCACTTTGCAAGTATGTGCTGTATGTGGCTCCTTTTGTGCTTTAGAGCATGTGTGGTGGGGGGTGGGTCACCAAGCTATTACCCTGTTGAGGTCATTATGTACTGGGGGGATCAATATACCAGTGTAGGATGGAGGCAGTAGGTCACTATTTGCTTGGGGAGGGCTTTACTTATATTAATAGTGTTTGGGTGGTGACTGTGCCAGTTTTGTTGGGGTATCAGTGGGCATGTATGAGCTGAGGGGATTGGGGGAAAGGTCACTGTGCCAGAAAGGACAGGTAGAGGTCACCCCCAAGGCAAGTCAAGTTTCAGTTATTTACTGCTGTGATTCTGGTATGTTATAATATTTTAATGGATAACTTTACTAAGATAACTAATATTTTAATTATAGCAAGCATTCAGAACATTCAAGTTCCCTATGTAAGCTTATCACAAAGCTATGGTGATCTATACATAGTTCTTGACAGATTACAGGCAGAGACATACATATGAGGAGGTGGCTATGCAGGGAATACATAGACAAGTTATGCAACAACAAAGATCCTAGTGGCTGAACAATATTTTCCATATCACAGTATATTAAAATCCCACTGACAAACCATCATAATATATGTAGGACGGTTTCCACCCTGACGATACAAAGCAGTTATTATTCACAGCCCAGCCTTACTAGACCGCTGCATCTGCAGATACTTTAGATAGAGGTGAGTGCTTTGGAACCTTAGGGCAAGGGTGCACAAAGCACATACAACACTTCTTTCCACCTGCAGAGTTTGATCAAATGGGCGATACAAGTTGCTGACCATCTGAGTCAGCAGTTTATCAGCCTGTGTATGGGGCCCTCAGAAAAGCCTACTCAACCGACATCTGGCAGGTTTAAAAATCTCATTGGGATGAGGAGCGTATCGGCACGTTGGCCATCAGGCCAAAAGATTGCATCAGTCCAATATTGCCAACCTCAAGGTGGGCATATCGGTGAAATTTTTGCAACAAGCATTGATTACAGCAAGAAAAGTTAAGATTGAGAGAAGAAAGGAAAGAAGAAGAAAGGGTAAGAGGGAAGAAAAAAAAACAGAGATAAAATAAATAAAGAGAGAATAAATAAATCTAATTCTGTTCCTGACTTTGCAGCCAAGATCCCCAAATATTGTCACTTTTTTATGGACATCCCCTAGCGAGGTATACCATCTTTTGTTTTGGGAGGGTTTGCCATTTTTTCCAGAATGCCAGAGAGGGAGGTGTAATTGATTTCCAGGTTAGGAGGATGACATTTTTGGCATAATAAAAGTTGAAAGTAGTATAGTTTCTTGTGATATCTCATATTCATGTCACCAGCTATGCTGAGCAGGCATAAGCTTGGTGACAGTATATTAAGGAATGACTGGACACTTCCAAAACCACGTTAAAAAAAGAGCCAACGTCATTTTGGCATTTGGGAAATTGGTTTGAGGCCAGGTATATTTTGGACAGTCTCTACAGGGTCAAGTAGACTCTATGGATTAACTTAATCTGAATATATATAATATCATTTATAGACAGTGGGCTCTAGGGAAATTTTAACCTTAAAGCATGTCTTAAAAAAAAAAAGCAGTTAAGGAGTATCTGAGGGGGCAGTTGAAACTCTTGCATAGGCATAGAATTGCTTACACTCCCCATTTCGGTTAATGTCTGCCAGCATTTTTACCCAAGCTGTTGCCCAGATACTAATACTGGGGACCAGTACAAAGTGAGGCAAAATGTATTATCTGAGTGACACAGTGGGCCATTTGCCAGTGCCCCAGGGAGCCAATTACCGCTGCCTCCAGGACTGTGGCCTGATTATCAAGTTTGGGGGACATCTACCAGTGGGTGTAGACAAGCTGTCTGGTTAAAAAATATAGTGAGAAATTAGATAGGGTGAGTCCCCCTTTTGTGGTAAGGGCTTGCAGTGGCCAGCCTGGATCTGTCTCCATGTCATACTTGAAAAGGGAGGCATGGGGAGGGGCAATAGGGGCATTATGGAATTTCAAGATATTGATTCTACCGGGAACTGACAAGGGGAGGGTTTGCCATGCTAGTATTCTTGATTTAAGATTGGAAATAATAGGGAAAATGTTCAATGTTTCCAGTCCCTATGAATTGTAATTCCCATATAAAAAGTGGATTGAACCACTTTTAGCAAATGGATCTATGGGGAATATCAGAGATTTATTGTAGTTTACTCGAAGTCCAGAGAAACTACCAAACTGGAGTAGTACTTGTATCAGGGCCCATAAGGAGGCATCTGGGTAGAGCAACAGGTCATCTGCAATTATCAAGACTTTTTCACGTACAGCACCCACGTGTAACCCTTCTATGTCCGCGTCCATGCATATGCGCATGGCCAGGGGTTCAATGGCTAGGGCAAAAAAAAAAGGGTGACAGGGCAGCCCTGCTTAGTACCTCTGCTGAGTGGGAAGATGATGTGATGTGAGGCTGGCAATCTGAATACTGGCTTGCGGGGAAACATGTACTGTAGGTCCTGGATCCAGGATCTATTTCTGCTTCAACAACTGAACTGCCTCACGAGGAAGGCAAGGGAACTCTAAGCTTTTTAGAAAGTGTGGCATAACTTGGAAGTCTAAACCTTGTAGTAAACTGTAGAGGTTGCTGTAGTATGGTCCAAAACAATCTACTATTTCTGTTTTATTGGAGGTTAGAGTTTGGTCCTCCTTCTGGATTCACGTATAATAAGAGGAGGGGACTCTCCCCTGGCCAGCAGGGCAAGCAGTTTACCATTTTTGTTCCCTTTTTCATACCACCTAACTTAACTGCCCTGTAGAGCTCAATTTGGGAGGCTTTTTGTGTGTGGAGGAAGTCCACATTTTGCTGGGCTTCAGCTAACTTGGCCTGATTGCGGTCATTGAAGAATGTCTGTTCTGCCTGCAATAAGGTCTCTGTTGCTACAGTCAAGTGTTTATCCCTGACCTGCCTAATATCTTTTATTGCCGAAATATAAGCCCCACTGAGGTAGGCCTTATTGGCATCCAAGACTACTGATTGTTCTGCTGACCCTTTGTTAGTTTCCCAGAACTGAGTTAACCGAGGGCCTAATATCTGTTTACCAATTTATTGTGGATCCATTTAGGGTGGCTAGTTTTCATTGGCACTGCTTTGATCTTTCAGCCCAGGTAAACTCAATTAGCTAAGGAGCATGGTCCTAAAAAAATTTTAAGGAGGAATTGGGAGCATTTTAGCCCCTGAAGAATTTCAGGGTTTACAAAAGAGATATCAATATGCAATAGTGCTGAGGATGCTACTGCATAACAGGAAAGTTGATTGTCTTTGGGGTGCAACCATCATCATGAATCAGCCCACCTCACATGCCCACTGGCATGGCACTGAGTGTCATTGGCATGGGACCAGAGACCCAAATCGTAGGAAACTGGCCCATATTTTCTACCTTCTGGGATATAGTGTAATGTAAGGAGAGGGAGTCCCCAGCGACCCAGGAAACACAAACCCCGTACGAAAGTCCCCCCCTCCCAGTATCTCCGGGAGACACATTATCTCATAACAAGTAGGGGTTGCGTATTTTACTTATTTTGGGAGGCTGCTAGGAAGGATATATCAGGTTACTGTTACTGAACTGAAACAGGAAAGGTGTCTTCGCAGTATGCATAGTTTCATAGGGCTTAATAAGCCAAATAAGGTTTGACTAGGTTTATCTTAGCTAAAGTGCTGAGAAGTGAGTATCGTAAGTCTCTTGTGTCTCTCGCTGGGTCTTGGGCGGGTTCCTGTCTGCATGCCTAAGACCTGTGGGATACAATAGGTCAAAGAGTAGGTCCAGCACATACTACAGGGTAATTCCAGTTTCAACTGCTCAAGATGTCGCTCCATCCTGCAATAGGCTTCTAGGGGGCCCCATACTTAGCTGGTCCCAGTAGCTTTGGGCTACGTCAACTGGCTGGACATTGCTCAAGCCACTGCCTCATCTTCTGGACGATCAAAGAAATGGGTTTGGCCATTCTTTATGATCTTTAGTTTTGCATTGCATAGTTCATTCACAGGTCCCGCAGTTTCTGTTTTATTCCCCTGTTGAAGAGTAGCTTGAGTAAAGAAGAACCATAGAGCCTTGAACCAGAGTACCGTAAGTCCCCTTTCTTTTGGGCAGCTTGCGATGCGGCATTCCTCTCCCTGTGATTCAGGAGCTTGATCAGGAATATAGGTGGTGCCCCTGATGGGCTAGGCCAGATTTGTACTCAGTGTGCTTGGTCAACTACTAATTGTGTTGAGAATGTCTCCGGCCCCAGCATTTCTTTAAGCCAGGATTCAGCAAACACCCTTCACCCTCTTTCCCTCACTGCTCTTAGGCAGACCCACAATTTGCACGTTGCTGCACCTGCTCCAGTTTTCAAGATAATCATGTCTGTCCTGTGCTGTTTTGAAGGACTGTTGGAGTTGCCTGATCTCTGGTTGATTTAAGGAGAACTCCACCTTGATTTCCTCCTCCTTCAACGTGAAGGTGGAAGTGAGGGTTGTTTGACAGTCTAGTATTGTGTTCATTAGGTGGCCTGGTGAAGGTGCTAGTGGAGGGTCCTGTTCGCCTGTGCTTAATGGGGAAGAGGCCAGTGGGGGTCGAGGCATTTCTGAGGCGGCGCTATGTTGGCTTGGCATGCAGACATTTTGTTGCAGCTTACTGGCTGCATCAGAATGGATCCTGTTCGAGTTTTTCCCTATGTTAACAATGAGAAGAGTCATCCGGTTAAATATCACTCTCTGCTCCTTGTGGCCAGTGTATACTTACCCAGAGGAGTCATTTTCAGTATGAGTGCAGAGCTGAACTGTCAGAAGTATGGCCTTCTAGCTCACCATGTGGCCATACCCACAAGATATGGGTCTAAAGGAGTAGTTGGTATAGAGAATGGCTCTCAGGGTAGGTGGTGGTGCATAGAGGTTTCACATGCTGCAGCTAATGGTGAAGCACAGTCCCAGCATAGACTTATAGCTTGGAGTCACAGGCTTTAGTTCCCCAGGATGGCTGATCTGCTGGCAAGGTGTTGAGAGAAGAGTGTATTCTGTCTTACTTGTGAGGGGGTTGGTGCAGTCCTCTGTATTCAGCAGCATGGACCATGAGCGCATAAGAGCACCTCAAATTGGACCTGTGGCTTCACACATGACACTAGGTCGCAGCCAATTCTCCATGTGGGCTGATTGTACTGGCGTCACTCAAGCTGCTGATTATAGCGGGCAGGTTTATGGTTCCGCTCAGGAGCCAGTGGAGGTGTTGGGCTCCATAAACAGCAAGGCTGCCCCTCAACTTTTAGACAGACCCAGGAGCATTTGGAAGCCATGTCTGTCCAGCAATGCATTTGGGCAGCCCCCCCCCCCCCAATGTATGGACACATTAAGGTTACAACCCAAACATCATAGATCAGTATATACACAGAGCCACCAAGATTCCCAGAAACCAACTCCTTAAACTGAAATAAAATCCAGAGACTAAACAGACAGTCAGTGCAAAGTCCAATCAGCAATTTAATGTCCTCAGAAAAACTGCAAACAGTTTCTGCAAAACATTTCCAGACCCACCTCTCCTGGCATTTAGACAACCTCCAAAACAATAAATCTTAAGGTAACAAGTACCAAGAGTACCAGCGTCCCATAGTAACTACAGAATAACTGTTAGCAGAAAGTTCATAGGCTGTAGTTTAAAAAATACAGAGCTGTGGCATTGTGGGTAAGGCACAGCTGATTTATTGTTCTCTGTTTTGTTCACCTTAGTTTTATTGTATGCCACACCTCTTTTTTCCCTTTCCTGGATAAAAACAATATTGAGGGTACCATGGAAAACCTTTTATAAAGAAGCAAAGTATCAGAACATTGCTATATTTTCCTCCAAAACAATTAATGTCCATTTTTCCCTTCATACCACTGATAAGCATGGACGCTTGTCCGGTGAGTCTCACATAGCATGTTGATACAATGTACTGCGTTTGAAGCACTGCCCTGTGTTCGATGCATTTTAAGCAAAGAAAATTGTCACAGGCAAACTGCCAGAGAATGTTTCATGTGCCTCATTAGCAAGGAAATTTGCCATATAGATTACCAGAATAGGCAGCAAGTGCCCTTTCAGTATGCTAGTTTGCTATGCCTTCGGAATGAGTGCTGCTGTGACAGTGTGTCTTGCTACACAATTAAGCCGTTGTTTAAGGAGGAAAACCCTATGTGACAATCGTTCAGATGCCCAGAAGAGTAACCAGTAAGCAAAGCTCTTACTAAATACATATGTGGCATAATGATAACGTCTGTTGTAGGGTTTGAGAAGGTGTAACACAGCTTCTGCAGGGCTAAAACTGAAGGAGAGTTTTTTCTGGTATTTGTTAGGGGATGCACCAAATATAGGATTCAGTTCGAGATTTGGCCAAATCCCAGAACTTTTTGAAGAATTTGGATTCTGTAGAATCCTAACCATTCAACCAAATACAAACGATCGATTTGGGAAATATTTACTTCAAATACTAAAAAATGGGACTGATACTGACCACAGATCGTAGCTAATTCTAAATAATCCCAATATTCCTGTAATGTATTAAAATGTTCTTGAAATAACTTCAGTATTTACTTATTTATTAACCATCTGACTGTCTCTGCACTCACCACCTCCAGCTTCTAACTGCTTGCCAATTGGCCTGGCCAACAGTGCTCCAGCCAATCACTAGACAAACACCAATCATAGTTTCATAGGGTTGAAAAAAGACGAGTCCATCAAGTTCAACCCTTCCAAGTAAACCCAGCACACACAACCTATATTTACCAATCTATGTGCTCACATACATAAACTATATATACAACCACTAATACTAACTGTAGATATTAGTATCACAATCGGATTCAAATAAATTCTGGAAAATGAACCTTATTTGGTTTGTTCAAAAATTGCTATGTGTAAATGTATTATATAATACAGTTGCACTATAACGGAGCTTCCATTTAAAGCAGCGTAGGTGGTTTTTCACGGTGAGGGCAGTGAGGTTGGGGAATGCCCTTCCTAGTGATGGGGTAATGGCAGATTCTGTTAATGCCTTTAAGAGGGGCCTGGATGAGTTCTTGTACAATCAGAATATCCAAGGCTATTGTGATACTAATATCTACAGTTAGTACTAGTGGTTGTATATATAGTTTATGTATGTGAGTGTATAGATTGGTTGGTAGGTGTGGGATGTGTGTGCTGGGTTTACTTGGATGGGTTGAACTTGATGGACACTGGTCTTTTTTCAACCCTATGTAACTAACTATATCATTCTATGCTTGACCAAAAACTCATCCAAGCTCCTCTTGGCATGAACAGGATCTACCATTACCACATCACTAGGAAGGGCATTCCACAACCTCACTGATCTCACCATGAAACACCACCTATGTTGCTTCAAATGGAAGCTCAGTTCCTCTAATCTAAAAATTTATATGGTGAGCCAGGCTTATGCTGTAAATATACACTACTCAAAAAAATAAAGGGAACACAAAAATAAGATATCCTAGATCTGAATGAATGAAATATTCTTATTAAATACTTTGTTCTTTACATAGTTGAATGTGCTGACAACAAAATCACACAAAAACTATCAATGGAAATCAAATTTATCAACCCACGGAGGTCTGGATTTGGAGTCACACTCAAAATTAAAGTGGGAAAAAAACACTACAGGCTGATCCAACTTTGATGTCCTTAAAACAAGTCAAAGTGAGGCTCAGCAGAGTGTGTGGCCTCCACGTGTCTGTATGACCTCCCTACAATGCCTGGACATGCTCCTGATGAGGTGGCGGATGGTCTCTTGAGGGATCTCCTCCCAGACCTGGACTAAAGCATCCACCAACTCCTGGACAGTCTGTGGTGCAACGTGGCGTTGGTGGATGGAGCGAGACATGATGTCCCAGATGTGCTCAATTGGATTCAGGTCTGGGGAATGGGTGGGCCAGTCCATAACATCAATGCCTTCGTCTTGCAGGAACTGCTGACACACTCCAGTCACATGAGGTCTAGCATTGTCTTGCATTAGAAGGAACCCAGGGCCAACCGCACCAGCATATGTTTTCACAAGGGGTCTGAGGATCTCATCTCGGTACCTCATGGCAGTCAGGCTACCTCTGGCGAGCACATGGAGGGCTGTGCGGCCCCCCAAAGAAATGCCACCCCACACCATTACTGACCCACTGCCAAACCGGTCATGCTGAAGAATGTTGCAGGCAGCAGAACGTTCTCCACGGTGTCTCCAGACTCACGTCTGTCACATGTGCTCAGTGACGATCCTGTAGTGATCGAAATGCGTAGATGGTATGCTGAAATAAATCACTGACTTGATTGATGCTATAGCTGTGAATGCTTTCTACTGTTGAGTTTGATGCATTATTTTTGTCAGCACCCAGCCGTTGCCCCGATACTGGTGAGTGCCGATTCTTATATATAAAAAAACCCTGAGGAAGAGCGCAGTTAGTGCTCGAAACGTTGGATCTCTTTTCTTAAATAAACTTATTATATTTTTGCCAAGTCCTGGTGTGTGCGGCTCATTCTCTTTATATATATATATATATATATATATATATATATATATATATATATATATATAATATATATATAATATATATAATATATATATAATGTTTATTTATGGTGTGCAAACAGAATGAAATAAAGCAAACATTATGTAAGGCCAAAGGATTCAGATGTAAGGCTTAAAAGAATCCTTCAATGTAAAAATGAAACTAGGTAAATAGGCTGTGCAAAATAATACATATTTTCAATATAGTTAGTTTGCCAATAATGCAGTCTATAAAGGCTGGATTGAATGGATGATTAACGTAATAGCCAGAACACTACTTCCATCTTTACAGCTTTTTAACCTGTTAAAAGTCAATAACCAATTAGTGACTTGAGGGGGGAGGCATATGGAATATAACTGTTTGCTTGTGTGCTAAGGATCAAAAGCAATGTGGCATCCCCTAAAGTCACTGACTAACTAAGAAGTTAGAGAGCATAAAAGCAGGAAGTTGGTTCTGGCTATTATGTTAAACATCTATTCACTCCAGCCTATAGATTACATTTTTGACTAACTATATTGGAAACATTTTGTATTTTGCACGTCTATTTACCTAGTATTATTTTTACATTGAAGGGTTCTTTTAAGCCTTACAAGTGAATCCTTCGGCCTTTAATTAATTTTTAATTAATTTTTACACTGAACTGTTCCTTTTAGTATGAAGTCCAACCTACTAATCTCTACTAATCTCTGAGCGAAAGTTGTGCTGGTTTATTATAGATGTGCATCACCTCAACCTGAACAAGCATTCCATTGTGGTCCCATAACACCTATTGCATCAAACGCATAACACTAATAAATTGACCTAGGACAGACAGTGAAAAAAAGGTAAAAAAAAAAAATACACCCCAAAATGAATTTTACAATTTAGTCTTATTATATAGGTAATGGCTAAAATAACTGTAACTAGATTTATAAATAAGCATTAGTTCATAGATGTTTAAAGGCCTAGGTTTCAGTGCAGCACCACAAAATGCTGTATCACTTTGATGGCTTCCCTGGACTTGTTCTCTAGTGGAGTTTATTTCGGCTGCCCAAGGTATTTCAGTCATGCCCTTCTGAACATTACGCTATGCTCGCTCTTCACCAGTAGGAGGGGGTTCCTTAGCAGCTGTTTCCAGCTTCATATGTGCCGTCTATAAATATCAGGAGCCATTGATTGTAACTACAGGCTATGAGTGCCACTGATGACTTTGATAGGATTCTGATCAAACTGCTCATTACAGTCTCTATCTCAGCCGGACTCTTCATTTTCTTTGCTGTTTTTCAGCTGAAAAAGAAAAAGCCCAGTTTTAGCGGTTAGTATTTAGCAAACATTCCTTCATGAGCACAAATCTTGTTTTATATAAATGATCTAACTTGTCTTTTAATGGGATATCTATATATTAATTATGTGATTTTTTTTTTTCCTAATTAACCTTTATTTTAATAGTCTGTTTTGCTCAGATATTACATTTTAATTTGTTTATAGTTATCTTTAACAAACCTTATATTAATAACGTTTTACCCTATTTTGTTAATATCAAACCTAATATCTATGGTATTTGCTAACACGCAGTTCTATTTAACAAAGCTTCGGTAAGATAAAATCTTATAAATGTTCAGTGTACCATTTTACATAGTCTGTGCTTATGCAGATATATACAACTATACACATATATGTTTTTATTCACTTTTTCTAAACTTTATAATGTGTAGAATGGTGCTTTGGTACTTACTTTTTCTGCTATGCATTCAATGTGCTGTAGGACCAATACAAATGCATTGTATATGCAGTTTTGAGTACAGGTGCCGCAGCTGCGCACTACATTACCAACAGGCTGATTAATTCTGGTCTGTTAATGCCTGTACTGATCACACTGCCTGTTACAAATGTCACCTCATCTATATTTTCTAATTTCAGCCAGAGGCCTCTAGTGGCGAGTGTTCTGAAAATTGTAAAATCTTTCAGTTTACCAAGCCGTGAGTTGTGAATGAAACTGCATTCAGACATGGAAACGCTTTAACTTAAACCCCCTTTTCAACATGAGTTCAGTAGATAGACCTTGTTCTAGGCATACTTTTTGCCCGTTGTTTTAATTATAAAAAAAAATCTACATTTTTTTTTTTTAGTTAAATAGGGCAAACGGGGAAAATTAAGCTGCTTCATGTTTGGTAGTAGTGTGGTAGGTAATTTAAACTGGCAGTGCACTAGTGCTGTGCAAGTCGACAAAATGTCGACCCACCCCGACCCAGCAAAGCGACTGTATTTATAGACCCGCGCCAACCCGTTCCATCTCTGAAATCACAAAGGCTGTTTGGCAGACTGGGATACACCTATTAATATAGCCTGCCTGGGCTAGAAGCTGGTCAGTGAAAGGTTGCAGCGAGGAGGGTATAAGTGAGCTCTCGGCCTGAACCTGCAAGCAGTGTGCGAAGGTTAGCCCAAACCCACCTGACCCACAGGTTTTGGGCTGGCCTGCATGCCTAGGTGGATGGTGATTTTTTTTGTTTGGGGAGGCTAAAAATGGTGCGCATCTATAGGCAATGACAGTTACCCCACTCATACAGACAAGCATTTTTATATGCGTTTTCCTGCGCTGGATCTTGCGTGTGTTTCAGTGCAGGGGAACACAAAAAGAAACACAGGCCTGTATTTCCTATATGACTGTAGTCACTGTGGCACAGGCAAGCGTGGAATGCAGGTGGAATGCAACTTGCTGTGTTAGGAGCTTCCCTGTGCCACACAGAGTACAGCCTAATAGGATATATAGGCCTGCATTTCTTCCTGTGCTGAAACACATGAAAGATCCAGCACAGGGAAACGCAGGGAAAAACACTGTAAGAGCCATGAACAATTTTTTTTAAATTTTGACAACTTCAAAATACTGAAGTAAAAATGCAGTTTGGAGCAGTTAGGGTAACAGAAAAAAAACATTAATTTTTTGGTGGCATTGGTCCTTTACAGCTGAATTTTTTTTTTAACTCTGTTCAGTTCCATAACGCTGTCTCGCTAAGAACACTTAATATGAGTTCATATTTCTAGCACCCCAATCCTTTATCACTCCCTATCATTTCCTAGAAAGATTAATCATAAAAAAAAACTATTCATCTTCAGACAGGGGCGTTTCTGGGGTCTATGCTGCCCTGAAGCAGCCTTTCAGGTGCCGCCTCCCTCGCAGAGGTGTGAAGAGGGGGCCACATTGCTAGTACAGAGTCGAAAATGCGATTTAAAATTAGAATTTTAGCTCTTAAAGCTACCAGGAGTGGCTTTTTGCCGCCCATAGTAACTTGCAGGCTTATGGCAGCAGCGCCCTGTCTTCAGAATATCCAGCTATTGCTGATCTGCAACTGCTTTCAGTCTCTTACTGCCATTGGCATTGGTCTGATATCTAGTGGGTTAATATAGTTAATATCACAAGCATCAGGGATGTGTATCAATTGACTTCTTATTGCCAGTGGAAAGAAACTGATTTTTCCTGTGATAGTTGCTTTCAGCTGCCATAGACCTCAGTTCCACTAACTGTGACAGGGACAATCAACCATAATTAAGGCAGGCAATTTCATAGCTGGTATCAAAATGCAAAAAAGAGGATTGGTGGGGAAATGTAAATGTAGTCACTGAAAAAGTAAAAACGGCTCTCAAGCTGCCCGCGCAGCTTGCTGGCCGGGACATGGGTATATAGGTTAAGTGACTTGTCCAAGGTCACAAGGTGCACCTAGGGTGGAATCGAACCCAAGTCGCAGCGGGTCACCCCACTGAAGGCCGATTCCCTAACCACTAGGCTATCTGAGTCCTCCCACTTGTAGGAGGATCTTTTCGTTCTGTTGTCTTAGATATGACAGTTGGTGCGTCCCAACTGTGTGAAGGAAACATGCAGGGTTAAAGCCGGCTGCTTGCACCAAGACCTGTATGAGTAGGGGGACTGTTACATAAGTAGAGAGAATGAATCTGGAAACTGTGCCGCACTATTCATAACATAAAAATAGGCACAACATCGATTTGAAAAGTGTTTGACCTGAAAGCAGGTGCTTGTATGGCTATTCCAGCTGGACCCAATAAAGCCCTATGTGGGTTATATGAGAGACTTTCCATACAAGGCTGGCTGGCCACTCTTATATCATGTATGTTTTCTGCTTTATAAATGTGTATATTGACAGACATATTGGTAGATAGTTTAGAAGCAGGATGGGCAAACGGGAACAGAGCTGCCAATCAGTGGGAAGTGCCAGAACATAAGAGACTTTTATCAGGGCTGCCATCAGAAACTTTGGGGCCCCATACAAGTGATTTATATGGGTCCCCCCATGAACACAAGGATGGCACTGGGCAGTGAGTGTGGCAGTGAGTGACACATGGGGAATGGCATATGGGTGAAAAGCCTGTTATGACCGGCATGAGGGATATATGGGGACAGGAGAGAGGGTGGGGTTAATAAATGAAAATAATGAAGAAGGCAGTAACTGACACATAGTGGTTGGATGAGAGTGACATATAGGGAGAGGAGGTGGCACATGAAACACATGAAAGATCCAGCACAGGGAAACGCAGGGAAAACACTTGTCTGTAAGAGCCATGAACAATTTTCTTTTCAAATTCTGTCACACACACATACGTTGACAACTTTAAAATACTGAAGTAAAAATGCAGTTTGGAGCAGAGAAAAAAACATTCATATTTTAGTGCCATTGGTCCTTTAAGGCTGATTTTTTTTTTTTTAACTCTATTCAGTTCCATAACGCTGTCTCTCTAAGAACACTTAATATGAGATTAATTCTAAACCAACAGCTGCCTTACAATCAACTCTCAGCATTAATTTTTCAGTTCTACAGATTGTCTCTTGCATTTTTCTGTCAACTCCCAGCCAGTCCAGCCATTATCAGCTTAATATCTCCAGTCCAAAACTTACCAACTCCAGCTGAACATTTCTCCCATAAGCCTTAACAGAATTCATATTTCTAGCACCCCAATCCTTTATTACTCTCTATCATTTCCTAGAAAGATTAATCTAGATAGCCCCAAAAGAATCAGCTATGTAAAACTTTGCCAGCACTCCTACAGTCCCGATATAGGAAAAGACTATAAAAATAAATGATATATAAAGGAATATATGTGTGCTTATCTTACTAATAAGGTAAAGCAGCACCTTCTCCAGCTCTCTGTATTGCTTTCCCTCAGTAATTTCAGCTCCGTGTAGCTACTCCCCCTACTGGGCGGGCTAATGTTACACTGGGAAGGAAGGCAGGGAAGAGTAGCAGGCTATGAGCAGAAACTAACAAGTTCAGGTAAATTTACAAAGGACTTAGGTTTGGGGAGGCTTAGCCTCCCTAATCCTTCATTAAAATCCGCCTATGCCTGCACGTCACTACAGTAATAATCTAATTATCTACATCGCAAAAGCCAAATATGTTGTAAATTCAGTTTCCCTGTTTACCCTATTTAGCTAAAAGGAACAATAATACCAAAAAATTGAAGTATATAAAAGTAATTCAAATATAATTATGTTGGGTTGAAAAACCCAACAGACTGTTCTTCGACTTCAGCTTATTCTTCCGCTTTTTCTTCTTCTTCTTCTTCTTAGCGCCCCCCATTTTCTAAACGCTACTCCTCCTACAGTTTTAGGGGTACAACACCCAAACTCTCCACACTTCTTCGCCCTATAGCGGAGCAGGTTGCTTGTGCTTTTCTAAGTGATCCCGCCCCCCGTCTTTTTGTGGCACCGCTCCGAACCCCCCAATTTTTCAATTGACTTTGACAGGGAAGATTTTCAAACTGCTGCCACACTTCCAGCTTTGAAGCTACACCCCAAACTTGAATAACATAATAATAGGGTCACCCTGAATGAAACAGCGACATTAGTTGGTTGACCACAAAGTGGGAGGGGCCAAAACCAGCCAATCAAATTTCACCCATTGACTTTTATGGGGAAATTAAAACTGCTGCCAATCTTACAGCTTTGAGGCTACACTCCCCAAACTTGAATCACATAGTCATGGGGTCAGCCTGAATGAAAATATGATTGTTGGATGCCCAAAAGTGGGTGGAGCTGCGAACAGCCAATCAGATCTTACCTATTGACTTGGCAGACATTCAACCTGCTGCCATTTTAATAGTAACACCGGGGCCCCTAAACTTTGCAGGGTTAGGCACCAGGTAACTGTGGCTTAAGGTTAGAAAAAGTGGGCGGAGCCTTCAACAGCCAATCAGATTTTACCTATTGACTTTCAATGGGGAAAATCAACCTGCTGCCATTCTCACAGTACTAACACCAGGGTCCCCTAACTTTTCACAGTTGGTCACTAAGGGACTGCTGTTTTAGTTTTGAAAAGTGGGCGGAACCATCAATAGCCAATCAGATTTCACCTATTGAATTTTATTGGTTTGATGCCAGGGTTCCCAAACTTTGCACAGTCAGTCACTGGGTGACTACGTTAGAAAAAGTGGGCAGGGCCGTCAAAAGCCAATCACATTTCTTTCATTGTTTTCAGTGGGGAAATTTTTAACTGCTGCCATGTAAACCCCACACACAAAAATCAGTGAACAGCCTCTTTGAAATCTTTCAATACCTGCCACTCTGATTGTCCAGAGGTTAATAGTAAGGCTGCAACATTTAGATTTCCTTCTCCTCCTGTAACCCACTCGGCCCCCTCCCTCAGGAATTTGCTTTGACTTCTGACTTGTGGGCATGCTCAGTTGTTCTAAGCTCAGATTACTAAACACGCCCCCCCAGTCTAGCAGCCAGTGAAGAGATGGCATTGCTGGTTCCCATAGAAACTCAGCTCTAGCTGTCTGCTTCAGTTTTTTTTCTCCTGAGCTCAGCTTTACCATTACAGTGCTCAAACAAAGCAGAACTTTTATCAAAGACAGTTCAGCCTGTGTCAGCCTGTATTCTTGATGAAATGTATGCTGAATAAGGGTGTGTGTGTATGCTGTTTGCAGATTTAAATGTAACTGATTATGTATCAGAGGAAAAATGGCGACCGATTGAAAGCTGCTATTTGCTTTAGGAAAACATGATGGTGCTGGCAAGCGGAAAGGATATATGCAGTACAAATGATGCCTTTTGGGTGGGGGAGACATGCCTAACTGATATACATTGTAGGAAAATGTAGTCTTTACATGTCCTTTAAACTGCTGCCATTCTTTAAATATTAATACCAAGGTCCCCAAACTTTGCAGAGCTAGTCACCAGGTAACTGCGGTTCAGCCTCCAACAGCCAATCAGATTTTACCTATTGAATTTTATTGGTTTGATGCCAGAGTTCCCAAACTTTGCAACGTCTGGTACTAGGTGACTATGTACTCAAGGTTAGCAAAAGTGGCCTGGGCTGGCAACAGCCAATCAGATTTTACCTATTGACTTTCAATGGTAAAATTCAACCTGCTGCCATTCTCACAGTATTAACACCAGGGTCAGTAGAGGACTGCATTTTTAGGTTTTAAAAAGTGGGTGGAGCCACCAACAGCCAATCAGACTTCACCTATTGAATTTCTTTGGTTTAAATTTAATGCTACCTTTCTCACACTATTTATGTCAGGGTTCCCAAACTTTGCACAGTCAGTCACTGGCTGACTGTGTATTCAGGGTTAGAACAAGTGGGTGGAGCCACCAACAGCCAATCCATTTCCACCTATTAAATTTAATTGGTTTATATTTAAGCTAATGCCATTATTTAAGTATTAATTCCAGGGTTGTTAAACTTTCCAAAGTTAGTCACTGGGTATTTGTCGTTCAAAGTTAGAAAAAAAGTGGACGGAGCCACCAACAGCCAATCACATATACTTTCAATGGTGAAGTGTAAAATGTTGTCAGTCTCACAATTTTTATGCCCCAAACTTTGCAAAGTTGGTCACTGGGGGACTGCAGTTCAAAAATAGGAAAAGTGGGTTGAGCCACTAACAGCCAATCAGATTATATCCATTGAATTTTATTGGTTTAAATTTAAAATGCTGTAATTCTCACACTATTTATGTCAGGGTGCCCACTGTCTGTCACTGAGTCAAGGTTAGAAAAAGTGGGCACACTCAACAGCCACCAATCTCAGTTTACCTATTGACTTTTATTGGTTTAAATTTAAACTACTGCCGTTCTTTAACTATTAATCCTAGGGTCCCTAAACTTTGCAGACATTTAGTCACTGGGTAACTGCAGTTCCAGGTTAGAAAAAGTAGGTGGAGTCACCAAACGCCAATCAGATGTCACTCATTGACTTTCAGTGGGGAAATTTAAGTTGCTGTCATTCAGACACTATTAAAACCAGGGTCCCCAAACTTTGCATAGTGGTTTTTACTATATAACTGTGGTCCAAGGTTAGAAAAAGTGGGCAGAGCCAACAACAGATCAGATTTCATTCAGTGACTTCACGTTTTTCAACCCAACATGAAGTTTGTTCTCAAACTTCCCTTTCTAGTTTAGTGTTGTCCTGTGCTGGTAAAAGTTGTGTGTTTTTATATCTACTATATCTACTATATCATTAACGCTGCATGGGGGTAAATATTTAAACTAAAATAGGGCTAAATGGCACAGGTTACATAGCAGATAACAGATTAGCTCTGCAAAACACCACTGTATTCTACAGGGCTTAACCGTTACCTACTATGTACCTGTGCCTTTTTTCAGCTTGAAAGGCTGCCCCTTTGGCTACAACACAGCTTATAACTACAGTAGTCTTTCCGAATCAAACACACCAGTTTTACAAGTGAAGGGCAACAGTACATTATATTTTAATTGCTTTAAATCACTTTAGTGTTACTGTTCCTTTCAGAAATAACAGAAAACATAGATTTTCTTTTCTGTTATTAAAACAACAGTCATAACGTATGTTTATTGCACTCATGTTAAATAAGGAGGGTATATTGCCCCTTTAAGAAAAAGTAAAACTTGTGTACTAAACCTGTACTTGGGTTGGTATTCTGCTCATTGAAGTGTTTGGGTTTCAGAAACCTCTGACCCCATTGCTCACTGTGTGGCCAGCTTAGTGACTTCTCATGGAATGTAAAAACCAGAAATACAATGGCTGAGTCACTTGGGTCATTGCCAGCTGCAGTTGTTGCAGACAGTGACACTAGTGACACTATCCAGTTACAGGGAGAACACTTGCGGGTATATTTATCATGCTGTGTAAAAAGCAGTCAAGCACTATCGGTGATGTTGCCCAGGGCAACCAATCAGCAATTAGATTTCAACAGTTAGAAAACCAAAGCAAAGCATCTGATTGGCTGCTATGAGCAACATCACCAGTAATGTTTTACTCCACTTGGTAAATATAGCCTGGGGTATATTTATCATGCTGTGTAAAAAGTGGAGTGAAACATTACCGGTGATGTTGCCCAGGGCAACCAATCGGCAATTTGATTCAACAGTTAAAAACCAAAGCAAAGCATCTGATTGGCTGCTATGAGCAACATCACTTGAAATGTTTTGCTCTACTTTTTCACAGCATAATAAATATACCTCCATGTAGTACTGATCTCTTTATGGGGAGCAAGTTAGAGGATGCTTAACTGTAGGATATGATCATCATAGGATTCCCGATCTAGAAATAGTGATTCCCAACTAGTGCATGCTAGCATATGGAACACTGGTACATTGAATAGTGCTGAAAGGGACTATGCTGATATTACAAAGATGGTATTTGCAATAGATCACGTAAGCATCAGCATACAGAGTATGTGTTTATAAGATTTATAAAAATAGCTGTCTGTGTTGTAGTAATAGTTTCCTAGGATAAGTATGGCCTCTGTTTAAAATCCCCTAAAAAGACTTGAAACAGCCCCAAGAATAGCATACATTTTGCGAAGCGGGGCTTCATGCTAGACTAGGAAGTTGCTAAAATGAGCTGCTTATGCTGAAGAAACCAAGACTAAATGTTATTCTGGGCATGATTTAGAGTAATTGTAGAGATAAAAAGGCTTACTTATTCTTTAACATTTTCCCTTACTTATTACAAAAACTGTCAGTTGCATAAATCTATTGTATATATTGTAATGCTATGATAAACTGGGGCTACCCAGGGCTCCCAAAACCAGCCGCTTTACCGTTAATTTTCCTGGATGAAACTTTCGTTCTCGGGTGTGAGCCCTTGCATATATTAGAGGCCATAATGTAGTGCAACTATATCTCTCTGGTTGAGATCACAATAAGGGTGCCAGTGGTTCTTGAACTTAAACAGAACAGCTTTTTTCAACTTAATGCACATAGGAGTACTTAATCATCAGTAAAGCAGGGCATAGACATATACATAGCACAGCTGTTATGGATTTAATCACAATAGTCTTCACACAATAATCTGCCCCTCAGAGTCAATCAATGCAGAACGGATTTGTTCAATAACAGTGGGTTACCCCCATCGCCAAATGGCCGATCGCCAATTCAGTCTCAGAGATTCCCGCTCAGTTTTCCAAATTGGGGAAACTGGGCAGGCAGTTTGGACAGGTGGAAATCCTAAGGCTAACTCTTTGTCCCTAGGTCTGTACCTCTTCTCTGGGCAGTAGTGTATCCCATATCCTAATCTCACTAAATCTTCTTGTTTCTTGTTGGAGCTTTAGGCTGCTCATCTAGCTCAGCCCCAAACTATTCTAGTGTGATCTATAAAAGACTGACAAGGTCTATACCTTGCCTAGGTTCCGCATCTTCCCAACCTGTCTTCTCAGGTGGGATTCCTCTCAAAATGGACATAAAGTACATGACTGCTCCAACTTCTATACTTTTACATAATGTCACCTAGTGGACAAACTATAGAACTACAATAGGTCATACTCTGACCTAGAAAAGGGGACTTCCCTTCTAGATGGAGGACCCCCTTAGCTGTCAATCATTTTACTAGTCCCCTACAATATACTTTTAAGTACATTTTTTTTAATTCTGTAAGTTATGTAGTGGCTGGCACTTGCAGAGCAGCTGCTTTCTGTTGAATGGCTGTGGATTATCTTTTGATTAGCAGAGAGAACTTCTATATATTTAAAAAAATAACTTTGATAAACCTCTTCTGCATCAGATTACATTTACGGAAGAAAAAGAGCTAGCAATCTAATAAAATTGCTGCATCATATTTCTTATAGTATACTATGCATTGTATGTGTTTTTTGTTACTGTGTTATTAAACTAACTACAAAATATTTATAACCAACATAACATCTGCCAGTGTAACAGAGCTGCAAGCAGAATAATGTGAATACTTTCTTTCCTTTTGTTATACAGGCTGGCTGTTAATTCATGTGTACCTGATGTGCCTACTAAACATTCTGCCTGCATTAGGCTACAAAGCAACAGCCTTTATCCCTAGTTTAGCTTCCCATAATGTGTCCATCTGTTTCCCAAACCCTAGCGGCAGCTTCATTCAGAATAGCAACTCCAAAGTGAATATAGCATTTCAAAATGCTTACATGTGGCTTTTCATTATTATGGATATATTCTTGGTAACTTGCTGTTACAGCTTCATGCAAAACAAAACCACCCATTAATGATTCTAAACAAATTTATATTTTTTATTGAATTTTACAGAATAGTATGTGCCCTGCTTAGTATTATCTTACAATACTTTGCTCCATTAATTTACTAGAATTAGCTAAAGATTTCTTTCCTGTCTTATTTTCCTGCTGAGTAGTATTGATTTACACGGTGGGGCTGCCATGCAGCTTAAGGTGTCTGTATTAATGTGCTAATGAGCGGATCTTTCCCAGATATGCCTTCCTTGAGGTGGGCAGTATCGCTTTGCCCTCAGGCCATACAGTTGGATCATTATTTCCGTCCTCGATTCAACAGGAAAATCAAACCTACTAAATTGACATCTGGATGATTTTTTTGTCGGAGGGCCCCGTACATGGGCGGATAAGCTGCTGACTTGGTCCATCAGCAGCTTTTATCGGCCTGTGTATGGCCACCTTAGCTCTGCATATGCATTAAGTGAGTATAAGCAGACATAAACATACAGAAAGAGGTGCTATGGAGAGGAAATACAGACGTGCTAGAAAGGAGTAAGGATCAATATGGCTGCACATAATTAAAGCTAAATTGAGAAAAGGATAGCATTTCCAAAGATGTTTGTATTGGTAAATTTGTACAGACATATTCTGAATGTAGGTCATTTGCCAAAGCCCCCTCCCCATATGTATGTCCCTGCTTGTAAGTACACATATTGTATTTTGCTTTTTGTTTGTCACTTAGTCAATGCAGTTAACACAGTATAAATATCAGAGGCATCATACAAATCCATTCTTATCAGCTTGAAAAGGGAACTTTTTCCTTTTCCCTTGAAAAGGGAACTGTTAATTGCCTAATAAAGGTATCACTTTTGTTATGTTTAGTTTCAGAATTGCTGTCCTGTAATATAACAATAACATTGTTTTAGGCTAATGGTACATGAGGAGATTTGTTGTCCGTGGGCATCAAATTTCCCCAAAATGCTTCTCCACCAGCAAAATCACAGATGGGAAAGCATATGTGGCACTTCGTTTTTTGCGGTAGCCCAAATTTAACCACAGGCAACACATCTCCCTGTGTGCAATTAGCCTTAGCTTTACTGAGAAACAACATATTTAGTGTTTAGTTTTCACTTTATTTTTGTTTTGTACTCTATATTTTTAATGACCTATATTGTAAAGCAAGCCTGCCTTATAATCCAGTGGTTTGCTGCTATGTCTATTGATTTGTTTTTTTAGATGTGACATGTGCAATTGCTCTGGGGGTTATTAGAATATGAACCAGTGGTTTGTACATTTAACAATCACATTGCCTTGTCTGTACAGCTATCCATCACATGTATGCCCATATTGTCTCATATCTAGATGTTTGGTGGTTTTTCCTGCACATCTGTCTTGTCCACCATGAAAAGGGGCCCTGGAGTGGTCCAAAATAGTAATAAACATAGAAATAAACATATATCTAAAAAGCATTTTCTTGCCATTCTTTTATATTCTGTGGAAATTCCCAACAATTATGTAATTCTAAGACATGTGGTTTGGTCACTTTTCGCTAGTGTTAAACAGTAAACTGTTTTTTTTTATTTATGTAATGCATGATCATGAAGACTTTGACGAAGTGGAAACAAGGCCTGATCCCATATACAATCAGACTGGTAAGATGTATATGTTGTTTCTTCCATAGGTTATATGTGTGTACTAGAGCAACACTTAGCACTATTTTATCTTGTTACTCGTTGGGTTATCCTTTTAGTAATGTCCATTAGTAATGCAAAACTATCAAAACAGCCATTACTATGTTATTTAATTTAACTTAATGATACTCTATCACTGCTGAGGCGGTGGTGAATTTACTGATTCATATTTGTCATTCATTTAACATTTTCCTTTACCGACCCTTTTGTGAATTACCCCCTTTAGGCAAGGGCATATATTTAGTAACCCACATTAACCAATGAAACTTAGCTTCAAACAAATGACCAGTAAATGCTACCTGTCGGTACAAACTTTACATTTAGCAAATTGGTACATTACAGAGACAAATGTTTAAAAAACACATATTTTTATATTGTTTGCCCTTGAGCTGCTATAAAATTAAATAAAGCATACAGTTTTTTAATGTTTCTTTACATAAGCTAAATGTTTTGCTAATGTTCCTAGTGCACATTATAATACCCATGATACCAGATGGTTTTATTACAGAGATCATCTTTAATCTTTCTGATTATTTTTCCTTTTGACTATTTAGACACACCGATATATAGATATATTTTAGCCCAACCAATGTAACCCAATGTTAATTTCTAAATGGATTCTGCTTTCTGACTTTGAGTGTAGCATGCAGTGAATTGCACAAAACTAAATAAAGTGGAATATGGTATCTCTGCAAAGACTTCAGGCATAGGTTAAAATCAGCTGTCTCAGGGCTCTTTCTCATACAGATAGGAAAACCTGTGTTTCTGTATTAACAGATAGCTAGGCAAACCAACCCCTCCCCCAAATAAAGAAAAAAACAGTTTTTTAAAATACAATATATGTCTGTCGACTGGCTTCTTTCAGCCGAGTACTTGTTGGGTACAAAATTATGCTTATTTCAACAAATATCTATAATGTCTGGCGTGGAATCTCCTTTGGGTGAGGTCTGTTTGTCCTATTGACAGAAATGCCAACCTGCATCTAAAGGACTCCTGAAAATTCCAGGTCAGTTCACATGTATGCATTGATGTGGTCCTCTCCTTAAGGGCCAACACAGATCCCTAATGAAAGCAGATTGAAAGCCCTGGGGGCTAAATAATGGAGTCGACCCTGATTTGGCCAACCACCTGGGTGTCCAAAGTGGGCAATGATCTGTTTGTTTGGCAGTGTCAAAAACTAGCAGATCTTACTGTGTATTTACCGGCCAAGCCGAGTAGTATTGGTGCCCAAACCAATCATGCCCCCCCTTGACTGTGCCCAAAGCATATGCCTCTTCTGTCTACCCCTGGCATGTTGCCATATTCCAAAAAAAAAATTTTTTTTTTACAAAAGTAGAACCCTGCTGTTGTTTTCTGTATTTAAAAGGTAAAACTTGCTTAAATAAAAGTGTTTTTTTTTTTGTTTTGTTTTTTTTACTACTTTCTATGTATTTCTGTTTCTATAATATGTAGCAATATACTGTATATAGGAATATACTTTATAATAAGTATGTATTAATAAGAAAAAAAAAAACATCTTTCACATAAATCTCAATGGCAGTAGGATAAACGACGCAGCAATTGTACTGCATTGTCACAGATATTCTTCCTCTTCCTTTTTTCACTTGTTAGAAAATAAATCTGTTCAGCGTTATTTTCATTCCCACTCATTTGGGCAATAAGCACAAATAAAGCAGCCTTACAAAATACAGTATTAAATGAGGCTGACAATGCATAAAACGGAACCCTCTGTGACATTTTGACTTGTCATTTACTGAGGAGTATTAAGTTCAGGGCAGCGTGACCTACAAAACACGCCTGCTCGTCTGAGCCTGTGTGAGACCTCAAGTATCAAGGAAAGCAGCAGGCAGCTGGTCGGAGGTTTCATGCAGGCTGTTTTGTTTCTCTACAGATAAAACAATGCTGGCCTCAAGATCGAAACATCATGATGCCCAAACTATGGGCACTGGAAAAGCAATTGCTGTACTGACATCCGGAGGCGATGCACAAGGTAAAATTAAAAAAAAAAGGATGTGTATTAAATGTGCGTCAGTGCAGTCTATGGGTATCTCATTGCTTTGAAATTATAAGGGCACAATGCCAGACTTCTGTGTTCTACTTCGACTCATTAACAGTTATGTTGCTATTTTTTTCATGAAGCTTTGGTCCATTTCCTATAGATTTGTCACAATGTAATCCATGGTTCTCCACATTAACAGATTCCTTGCCGGAGCATAGTATTTAACAATGAAATGGATGTATCTCCCTTATCTGGCACTGTCAGTGGTTTTTGGAAACAGAATAAAAAATGTAATAATTCAAAAACGGTTATTTTATTTTTTATTTTTATTACAACTGTGATTTGGTTACAAGGATATGCAGTGATTACGTAACTTCAGCATCTCAAGTCCTTCCCTCATCCCCTATTTTTGAAACTATAAGTTACTGTGACCTAGCTATGATATGTGATTTATAGCATTGGTATTTTATATAAATATCAACACAAGGATAGTTTTATAGCTAGTGCTACAGCTGCTGCCAGTGTATATTAACTTGTACTAGAAAGTACCACTGAATGGAAGTGATAATGAACCAACATGCTTTATTGATTAATGACTAGCAGGAGCAGGTGTATATACCCTTTGTTATGCAGCAAGGACAGAGTACACACAGGCATGAGAAGGACACTATTGCTTTAAAGGCTAAGTTTACTCCCTTTAATAGCCCATTAATTGCATTGGAACATTCATCATGTTTCTACCAGCACCTTGTAAAATTCAGTACCTGTCTTTGCTTAATTCTGTTATTTAACCCCGCAAGTACAGGCCTCATCAAATTAGGAATCCTCAATGCCCTTATTGGAGCATTATTGTAGCTTTCGCTCTCCATACATATATCAAACTTAAATGTCTATCAAATGCCTCAATTCTTGTTCACACACAGATGAAAAAATGTGCTCCTTCCTGTGGGTTAAAGTGATACTGACATTTTCCTATAAAAATACACAGGCACCACATTTTTCCACCAGAAAGTTTCCCCAGTAATGCCCCAGCCTGGTGATTGGGACAGAAAGCCATAGGCGCTTTTCTTTCTGTCACATCCTTCTGTACATCTGTTGAAGGCGCCTGAGCAAAATCTGCATTTAGGGCTGAATCGTCAGGTGGAGGTAGAATCCCTATTGTTTCTGCCTCCATATCTGACAATTCAGCTCTAAACGTCTGTGGATGTACGAACAATCTTTCCTGTGAGCAATGGGAGTAAGGTGAATGGCCACCTCAAGCTGGGGGCAATTTGGGGAAACTTGCAAAAATAATCCCTGTGCAAAATAAAGAAGTTGGTGCAACCTCACAGTACAAGTCTCTGCTACCTTTAACGTTGGCAATTAGTCGCTGTGACTGGATTTTAAAATCGCAGCAACTAAACGCTCTATCTGTCTTCGCCCTAAGTCTTACCAAACTGGAAGGGTTGTGATATGTTCTGTGGCAAGTAATACTTAACCAGTTTATAGACAACCAGCATTAGGCACTATCCCTTAGATGAGCTTAACTTTCGCGATGAGCTGGTTTTCTGCTACTGTGAACTAAACTCCCCACATGCTCGACTTCATGGAGAAGCGTGTATATCTTCCCACATTGTTATAATAATGAAGCAGTCCTTGGGCAATAAAGGCTAGCTGTATATAGACACAGTCCTTTGCTTGGGGCCTAGGTCTCTTGGGCATGGCCAGAGCATGGGTATTTTGGCTATACCTCCTGTCAGTGATGTGACTCAGGGTAACATACAAAAAAAAAAAAAAACAGTACTCTTCTTCAGGGTTTTGTAACCCTGTTTAATGAGGTACCCATGCTGATCATTTTCATTAAATTATTCCAAACCTGTCCTCGTTTCTCTTAGTTATTTTCAGTTACTTTAACACTTCCAGCAAAGGTCCAGTCATGGAGGAACATGGATCCTGCAAAGTTACCGCTGCACTATTTTCTCCAACTGTGCACCTGTTTATTTAGAAAATCAACACTGGAAGAAAGGGTGAAGAATAAAGGACTGTAAATCACTGTCTTGAAACCTTTTCTTGTTTTTACTGTCACTCACTTTAGAACAAGGTTATTAGTTCTTGAAGCTGCAATAAAACTATGACAGCTGAAAGGTTACATTCCATAAAAGGCGAATACAGATCTGTTATTATATTTTCACACTGCAATGTTATTAAACAAATGCATTGGCTGTAATCAAACAAGGAATATCATTAAAAATAAACCATTTTACTTATGCCACCAGGTAGCAGAATAATAATTTAACTTTGTACAAGTTTCATAGTATCCAATATGTCTACCATAACAGGAATGAATGCAGCTGTCAGAGCCGTGGTAAGAGTGGGAATATATACAGGCGCCAAAGTCTACTTTGTCCATGAGGTGGGTATATAAGAACTAACAGACTGCAACATTGGTATTTCCCAAAAAGTGCACTTATTCATGTTAGTTACATACTCTGGCTGGGTTTGCAGGGATACCAGGGATTGGTTGACGGAGGTGACAACATCAAAGAAGCTACATGGGAAAGTGTTTCAATGATGCTGCAGTTGGTAAGTTTAATTTGGCTTCTCTTAGTTTATTACAGCACTTTTTTTAACCCAGTGTCATCCCAGATTTCTTTTTTACCAAGTGAATTTCTACCCTAATGCTCGTAAATGAAGATGCTACACATTTATTATTATTTCTCTCTTTGTTATGAAGAAATGCATAAGAACAGCTGTTAATAGCTGAGGTGTAAAGATGTAGAGGCACTAGTAATATTTTCTAGTAATAGGAATATTATTAGCCTATTCAGCTTTGTAGAGTTGTGTTTACTAATATCTACAGTGACAGTGGCAACTGGTACAGGTATGGGATCTTTTATCTGAAATGTTTAGTACAGGCCCTGCTGAGCTGTACCTATGTGTAACTCACCAAGCAGATATTATGAGCTGGAGGCCCAGACTGGTATTCTGCAGATTCTGGCAAACGCCAGAGGGGCTGCTCTAAGGTGCCATAGAGGGGCGTATGGGTACCTCCCAACAGTCTCTATTTTAACAGCTCAGTCCACAGTGCCAGATTCTTATTGAAAAGTCCCTCATTTCGTTTTGATCTTAGACAGAACGCCAAAAAAAGATACAATGTTTCTCTTAATTAGAACACCTGCACTTAGATACAACTGTAAAAAGCTAAACAGGTCTCTTGGGGGGGAACTGAGACTTGCATCTGAAAGGGCAATTTCACCTTCATTAGCAAAACTGTACCAACACATGAAACAAGACCCCAAAACCCCCAGAAATTTGTTGAAACTTTACATAACCTTCCAAATTTTGTAGTATGGGAGTGGTATTTAGGGGGTATAGTCACAAAAATAGGATTGGTCAAAAAATGTTTATCGCTCTATGTTGGGAGGGATGTTACTTTAATATGCCATAGACCATCACTATTTAATAGGCTGGTGGGGAACTGTATGGGCCTATTTTAAATCCCAGTCATACAAGCTGATAGGAAACCATAAATGAAACATGTTCCCCTTCTTTCTACAGTATCTGAGTTTTACTAAATGTTCTAGTGATTCCTGTTGATTAAGATTTCTTCCTGGGGAGGATTTATCTTCACATTTAATATAACTTTTCAGCCAATTTTAATCTCCTCGTAGCTTTTCTTTTTTAAAATGTGCCTCAACTAGTGGGATCTGTATCCGTACTCAACAGTACCATGATTTCCATGTAAAAATACACTGAAAATGCAATTACTGGATATAAGTAGCAAATGACCAGTGAGGCTGCTTCCTGTCATACATTAAGCATTAAAAATAATTTAAACATGAATTAAACCAGGAAGTGCTTAAAAAGAAAAGGAAAGCAGTTAAACCCAATAGGATTGTTTTGCCCCAAATATGGATTCACGCAGCTTAGTTACCATCAAGTAAAAGGTACTGTTTTATCATTACAGAGGAAAAGGAATTAATTCTTAAAAATTTAGAATTATTTGCGTAAAGGACATGTCAACCCCAAAAATAACTTTCCAATACAAATGTTTTAAACATTTTCAGTGCTTTTAAAAATTTTGTAAATGTAATTGCATTTGCTGAACTCTTGGTTGTTACTTTTTAAACAATGTTGCAAAGATCAGTCTCCTCCATCAAGGCAGGTCTGTCAGTCTGCTGCCTTGTGTTACATTTAGCGTTGGACTGGCCCACAGGGATACCAGGAAAAATCCCAGTGGGCCCTCCTGTTTCTAGCCATTTGGCCTAATGCATGGTCATTACTTATTTTTCTATGGGAATAAAACAACTAAATACATAGAAGAATAGATTATAGTATATAAAGATAAAAAAGACTAAGAAAATATAGAGACTGAGTAAGAAGTGGATGAAAAATAGTTTGGAGAGTGGAAACTTGGTCTAGGTTTTCTGGTGGGCCCCTGGGGTCCCAGTCTAACTCTGGTTATATTGTTTCAAGAGTCAGAGCGCCAGGGCAGGGAATAGAAAGGACAGACACTGCTTTTAATAGCAGTTACTGTATATATACAATTAACTAAAAAACTATTACAATTGTGTAATAAATGTATATTGCAAAGTTGCTTTAGAATCTTTTTTTTCTTTTATTAGGCAAAAAATTATATTATGGGTTGACTTGTCCTTTCAAATGGAGTCTTTGGAAAAAGTCCATCCCAGAATTTGGAACCCATATCTATACTTGTGTTTTGCTTTCCTTTTTACTGAGATTAATAACATGTCTATATAAATGAAACTGATTGCTAATCAATAGTCATCAAGTGCAGTATACATTAATATTTATTGTATCAAAATAGCTGCAGAAAGGTTCTTGGAATCATTTATTTATAATTTGTATACTATATGTTCTTCTCCAGTGCCTTTTGCACTATAGTATATTGGTCTGTGCTATGGAGCTGGGCTGTTATATCTTGACATTTCCTTTGAGGTTGCCATTTGCCAAGAAAAGGGTACTTGTGCCTGGAGACTTGCCAGTTGTACTCTCTGGTTCAAAGACAAAAAATAACCTGTCGAGCTTGTGCCAAAAATACACCAGTTTAAAGTTGTAATTGGTGTCCATTTTCAAATACCATCTATAAATAAGTGATACTCTTGACCTTTGCATTTACCACTCAGTATGCGTGTATGCTTTTAGAGATCAATAATACTAAAACATAATTTAATTAAATCCCTCGAAGAAAGCTTCCCCAAGTATTATGTTTTACAAGCAACTGTTATGTTTGATGTATGCAGTTTTTATTTATCAGTAAGAACAAAAAAGAAAGCTTTAGCAAGTTTCAACCCACTGGTTAATACAGGTATGGGATCCGTTATTCAGAAACTTGTTATTCAGAAAGCTCCGAATTACGGGAAGGCCATGTCCCATAGGCTCCATTTTAATCCAATAATTTAAATGGTAAAAATGAGTTTCTTTTTCTCTGTGATAATAAAACAGCACCTTGTACTTGATCCCAACTAAGATATAATGAATCCTTATTGGAGGATAAACAATCCTACTTGGTTTATTTAATGTTTAATTATTTTAGCAGACTGAAGGCTAAAGGTATGGAGATCAAAATTATGAAAAGATCCCTTATCTGGAAATCTCCAGGTCCTGAGAATTCTGGATAACAGGTCCCATACCTGTATAACTCTTGTTCTCATTTGCCCCTTTGACTGTTAACAGTGGGAATATGGGTTACACCTATATCCCTTCCAATCAGGTTAATCCCTCACTTGCTTTGCTAAAGTGTTGTGTGTTTGCTCTTAAACATATATACATTGCTAATATCACAGCAGAGTCACCATTTACACACTGTTTCCAATACTTCCTATTCTACAAGGATTTAAAATGATCTTGAGCCAAGTCAAAATGCAACATTTAGGGCAGGTAAAGGTATCCCTTTAAATTTTACAAAAACAATTTTTATAGGTATGCAGACACAAAATTATTTTTACTCGTGTTTCTTAAAATAATGTTTAATATGGGCATTTCTTGATAGCCTGCATTTCATAATGACATATTCATTTTTTAGGGTGGGACAGTTATAGGCAGTGCAAGATGTCAAGATTTCCGAGGCCGAGAGGGTCGCCTTAAAGCAGCCTGCAATCTGGTTAAGAAAGGAATTACCAACTTGTGTGTGATTGGTGGAGATGGCAGCTTGACTGGAGCAGACACCTTTCGAACAGAGTGGAGCAACTTGCTGGCTGATTTAGTAAAAGCAGGTAATCCCACCTAATCCTAATTCATGGTTTTAGTCCAAATATAGATATTTTTTTAAGTGAATCTACTTTCTATTACTTACACAATAAATCCTAACATAAATTTACTTGCCACCCTGGCAGAAGCACAAGAGCACTAAAATGTGCAAGAACATTCCCCGTATGCATGTAACACTTGCCTGGGGGAATGGCTGTACTCTGCATCTCATACTGGAATAAAAAATCCAAAGGAGCGGGTTAGGGGATGGGTAAGAGGCAGGATGGGGGCCATTACATGCCTCCCCCACCCCCCCATCATAAATGCATCACTTGCAAATGCAGGCAATGCTGTATTCATGGGGCTAGCCTCAGGTCTTTGTGCTCCAAAACAAAGTGCAGAGAATTGCACCAATTTGTGAAAGGAGGACAGGGGCAAAATGATTTAAAAAAAAATTGCATTGCATTTTTTTTGTATTTTGTCGTCTGCCTTCTTAAAAATGATCCTGATGGTAAATGACCCCTACTATGTTATGCTGTGTTTTCAACTTGGAACCCTTGATACCTTGTCGAGCTCCAAATTGCAAGAGTATTTTAACATCTTCAAGTTTGCAATTTAGACACCCTTTAATGAAGTTGTCTAAGGGCCGTGGCAGACAGGGAGATTAGTCGCCCACGACAAATCTCCCTTGTCGCAGGCGACTAATCTCCCCGATATGCCATCCCACCAGCTTGAATGCAATTCACCGGTGGGATGGCAACTTCGGCGTCCATATGCCATCCCACTGGCGATTTACATTCTAGCCGGTGGGATGGCATGTCGGGGAGATTAGTCGCCCGCAACAAGGGAGATTTGTCACGGGCAACTAATCTCCCCCTGTCTGCCGCGGCCCTAAACCCTTATTGATTCTACCTTGTATGACACACGGAGCTAATAGTAGGAGCTACTAGTAGCAGCTACTTGTCACGGCTACTAAGGGCTCTGGCACACGGAGAGATTAGTCGCCCGCGACAAATCTCCCTGTTCGCTGGCAACTAATCTCCCCGGATTGCCATCCCACCGGCGAAAATGTAAGTCTCCGGTGGGATGGCACACGCTGCGCAGGCGATTTTGGCAGATTGCCGAAAATGCCTCGCGAGGCAACTTCGGCGATTTGCCGAAATCGCCTGTGCAGCATGTGCCATCCCACCGGTGACTTACATTTTTTCGCCGGTGGGATGGTAGTTTGGGGAGATTAGTCGCCTGTGACAAGGGAGATTTGTCGCGGGCGACTAATCTCCCTGTGTGCCAGAGCCCTAAAACAAAACTAAGACAATGCTGATCATTTCCTGATAATTGTCTCTTCATGTGTTTTAGCAGAGGCATTTCTCAGTATTGTGCCTTCACCCTAATGGCAAATAACTAGAGATTAACAAAAGTTTTGTATTCTGATCCCATTTGTATACAAGATAACAGGATTCAGATAGAAGCCTGTACTTAACCTTGAATACGAACAGTGCCTTGCCTTCTGCACACATGCATCAGTAACTTTTAACTCTAAACAGCTATGAGTTTTTCACTGATTCAGCTTTTATTATTGACAATATATTTTGTAAATGTCATCTATGAGCTTTTATAAATGAAGGAAACTATGTGTCTTTGTATAGGTAGAATTACTGCTGACGAATCCAAAAAGTCTAGTCATCTGAATATTGTTGGGTTAGTTGGATCCATTGATAATGATTTCTGTGGCACTGATATGACAATCGGTACAGACTCTGCCTTACACAGAATAATGGAAATAGTAGATGCCATCACAACCACTGCACAAAGGTAAGCGGTTACACTTTATATTGTCTTATAATACATATAAAAGAAAGCCATTAAAAAATTACAAAAATCTCACCATGGAGAAATTTTAAACTTCTATTTCTATGGCAATTCAGTGTAATGTTATTCATCAAAATGTTTTTGGGGGTCTTTATCATTATGATTTATTATGTGCACAGTGGCCTTTAACTCCTTCTCGTGAAGGCATATACTCCAACATCTGATCTATTTTACTGGAACATTTGTACAATGCTAAAGGAGAACTAAACCCTAAAAATGAATATAGCTAGAAATACTATATTTTATATATTGAATTTACTGCACCAGCCTAAAGGTTCAGCTTGTCTGTATCAGTAATGATTTGAGCCTTTACAGGTGGACCCTCTTGGATTCATTTAGAAGTGTCCATGACACTGCACATGCTCTGGGCAGCTGATGAGAAGCTAAGCTTAGGGGTTGTCACAAATTATCAAGCAGAAAATTAAGCTGGACTGTCATATAAGCTGATGTTACAGGGCTGATTATTAAATTCTGCTGCTAGTAGCACTGGTTTCAGGGCTGCCATGTTATGTGAATCTGAATTGTTTACTAATCAGCCTTATATTGTGACATTTGTATTCTATATACAGTATATTCAAGCCCTCTCTTTTCATATTCCAGTCTCTCATTCAAATAAATGCATGGTTGCTAGGGTAACTTGGACCCTAGCAACCAGATTGCTGAAACTGAAAACTGCAAAGCTGCTGAATAAAAAGCTAAATAACTCAAAAACAGCAAATAATAGAAAATATATTTTAAAGGTTAACAAACCCTTTAAGATTTAGTTCTTTAAAATTAATGTTTAATAAACCATATATATATATATATATATATATATATATATATATATATTTGGGGAATGCATTTGGGCTACACAAACAGATTGGCAAATTGTATCGGTCTAGTAAGTGCATTCCAAACAGTCTAATGTTGTACCAGTTCACCTATGCACAGGCAAATGGGAATTATTGGCCAGTCAGGTGTGCCATTTCCATTCAATTATTATGCAGTATGATCGTATAGAAGAGTGGAAATTTTCTAAAGGAGGACCGTTTGGAATTGGCGAGATTGATTGTAAGTGTGGGTCTACCATAAACCATACATTGCCTTAAACATTGAATTACAAAGCCTGAGTAAAGCAGTATCAAATTTTATGTGACCATTTGCTTATCCTGTATTTTCTTTTAGTATAAGATAACATACAAATAATATACCATTTTGATCATTTATTACTGTTTTTCAGTCACCAGAGGACCTTTGTTCTTGAAGTGATGGGTCGACACTGTGGGTATGTATTGCACTGTGGGTCATAGAAAATATACTGAATTATCCCAAGCAAAAAGTCATTGTTTCCAAGTGTTTGTTTTCTTATTTCAGTTACTACTTGATACAAGTAGATGTATCAACTTATATTGTTACCTTGGTTTGTATCACAGTACCTATTTTTTATTAGAAGCTGAGCACGTTGAATTTCTGCTTATGGCAGGGTTGAAAAGACCTTCATACATTTTCAGTCAGCAAGAACTGTAGTGTTTTGCTCCCTGACCAACTAGTAAATGCCAATAGGAAAACATCTGCTGTAAAACACCACATACTTAATGCCTCTTTATTCTATAGCTGGTAGTTTCTTTTTTCCCTCTTTCATTTTATTAAAGTAACTCTTTGTATTGTCAACCTAGTATGCCAATTTGATGCAACAGAAACTCCATGCAACTCTCTCTTTTTATAAGGTATTTGGCCTTGATAACGGCTCTTGCCTGTGGTGCTGATTGGGTTTTCATTCCAGAATCACCGCCTGAAGAGAACTGGGAAGAACATCTTTGTAGAAGGTTAAGTGAGGTAATCTAACCTGATATCTTTATTTTTAGGAGAGCGTTTTTGTGTAGTGAAATTATTAGCACTAATTAGCCCTGCAAAATTCCCATATACCAGTTGCTTACTTACTTTTACTGTTATCTAAGACTGTGATAATTGCTAGAAAGCCAAACAGCACAAGGATTTACAATAGAACAGAAAATGTAACTTCTTCATAATGGGTTATTTATGGGATGAAGGCAATTCTGTGCAGGTTCTTTTTGCTGTTACTTCCCATTAATGGCTCCCATACTTTGCTCAATCTGTGCACCCTGATTCCTCATTAGCTTTTACTTTTATGTGTTTATACTGCTTGAGGCTAAATGTTTTCAAAGGTATTTTAGTCACTATTACAACAGGATTTAAGAAATCAAGTATATTTTATGTATATATGTTTGTGCTGCAGAGATTTGTATTGTTTTAATGTGTCTTGTAGCGCCCTCTGTTGGTATAAGTGCTAACTACATATATGCTTTCAGACAAGAGGACGTGGATCACGGCTGAACATTATCATCGTTGCTGAAGGCGCAATTGATCTGAATGGCAAACCCATTACATCCGATCTAGTTAAAGATGTAAGTTGAATTCAGACTTAGTAGCAATGTAAATGGGGTATATAGTAAATAGGGACATGGGAGAAGTTTTGCCACCAAATGAATAGCACCAAAATTATAGCTACACATTATACTTAGTAGAGAACAGATGTATAGTTAAAAAGGAAAAGCTGAAACTGCCAGCTATTAATATGTCTCACTAATATAATGAGCCACCATCAACAGACTTTTTGCTACCACAATAGCACCAACCAGTGTTAGAACTATAGCCAACCATGCTAACGGATAGATTACTGTTAAGTTGGCAAGTCAACATATTAACTTTTATTGTAACTTGTAAGCTAATGCTTGTTCTGTTTACATACATATCAGTTAGTGGTAAAACGTCTGGGATATGACACAAGGGTCACTGTGCTTGGACATGTTCAGCGAGGTGGAACACCATCCGCCTTCGACAGAATTTTGGTAAGAAGAAATTGTGCTCTGTCTTTATTAATTGTTTCGCCTCATAAAATATGGCATATTACTTGGCTGTCATGTCTGGGGGAACGTAGTTAGCCTTAAATGGCAATTATATTTGTCCATTAGGGAAGCCGAATGGGTGTTGAAGCTGTGATGGCCCTGTTGGAAGGAACACCAGATACACCAGCTTGTGTGGTCAGTTTGTCTGGAAATCAAGCAATTAGACTTCCACTGATGGAATGTGTACAAGTGGTAAGAAAATTTCCATCAATCAGCATAGCAAACCAAACTAAATTCTTCAATAATGTTATAGACCAGGTAATTAACTTGTTTTTTATACTAACAGACTAAGGACGTGACACAGGCGATGACTGAGAAGAGGTTTGATGAGGCCCTTAAATTACGAGGAAGGTAAGAGCTTTGAGCAAGTGTTTTGCATTCACATGGTAATACCAATAATAATTGGTATTAATGCATCTGTTATATGTGGCTGTTTATTTGGTAATAAAAAAGCAAAGCTACATAGCTATTTTTAACTCTTGCTGTGTCAGTGCATTGAGGTATCTGGCCATTTTGTGTTTCTATGCCACAAGGCAGACCATATCGATACCATATACTTGGGTAACTCCAAACGTGCTTTTGTGCTGCTGTTAGAGATTGCATATATTATTCATTGTGGATCTTGGTATAATAGTGAGTGCAGACTGCCTATGTATGCTCAGAAGAGCTCACAAAAGATGCACCCACACACTGAAGCTGGTAAAGTGTTCAATAGCAGTGCTGACCGTAACTGTTAACAATGAATAATTTTGAAAATGCTTTACTGTGAAAGTGCAGCTTTTTGGAGTATGGAAAATTTTGCAACACTCCCATTTTATTTACGTTCTCTGCTCAAAAGGCTCCTTACACTATATATAATTTACAACCCCTTTCATTACACCTACAGTAGCTATTGATATGATTCACAGTATTAACTGTTTGCCCTGAGCTTTCCTCACCAGGGTACTGAGGCTCCAGTTACGTTTATTAATTTCCTGTTATTTATATAGCTCCAACACAGTTCTGCAGCGCTTTACAGAGATTATTCATCATTCACATCAGTCTCTGCCCTATCTCATTCACACATGCTATAGGCAATATAGTCAGGAGCCACTTAACCTGTGTGTATGTTTTTGGAGTGTGGAAGGAAACCCACACAGACACGGGAAGAACATTCCTTGCAGATAGTGTCCAGGCCAGGATTGAATTTAGGACCTCAGTACTGCAAGGCAGAAGTGCTACTCACTGAGCCACCATGCTGCCCATACTCCAAGGCAATGTAATACTTTAAGCTTACAATGTTACAATTCACTAAATTCTTTTTGTAATCATAGTATATGCATATGTGTAAAAAGTAGAAATCTGTGAATAGAATTAGACAATTATTACACCCAGTTGACTGTTAAAAGTGATCAGCTGCTTTATTTTTGCAGGAGTTTTGAAAACAACTGGAAGGTTTATAGAACCTTGGCTCATGTCAGACCTACAGCTACAAAGGTACAGAGCAGGGGATTTTAATTCTTTTTGTGTGTAAATAACTGCCGACTGTTGTTCAACATTTAGTATCTTTTAACCAGGTTATAGTGTTTGAAACTATGGTATTAATCATCATATGATGTACAATAGTTCAGATACAATCTTAGAAAGCCCCTGAAAGCAAATCTTAAAGGAATAATATCATGGGAAAATGTGTTAAAGGGGACCTGTCACCCTAAGAAATAATTCCAAATCCTTTTGAATCAGGTTAATATAGCAAAATAAACTTTACTTACACTATTTCAATTATTGAATTTATTTTCCCTTCAGTCTTGAAATTAGTAGTCACAGCCAGCAGGGCACCGCCATTTTGTGTTATTTGTGTTGTGTTATTAAGACAAGCTTTGTATTACCCCAAAATCTTATGCATTTGCCATCTAGGTGATGTATAGGAAGTGCTGAATGGACCGTTAAAGTAATTATTATTAAAAATCTGAGCTGTCAATCATATATTGCCTGCCCCTATGCCTGCGGCATAGAGGCGGGGCAGGCAACATATGATTGACAGCTCATATTTTTAAATAGATTTATAACAGGTATAGATGATTTAATTAAAAAAAGAATTTGAGTTTCATGTTTAATCTTCAAAGGGCTTTTATTATACAACTTTTTATATGTGGGTGACAGGTCCCCTTTAATAGAGCTTCTCCAGCAAAATCCTGCATTGAAACCATTTTGTGCAAACAGATTTTTTTATATTTCATTTTGAAATTTCACATGGGGCTAGCCATATTCGTAATTTCCCGGGGTGCTGCAGCCATGTGACTTGTGCTCTAATAAACTTCAGTCACACTTTACCACTGCACTGCAAGTTGAAGTGATATCACCCCCTTCCTTTCCCCCCATCAACCAATCAGCATAACAATGGGAAGCAGGTCTGGACTGGGATTCAAAATAGGCCCTGGCGTTCCAGGTACACAGAGGCCCAAACAGCCCCACCAACCCAATAAATAGTGACTGTCTGTGGCATCTTACAGCAGCCCCTTTGACATTTGCCAGAACTCACAGATTGCCAGTCTGGGCCTGATGGGAAGGAAGCAATTTAGCACCTACCTGACACCTGTATTGCTAAAAGTGGTAGATATTAAAATAGCACTCAATAGTAAAACTCCTCCAGTTACATGGGAGCAGGAGAAACAATAGGTTACCTGAAAGCAGTTCTAATGTGTAGCGCTGGCTCCTTCTGAAAGCTCAGACTCAGGCACAATATTACAGCTAAAAAAATACATTTGTTGGTTCAAGAATAACATTTTAAATGGTAGAGTGAATTATTTGCCATGTAAACAGTGTAATTTTATACACAGGCTTTTTAGTTTGGCACCGTAGCTGTGTGTTAAGGTCCCCATACACTGTAAGATCCGCTCGCTTGGCGAGATCGCCAAGCGAGCGGATCTTCCCCCGATATCCCCACCTACGGGTGGGCGATATCGGGGAGCCAGATGCTTTAAAAAAAAAAAATAATCCGATCGTTTGGCCCTGGGGCCAAACGATCGGATTATATTGCGGCAGATGGGCAGTCGGTTCGGGGACCGCATCAACGAGCTGATGCGGTCCCCGATCCGACCAGATTTTCTAACCTGCCCGATCGAGATCTGGACGATTTGAGGCCAGATATCGGTCGGGCAGGCTAGTCGGGAGTGCCCATACACGGACCGATTAGCTGCCGAATCGGTCCAAGGGACCGATATCGGCAGCTACTATCGGCCCGTGTATGGGGACCTTAAGGAAGCTGTTACTTCTAAGAAGTATTCATTCTCAATCTATGTTATGTTCCCTTTATAGAGTGGGTATAATCTGGCTATTCTGAATGTTGGAGCACCCGCAGCAGGCATGAATGCAGCAGTGAGGTCCACAGTGAGAATTGGCATTATTCAAGGTCACACAATGTTTGCTGTTCATGATGGATTTGAGGGGCTTGCAAAAGGACAGGTACATTGGTATTTTAAATAGTTTCTTCCTCTTCTATGACTGATATCTTACTATGCCTGTAGAATTTGTAAAGCCCTTGTAATTGAAATAGTTCATATAGTGTTCCCTTCAATGACAGCTTGAAGAAATTGGATGGAGCGGTGTTGGTGGATGGACTGGACAAGGAGGATCACGTCTTGGCACTAAGAGGTAAATTATATTGTGCTCTTTTGGGTGTATTTTCATTATCTTGAATCAGCCATATTGCCATATCTAGTTATTGCTGTACATAGGTCTCTCTGTTGCACCTTTCTTCCTGTTATATTTGTACTAGGAATGGGCAGGAGCTGCAAAGTACTGACCAGAGCAGCACTAATAATCTTATTATCTTTCACCATTAGTTACAGATGTAGTAGCATAAGACCACTGCCCCATAAGTACTAAAGGCAAAGGAACCCCTCTTAGAAGTATCCAGATTTTGCCCCTTAGTCAGCCCATAGTACTATGGGCCACTTTGCCAAGGCAACAGAGGCGTAACTGCATAGGAACCATCCCTGCAGGTTGCTGGAGGACCCAGGAGTGTAAGGCCCTAAATAAAAAGCAATGTTAATATGCCTTGTCAGAATGGGTTGACTGAATTAGCTATGGGGCCAAGTAACATCATCAGCAACATAATTACACCACTGCAAGGCCTTGCAGTGGTGATATCACACAGCAGTTGCACTGTACCTAATGAAAGGGAGGATAGGGGAAGGAAGTATTAAATAAAGTAGCTATGGAGGATCACCTCCAGCCATTTGCATATCTTTGCTCACCTTATAGTGCTTACTGGAGGTTAGACCCTGAAATCATAAAACTAATAAAATACATATTTTCCATCCTATATAATCTTGTTGCTGACTAATGAATTTTACTCACCTGTCTTCATCGTTGGCTTCACAGCAGCTTTTTGATCTGTGCCTTTAAATATCTGAGTTAAGGTAGAAATTTGCCCATACTATCTTGCTAAATTCAGTGATATGACTGGTAACCCCTTCATGACTATAATAATAATAAAAAACATATTAGGGCTGGTGTCATTTGTCACTGCAGAATGAATAGCGTTGACTTGTAATGACTGTATGCCGGTCACTCCTAAAGAACATAGAAAGGAATGAACCCTGTTACTGTGATTACTGCTAATTATCTATTGTCTAAAATTATCTAATGTTTTTGACACAGGACTCTGCCCAAGAAATACTTTGAAGACATCAGTAATACCATAAGCAACTATAATATACATGGGCTGATCATTATAGGCGGTTTTGAGGTAAGTCATAATTTGCTTTCTTAAAAATTAATTTTATCCTATTCCATGCCCAAGATAAGGGAAAGTAAAGGGCCAGTAACCTAAAACCGTAAAATACATATTTTACACTTAAGCTTTGTAAGGGCAGAGATTCTTGTTGAGCATGATTGCCAGACTGGCTGGTGATTGGTACACTGGTAACCAAACATTAGCCATTAAAGGTTGGTCATTTAGCAGTTTCCAGATGTATCTGGGGACCCATTTATCCAATTGGCTGATGATTGTATATGCATGCCTGTATGATCATTTCTCAAATAAATCTACCAGCATGTAATAATGAAGAGAGTATGTTCACGCTAATAGCATTCACAAACGTGAAAGAGATGTAAAACTACTTTGAACAGATTAAACAGTAGAGTTGAGTAGAATTATTCAGTCATTCTTAAATATCAAGGAGAAGATATATTAAGTATCACTAGATGTGACAATTCGTGTGTTCATGATACTGTTTGCAATTTTTAGGCATTTACAGGCAGCTTGGAACTGATGGAAGGGCGTTGCAAGTATGAAGAACTATGCATACCCATTGTTGTTATCCCCGCCACTGTGTCAAACAATGTTCCTGGATCTGATTTCAGTATTGGTGCAGATACGGCTCTTAACACAATTACAGTTGTAAGTACTTCTCACTTTTACAATATACCTGGGTTTCCCTCTAAATGTTTACCTCTTGAACATACATATAATAAGAATTGCTTATATTGCATTTATAATTAATAAATAGAAAATGCAAGGGTATAGCTTATGTCTACTTTCTTATGTCTTTCTTTTGCAATCCCAATTGGGCTGCTGTTAAATTTGAGCGGAGGTAGTCTGTCTTTCTTCTGCCAAAGCATAGAGTATGCCATGTTTCTGTGCTTACTCATGGTAAAGAGAGAGACAATAATGAATTGTAGCTTAGCCCTTCTATTAATAGGATATGTTCTCCTGGCAGTTCACATTATCTGCTGGGTGAAACACCCCTTTCTGCCAGCTTTGTTTCATTTGTGTGAGTGGCACATTGTAATCTATGGCTAAGCCACGCATGGCTGTTTCTTTGCTTGTGTTTAAACATAGGAGGAGAAACATCTGATAAGCTCTCATCTGCTCCTTATGTTTCTACACTGATACTATTGCATCTGCCTGTGTACACACACAAAGTTGATTTTGTTGCAGAAATGCGGAAGTAAGCATTTTTGTGCTGAAATCCATTCCATGTGTTAGACACAGGCTGAGACGGTGCCTGCAAGTGCAGATACATTTAGGAGCAGATAAAAATGTATTGGCCGTTTCTCCACCTGAGCTTAAATGCAAGATGAAAAACGCCCACATCTAGCATTAGCCTAAGGCTGTCCATTCCTTGCTTATATTAGGTACATGGCTATTGACCAATAAACAGATAACGCTTAATATAAATGGGTAATTGTGCAGTTCTGCTTGATAACTTAAATTCTGTAGAATAATTTTTAAACCGCTTATATATTTTCTGCTCTGGCACACAGGGAGATTAGTCGCCTGCGACAAAACTCCCTGTTCGCAGGCGACTAATCTCCCCGAGTTGCCTTCACCTGCCATCCGACCGGCGAAAATGTAAGTCGGCGGTGGGATGTCACACGCGGTGGTGTGATTTTGCGCAAATCGCCGAAAAAGCCTCGCGAGTCTTTTTCAGAGATTTCCCGAAATCGCGCCGCCGCGTGTGCCATCCCACCGGCGGCTTACATTGTCGCCGGTGGGATGGCAGGTGAAGGCAACTCGGGGAGATTAGTCGCCTGCAAACAGGGAGATTTGTCGCGGGCGACTAATCTCCCCGTGTGCCAGAGCCCTTATACTTGCATTTAAAACCCCAAAGTGAGTACATGTAGATAACAACTCACATGCCCCTTTGCTTGCCTATGCATTTAGAACAACTTAATAACATAGGTACAGCCTATCATGTTTTTGTAAACTTTGTCCCTTTAGTTTTTTGGGTATCCCTGGCCTTAGTGCAGACATGAAGTATCCTTAATTAAACTGCTTTTCTTCTCTGTTGTTATCAAAAAGCAGAAAGACCAGCAGCATTTCATATTGAGTAAGCTAGGGGTTAAGTCAGTTGGTTACGTTTGTCCACAGATACCTGTTTCAACATTTCCTTCTTGCATTGTTACCCATTTGCTGGCTAGCTGGAGGCTAATGTGGCATGGCTAGTATGACATGTTCTTTTCATAGGTGCATCCTAGATCCATTGCCTCCCATCTGTGGTTCTGCCACTACAGCAACAGCAGGTTGCTAAAACATTTAACACGTATGAAATCGTGAGCATTGCAGTTATGTAATAGAAATATAATACACTTATAATCTGTAAAATATATTCTTCTAAACACTGCTTAGTGAAGTCATAAGTTAAAATAGGTGCTTAGTGATGTCATTGAAATTTGTGCATCATAAAAACATAACAAACGCCCTGTTTTAAATACAAGAATGCTTCAAATCCCATGTCTTGTGCAAATGACTAGCCTAAATATTGATTTGGACCTTTATATATGGTCATGGAACTCCTTGGACAGTAACCTTAAGTTTTACACAGAGAGTACATTATTCCTCATATATTTACCCCTTCCTGCCCTAGCATTGCTAACTAGAGTTCCTGCAAGATTGTTTATAAAATTTAAAAAAAAAAGTCTAATAACAAACAAACATGTTAAAATTGATGTCTTTTTTTCCCCCACCACAGACCTGCGATCGAATCAAGCAGTCTGCCGCAGGCACTAAGCGAAGAGTCTTTATCATTGAGACAATGGGAGGTTACTGTGGTTATCTGGCTACAATGGCAGGATTTGCTGCCGGTGCTGACGCAGCTTATATTTATGAAGAACAATTCAGCATACATGATTTACAAGTAAGGGCATCAAAAATAATGCTTTGATAATCAGAGAGTGTGAGATGTTTAAGGAACTACATTCATCAGGCTGGGGGTGTTTTCCTTTCCCTTCCATACTCTTCTACTCGGAAAGGTGTTATGGGAAGACACCGCAGGGAGTGGTATTTACCTATGTATTTAGTAATTTACCTGCACCACAGTATGGAGATGGCTGTTCCATGTTAGCCATAGTAAATAACTACTAGTTAGGACTACCTGCAGCTGTTGTCAGTATAAAATACTGTTGTCAGTATAAAATGTGAACGTTCATGCATACCCCTTGTAATAGAATGTTTATGGTTCAGCAGATGCTACTGTAGTAATGGTGAAATAAAGTCTGGGATTACAGTTAAATCAGTAGTAAAGAATCATAATAGCTCTCTGGACTATATACCTTATTATTTACAATGCATTTTTCCTACACTGTTGCTTATATTCTGGATCTCCCCAATCCCTTCCCTATCCACTTGGTTATCAGCCCTTTTATGTTCTACCTTACCTGCACTGACTGTCAGGTTGGTCAGACATATGGCAGCAGTGGCGCTCACAGAACTGATTTTACAGCTAAAATAGTAGGCTGCAGGGTTCTGGATTATGAGAGAGTGTTTGTTTAATCCAAAAGGGTTATTATCAATATTTTTCCTGACTATTATTATTGTAACAGATTAATGTTGAGCACCTTACAGAAAAAATGAAGACCACAGTAAAACGAGGTTTAATACTGAGGTATGTTATCTTTTAAAGGACAAGTAAAGTGAAAAATTCTGAGCATTTGTTAGGCTCCCCCTGTAGGTATATATAAATTTACTAATCAGTATTTTTCTTTCTGTGTTAAAGGAATGAGAGGTGCAATGACAATTATTCAACAGATTTTATATTTAATTTGTATTCTGAAGAAGGAAAAGGTGTTTTTGACTGCAGGAAGAATGTCCTTGGTCACATGCAGCAGGTAAGAGATGTATATTTATGGCAAGTGCTGTATAGGAAGTTACAGGGGCACAAGTTTAGAACTTTTGGGTAATGTAATCTTAGGGCTGTGACAGACGGGGAGATTAGTCGCCGCGCGACAAATCTCCCTTGTCGAAGGCGACTCATCTCCCTGAAATGCCATCACACTGGCTAGAATGTAAATAGCTGGTGGGCTGGCATACGTGGCGCCAAAATCGCCGAAGTTTCCTCTTAAGGCATCTCTGCGCTGGTGGGATGGCATTTTGGGGAAATTAGTTGCCCGCGACAAGTCTCCCCGTCTGTCACAGCCCAAACAAACACCCAGGACTATTTGGGAGCAGTATATATTTAAAGCAGCAAAGGGAATAGGAGATAAGTAATATATAGTATGTAGTATATAATATCTACAAATCACCCACAAAGTGGCTGTAATTACAAGTGTCCATATTAGAATACCAGTGTGAAATATATCCGCTTCCTTTTCAAGAAGGTTCAGCAGAATTCGCTACGCAAAGTGAACTTCCAAAATAAGCCACTCGTAGACATGGCAGTCATGAGTAACAGCTATCGGTACAAAGCTTTGCATAGCACTGTGTATTTTAGTTTTAAGTTGGAGAAAATAATTATTTCTTATCAATGCAGAGACTGACTCTTAACGTTAAAAAAAGCTTTATTTTATAATGTGCTTATGGTGCAGGTTTACATCCATAAATGGGTACAATCTATGGTTCAGAGTTCTGTTCTATGGTATGGGAAAAGTACATTGCCAAATTGTTCCTAGAGTAGCGTGGAGCACTGGCAAGGAAAGGAATAAACGGGCTGGACACACACACAGAGTTTATGGCTTATATTAAGTACACGATAATAACATCCGCAATCAGACCAATCGCATCGCATGAACAAGAGACTTTTTATATTAACCAAAAGCAAATTTTTTAAATTTTTTTATAGGGCGGAACCCCTACTCCCTTTGATCGAAACTTTGGCACAAAAATGGGTGCAAAGGCCGTCCTTTGGATGACAGGGAAAGTGAAGGAATGCTCTAGACATGGTATTTATATTGATAGAAAACTTCCTCTGAAATCATGTGGCTTATCCCAGAATACCGAACAATTAAACTTTTTTCAATCTTGCAGGCCGCATTTTCGCTAACACACCAGACTCGGCTTGTTTGCTGGGAATGCGCAAGCGAAGTCTTGTTTTCCAGCCTCTGGTTGAACTGAAGGAGCAGACTGATTTTGAGTAAGTTACTCTACACTTGCACCATGATCGCTCTTAACGCTTGGTAGCCCTTTATAAGCTATTTTGTGTGCAACATTCTCTTCATATAGCATTTATGGGCTCATTTATCAGTTTTCCAGTTTGTGAATTCAAGTTTGTTTTTCTAAATCGAAGAAACTCGCTCACTTAGTTATTAATACGGAAAACTTGTTCTAATAAGAAAACTTCAATACCTTGAGTTTTTCGAGTTTGCAAATATGGCTTGATTTGGCATAGGACAACTCCCATTGACTGCTATAGAAACTCATAGAAATTTTTATGTTTGGGCACACAGGGAATTTAACACCCAAAAGCATAGGGCCCTTGGGAAAAAAAACAGTGACAAAACTGTAAAGGGAATGTTATACTATATAGAATTCCATAAGCTAAAAATCCCTTACATTGGGTTTTTGAACCATCTTCCGCAGAAGCTGCCTATACACAGGCAGATCATGTCAGCCAATCAACTGATTAGCTGCTTGGAAGTATTCTTTTGAATCTGTTAAAAGGTTGGGAACTGTCCCACAGATTTTCAGTTGAACTGAGATGAGATGTTTGACTGGACCATTGCCGGACACATTCACCTTTTTGTCCTTACTCAGTGTTACTTGTGTTTGGGATAGGTGTCCTGCTTACAGATGAACTTTTGCACAGACTGTAGATTCTTTTTTCCTGTGTATTTTGCACAGTTGTTTTTTTTTTCTTTTTTAGAATTTTGGGAAATTATCATTGCCTTTGCCTTGTGTAAACATGTTTTTTCCAGCTGGGTCACTCTTATACTTTTTGGCAAACTCCAGACTTTCTGTGACATTTCTTCTTGAGCAATTGCTCCTTTTATGCCATCCTCTTTATGCAGAGCTCTTTATACCTACAGTGAAGAATGGCAGTGGTAGCTGTATGTAGTGAATGACTGGATTCTTATACAAGCATCATATTGAGATTTCTTTATATTTCATTCATTTGTCCATGTATATTGGCTCAGGTAACTCAGGTGTAGGAGTTTTGCTATGTACTAAAAATATCTGCCAAACTCTGCTTCATTTTTAGACATCGTCTCCCCAAAGAGCAGTGGTGGCTGAAACTCCGCCCCATCCTGAAAATTCTCGCAAAATATAATATCAGCCTGGACACATCTGAACACGCACATATGGAACACATTACCCGCAAGACATCTCCTCCAGCCCATATCTAGTGCTGGTGCCCCAAGCTTGAAGGTGCTGCCTGTTACAGCTAAAGATGGAAGGGTACATACGAAACCCCCGAATGGTGTGTTTTCAGCATGCAGTGAACTTATTTTGCTATTTGCTAAAACGTTAATTATTGAGATGTTTGCTTTGTAATGTAGATGAGAGATTGAATATAAATCAGTTAAAGGTGCTGTTCTTAGCACTCACTTGCCAAGAATGAACTGTGGTGCCAAATAAAGTATTCTGGGACTACTGACCTGACAGTACTGATACTACTGCTAGCATAGTACTGTATGGTACTACTGACCTGACTAAAACCTGCACATTAACCTATGTAACCAGCCAAATCAGAGTCTCTATCAAATTGCACAATAAACATGTACATTAACCTATGTAACCAGCCAAAATCAGAGTTTCTATCAAACTGCACAATAAACGTGAACATTAACCTATGTAACCAACCAAATCAGAGTCTCTTTCAAACTGCACAATAAACGTGTACATTAACCTGTGTAACCAACCAAATCAGAGTCTCTATCAAACTGCACAATAAACGTGTACATTAACCTATGTAACCAACCAAATCAGAGTCTCTATCAAACTGCACAATAAACATGTACATTAACCTATGTAACCAGCCAAATCAGAGTCTCTATCAAACTGCACAATAAACATGTAAATTAACCTATGTAACCAGGCAGATCAGAGTCTCTATCAAACTGCACAATAAACATGTAAATTAACCTATGTAACCAGGCAGATCAGAGTTTCTATCAAACTGCTGCCATACACTTCTTCAGCTGGTTGTGATATACCAGCAGTAGCTTGGATTTTGGGGTAATATATCTAAACGCATTCTCAAATGGATTGTGCCACACCACTGTACTGCATTCAAGTATAAAACAAAATTAAACATTTATTATAAATGTCAGTTTCATCCTTAAACAGGCACGAAATACTGTATTATTAATGGATAACTGTATTAAAAAATATTGCAATTAAAACCATTAAAACAAAACAATGGTGTTGTGTTTGGGTTTTTAACACTGGAGAACAGAGAGTTTTGGGTTGCAGGTCAGGTCATGTGGGTGGGAGGAGTGGCTAGTTAAAATTACCCAAAACTAAAGTGAGAGATGAGGCCGAAGACCGAGTGCTTTTATACAGGTCATGGAACATGGAGGTAACTTCCTCATATTTTTCAACACAGGCTACATTATTTATTATAAACTACAAGTTTCAGTGAGTCTGTGATAGGAATTACAACACTAAGCACCAATTATAACTGATGACATTACTAAGCACTTTTTATAAGGATATAATTTACAGGATATTCATGGCTCTTGTGTAAAATATATGTGTGTGTGTGTGTGTATATATATATGGACATTTCCAATTACATAATTAGACCTATAGATCACCTAACTGGTAGTTAAAATAACCCAAAACTAAAGTACTCATTAGGCCAATGCTAAGTGCTTTTAGTGGTGGTCATGTACTCATTTAGTCCTTTTTGAACAAATTGTGTATTGAGGGTATAACATCGTGAACAAGGTCCAAGACCAGGACCGAAACGTTGATGTAATAAATATGTAACTATCTACAATAAAGTATTGAAAATTGGAGTGCGCATAACTCATGGAGTATTGTATACATGGAACAACCAGATGCAGCACCCATTAAGACTACCAGACACGTGAACAAGGAGGGAGTGCGGACCGATTGTGAATATATATGTGTATATATATATATATATATATATATATATATATATAATATATAACAACGAAGGACTCCGCACAGGACTTTAGAAAAAATCAAAAAAATCTTTAATCTGCAGATATCAACGTTGGATAGATTTTGTGCAATGTGTTCACAATAAAGTATATTCCAGTCTTGGAATATTGTGCATAATAAATTTGGCTGTGCACCACGCTATACACAAATTTTTGCATTAGAGTGCAGACACTCCAAGGACTGATAAATATATATAATATGTGTGTGTGTAGATTTACCTCTGGTTTTGGGCTTTTAAGGGTAGGGGGCAGCAAATAGGCATTATCCCTAAATCTCATTTAGGCTGAGACTCTGCAACTGCTCCAGAACCTCCCAGGGTAGAGTAGAGAGTGGGGAAAGCACTGCAGTTTGCCTTATGTTATTGGCATTTAAAGATCCTTTCTTGTTGCTGTAACCATGGCCGATATATGGTGGCCTCCCAACAGGCTGTCTGACAGGTATGTGGCCAGCAGTATGTATTTGAGGCCCTTTTTACCCCTTTCATCTTTTATTCCAAAAGTGTCATCAGTACAAAATGTCATTTGTTTTAGTTTGGCCTCTTGTTTGGAGTAGAAGGTTGTCTCACTTGATCTACTGAGGGCACTCTCTATTAATTTGCTGTCTTCTGGGCACAGAGCTGTCTGACTGAGAGCTCTTGTATAGCTGTAGAGTGGCTTCTCGGTCTGGCTTTAATAATATGTTGATTTTTAAAAGTTAAATGTTTTTCTCTCCACTGTTATATTCTTAAAGGAATACTGTCGTGGGAAACATGTTTTTTTCAAAACACATCAGTTAATAGAGCTTCTCCAGCAGAATCCTGCATTGAAATCCATTTTTCAAAAACACAGATTTTTTTATATTTAACTGTGAAATTTCACATGGGGCTAGCCATATTCTACTGTATATTTCCCAGGGTGCCACATCCATGTGACCTGATAAACTTAAGTCACGCTTTACGGCTGAGCTGCAAGTTGGAGTGATATCACCTCCCCCCCCAATAGCCGATCAGCAGAACAATGAGAAGAATAGCATAGTAAGAAATCCAAGTCTGGCTTGGGACTCCTCCAGTTACATGGAAGTATGAGAAACAATAGGCTACCTGAAAGCAGTTCTAATGTGTAGTGCTGGCTCCTTCTGAAAGCTCTGACTCAGGCACAATGCACTGAGATGGCGCCCAGCGCCAGGAACAAAACTTCGGTGCGGCGGGGTAGCATGCAGTCCCTAAATTTTGGCCGCCCTAGGCCCGGGCCTTTGTGGTCTTGTCACAAATCCAGGCCTGATAGCGCCTATACACCAATATTACAACTAAAAAGTATACATTTGTTGTTTCAAAAATAAAATTTTAAATGGTAGAGTAAATTATTTACTAGGTAAACAGTGAAATTTAGAAATACAATTTATACCATAATAATCATGACAGAATCCCTTTAAGAAGGTTTGGGTGAGGGTGGCCCTAAAAGATTTTGCCCCAGGGCCCAGCAGCACCTAGTTACAGCAGTGCAGAGATTTCCAGAGTTCACTTGCCTAACCAGAACACAGAAGAACATAGCAGAACTGTTTAGCAGAGGCCAGGTATTCTGTGTGTGTTCTGCACCAGTGGCTCTTTCTATGCTTTGTCACTGCTAATTCATTTGTTCAAGCCTCTGTGCTAAACAATGATTACTTTGCAAATTTTGTAGTTAGACTAGCTTGGCAAGATTTTCAATTCCCCTGTCCATGACACTGCATCCCATGTATACGTGAGTTTCAAGTGAATTTGCTACTACAGTTAGTTATAGGTTGCAATAAGAATCTCTTAGAAGCTCCTAAAAGTCTAAACCTCCTTTGTAATAGAAGGCAAGATCAGTAACCCATAGCAACCATTAAGAAGCTTGCTTTTAAACAGTTGACCAGTAAATGCTAGCTGCTGATTGGTTGCTGTGGGTTACTGCACTCCAAAGTAAAGGTGGCCAAACACAGGCAGATATAAGTCGCCATTTTGGGTCCTTTAGACCGACTTGGCATTTTATCTGCATGTTTACTGTATGTGAACCCCAAACTGGTCGATAGATGGTCAAAAATAGGGCAGATGTCAATCTTATTTTCCTGTTGGATCGAGGACCACATCAGCTCATTGATATGGTACAGGTATAGGACCCGTTATCCAGAATGCTCAGGACCTGGTGTTTTTCGGATAAGGGAACGTAATTTGGATCTACTACCTTAAGTCTGATTAAAAAATTATTTAAAGGGTAATTAAACCCAATAGGATTGTTTTGGTTCCAATAAGGACTAATTATATCTTAGTTGGGATCAAGTACAAGGTACTGTTTTATTATTACAGAGAAAAAGGAAATCATTTATAAAAATGTGAATTATTTGATTAAAATGGAGTCTATGGGAGATGGCCTCTCCGTAATTCGGAACTTTCTGAATAATGGGTTTCCGGATAAGGGGTCCGATACCTGTACTTGCTCCGACAGCTCCAATCTCCTACATTGTAATGTGATTGTTTGGCCCTAGGGCCAACCAATAAGATTAGAACCATATCACCCACCTTAGGTGGGCATAGCAGGGGCAAGATTCACCTTTAGTTAAGCTCACTTATCAATACTGAACAAATCTGCACCTGGTCAGCAACCTGTTTTAACCAAGCAAATGTTGCAGCTGGCTGGAAAAAGCTAATCATTGATTGGTTGCTATGGGCTTACTGTCCTAATGAGCCTCGGTTCTCTGGTACCTGTCACATTTAGTTCACATGTTCAGTTCCCACATTCACCTGGCCTTTCCGACTAGCATTGGTTTTGCCACAGGAGTGGAAAGTGAAGAAGCCGGAGGAGGAAGCAATAACATGTTGGGTCTGTAATACAGGTATCACAGGAATAAGGAAGAAAATCACAGTTCATTTGATTGACTTGATAATACACAAGCCATTAATATCCTCTAAATTATATTCATCTTAATGGAGCTTTGTGACGTAATTGGAGTCACGAATGAATTGGATTTCCACCTCTTCTTCTTCACTGGTCCAGAGGGGGGGCAGAGTGGGTTGATGGATGGGGCTGATGATGTCATGGCGGACCAGTGATGTTTTAGGGTTATGATATGATAGGGGGCCTGTTATTGGTCACATTGTGCATCAGTCAATAGGAAAGTCCTGTCTGGGTTTCAGAATTCTGAATCTGGGCAGGCGGTTTGAACTGGATAGCCCGTGTAAAAACGTAACTGTCCATTTCAAAACCAGACAGGTGACACTCTATTACTGAAACTCACATAAAATATGAGGATATATGGCCTTCAGCTGTTTTATGGTGATGGAAGCCCTTGATGACTTCTAATATCCTTATATTTCACAATAGGGGGTACATGATTAGTATATTTCATATATATATTCTAAATGTCAGTAAAACCTCTAGGTCCATGAAAATGGATGTCTCTTCCTCCCAGTATGTGAAGGTTGGTCATTTACTTTGACACTGGACAAGACTAAAGGGTGCAAAAGCACTTGCAACTTGTCCTGCTTTTTAATGTTCAGGCCCAAGAGAAATGAACATTCTGCTAGTGTAAACATGTTGCCTCGATGGTGTTGATGCTACCGTTTTGCGTCTCTAACATTTTCTGTATAATGTATCAAGCAATGCAGAACAATGAGGCGGTAGCAGCAGGCTCAGATTCCAGTTCCCCTCTGTAGCATGAGTCACTCTGTGTTTGCTGAGAAGCCATTAACCTGGGAACATAGTCCACAACAAAACCAAACATGAATCCAGCATTATGCTCCAATACTCTCACAGCTACAATTTTCATTTTAATTGTAGAATTCAAAGATTCATTTTATGTAAAAAAAAATCTCCAGACTCTTTCCAATGTAATTCTGCCAATCAAGTCTTCCTTATAACATGGTGCAGTTATAACAAATTTATTTGTAAAAGGGATATTGGGAATTCACACTGGCGCCTTGTCTTAAAACATCAGTTAATGAATGACAATCCTTGCCAATTATTAAGATAAGGTTCTTGCAATCAGTGTATAAATACAAAACGGTTTATTTTTCCACATGGGTGCTTACATGCACAAGAGCATTTGCCAACAGCTTTCAACAGGGCAAGAGTTAAGGTTAGGCAAGTGAGAAACATGCCTGGAGTAGTGAATGGTGGGGACAGTGAGCATACAGACATAGTGGCAGGTAGTGGGCAGTGAGGGAGGAGGAGAGCCCTCTGAAGCAAGTGGGGAAGGGGTTATGTGGGGGGGGGGTTAGACATGGCACCAGGCCAAGTAGTTAGTGATACGTGGGTCAGTCCAAAACATACAGTTACTTGCAGGGCTGGGTTAGGGTCAGGCGTGGGTTGACTTTGTCAACCCCCACATCCTTTCAAGTAATGTTACCTTGGGCACCAATATTACTTGGCAGCCAATCAGGTCTGTGCCAGCATTTTATAAGTAAGTGAATATGATGCTAAAAAGTGGATGGCTCATGTACACAGCTCACCAATTTAGCTGATTTCTGAGCATGCTCTGTACCTGTGAGAGGTACCCCTTTACAAGACACAGAACATTCCACAAACTGGTGCCCAGTACCAGATGGCCAACAGGAAGCTGAGAAGAAAATTTAAAAATCCAACCAACTATTCTTGGCATTCAATTAGGAGGTCTACCTTACCCATGCTGAATAACACCACACCACATTATAAAACCTAAAGCCTTTTCATACTGTTGCTCAAGTGTTAAACAGGATGGGCCTAGGTAAAATCCTTATCAAATACTCAACCAGGATGGGTGCTCAGTCCAGAAGGTTTAGGATAGAAAATGGCACCCCTATTCATACTTTCACCATTTTGCCATTTAAACTATTTCTTTTTGCTAGGCTAAGTTTCAGTTTGTAGTAGTAGTAATTATTTGGGCCCTGTAAGAGGGGACTTTTTGTCACCCATGCTTAATCACCTCCAGCCATGCTAGGGAATGGCCAGGAAATCCTTATCCTCTGCCTGTCCAGTCGTCAGTGCAGCTCCCTCCTTTCTAATATTAGCAGTATGAGCAGGGATGAGGTGTAAATTGTTAGGCATAACTCAGTCTAGGGGAGCACACAATCAAAATCCCACCTTTGTGTGGTTAGCATTAACAGCTACTCACTTTTTTATATTTTGTACATAAAGAACATTATCTATATGTGTGTCTGCATGTATATATATGGAGTTTCATGACCATATAAAAGCACAAGACCAAAGGCAAAGGCCAAGTGGTTTTATACAGGTCATGGAACTCCAAGGTAACTTCTAATATCCTCATATTTTACAACAGGGGTTGGATGACATCACTAAGCTCCATTTATAAGGATATAATTTACAGGATATTAATGGCTCTTGATTATTAATATATATTTGTTGTTATTCTATGACCAGTGCTGTATTCTAGGGAACAGCAAGTCAAATGTTATTCTTGAGTTCTATTTGGGTCACAATTTTGATCATTTGGATTTTATTCCCCGGTCCTTTAATTCTATAAGAGGAAATTATTCCATAACCTCTCAACATAGGGTTTTTTTTTGAAAAGATTAAAAAATGGTATCCAGCTGTGACACCCAATATAGCTGCATGTGGGTCTTTCTGATACAATAGCAAATGGTGATGACCTTATGTTATGTAATGTGATATTTCCAGGGTTAAGTCAATAACAGAATGCTAATGTTAGTGTGCTAGTTCAGCTGTCCTTACCCTTGTAACACATCATTTCAGTGTTGATGTAAATGTGACGGAAGCCAAGTGCCAAACACAACCAGACTCACTAGATGAAATGCCATGGTGCAATTATCCTTGCCACTAGCGTTGCCTTTACATTCTATAGATTCTGCCCAGCAGACAGCTGAAGGGCTACAAAAGGGTCTTGTTATTTTATTTCCCCTAGGATAAAGCCATGCATGCGTAATGCAAACAGATCATGAACCTTGTCAGAAATGTTTATCAGTTAGGCATGACTTTGCAAAGTGCAGGAACCCAGAGAGAATAATTCTGCACATTGTTATACATAGAGAAACAAAACGAGGCAATTCTGCACATTGTTGCCAGAGCATTTTCTCACTTAAAACAAAGCTGGGAGGGAAACAGTTACACATTCTCATCAGTAACTACTGCAAAGGAGCCTGTGGACATCCCCTTTAAAGTACTTAAATAAGTGACGTCTCTCCTCTGCCATAACACTGGCCCTAGATAAGGATGGAACAGCAAATAAATGGGGATAAGAGCAATAAGAGATGGTAGCCATGAGAGAGAGAGAAAGGAGATGCAGAATCAAAAGATTAAAGGAAAAAAATGGAGTACTGTAGGCAGGGGCACATCTATGTCTGCAGCCGCCTCTTACCTTGCCTCATAGCTAAAACTGCAGTGGCAGTATGGGAGCTTAAAATAAAAAAAAAAGGGAAGAGAATTGCAGAGGAGATAATGAAATAAAAAAGTAAAGGGAGAAAAAGTATCATGGGATCATGTCATGGGTGTTCTGGTAACATTTACAACCATGTGATTCGTTTAAGGGCCATGATGAACTCCTTTTTATTCCCTACTGAGCAGTGCACAGTGCAAAGTATGCCCAATGCTGCATAGTTTCACTGCATCTTTATTCACAATCTATGACAATCTAAACTAAAGGAGCTATTCCTGCTGCCAATATTATTTTTGATATTGTGCTATTATTGTACATCATTTGCATCAGTCTCTGTCCCAGTGGAGCCTACAGTCTAAAGACCCTATCTTAATTTTTGGAGTGAGGTAGGAAACCAGAGAAAACCCTTATAGACCCCAGCCCTGCAAGGCAGAAATGCTACCCTATGAGCCACTGTGTTGGCCATGCTATGCCCAGCTCACAGCTATGGCAGCAGCCAGGCAGTCTAATAACAAAAGCATAACATGGCTCACACTAATAGCACAATAGGGAATTTTTACTACCGCTGCCCTCCAGTGAAATACAGCAGCAGCGGAACCCCCACATCACCATTGGTAAAGTTATTTAATATCTTATGTCAATGTAGTACCAATAGATGCAAACACCTGCTTGAGCACTTGCATAGTATGATTTATATAATGTTTCAGTTGTGTAAGGCTTATGTATTCTCATTAACTTTCTGTCGTCCTATATCTCTAGCCAGTTGTCCTTGTTAAGGTGCCAATACACCTTAAGATCTGCTTGCTTGGCGATGTTGCCTGTCAGTAGTGCCCATACACGGGCCGATTAGCTGCTGAATCGGTCTAAGGGACCGATATCGGCAGCTAGAATTGGCCCGTGTATGGGGACCTTTAGTTCATCTTCTGCTGTGAGAGTTAAATTGGAAATATTCCTTGGTTGGCAATGGAACAATAATTTACAAAAATGACAGCCCTGTAGTGGCAATGTCATATTTATGGCTTTCCAATAGCAAAATGTGACTTATTATGTAAAAATGCAAAATGAATGAACATCTCCTGTCACTTTTAGCCCACTTTGTTTTATTATCTGTATTCTAATACACGGCCATACTGGAAAAATAGAGACAATAACAAGAAAGGCTATAATGCAGTTAGCTGCAATTATTGTTTGTTTATTACCATAACATGTTTTATTTTTATATATATATATATATATATATAGATAGATAGATATAAACTGTTGAACATGGTGGATGTGGGTCTTTTTTTGCAACCTAAATTACTATGTATATTTTCCATAGATAACTGTATTTGAAAGTTTGTGATGTGCAATAAAAAATGGTGGGTGGGGGCAGATTGTTTAGGATTAAAGAAAATCTTTAATAATTCCTCTTTGCAAGTTCCTACATTTTGCCAGACAAACAGGGATCTACTTTTGGGATACGGAAGGTAGAACAAGGGAAGCTGGCCATACATGTGCTTATTTATTGGGTACAATTTAAGGCATGTGTGCACAAGTCAGGCAATCCCGACTGATACTGATGTACCAGTGATCCCCAGCCAGCAGCTCAGGAGTAACACATTGCTCCCCAACCCCTTGGATGTTGCTCCCAGTGGCCTCAAAGTAGGTGCTCATTTTTGAATTTCTGGCTTGGAGGCAAGTTTTGGTTGCATAAAACCCAGTGTAAAGCCAAACAGGGCCTTCTGTAGGCTGCCAGTCCCCATAGGGGCTACCAAATAGCCACTTATAGCTCTCATTGGCACCCCAGGAACATTTTCCATGCTTATTCTGCTCCCCTCCAACATATTAAATTGCCAATAAGAACAAAATATAAAAGGCACAATCTTGTTGAAGCTGCCAAGTGCAGTCATCCCCGCTTTCCCCATCACAACTGGATTTATCCCAAGACTTAACCACAATTTTTACAGTAAACCCAGATAATGATTTTTATCACCGAACACTTTTGCCAAAAGCCCCGTTTCCTGCCTTCTCCCATGGTATACACGGGCCTTTATATGGTAGGTGCCAGCAATTACACCCCACTCACAAGGCCGTTCATGTTACACGTCTCTCCCAAGATCGGTATTATTGTTTCTTTTTATTGGTCACTTTCAGTTGTGTATTTCATGTCCCGGTGTCCCGACAGCGGGCGCATAGCAACAGGCCGAGCGCTCTACGTTCCCGTTGGCAACCAATGACCTTACAGCCGCGCAGCTTGCAATTACTCTACTAGCAGCTTCGCCAGCGATTACAGACGGGGAGAGGGTGCACTCACATATTGCTTTTAACTAAAACTACCAGAACCTCTCGCTAGGGTTTGTGGGAGTTGTAGTTCATCCGTGAGCGGAAGCTAGCTGCTGTACACTGGCACGTCCTTGCGGTAAGATGGCGGCTCCCGCCCTGACCTGCTTCGGACACTGACGGGCCACACGTGCTGCCATGGCACTAGGCGCTGACCCCTGACCCGCGGAAGCACTAGTGCGCTGCGCATGCGTAGTGAGGCAGCGGTGGAAGCCGAGGAGGAGACGTAACCGGAAAGGGTGGAGCTGTTGCGCCGCAGCTCTGGGAGGGTCTAAGTGACAAGCAGTGCGGGCCCCGGCGCTGTCACTCACTCGTCCTTCCTCTCCGGGATTTCTTTTCCCCTCTCTACCCTTTCCCATTCCCTTGCCCGCTTCCCTCAGCCGGGATAGAGTCGTCTCCAGCACGCTTGGGGCTAGTGTTTGGGGATAGGATGCTTTTGTTCGTTGAGGTAAGTGAAGAAGCCGGGTGAGAGGGGAGGGGACGTGTAGGCAGCGTGCCGAGCAGAAGGCCGCGCCGCCATGTGACTGAGGCCGGCCTGACACAGCAATCCTATCTGCTCGGCTGCGGCCAAAGTAGTTCTGCTGGGGGACTGAACACTTCCTTCGCCATGGGGCCCATGTACATGCTTGTGAGTGAGCCGGACTGGGGGGTGAGGGGAGGCCTGCGGACACTGCAGTGACCTTCCTTCCTGCCTTTACATTAGGGGAGTGCAGCCGGGGGCTCCTCGCACCTTCCTAGTCCGGCACGGCTGGGGGACTGCAAGGTGCATGTCGGGAGCTACAGCTACTGCTGATTGGCCCTGGAACATATGGATTGGGCAGCATACATGCCAAAGGCTGTTATATGCACTTACTGAACTGCAACTACCAGCATCCCCCCAAACAGCTGCTGGGTTCTATATCCTCCATAGACAGCTGATTCATTTTATGTGCAAAATACATTTGCAGACAGAAAACTCATCTGCACACATACATACTTACTTATATATATATATATAAGTATGTATTAGTGTATGTGTATATATATGTGTGCATTTAGATATTCTATGCTTAATGTTAGGCACATGTTTCCCTGGCAGGAGGGCCTAGTGCAGTGTAAGAAGCCTGAGTGCTTTGCTTGTTCTGTTACAGATTCATTGAGGGAAAAGGAGAAATAAAAAAGAAGTAACAGAAACCTGTGCTCAAAGTTTCTGTCACATGGAGTGGGTATTTCCCCTTGCCTGTTCCCTGAGCAGTGTGCAGCCAGTCAGCTGTTCAACTGCAGATCACAACATTTATTAAGGTGGCCATACACATTAAGATTTTTCACTCCTTAACAACCCATTTCAGTGCAATCCATCAAATTATTTTAAGGTTAGTGGGCACCAAGCAATCGTACATCTAGCAATTTTTCATCCAACATCAGTAGATTAGAAGCAAGTTTGAAAGTTTTTGCTGTTAGTACTGAAATGTGCTCATTGTGCCCATATGCAGGACCAAGCAGGTAGTTTTCCTGGCTTCAACTAGACAATATCATTTAAAATGGTTGTTTTTATCAATGAACAAATCGTACTTTTAAACCAGCGGTTCTCAACCTGTGGGTCAGGACCCCTTTGGGGGTCGAATGACCCTTTTACAGGGGTCACCTAAGACCATCGGAAAACACATATTTCTGGTGGTCTTCGGAATAATTTTATGGTTGGGGGTCACCACAACATGAGTAACTGTATTAAATGGTTGCGGCATTAGGAAGGTTGAGAACCACTGTTTTAAACTATCATTTCAGGATAAGCTTGGTCCCACGATAACGAAAACCTAAATCTTGCAGCCTAAAATGAAAGCGGATGCTGGGGTGTCTTAATCAACTAGAATGTTGCTATGAATCCTTCTTCACTAGTACATCAGCCAGCAAGTGACCCCCCCCATGTGATGAGCAGCAATTCACCCAGCTGCAGCACTTCCTGGTGGCTTCACAGTGACTCAAGGACAAATCTGAACGCCTACTTTTTCCATTTTGTTTCAAAGGCTTGAGAGCGTTATTGACTTAAACTGCTAAGTCCTGTTTGTTCTTTTGCTGAATGAAAAGTGGCAGAGATCCATGGAAGTCTGCAAGTTATTTACAGATGAGTTACATGTGCAGCTAGAAGGGCAGTTGGTTGTTTACTCTTTCTGAAACAGAGTGTTAATTGCATGTCCCGCATTGTTTCCAGCCTTGACACATACATTTAGGATACCCTAACCTTCATTTGTCACAGATGCATCAGTAGCCTTCACCTGCCTGTTGAGCTCATTCAAACTAGTTGTGTTAATATAGTTTATTGGTGACTTGTTATAACTTACGTTTTATGTCAGATCTCTGTAGTTTGAAGAAAATCACAAGCACTTCTTAGAAACCCGCTACTATTTTTGACATTGAAGCAAGGTTGTATTGTGGCCTCAGGAATGCTCCCTCACATCATAGTTATGGAGCTAGTGAGTCCCAGGTCTATTGCATGTTGGCATGTGAAGGTGGCAGTTAAATTGAGATTACCATAAAAAGGATTTTTAAGGTTTCTAAAATGTTTGTGCAGTTTTGAAATTAGTAGAATTTTAAGAGAGATCCAGTCTTATCTGTCTGGTGGGGGAGCAGCTTCCCTTGTGATCACATGAGTTATATGTGCGACTTCCTAGTCCACGGAGTAGGACCATGTTAGCCATAGTTGAAAAGAAAAGGAGGGGGGGTGGTTCTGATATAACTGATATATGTAAACAACATTACAGTAGAAATTTTGAAAGCATCTCGTATCATTTACAATATGTTAAGGTTGTTACTTCCTAGCCCTTAAATACCAGCCTGTATATGTGCTGACATAACTTTGTTCTTCTTTGAGCCTCCGGCATGTAGACAGTTACTTGGGAAAAAAAGTCTGCAGGGGACCTTTAATTTGCATTGTCAGACATAGACACAAGATAAACAATCCATGAAATGATACTAAGGGCTCTGGCACACGGGGAGATTAGTCGCCCGCGACAAAACTCCCTGTTCGCGGGCGACTAATCTCCCCGAGTTGCCTTCCCCTGCCATCCCACCGGCGAACATGTAAGTCGCCGGCGGGCTGGCACACGTGGCTGTGCGATTTCCCGAAATCGCCGAAAAAGACTCGCAAGTTTTGTCGCGGGCGACTAATCTCTCCTTGTGCCAGAGCCCTAAAACTTCTATCATGGGTTAGGCAGGCTTGTGTGAGTGTCCTGTGACCTTGGGCAAGTGGTTTCCCTGTGCCTCAGGCAGACACACAAATAGGTAGTGCTGAGTAATTGCTTGTTACTTTATAAATGAGTGCTAAGCGCTGTGCCATAGTAATGATGTGTACGTTACTGGTTGCATCACAACAGATTTAAAAAAAAAAAAAAAAAACTGGTGCAAGCAACTGATCCTTGGCTTCCCCTAATGACTGCAGATTCCGCTGAACCTTGATGCGTTTTGCAAACTTACTAAAATAGAAAGTAGTGAAAGAGCAGGGGTCTTTTTTAAAGTAAAATATGCTAATTTAGCAAAGTCCATCAAGCTGGTAAACTAGAATTGTTGTATACATTTTGCCTTAATTCTTTTAATTATCTCGAACCAGACAGAAAGGGCAAGTTTTGTAGTTGTGCCGTTTTGTAGTTGTGCCTCAAGGCAATTTACAATGAAAATAACATAAATTTGCACAAACAGTCTCCTAAAATGTGTATCCCACTCCTCTATGCTTTAGTATGATACTTTTTCTGCTTTATTTTGCAAATTTTTAAAGCAACTTAAAAGTGTAACGTGTGACATCTGGTGTAATATCAGCAGGTTTGATTTTTCCTTTGGATCGGGGACCTCGCCGGCTTGTTGATGCAGTCCCTGAACCTTATGCCCACCATTTTAATTTGGTAGTTTTGCTCTAGGGCCAAGTGATTGAATAAGCCCAATATCTTTAAGTATTAATATGTTGTTTTTTAATTTTTGACTTATTTCCCTTCCTCCCTCCTCTCCCTCTTTCAAGTTTGCAGTTTAAAATGTGCTCAGGGTGTTGGTGGTCAGTGACCTCGAAAGCCAAAATGCTGTTGGCTGATTTTTTTTTTTTTTTTTTTTCTTTTGAAATTCCATCTCTCTTCATTCATTCTCATTCATTTTAAACTTCTAATGTATCAATTAAACTAGGATGAACTGGTCCCTATCAACCAGATCAATCTGCTATACTGCTGAACAAAACCCCTAATAAAGGTGGCCATACACAGGCCAATTCCAGCTGCTGATAACGGTCCTTTAGACCATTGTGGCAGCTTATCTGCCCGTGTATGGGCACCAACAACAGGCCTCCCCGACTGAAATCTGGTGTAAAATCAGGCAGGTTTGGTTTTTCTGTTGAATCGGGGACCATGCCGGCTCGTTGATGCGGCCCCCGAACTGATGGCACTTATGTCCACCATTTTAATTTGGTAGTTGGCCCTAGGGCCAAGCAATTGAATAAGCTTGATAATGCCCACCCACAGGTGGGCATATTGGAAGATGATCTGCTCGCTTTTTGCCAAATGGGCAGCTCTTACAGTGTATGGCCACCATAACTCTATACCAGGGATGGGCAAACTACTGGTCTTTTTAATCAGGCCTGGCCACTCCGCAAGTCTCATCACGCGAGACTTAGACTGACGAGCGGAGATGACGTAACGCTGGCCTGGTCCGTCTCGTCTCTCAAATTTAAAGTCAATGTGGCCCCTGAGCCAAAAAGTTTGCCCACCCCTGCTCTATACTGACTATCGACCTGTTTTTTATACAGTTTTATAAGTATGTGTACAGCCAGTGCTTCCCTTCTGTGGTGAATTTGTGGACACATTTAATGATTGAATCTAATACCTTTGCTAATAAAGAAAATACTTTATCAATAGAGAGGTGAGATACTCTATTAACTGTTGCTTCTGCTTTATGCAAATCTAAAGAAACCTTGAAATCATGCATTGGAATGCTAACTAAACACACAGTACATACATATTGGGCAGAATGCATAACACACAAATAGGTATAGAAGTAAAGGTGGTACTTTCAAGCCAACAAAATTTGCATTTCAAAGCAACTCTTCAGAAGTCCATCCACAGTTAATGTGAACGAAAACTCTTGGTGTATTTTAAGCTAGCCCGCAAGTTGGGTATCTCAGCAAAGTTTGAGATTGGCTTTGCAAGTCATGTGATAGCTGAGGGAGTAATTATTGGGTTATTTTAGGATTAAGAAGTGCTGAATTGTTTCCCAAATTGTCATGCATAACTCAGCACTTTTTAAGGAAAAGAAATCTTTTTGAAACCAAACTCCTGTCTGGTATTTCGTATCTCTACACTTTTATTAGATTTGTACCCTACCCTAAAATGGGTAAATAGCCTTACAGCTAAGGAATTTTTTAATAATACATGAGGCTATTCTATAACTTCCCAGGTACATAGCTGTTGTAACTAATTACAACACTCTGCTTACCTTTTAAATGCTGGAGGTTTAGTCTCCTTCCATTCCGAGGATTTCATGTGCATACCAGACCTGGCACCTGGATGTTTCTGAAGTTATTTTTCTAAAATTAAGCTATTTAATGTAAACCTAAAATGTGAATGGGTGTCTCTGTTCCCCAGTATCTATATGTAATTGTTTGCTACCATAGAGAATTTTGTGGGACCTTAAGTTAATTTGAAAACCAGTAAACAAGAGAAGAATCTGGCATTGTGTAACGTCGTTGTCACATAAGCCTATTTTTGAGTGTGACACTACAGGAATCAGCTGACATATGCTGTCAGGCAGTCGCTTTGTTAGGGAGTGCTAAGATTAGTGACTCTAAGCATGTGTTGTCTGCTGCTGCTGTGTACGCATAGGGACCTAACTCGTTAACTCCTCATTTACTATCATTTAGGAATGTCGAATTTATACAGGTATACAATGCTTGGGGTTTTCTTTCGATCTTTATATCTTAAAGGAACAGTAACACCAAAAAATGAAAGTGTATAAAAGTAACTAAAATATAATGTGCTGCTGCCCTGCACTGGTAAAAGTTGTGTGTTTACTTCAGAAAGTCTACTATAATTTATATAAATAAGCTGCTATGTAGCCGTGGAGGCAGCCATTCAAAGGAGAAAAGACACAGGCCCATAGCAGATAACAGATAAAACACTATTGTATTCTACAAAACTTATCTGTTATCTGCTATGTAACCTGTGCCTTTTTTCCAGCTTGAATGGCTGCCCCCATGGCTACACAGCAGCTTATTATATAAATTATAGTAGTGTTACTGTAGCAAACACACTAGTTTTACCAGTGCAGGGCAACAGTGCATTATATTTTTATTACTTTAAAGCTCTTTCATTTTTTGGTGTTACTGTTTCTTTAAGCCTGCTAAAAATAATTGAAACATTAATGAAACCCAATATGATTGTGTTGCCTCTAACAAGGATTCATTTTATTATGTTTGGATCAAGTACAAGGTGCTGGTTTATTACAGAGAAAAATAATTTTTTTAAGTTTTAGAATTCCTCTGCTTAATTCAGGGCTTTCTGGGTAACTGGTTCCAGATAATGGAACCCATACCTGTACAGCCACTTGTGTGCTTCATGCAATTTACAAATAAAACATACCTTATTCTCAGAGAAGTGTCATTTGTCCTCCCCATCATGTCATTTTGCCTCTTGAAAGTTGAGACACCTGTTTTACATTGTGTGAACTGCTCTCTCTCTCCTCCTGTGACCATTAATGTGTCTGGGAATGTCAAGCAGGTGGGAAGTATAACTGCCATATAAGTGCCAACTGAGCACACCACTTCAGTGGGGAGCATACTCTACAGTAGCTCTAAGGACTCTGGCACACGGGGAGATTAGTCGCCCGCGACAAATCTCCTGTGTCTCAGGTGACTAATCTCCCCCAAATGCCATCCCACCGGTGAAAATGTAAATCGCCGGTGGGATGGCATACGCGGCAGCGCGATTTCAGTGAAATCGCGGAAGTTTCCTCTCGAGGCAACTTCCACGATTTCAGTGAAATTGCGCCGCCGTGTATGTCATCCCACCGGGGATTTACATTTTCGCCGGTGGGATAGCAATCCGGGGAGATTAGTCGCCCGCGAACAGGGAGTTTTGCCGCGGGCGACTAATCTCCCCGTGTGCCAGAGCCCTAATAGGCACCCACCTCTTTGGAATGGTACAAGCAAATACAGTGTGCTAATGTCACTTAAAAAGGGTTTGTAAATACCAAAATACTATATTGCATAATGAAAGAAAATGTAATTCTAAGCAACTTTCCAATATACTTTCATTAAATGTTTCAGTGGTATTAACCTTCTGGTTCGTCTTGTTAAATTTTCTTATTTATTTTTATATATATTTATTTGTGTCTAGGAAATTTGCCTAGAAGTAAACTTTATTTTTAGACAACATTGTATTTGTTGTGTTTATAGTCTCTCCAAATAATCTTGTTGTACCCTCCCTTCCAAGAGGCTTCTACCACACAAAATCTTTAGTTGAAAAGTAACTGCATTTCAGAAATACATATTTTATATGTGGCCTTTTCACAGGCTTTCTGCTAAACAATATGCTGCTAGTACTGGGTAATTTAAAGAAAAGATTAGATGGAAAGGTTTTTGTTGTACAAACCACAAAATGTTGCTGGAATTTTTTTTTCTCTGCTGGGTATGCTCAGCAGCATATTTTCTTTCTAGTTTCCCTTTAAATGAAGGATTTCCTAAAGGCTTAGCTAGGGGGCAGTTCCATCTGTTTTGGTGTTGTGATTCATGTCATGAGAGGTTAAAGTGATCAACCTCTTTTGCCCTGTAGAAAAGGAAAACCACACTTGCTACAGAAACCTTGATAAACAGGAATTTGATGGGAACAGTGGAACTTGATTATCTGCGCACAAAGTTGTGTCAAAGTCATATAAATTGTAATTGGAATTTGTGTAGGGTATCTATACACTCGATCAGCTCTGGCGAATGTTGCACTTGGTTTTCTTCTAATTATAAAGCATTTTGTAGTTTGTCCTTCGTGAGCATAGATTGGGCTAGCTGCTCTGAATTATGACCGCTTTTGAAAGAGTATTCCTGATAGGTTTTTTTGTTTATGGATCTGCAGAGTCTTAACCAGCTCTGTTGTTTAAAGGGGCAGTAAATCTCCTTCTTTAACACCAGTTTAATTAGTAGAGCTTGTGCTGAACATACATTTTGCCTGTTTCAATTTAGATATATTTATATGGTTTTTGTTTTTTGCACTAAACAGGGAAAAGACTGAAACCCTTCTTGTGGTTCTTCAGAGCAACAAGGGGAGGAGGAGAAGGTAGTTACATTAGCAGACCACAAATAAGCTATGTGTGTAATAAACTCCTGTTTTTTAAGGTGCCCAAACATGCACAGATAATGTACAAAACGAGGATTCATATTTGGTGCATGTATGGTGGCTTGATGGGGTGAGTGATACCAGCAAAAGCCTTGGGTATTGGAGACATTTTTGATAAGGGACTTGTTTCTCACCTTCCAGTGACAGCAGCTGCATGTCCTCAAAGGTTTATGCAGCATTTTCGGCTAAAGTCAGAGGAAGCCTCTTCCATATGTCACTGCTGGTACAGCCCTCAATGAATCCAGGAAATAGAAATATTTAATTTGTTTTGTTTTAAGGAAAATGTAATTTAACTATAGTTATACTTTAGATGCTGTAAATAATTTTGTTTGGAAAAGTATGGTTTAGAGCTTATGTGTCAAACTCGCGGCCCGCATCCGGCCCGGCATGTAATTATATCCGGCCCACGAGATCATTTTATTATTGTTTTTAATGGCCCGGCGATATGAAGCGCTACACAATAAACTACATATCCCATAATGCAGCGCTTCAGATTTAAACTAATTTCCTTGGCAGCCTTCTTTAAAACTACCCTTCCCAACCCCCTCTCGCATATGTTATGCAACTTAATTTGTGCTTATGAGCGCTCCTCCACCCCTCTCTTTGCCGGCAAGTACCTTTATTTACTGAAGCGCTCTCTTCTAATCGCACTGGCGCTGTGACACATGCGCAATAAGGGTTGGCGCACACATACGCCGTCATTCAAACAGCAGAGACAGAGAGAGCTGGCGCGACAAAATGTGGAGAGAAAATATAAGCAGGAGAAACGGGGGAGTTCTGTCGCTTGCTGCTGGCACAGGTATAGATGATTTGGGGCCAATATATGATTTTTTGGCTGCTGCTGCTGCCTGCTGGCATAAGTACAAACTGGGGCCAAATTGGGTAATATATAGTGTTTGCTGCTGCCACAGGGACAGATGGAGGGCAATATGATGGCTGCTGGCACAGGTACATGGGGCAATAATATGGCTGCTGATAAAATGATATAAGAGCAAAGACAACTGAATTTTAGTGTGTTCAATAAATGTTTATCCTGTTCGCCCGCGACCTAAGTGTGTTTTGAATTTTGGCCCCCTGTGCAATTGAGTTTGACACCCCTGGTTTAGAGTAAGGCTGAGTAAGACTAAGACCATTCTTTGTTAATACTTAATTGGGTGAAAAAATCTGCATTTGTCTTTTTTTTAGGTTGCATCTAAAGGTGCTGGTTTAAACCCAAATGCAAAAGTATGGCAAGAAATTCCGCAGGGAAGCTCTGAAGTATCTCAAACAGCCAATGGCATGGATGAGTCTTGGGATGAGGCAACCATAACAGAGACTTGCCCAGAAGGTAAAGCCTCTTCTTATGGGCATATTTTAATTCAACAAAAAGACTACTTTAACCCCCCCCCCCATCTAGCTGGAAGGATAATGTCCACATTTTGTTCTTTCACTTTAGAAGCATTTCCTATAGGCAACATTTGTTTAGTGGGGAATTTCATTTCTTTAATGAGATATATGGCTCTAAATACATAAACATGTTTTATAATATATAGCAAGCAGAAAATGTCATATAAACTGATGCTACAGGCTGATTGTTATTGCACTGGTTTCACAGCTGCCGTGGACTAATAATCTTTATTGTTTACTAATCAACTGTATATAGTGACATTTATGTTCTATATAAACAGTATATTGTGTGTTGATCCCTTGGGCTGATACAAAAGCCCAAAGTATAATGTACAAACATTTGGCTTCTTTACTTAAGCTGTATGTCTCCTTTAAGAAAACCAAATCAAAGCTCATAAAACATTTTTTTTTAAATTAGGTCATTTAGAGAATCCGAGTGAGTCCAATAAGCAGTTTGAAGCAATGTATTCCCCATCTTGTGAAGTGAGCAGGAATGGGCTCAACTTAGAGGAAGCGACTGCAAATGGAATGGACTTAATAGCACAGGATGAGATGGGATACCAAATGTTTGAGGTTACAGGTGAGTCACTATACTGCTTGCAGCTTTGTTTTGACCGCAACATTAGGACTATAGAGCAACGTGATCATGAATATTCTAAACACTCGGCTTTGTAACTAGCTATGACAACAACAGCATTGGTGCTGCTGGGAATTCCCTTGTTTTCATGGATTCCAAGGATTTACTGTCCATTTTTAGAATGTTTAGCACTCAAATGAACTTGAATTGATTGAATTTCGCTGCAGTGTTTAGTTTTTGCAGTTTAGAGCATTATTGTAATATTACAAAAGAACTTATCCAGATGGCATTGCTATTTTAATATCAAGGAGTTTCCTATTTGTTTTTTTGCTTCCTTTGAATATCCTTCTGTTTGCCTCCTGCTTAAGGTGATGGCACGTCCCCAGTTCCTCAAGTTGTTAGTGCAGAAGATTTGAAAGAATGTCTGAAGAAACAACTTGAATTTTGCTTCTCACGGTAGGATGACCTGAATATTAGCTTGAATGGGAAGTTTCAAAATAAATGAATGGGCTTGCAATACAGGTATAGGACCCATTATCCAGAATGCTCGGGACCAAGGGTATTCCGGATAAGGGGTCTTTCCGTAATTTGGATCTCCATACCTTAAGTCTACTAAAAAATCAATAAAACGTTAATTAAACCCAATAGGATTGTTTTGCATCCAATAAGGATTAATTATATCTTAGTTGGAATCAATTACAAGGTTCTGTTTTATTTCTACATAGAAAAAGGAAATCCGTTTTAAAATTCTGAATTATTTGATTAAAATGGAGTCTATGGGAGACGGGCATTCCGGATAAGGGGTCCGATACCTGTATAATGTTTTATTTTTTAACCTATCAGAGAATATACCCTCCAGTGCCACTGGCCTCCCTGGCTCCAATGCTGTCATGGATAATCATTTTGTCCTTGCATTTTGGGTTCTTGTTGCCTTTTACCATGGAGTTATTTGGTGCCGTACAGATTCTTACTCTGCATTATATTTCAAAAGCTTTCATTTTACCTTCTACTGGTCCCTGCAGATAGACAGTTTTGTTTTATTTATTTTTTTATAAAAATTTTTCAAGGAAGAAGTTGGCAATTGTAATATCTTTCAGCACTGCATATAATTATAATTTATTTATTATATTTATTATAATTTATTTTTTTTCTTTTTAAAAAAAACTCTAGATTTTGGACACATTGTGGTTTTATTGAATTGCTAATTTGTAACGGTTATATGCTGATATTATGTATATTATTTTGCAGAGAGAATCTATCTAAGGATCTGTATCTGATGTCACAAATGGATAGTGATCAGTTTGTACCTGTTTGGACGATTGCAAATATGGAAGGAATTAAGAAGCTGACCACTGACATGGACCTTATTCTTGATGTATTGAGATGTAGGTACAGCCCAGATAATTATAAAAATATAATTCCCTATCGTGCAGCCCTTGGAGATCTTTAAATTACTCTTAGAAGATCCCATGGGATGCTGGGATGATGTCCCAGATTAGCTTAGTGTAATTAAATGCATGTACGCTATGTTGCTGGCAATCAACCTGACAAACTGCCCTGACAATGCATTTTCTGACTTGGCAATATTTTGAACCAGCTGAAGGGTCAGATTTTGTCTGCTTTTTGGGCAACCTGCAAAGTTAAACAAATAATATGAAGTGATCTGATAACCTAAACTAGGAGGACTGAATGGAAATTCTTAGTTGAGGACCCTAACAAATGCAGTTGCCTAGTACTGGAACTCTGTGCAGACAAAGTAGGATTAGCTGAGGTTTTTTTGGAATATTTTCAATTTTTATGTGCCAAGGACATAAACAGATTTGCAGTATAACGTGTTGAAGCCAATCATTAACTGATTAGGTTACACACCTTTATAAAACAAAGTTGTAATAGTAGCCCTATTGTAGTTCTTAGAAAACCCCCAAATGGCTCTTAGGCTGAGCATGCCCATGGATTGGCAACCAGTGCCTACTGCTTTCCCCCTTAGTACTGAGGACAGAATGTCTGTCAACTTCACTATTTCATTATGAATATGTTTTGCTCTTGTGTCTTGATCTGGTCATGTACATGACATCAGGAACCATTGAACCCGACTGTTAAACATGTTTATAAACAGGGATTTGGGTATATGCTTGAGAAACCAATATTTCTCTTTTTGGGCCCATAACCCTCCAGGCTAATTGAAACACTTGCTCTAAATCTTTTATTCTATTCAAGAGCTTCCTGATAATGCAAAGCTCACTGCTGTTTTTGTATACTGTTAATTTGCTTTGCCAAAATATCTCTAAATGGTGTTTTTTTATTTTAGCAACGCCTGTGGTGCAAGTTGATGAAAAAGGAGAGAAAGTGAGACCAAATCACAAGCGATGTATTATTATTCTTCGAGAGATCCCAGAAACTACTCCTGTGGAGGTATTTGACTATTGAGTATATTGAATATATTATTCTATTGCCTTGAGATGCTTCAAGACACAAACCAGGGACAGGGCTTTCTGGAGAAATATGATTTATGTGGTCTTGGTTTTCTTGGCATTTATTAATACAAGGAAATCCATCTTAAGTGGGGGGGAGAGAGGTTAGGCAAGGACCCATCTCACATTCCCATGTAACAGGGTTCCTACTAGGAAAGCAATCCAATGGAGAAAAAGGCCGTCTTACCTTTATCAGGCATTCCTCTGCAGCCATAAGGTGGCCATACATGGGCAGATTTTAGCTGCCAATTCAAGTCCTTAAGACTGATCTGGCAGCTTATCTGCCCTTGTATGGGCCTCCCTCAACAGTCCCCCAATTAGACTTGCTCTTGCAGTTTAAGGTAACATTTTTCACAATATAGACAGGCCTAAGGCTGGGCTAGGGGTGCCCTTTTAAAGGTAAATATGATTCCTTAGTAAGGCTACTTTTATTGTTCTTTGCATTTTAGGTTCAAAAGTCAGTGAGCCTTCCTGCTGTCACATAAACTGCCCAGTCCTAGCAACTGAACACTTATCTCACATAACTGATAACAGCTGCCTATATTGGAGAGGCCCATACTGAATACATAGATATATGAAACTACTCGTCACAAAAAAGTTTATAATTCTTCTGAATTCATGAAGAAAAGAAACCCTAAAATGATTTGTTTTAAATGCATGTTTTTTTATCCATTCTATCTGTAGTACCTTCTATTGTAACTTTGTGTTTTAACTTGTAACTTTTTGTTGTTTTTAGGAGGTTAAAGCACTATTTGATAATGAAAACTGCCCCAAAGTAATAAGTTGTGAATTTGCTCACAATAACAACTGGTATGTTACATTCCAGTCAGATACTGATGCACAACAGGTGAGCATTTGTCCATCTTTCACATTGGAATTTCCGTATTTAACATTTATTGGCAGGCATATCAAATTCCAGTTACTGCTACAAACAAAAGGAAAATAAATACTGTATAAATCTTGTCTTATTGTGTTGTGTTTTATGTGGAGATGCATGCCTTCCAACTTACTTCTGTGCTGTTTATGTTCATGCACTCTCTTCTGTTTTTCCAACATTACTTTTTGGTGTGTCTGCCTGTTCCTCCTTCCACTTCCTACTTTTTTTTTTAACAAGAAATTGCTCTCTTGCTTTGCTACAGTCAGGTTTATTTCCCATCTGTAACACTAATTCTGGCTCACTAGTAGCAGAAACAGTGAGAGCTTTAGTTTGGTTCAGCACAGATGTGCTAACATTACTCCAGCTGACTACCCTGTGCTTCTGGAATGGCAGGTCAGTACAGGGTGGAGGACTATTCACCTTTCAACTCCTAACACTTAAACAATACATGACTCTGCACTGTCCAGTCATTCTGGAAGCGCAGGGTACTCGGCTAGAGCAAGTATTGGTATATATGTTTTGAATAAAACAAAGGTCCTTCAGCTGTGTTCTAAATGTCCCTGATGCCTATCACTTCTTGTGATTTTATTGAATGAAAATAATTGTGTTTGTGCAGGGGTTGGCCTGTTACTGCCCTGTATGCTGACAGTCCCACATTGTGTGCTTTACCCAATACATTTTATGTCTAAAACTGTTTTTTTTTCATTGAATAACTACTCATATAATCCTTATATGTCTGTTTACTACCAGCTGGTAGTTACAAGTAAAAAAAATGAAAGCAAAAATATTAGCAATCTGCTTCTTTTTTTTTCTGTAGTTGGGAATCTGATCAGCTATTTTATCTCTAATCTTGCTCAACTTGTTCCTCTTATAGGCATTCAGATATCTAAGGGAAGAAGTTAAAACATTTCAGGACAAGCCAATAATGGTAAGAACACCATAGGTGGTACGTTTTGTCTTTGTGTTTTAGTCAGGGTAATGTTTATTACAATTCCTAACAATGGTCGTGTATGTGCTTATAGCTCTGGCCTAGGAATTTTACCTGTACAGGTATTGGGATCTGTTATCTGGAAACGCATTATTTAGAAAGCTCCAAATTACGGGAAGACCATCTCCCACAGAGCCCAATATAAGAAAATAATTACATTTTTTTCAAATTGATTTCCTTTTTCTCCTTAATAATAAAACTGTACCTTGTACTTGATAACTAAGCTGCATTAATCCATATTAGTGGCAAAGCAACCCTATTGGGTTTATTTAATGTTTAATATTTTTTTTGGATTAACTTAAGGTATGGTGATCCAAGTTACAGAAAGACCCTTATTCAGAAAACAGAAAAAAATGGAACAGCACAAAACAAATTTCCTTAGTGGCCATGTGCCGCAATACATATCATTTATGTAGTGGGCAGCACCAAATAAGTTGTACTTGTATTATCCAGGATGTAGCCATGATGGAATAAAGGCCTTATCCAACAAACCCCTGGTGCCAAATTGTCTGGACAATAGAACCATTACCTGTATATGGATGTGCCTTAAGGGATATAAGTAATGGTACAACAGTATTGAGTGGATTAGAGGAAAGCAGAGAGTGTGGTCCTGGTTGGGGTGTAACTTAAGGATTTTTAACATAACTGCCCAATAGTGATTTATTTGCCTACTGAATTGATAAATATGTAATTTTATTTTTTTCAAAAGGCTAGGATAAAAGCCATCAATACATTCTTTGCTAAGAATGGATATCGCACGGTGGATTCCAGTGTTTACACACAGCCAGTTCAAACCCAAGCACAGTTTGCCTCACCTTTATTTATGCAACCTGTATATAATGCTCATCAACAGTACTCCATCTATAACATTGTGCCTCAGACGTGGTCTCCAAACCCAGCACCTTACTTTGAAACACCACTGGTAAGCCATTTCTATTAACCACGACTGCCTGCTATTTATTACAAGACTATCATACCTCATGGAGGACTGTACTTTGCCTCCAAATACCTGTCCTAATATAAAGTTCTGTTATTTAAATCACTTTACATTCCTCATTCAAATGGCTAATGTCACATCATGCATAGTCTTTGTTGGCAGAGAAAAATGCCATCTTGCCCAATGTTGCTCTGTGTATGTAGAAACTGAAATCAGTGGTATCTACCTGGCACTGCACACACAGGGTGGATTTCAGCCCAGAAAAAATCCTAGAGAGTATTTTCTGGACAAGACTCACCATGTGTGACCAAAAGATTTCATTTACTACACTCACAGGATGGGATTGACTTTTTATCCTCCATGCGGAAAATGCCTAATGTGACATTAACCATAAGTTTTTAATTATAATAATGTGTTAGTTATTTGGAAAACTTAAAAAATAAAAATCTTGGTGTTTGGAGATGAAAAAATAACCACACACCATTTTTTCTTTACTTTATAAGGCACAGGAGTATACTAGTTTCTACCTGGGGTCATTCTCATAAACCCTGTTTCTTTTGCTGCAGGCTCCATTCCAAAATGGGGGATTTGTTAATGGTTTTAATTCATCAGGAACTTACAAAGCAAGTTCTGCTTCTATGAGTGTAGGCCGGCCGTTCCATAGAAACCGGTGAGTAGAATCCTGTATGATACCAGTGGAATATGTCAAATGTCTGTTATCTGTGGGCATGCATAGCATTTAGCACTGCGCTTATAGACTGACCGAGAATCAGCCCAGTGTGACATTAGCCTAAAGGTGAAAAAGTTCCACCAGCACATGTTGCTGTCTTGAATAACACGCAGGGGCTAAGCCCCGCTTGCATCACACTTGTTGTGCCGGCTAAATTTCTTATTAACCTAAAGGTGGCCATACTCAGGTAGAATTCAGCTGCCGATTTGAGTCTTTTAGACCGATTCAGCAGCTTATCTACGCATGTATGGGCGTACCCTGAAACTGTCCAGATCTCGATTGGGCAGGTTTGATTTTCCGTAGGACTGGGGACACATTGGCTTGTTAATGCAATTCTCAGTCCAACAGTGCCCATGCCCACCATTTAATTTGTTTTTTCTGCCCTAGGCCAAACTATCAGATTATCCCAATATTGCCCACCTTACGTGGGCATTGCAGGAGAAGATTTGCTTGTTTGGTGACCTCGCCAAACAAGGGTATTGCAATGTGTATGGCCACCTTAACTCCCATTTAAAGCTATTTATGACAGACTGATGCTATAACTTTCTTGTGTAACATGTTTTTATAGAACTTTCTGAAGTATCTCATGATGAAAGGCTTTCTGTACATTTAAATGTAATGTACTCTTACCCAGCACTTGTAAAATGTGTTTGCATCTGACATGTTTATTATTAATGTTCCAATTTTTTTTCAAATTCTGTTTGTGCTCAATGTTATTCGTGTGCTCCTCATCTGTGCAGTGTGAAGCCTCCATTTCGAACATCTACAAACACCTCTGAACGTCCAGATATCGGCACAACAGCAACTTCTGTATCACTTGATGTGTCTATAAGTAGAACAAACCCAAGGTCATATACTTCTGAGAAGCACGGCACTTCATTGGGAACTCACCAAGATCACAGTTTTTCATCTAAGGACACCTTGCCCCTACACATTGAACAGAATGGTACAGAAGGCGCTGTCCGGGGCAGGTGTGTTTCTGTTATTAATCTGAAATCGGACCAGTTAATAAAAAGCTCTTGTTGCAATTTCTCTGCTCAAACACTGAGTTCTATAACTATTAGGGGACATGGCCACTAATCGTAATATTGTGATATCTTACCAGTGTTTTATATAGTTGAATAAAATGTTATGTGTCTTCTAAACAATCACCCCACATGGATTTTTTTTTTTTATGTCTTTTAGGAGAAATACATTTAGAGGCAGAAGGCGAAGAGATGATGATCGTAGTTCTGTAAGTGTTTCTCCCTGTATTGTTTATATAATTTGCCAATAAACGAATGTTTAACGGGTATCTTTAAAAGTGTTTCCCCACTGAAGGTGCAGTCTAAGTCCGTACTCTAGTTGTCAAAAACAATACTATTTTTACAACACATAGGTGTGTACATCAAACCGAAACATTGTTTGTTAAATTATTTGTAATAAGACAAATATTCCTTGCCCAATGATGATGAAGTATCGCGCTTAGAGGGAAAAGGACTTGCAAACATTTGTCTGATCATCTCACTTTCTGCCGCTACCTCTTACCTCATTCTTCTTACTGTATCTTTCTTTCTATCCATTTTCTTTTTTTTTTTTTTTTTGCCTTTTCTGTTCAGGCTTTGTTTGTACTGTCCCTCCAATGATCACAAGATTATGAGATCTGAGGGCTTTTCATTATTTTCATATCCGCCTTCCCATAAGGTGGCCACGCATGCTTTGTTTCGTACAGTAACCAGTGAGTGTGTGGTGGGAGACCAGGCGATTTTGGTAAAAGTCTTAAATATCGGTCAACTCGTCTGTCATTGAAAAAAATCATTATTGTAGAGTGTATGGCCCCCTTTAGTTGAACATGAGATTCCCAGTAGCCTTGTCTAGTTTTATCCAATACAGGAACCAGGGAAACAGTTATACACAGAGGAGTGGAAAATGTAACTATAAACTATCTGCTATGTAACCTGTGCCTTTTCGCCTCTTGAATGGCTGCCCCCATTGCTACACAGCAGCATATTTATATAAACTATAGTCTTTCTGAAGCAAACACACAGCTTTTACCAGTGCAGGGCAGCAGTACATATAGTTTAAGTACATTTTCATTTTTTGGTGTTACTGTTCCTTTAAAATTTGCCACTGCTCCCTTTAGCATAATGTACAGTTTATTATTTAATATCTTTTAATTTTATGTAATTTTATATAGCGTCCATTGACCTCAATGGAGGAGGTTGAACAGACACCAAAGTTTGATTTGCTGGCATCGAATTTCCCTCCTCTGCCTGGAAGCCTAGTAAGCAGTCCAGGAGAACCTGTACTTGAAAGTAGGATGGCCGATGTTGTTAAAGGAATTTGCAAAGAAAAGGTAGGCATTCAGAGCTCTCTTATGGTTTTGAATATTTTTGTTGCAGGTTACATTTACTGGGAACCTGATTGGAAAAAAGAAACCTTAAATACATATAGCTCTCTTTATTGAAATAAGATAGAAGCATTTTGTATGCTGATTACTACTTCGAGCGAAGACACAGGGTGATTTGCAGTGCCTATAAACAGTAGCGGCGACTAACCTTCATGTAAAATATACGAGTCGCCACAATTTTTAGGGGTGCCGAATAGTTGCCATGACTGGATTATAAAATTGTGCCAACTAATTGCCCTGTATGTCTTTGCCCTTAGTAGTCACTGCTTATATTGTTCCTCATTATTTGTGGTGTATAATGTATTAAAAATATACTTTTCTCTAAGGAGCATAAAGAGCCTCCTGTAAACTTGTCAACGAACACTCAGGAAGAACCAACTAAAATCCTCCCCCAACCTATAACCCACACAATACACCCATCAACAGCTGAATTAACTCCACCACCACCACCAACACCACCAAGGTAAGCAACCTAGAGGCAATTATTTTGCAGTATGTGCATTTGGTATTTAAAATAGAAAAAATAAATGAGAGACATATCATGTTAAAATCAAACACTGCTTGATATTAGTGGTAATTACAATAACTTTAAGCCACTTTAAAGGAGCAGTATACTGCATGTACAGTGTACGCTTGTGTTATAAATATATTCTGCATTTATCACTTTTCTTAAATTCTCCCCTCCTCCTGTAAACAGTGTACCTTGTTTTACATGGAGACAGTGAGTTCTGTATAAACAAACCCCTTCCTTCCATATGTGGCAGACTTTGTTAGGCCTTGCAACAATGAGCAGCTCATTATTAGGATTATCTGTGGACTGTTGAATTGTTTTACTTACCTACATTGCTTCAAACAGTGACTCATCACAAGCAAGAGCTAAAAAAAGAAGCCATAGATTTTTTTAATAAAACAATAGACAAAAACTCTGATCAGAAGAAACCCTATTCATTTTGCTTGTGTTAAATATATATACTGCTACTTTAAAGACTGCTTTGTAACTGTAACAACAACAATTCTGCAACTGTTAATCCAAAAGGTTCAGCTCTATACTCCAGACTTTAAATACGGCCCAGTGATGATCAAGTATCGCGCTTAGAGGAAAGGGACTTGCATTCATAAGTCTGACATTTTCTCTCAATCTCTCCCTCTGCCTTGCTATAACTTTTACCTGAGGTTTTCTCTGTCTCATTTGCTCCATCTCATCCTCCCTCTGTCTCTTCTATATCCTTTTATTTCTGCTCAGACTATGGTTGTATTGTCTATCCAATGACTGCAAGATTATGAGATCTGAGGGATTAAGTCTGGTGCCTTGTTCTTCCATATACATACGCACACCTACGTATACATGTAGCATGGGCATCATGCCGTTTGGCCAACTAGGGTGGGGGAGGAGATATGTGCAGAATATGGGGCAAAACCTGCTCCCAGGGTGTTTATATTGATCAACCCCCTTTTGTGTATTGTACACCTCACAATAAACTACACATTTACTGCACCTTCTAACCCCCACCACTATATCATGCTGATATGTTACACCAGTGGGGGTACTAATATTTCTGTACCTGGGTTTTACAAAATCAAAAGCCCAGCAGCTACATGTATATAATACCGTCAAAATAAGTTTACATATAGTCATGCTTTTTAAAAATAAGTTTATAAGCTTTTGTTTTAACCCGAATACACTTCTATGTTTTCAGTAATACAGTTCTTCATGAGAAAAAAATAGAAATATCCTGCCATAAAGATGTTGCAAGCCAGACGTCTGTGGCAGCACCCTTATGCACTTCTTCTCCTGGAAAGCAGCCTAAAGCCACTTCAAATGCAAGTGTGTCAACTGCATTAAATACACAGGTAAGAAAGTGGTTTAGTTTGATATTTAGGGAAGCTATATCAGTCACTACACCAGCCCAGGTATTTGTATGCAATAATAAGAAGAATTCTACCTAGAACACTTAACCGTAAGTTAGCATAAAAAATACATTTTTGACACAATTTTTAATTACCTTTATTATAATTGGCAACAACACAGGAAAAGGTTACCCAGGTGCAGTAACCCATAAGAAGCTTGACCAGTACATGCTACCAATAAGTAGCCTTGCCAGTTTAAATAATGTGCTTGATAACCTTAAGCAATGCATCCTACTAGGCTGGTTACGGTATATACTCGAGTATAAGCCGACCCGAATATAAGCCGAGGTACCTAATTTTACCTAAGAAAACTGGAAAAACCTATTGACTCGAGTATAAGCCTAGGGTGGGAAATGACATTAGTTGCAAGTACACTAATGGTTTAAGACAAACACACTGGCTCCCATCTATAGCACCTGCATGTCATAACAGTGACTGAACCCCAGCATTTCATGAAAGCCACAGTATTTACCATCCCATGCTACATTTTGGCCCTGAACAGTTCTAATCTTTTAGTTTGAGATGGGATAAGTGCATAGCACATACCAGTACATACATAACCCACAATTATAAATGGAGGCTTATTAGCATATGGTTTTAAATGCTTACATGTATGAAACTTAGTGCTCGCCCAGGCAACCCCTCTGGGTGGAGGAGGGTGGCTGTTTAAATTATTTAGAGCATCACCAGCACCTCAGGGAGTTATGAAGTTTTACCTATAAAAAATGACCCCTTTTTGTCCATCTGTGCCACAGATTTTCAGCTCTGCTTAATTCACTAATAACTTTCAGCATTATGTATTCCCTATGCACTCCAACTCCCACCCCCCCCAGCTTTCCAACTCCCCCACATCCATGATCAGTCCTTCGTCTGATGCTGCCATCCATTTTCAGTGTTTATGCCTTGACCCTCCACCTTCAACAAAGTGAATATAACTTCAAGCACATTTGTTCTCTGCCTTCAATTTTCTCCCGGCTCTGCCCCCTCCCCCGACCCGCATCTTCCCGGAGCTTCCACCCCCGCCCCATCAGGGCAGCTACAATAACTCATGAACGTGCCGCACTTGAAGAGGAGCGTTTACATTAAAGGTAAGGCAGAGGGGGAGGCAGAAACACTGGGGACGGCAGCACCACAAGAGGAATGCAAGGAAGACATAAAACTCACTGTTTTAAAGTTAACGGAGCAGTGCTGAATAGGTGTGGGCGTGTCTAATGCGATGAGGCGTGTGATGTCACGCCGGGGGCGGGGCAAGTAGCCCGGAAGGAGAGGCACGCAGACGAGCACACAGGGAATCAGGTAGCAGAGGGTGCAAGCTGTAGGGACTCGAGTATAAGCCGAGGGTTAATATTTCAGCACATTTCGGGTGCTGAAAAACTCGGCTTATACTCGAGTATATACGGTATATAAGATGTCACCTCTGCAGATGCCATTCTCCCCAGTCTCTACAAAATGAGGGCCCTAGCAATTAAAAAGAAAACCACTTTTGTAAATCCTAATCTGGTTTGTAACGGCTGCAAAATGATAAATATACCTATTAATGACAATTATGATGGTAAAGTTTTATTCATTGCTTTATAGGAGCCTCGGAAATTAAGTTATGCGGAAGTTTGTCAGAAACCTCCTAAAGAACAAGCTCCGTCTCCTGTCCAGCCCCTTCGTGAGCTGCGTACAAACACCACATCCCCTGGCAAAAATGAAGAGAACTGTATTCCTGAGAAGGCAGAGAAGAGTCTTGAAAAGTCTCACGAGAAACTTGATAAAGTTAAAGATTCCCCAGGACACCGCAGTAACGGAACACCCAGAGCAGGAACAGGAAAGCTTAGGGAACAGAGACGGCAGTTTGGGCGGAGATCTTCACCTCAGGGAGTTATGAGACGTAATGGCAAGGAGCAATATGTGCCACCAAGATCACCAAAGTAACAAACTACTCTTGAAATTTTAAATCTTTAAAACTGGATGTAGCAGCAGTGGATAGACTGGATTCGACTGGCATTCAGCAGCTGCCGAAGTAGTTATAATGAAATTCCAAATAAGAAAAAATTATAATGGGCTTTGTGGAGGACAGTGGACAGCTCCAGTCATGTTTATAAAAAAAAAAAAAAATTATATATATATATATATATAATTGTTTTTTTTTTCCTCTTTTTTTGTTTTTGTTTTTTTTTTTTAATTAACAAATGTAACATTTTAAGTTGCAGATGTTTCTGCCTGATTATTGGTTTCAAGGATGAGAAAAAAAGAAAAGGGCGAGAGAAGAAAATATTTTTTTGAAATAACAGATCCGTAAAAAAAAAAAAAAAAAAAAAAAAAAAAAATTTAGAAAGTTACTTTTTTAATCAAAGGCTTTGCTAAGTAGTCTGTGTATGCCATTTTGGCCTTGAGAGTATATACCATGGGTGTGATGAGTGTGGTCATTGTGAAGTAACTGTGGACATATGCTGTTCTGCCACGGATTATGGAACTGAATGTACTGCTGTCACTTCTTTACTACTGTAGGTTAAACAATACTTAGACATTTCTATGGTTTATTCCTGAACTGCTCGATCTAACCTTGCAGACTAGCTGAAAAACTATATTCAAAATTGTAGCTTACGCAAAAGCACATATTTCTGTCAACAGATGATTTGTTTTTATTTTCATAATTTGCCTTTTTTTCCCTCTCTTGTGCATCATTATCATTTTTGCAGTTGCTGTTAGGGCAGCGCAAAGAAAGGCTTTCTGTGTTTGTCTGTGTCTTAACGAAGAAAGGGCTATCTGTAACTGACACAGGATCTCCTGTAGGTCCTTTGTGCTCACTGGAATGATTGCAGAACAAATAATGTATCGGTGATGTACCTGCTTTTTTCTGCTATAATATCATTGGGCGTTGCTTCTTCACCTGCTTTTATATCCGGTTCTACTATTAAGCTGTGGCCTGGAGTATTTAAGTGATCTAAATGTTTTTTTTCCTCCTCTGGCAAACTTTAAAGTAGCTACAAATGTATGCACTATACTTGTTACATGGAGGAGGTGTATCTGTTCATAACTGTTGTGAGGTTTCTCATATCTGTAGCAGATAATGTTTAAGGAGATGTGTCTTGTGGGTGAATTGTATTGTTTTCAAGAAGTACACCACAAATAATGACTGTTTTATTATTTTACACTATCCAAAATATACAGTATATAAACTAGTTTATTCTTTGTTTCCCAATATAAGATCAGCAAGCCTAGTCTCTGGCCTATTGTGCTTATCAGCCATATTTAAAATAACCCAAAGTGTTGGGTAGCTGCACCAGTGTGAAAAAAAGTTGTAAGAGCTATGATTGGCTGCTGCAGCAGCCTGTTTTTGGCAGGAAACTTGAATATCACAGTTCAATAATGACACCATTAGGAACCACATCAGAAGGTTGTTCAGACTTAAGTACACAGAGGCCCAAACAGCCCCCTCACAGGCAAAATAAATAGTGACCGTCTGGCATTTTACAGAATCCATAGCTTAGCAATCCGGGCCTGGCTGGTGAGCAGAGTAATGACCACAAGGCACTGGTTGGGGATCACTGCTACAGGCTGTTACAGTGTAATACATTCATTGCTGGCACTTCTTAGCAGTTTTGTGCCCCCTGACTTAAAGCTGTGACAGCAGCAAATGGATAAAAATTGTAATCACAAACATTATTAACAGTCATTAATGTATCAATTAAGAAGTTTTGAGTGGGTGCACCAAGGCTTGCTGAGCTTCTGCTGGGAAACACACTCCAAGGGAGGAAACACAACTGATTCATTGTTCAAGCATACATCATATACAGAATAGAAAGCAGCTGGGAAAAGGTCATCATTTGTGGTATACTCTTTCAGAACAATGCTTATTGTGAAGGGAAACTACCCCTTTGAATTTAATATAGGAGAGTGGCAACACTGTTGTTTACCTTCCAATAACAATGATGATCTCTACCTTTTTTTTTTTTCTTTTTTGTCTTTACAGTTTGGTTGCCTTTAGACAAGCTTTTAGCTTTAAATTGGGCAGGTAAATAATAGAGTGAAAATAAATTCCTGCACAAGTTAGTGTTTCTTGTTCACACTTGGCTTGTCTATAAATTATAGTGTATCAGAAAGACTATTTTTTTTTTTTTTTTTTTAACAAAGGAATAATTTGACCCTGCCTGTGGTAATAAGTTGGGAATGGTATGAGTGGTAACATTAAAGCATTTGTTCGGACTTAGGCCTTCACCTCTGCAGTACATCTGTAATGTAGTACTTGAGTATTTCTAACCATTGTACTGTTTGGATTTTGTTTTTTTTTTTATTTGTAGATGTAAAATAAATCTTCATTGATTGTGAATTGCAGAAATCCTATAATGTTAAGATAATTAATATGTGAAAGGATGTTTTTGTGTCTTATAATTGTGTATAGATTTCCCCCCCCACCCATTTTTTGCTCCCTTTTATCTGGCAAAACCTATAGCTCATGTACAAAAGAATGCCTATCCAATGTGTACGTGTTGGCTTTTATACCTTAAGCTCTGCGTAAGGATCTCTCTCCATAACTAAAGTATTTATTTGACTTTTCTGTAAAAGACTGACATAACATGCCCCTCCGTAGGTATTTTTTTTTTTTTTTCTCCTTCGGGGCTGTTCAAGCAAAGGCTGTGAAAATATTTAGAATTATGTATAAATTTTGTTGCAGATACGATGTGTTGCATGACAAACACACGGCCATCATTGGCTGGCTGCTAACTCAATCATATTCTCCACTTCTTTTCTCAGGAGACTTTCTTCTAAAATTTGTCTTCATTCTGTATGTGATCCTGTGATGATTGGGTCTGTGGGGCAGACATGCTAAACTAGGGCAAATCATTTTCTTATGAAGCCCAACATGTTCCATTTCTGATTATTTATTTGAGGGTTTCTGTTTCTGTTCTAATTTTAAATCATATTATTTTGTGGCTGATTCATTTTGCGGAGTTCTGAATGTGCTTCAATCTTTTATTGAGTTGAGAATTCTCTACCACTAGGAACATGAAATGGAGGGCAAAAGTGCCGCACAGCTGGAAGCAAATTCATCTGAAATGGCATGGAAATACATTCCTTTATCTCATTGCCGCCTCAGACTTCCTGCGTTCAATAAACTGGATGGCTATTTGGGTTTTTTGCTTCATGTTTATGATTTTTAAGATGCCATTTAAGTGAAAGATCAGTCCATCAGAGCACTTCATATACAGTATGGCATTGCTCTTTAACATTTTCTGTTTGGTGGGCCAATTGTCGAATATATCTCTTTGTTTGGAGCCGAATCATATTAGAAACATGGCATGCACCAAAGTCCTTTTGGAAAGCTGAATGCTATCCCTTCTATGGCCACATAGGGCTCATGGGCCTTTAGCTCTGTAGTAAATGAGGGAAAAATAGCATAGGCTTGAATGGAATGTGATTTGATGTGGATCGGATGGCAGGAATGAGGGAAACAAAGCAGGTAGATCAGGCTCTTAGAAGCAAATAGTACACGGGCAGGTCACTGGCTGGAAATAGGATTCCTTGTTTGCTATGGGGCATGGTTTCTTGCATCCCAGAGAATAACGAAGCAGTTTTTTTGGCCAAGGGCAGGCAGGGGCTGCTAGTCTCTCTGCGTGACATTAGCTTGGGTTGCCAGGGTAAGTGAGGCCTCAGGAGAAATGCAATTACTGTGTATGCTGTTTGATGTGTAAATGCGCTTAAGCAATCTGAACCTAGATCTGAATGTTTTTATATATATATTTGTGTGTATATTTTATTTGCTATGATTTTTTTTTCTTTATCTGATTTTTGCAGTTTAAGTCTTGACCATTCTCCACGCTGTGCTAATTCATATCTGGATTTTCTTGTCCGCATTTGTACGGGCTTTCCCTGCCATAGCACCATAGAATTCATTGCATCATATTGTTCGCTAGTCGGATGGTTCCCAAAGTCACAGGCTGATTTGTTCCCTGACCTCAGATGTGATCTTAAAATGTTGCTTATTCCAAAATCCCTCGTGTTTAGGTATGATGGGCCTTTGGCACTTACAAAACTGCTTGTATCAGACATGAGCTGTCATCCTATCTGTGCTTTTCGGAAGGGTTTTTTTTTTTTTATTTTGAACTGCGAATCACATCTTTACCTGGTAAGTTGATCTTACCCATTTTGTTTAAATGTATGCATGTGTGTAATACATATAATACACACTTTTTTGTTTTTTTTCCCCTTCTTTTTTCTTTAATGCTCTGGGTTGTTCTGTCATCCTAATTGAAAAGGTGAAGTTAGGTTCATGCTTTAAATGTTAAAATAAAATACATGTATTTGTATTCTGTTTTGGACTTTGCCAAGGTGCTATGGAAATATTAAAATAACAGAGTTAGAAGAATAAAGCTGATTCAACGGATAAACTGTCTCCAGTTGCTTGTGTTTCTTAGAGCTGCTATTTATTGATTAGAACCCGCCCTGCCGTCGGGTTTTTTATGTTTGAGTATCCAGTAAGTGCTGTTCGGCTGGCTGCAGTATGCTGGGTAATATCTGCCTATACTGAGAATAAGATCACAAATGTTGTGATCTTAAAAGAACTCCAAAGAAATCCTGCACCAGGAAAGCAATTTAAAACATAACTTTTATTAATCACATTAAAATTCCCATATCTTCCCTTAATGTATATAAGATAAAACTAGTGTTGGGTTAAAAATGCTCTTGATCAACTGCGGAGGCTCAAAGGGATAGGAAAGTGAGGAAATGCCTGTATCCCTGCCTATAATGCACTCAATGTGCTGCTTTCCCTTTAGATGAAGGTAGAAGAGAGAAAGAATGGAGAGGTTAACAAATGATAAGACTGACATCTATCTATTATACACAGACACTCGGCGTCACAATTTCCTTTCCCGATACAGTCACTGCAACATAAGTATCCACTTTAAACATTATAGGCAGGGATACAAGTATTTCCTCACTTCCCTATCCATTTGGCCCTCTGCAGTGGATCTTGAGCAAACATTGTTAACCCGCCACTAGTTTTATCTTATATACATTAGAAAGCTGATTTGGTCTCATCCCCTAGTTTGTGTCTGCAGTGATAGGCACCGTGTCAGCCTATGTGCAGGCTAGAGTCCTGCGCGGAACCAATTTTTGAGACTTGGACCCGCATTTTTACTTTTTGACATGCTACATGACCCACAACTGCCTTATCAGTGACCCACTGACGACCATTAAACAGGAAGTGCTGTTGCTGCAAACTGGAAGTGACATCATCAGAAGTAGGCAGGGGTAGAAAAAACATTTATTGTTTAAGGCCTGTGGCACACTGGGAGATTAGTCGCCCGCGGCAAATCTCCCTTGTCGAGGGCGACTAATCTTCCCGAGAATGTAAATTGCCAGTGGGATGGCATACGCGGTGCCGCGATTTCGGAGAAAGTTTTCTCTCAAGGGTGCTGCGTATGCCATCCCACTGGCGGTTTAAATACTCGTCGGTGGGATGGCATTTTGGGGTGATTAGTCGCCCGTGATGGGAGATTTGTCGCGGGCGACTAATCTCCCTGTCTGCCACAGCCCTAAAGATTACATAGATAATATAAGAAATATGCATAAGACCTGCAACCTGCAGGGTTCCTGCTTTTCTTGTGGTTAACCAGTGGGTACCTGACCTGCTGCAGGACTCAAGTGCAGGCAACTTAGTCCCTGTGAAAAATGTATAATGAAGCCGTAAAATTCTTAATGAATCAGATAAAAGTGAGTGTAAGACTGGCCAGACCGGGGATGACTGACATAGTTGGCCAGCTTGAATATATTGCAATATATGGACAAACAATTCCTGTTTTGCTTAAAAGAGAACAAAACCCTAAATTTGAATATGGCTAGAAATGCCATACTTTATATACTGACCTTATCCTTATTGAACCAGCCTAAAGGTTCAGCATCTCTATAGTAGTAATGATCCAGTACTTTAAAGTTGTCACAGGTTCATTGTACCCCACCAAAAGTCAGGCACATAGAGCTACTAGTAAGGGCAGTGACACATGGGGAGATTAATCTCCCTGACATGCCATCCCACCGACAAGAATGTAAATCATAAAAATACCATCGCCGGTGGGGTGTTATATGCATCGCTTCAGTTGAAGTTGCCTCGCTAGGAAACGTATGCCATCCCACTGAAAATTTTCATTCTTGCTGGTGGGATGGCATGTCGGGGAGATTTCGCCCGCAAGCGATTAATCTCCCTATGTGTCACTGCCCTAACAGCTACTTGTCGTGGCTACTAAAACACGATCATCATTTACTGGCAATTGTCTCTACATGTGTTTTAGCAGAGGCAATTCTCAGCATTGTCTATGGCAGGGTATTTTCTGGCATTTAGTAGCTGTGACAAGTAGCTGCTATACTAAGTAGCTCTGCATGTCTTCACCCTAATTGTTTAAAACATAGTGGTGAGCACAACTTTTCCTTTTTCTAAGGTCTGTGGGCAGACACACACAGCACATTTAGCCTAGAAAATGCATGCTTTTGCTTATACACACAAAGGAGCAGATTGGCTTTTCACATCCTGAATACAAAATGGAGAAAACCAGGCCATGTGCCCTTAGCCTGAGGACCATAGCAAACACTGGCTTTTAGCATTATTAGGCAATACTGGCAGGGTGAGCACAGTCACTGTTACAGTCTGTATATTTAGCAGTGTTTTGACACCTGCCTGTGAGTAAGAAATCATACATAATGAATAATTACATTGCTAATGTGTTTTGTGGGTCTTGTCTAACTGCTTTATCATACAAAATATTTACGTATATATCTTTATATCTCATATGGGTCAGTATTTGCAGAATCTGTATGGCTGTGGAATATTATTGGGAGTTACAAATCATGTTTTTATACTTATTAGTAAAAGTAATTACTACTGAAACAGTATCTACCTGTCCTTACTGTGCACTGGGAGAATAGTGAAGGGTGAGCTACCCTTTTTGTTTTTTGTTTTTAATCTTAAAACAACTCATCAATATCAATTCAACTCAGCTGAGCTGGAGTGTGGGGCACTTAGGGGCATGTCTTGTAGCGCAGACTAGGCATTTATTTCTTCCACTTGCAGCAGGCCTTGCTACTCCCAAGCAAAGGAATTACTCTTTCTCCCCCAGATTGTATCAGGCTTGAGTGTAGAAGGGCTGGAGCCCCAATGCTGGGTAACACCAGTAGATGTGCCATGTGTGGTTTTCTGGAGTGACTGCTCACGGTCAATAAACTGTTTACTGAGCCCAGGACTCAGGCTAGAGGTCAGGACACACAGTGACAAAGTCAAATACACAGGGCAGGGGTCACAGCAGGCAGCAGTCAGATACACAGGCCACAAGTCACAACATATGACTTATGAGCGTGTGATGGATCAAATGTAGTGGGGTACATGATTAAGCACAGGTAGTAGTTGGGCTGGATTATATAGGCCCTTGTAGGTCAGGCAAAAGCTGGTACAGGTATGGGATCCCTTATCCGGAAACCAGTTATCCAGAAAGTTCCAAATTACGGAAAGGCCATCTCCCATAGACTCCATTATAAGCAAATAATTCTAATTCTTAAAAATGATTCCCTTTTCTCTGTTATTGTAAAACAGAACCGTGTACTTGATCCCAACTGAGATATAATTAATCCTAATGGGAGGCAAAATAAGCCTATTGGGTTTATTCAATATTTAAATGATTTTTAGCAGACTTTAGTTATGGAGATTCAAATTACGGAAAGATCCCTTATCCGGAATACCACAGGTCCCGAGCATTCTGGATAACAGGTCCCATACCTGTACTAGCTTATCTATAAGTATGGACCAGCTAGGGAAATGGTTAGATTTTGCACCAATAGTGTGCCCTCCAAACCCTATTCACATATAGCTGCTACCAGCCAGTGGGTGCTGGAGCTGATATGGGGACTCAAAATGTCTGCAATTACAGAAATGAGAGTGGTTATGGAAGGTGGCTCTGCTGTTAGTTCTGGCGCAAGTTGTTATTGCTCTTTAGTAAATGGATGCCTTAAGCTGGCCATACACGCACCGATAATATCGTACTAAACCTCGTTTTGTGCGATATTCGGTGCGTGTATGGCATGTCGGCGAGTCGACCGATATCGCAGCAAGCTGCTGAAATCGGTCGACTCGCCGATCGGCCAGGTTAGAAAATTTTGATCGGGTGCCATAGAAGGCGCCTGACCAAAATCTGCCGTCAGGGCTGAATCGGCAGAAGGAGGTAGAAATCCTATTGTTTCTACCTCCTTATCTGCTGTTTCAGCCCTGGACGGTGTGTGGCGGATCTGACGATGTTTTGTGCGACCGATGGTCGCACGAAACATCGTCAGATCGCCACGTGTGTGGCCACCTATAGGGAGATGGCCCATGAGGGAGATTAGTCACCCATGGTTAAATCTCTGCTACCGTGGGCTATTAGTCTCCTTGAAATCACTTCTCTCTGGCAATAATGTGAATCACTGGTGGAAAGATATGCGTTGCTTTGTTTTTCTGGTCACTGAAAGTTTCCTGCCAAGGAAACTTTGGGTAGCAATTTGTATGCCTGCCCACTGGCAATTCACATTATTGATTGTGGGAAGGCATTTTGGGTAGATTAGTCATCCATGGCAGTGATGATTTATTGTAGGCAACTAATCTCCCCATGGGCCATAAGCCTTAATCTGCTTAAGGGTTATGGCTCACGGAGAAATTAGTTGCCCGTGGTTAATCTTGGCTACCAAGGATGATGAATCACCCCAAAATTCCTTTTCACCGGCAATAAAGTAAATTGCCAATAGAAAAAGGAACACGTCACTTCTTTTTTCCCAAAGTCGCCCGAAGCGAGGAAACTATGGGAGATTTAGTGATGTGTGTACTTTTCAAACGATTCACATAATTGCCGGTGGGAAGGCATTTCGGGGAGATTAGCTGTTTTATTTTACCTGTTGTTCCCAGTCAGTGGTATAACTAGAACCACAAGGGCCCAGGGGGCAGGATTTGCGCTGCTACAAGGAATCCCTGGGAAGGGCTGCACTGTGAGTTGTGAGCTATGGGCCATGAATCCCCTAATATGTGAATGACTGTGCCTCCTTTCCATTGGTACCACAGGAGACCTGTGTAAATGTATAAAAATGATGGTCTCACTAAAGCTCAGCCAAACTCTCTAGAGCATTCAGGAAAGGCATGTTGGGGGTGCCGCCATAGATAGGATCTAATGCTCTGTCTTTACAACAGGCTGAATAATGAAAGAATATAGCTGATTGATTGCCATGGTTTACTGAACTGACGCAAATGTGAAAAGAAATAAAGGCCGCTTACTGAACAAACTCAGTGCGAAGATGAATGATGCTGAAGTTCCAGTTCTGTCCTACAGGTGTCACCCCAGTTCTTAAACTGAAGTTTCACAAAGCAGCCAGGACAGAGCAGCTACCTAACTGCAATACGCACAGTGTCCTGCAGGGGTCGAGAGACTTAGTCCCTGTCGCTGCTTAGGCAGCCCAGATGTCTATGCGTGTGCTTGTGGTCATGTGACATGAGGCTGGGCCTGGCATGGCGGCCGTGGGAAGAGCGATGAGTTGAGATCTGGGTGATTCAATCCCCGTTGCTTTATTATCCACTGTTAACGACGGCTCCATGGCGGAGAGAGCCTTCGACCTATCCGCCCTCCCGAAGGAGGTGAGGGAGCAGCTGGCAGAACTGGAGCTGGAGCTGTCAGAAGGTACGAGAGGAGTCAGCACCTCCCTGGGGATCTCGGGAACCCATTCACGGTCAGGGTGGGGGGCACAGCCCGGCCAGCTTACATGTGTCAGAGGCTTCTGGGAGTTGTAGTCCTATGCTGGCACTTATGTTTAACAGCCATGCCTTAAAGAAATCGAATACAGAAAACAGTGGATTATAATGGGCATGACAGTGTAGATGGGTAAGTGTGACTGTATGGGCAGGGATCTAATCTCCAGCTTTAGAACTACAACTCTCAGAATCTGACAGCCAAGGAGGCTTGTAAGCAGCCCCTATTGTGCCACAGTCTAATGTCACCCTCTTGTCTTTGTAGAGCACTGTGTATTGGGATGGGGCTTCATAGATCTATGGCAATAGTAAAGCTAGTGGTGTATTGTCCTGCAATCCACTGCATATAGTGAGAGGGGAGCACTTTGTTTGGCAGGAAAATAGGTATATTTCACATTGATTATACATAGCTGATTACTGAATTGTTGAGTAGTGGTGAAAAATAAGATTTACTCGTAAAAACATCCCATAAAACAGCCTTATGCGTTTTGCAGATCATATTATTTCCCTACTACTCATCATAGAGAGTCCAGATTGTGCCAGCCTTTCTTTGTTATTATGTTTGTTCTGTATACTCCTGTTATTGGGCACATTTGAATTAGTCTGGGGTCACAGGGCCCATGACACCCTGAAAGTGTTATGTAATTCAGTCTAATGCGTGCTTGACACCCCTGGCTACAGCATCGGTGACACAGTCAGACTGGCCTGCTGGGCCCAGGTGCCAACCATTTGGCTTTGTATGCTTATATCATGGCCATTTCTTTTTGAGAACAATGAGGAGAATGGAGAGAAGGAAGGAAAAATAATCAAAGAATGCTAGTGAAGGGAGGGGATAAAACTGTTAGGAGAGTGGGGTCTGTGATTTTCTGGTGCACGCCTGGCACCTCTGTCCAACACTGAACCCAATATGCGTCATTTACTTTATCCCCCATGAAAGAGCACTTAGGGGTGCAAAAGTGCACCAGCTCCTGTGTGCCTCCCCCCCATGAATACTGTGCTGCTGAATGCAGGTGGTGGTGTATTCACTGGCCAAACATAGTGTAGGACAGGTTACAAAGCACAAAAAAAAAACCATGGTGAATTGTGCCCCCTGTAACCTCCAGTGTTAGTTAATGCTTCTTCCCAAATTGATAGCTAGAATATTGCATCTCTATCCTGTTAATATTAGGATTATATAGTAAATATCCATTTGTTGGCACATTATAAAATCCTGAGCAAGTACTGATGGAGGAGTCAGCCTGGCACTGTATGTGGTTTCCATAAAGAGCCTCCTGTTTCCCACTCTGGATATTGTTAGGTTAAATACATTACCTTGGGAATAAACTGGTAATTTCTGTGTAGGATAACATATCTTATGGAGCAGCGGAATGCGTTGGCATCTTATCAATAAGAGCTAATTAATTGAGGGGAGATGTGGTTTCCATCTGGTGGTGAAACAAAGAGGGCCTCCTGCTTTGCAGAGTCAGTGCAGTTGTGGCAGTCTCAGCAGTGAAAGGCGCCGCGGTCTTTGTAGCTCCTCTCCTCAGCAATGTGTTATGGGCCCTGGCTCCATATATGACTTGCTTGAGAAGCATCCCTGGGGGCTTTGATGCAGTTTTGCAATTGAAGATGATGAAGACACAGTAGACTTAAGTGAAAGGCTTTATATTTGCATTATGTTAACCCTTTCACTGTTGTTGGGGGTCATTTATCCCAGTTGAGAAACCCACATGCATCAGCATGTTTATTATGAAATAAGGACATCTACACAATATACTTAAATAGTAAAAGAAGTAACAAATAGGTATAAACCGTATGTGTAAGTAGGAAACAGGCATTTTAACTGCCTGCCTGCATAGCCTATGAAAAGCTGCTCCAAAGATGCATGGTACCAGCATTCAGCACAATATATAATGCAACCCTACCATGTCAATTTCCGTGGTACAACTGGATGTTGCTTAGCTACAAACGCAGGATTTTGGAGTGGCTGTAAGTCCCTTAAATAATTAAAGGGTCCCATTCCAGTGCAGCACTTAGCACAAAGATGGTAGAGATATAGGACCCATTATCCGGAAACCCGTTATCTATAAAGCTCTGAATAGGAAAGCCATCTCCCATAGACTCTATTTTAATCAAATAATTCAAATTTTTAAATATGATTTCTTTTTTCTCTCTAATAATTAAATGATACCTTGTACTTGATTCCAACTAACGTATAGTTATTATTGGTGTCATAACAATTCTATTGGGTTTATGTAATGTTTAAATGCTTTTTAGCAGACTTAATGTATAGAGATCCAAATGACCCAATGTTCCAAGCATTCTGGATAACAGGTCCAATACCTGTTCAACCATTTCTACATTATATATTGTTCTGGTAATGCTGGTGTAGCTCAGTACATTCTCCACTTGCCACCATGACTGTTTCAGCCTGGCATATAGTTTTTTTTGTCTCATAGCTACCAGTTTATACAGATTTATATGTTGTCTCATTGAACTGCTACTTTCCTTTTGAGCTGCTCATTTAACGAAGTGTGGAGCTTACTGGGCACTGCTTGTTATATAGGAACCTAGCAGTTGTTCAGGCCAGTGTATTGCGGATAGGATACGGCTGCTGCTGAACAGCCTCATTAGTTATCACTTGGGCAGATCTGCACCAGGGCAGTAACCCTTAGCAACCAATCAGACATTAGCTTTGTTCAGCTACTTGCAAGAAGACTAATGAACGTTAAATGTTGATTGGTTACCATGGGTAACTGCACTAGTGAAAATCTGCCCAGCAGGCTTCTGATTTTGATCAGATGAAAGTAGACACTCACTTTATTAGCTGGACCTTAGAAAAAGAACCGTATAACAATGCGCTGCGCACAGTCTCTGGCTCAGATGGTATTACTTCATTTTTTTTTCTTTTCTTCAAGCAAAGGCCCAGATTGGACAATATTCTTACATGGCAATACAATTGAGGACATATTTATTATAGTGTGTAAAGCTGGGCATACATGCCCCAATATTGTCATATGAAACAAGGTTTCGTACAATATTCAGTGAGTGTATGGTGGATCAACGAGGTGACCGATATTACAAAAGCTTCGATATCTGTCTTCTCGGTGATTGGGTGCTGTTGAAGGCAACCGAGCACAAATGCGTTTAGGGCTGAATCGTTACATAGGGGTAGAATTCATATTGTTTCTACCTCCATTTCTGACAATTCAGCCCTGAATTTCAGTGGATGTTATGAACGATCCAGGAAAGATCATATTTGTAAGATTTATGGCCACCTTAAGCCATAGCAACAAATCAGATCTTTGCTTTTTGTTCAAATCTCATTGCTGATTGGTTGCTATGGCCAACATCACCAGTGGTGTTGGCTTACACACTATAATGAATATGCCGCTTGGTCTTCTGTTCAAACTACTGTCTGTTTGCAAGTTTAAGTGCATCCCTAGTAATAAGATGACAATTTAAATTCCAAACTGCAGAGTTGCAGAACAAAATGAAACCGCACAGACTGAAAGGCCTAGCTACACAAACTTCCCATTCATTTGCAGGGAACCTGGAATCACAGATTCTATATCACTGGCACTCAGAAATTGTTTTTATGTCAGCAACACAGTTTCTTTGTCATTGGCCCTAAATCTGATATTACACTCTGGGCTTTAAGGCACAGGGGCATATGGACCACTGGCAGTCTCATTGAGTGGTACAGCCCTGCCAGCAAACAGACACCACATTAGGCTGCATTTGCTAGAGCTGGGTTAATTGAATTCATGCAAAAGTGGCAAATACTTTGTTCTGGAGCAAACTTTTACCAGGCATATTAATGAATATAAACCCTGCTTCTAAGCTTAAAGGAACAGTAACACCAAAAAATTAAAGTGTATAAAAATAATTAATATATTATGTAGTATTGCCCTGCGCTGGTAAAAGTTGTGTGTTTGCTTCATAAACACTACTACAGTTTATATAAATACCCTGCTGTGTAGCCATGGGGGCAGCCATTTAAATTGAAAAAAGGAGAAAAGGCACAGGTTACTAAGCAGATAACAAATAAGTAGCAGATTCCCATTGTATTCTACACAGTTTATCTGTTATCTTCTTATGTAACCTGTGCCTTTTCTCCTTTTTTCAATTTAAATGGCTGCCCCCATGGCTACACAGCAGCTATTTCTATTAACTACAGTAGTCTTTCTGAACCAAATACACAACTTTTACCAGTGCAGGGCAACAGTACATTATATTTTAATTATTTTAAAACATTTTTATTTTTTAGTGTTACTGTTCCTTTAACCCTATCATGTTGGTGTTGAACATCAGTGATCTACTTCACAAAGAAGCAAACCACTCATTTTCTTAGGACTGCATTGATCACTTATTATGATATAAATGATCTGTTGGTTAAGTGTTGCTATGGTTTACTTTCCCTTTAAAACTTAAAGCCTTTCACACTGTCATTATCTGAATGCTCTTCCTCTGGTTGTGTCATTTGCCTTGTAGGACAATGATTCCCTTTTGCCTTCAGTCTCTGGGTGTCTCCAGCTGCATTCCTACTTGTTTGTCCTGCCCGAGCCTCAGTGATGAAATGTTTCCAGGCAAATAAAATGATTATGCCTGGGGTGCCAGCTTTCCTCATTTATTTGCATAAAATTGTGGTTCTTTTCATACAGTCAATGTTTATATTGTTTGAAAGTTTAGCCGCTCATGAGATAATTCAGAAACTCTGTGCATTTAGCACCTTGGAATTAAAGGGCAAGAATGGATTTATACTTCCCTAGTGGTACAGTCCTGCTTACAGTGTATGTGGCACATCAAGGCAGGGGGTGCACAGTGACAGATTGGGAGCCAGCACTTATATACATTAATGATATTCTTACCCAAATATCAGAGAATATTGATACACAAACACAAATTATAACACAAACTACAAATTATTACAAAATATTAGTTTCATATTTATGGTCTTTTGGCCCAGTTCAAGTCTCTAAGGCATACCAACCTTTGGCACTCTCAGTGTTGTTTTAGATGAAAGTAAATAAACCCCCAGCCTGGTGCTTCCCTGCACACATGGAGAAATGTATACTAACTAAAGATTTCAGCTGGCAATTTGGGTCCTTCAGACTGATTTGGCAGCTTATCTGCCTGTGTATGGGCACCTCCGATGGGCTTTTATCGATATCTGGCCAAAAATTGTCTAGATCTTGGTCTGGCAGGTTTGATTTTCCCGATGGATCAGGGAGCGCAGTGGCTCGTTGATGCAGTCTGATGGCCCATATACCCATTGTTTTAATTAGATCTTTGGCCCAGGGCCAGTATTGCCCACCTTAGGTGGGCATATTGGCAGACGATCCGCTCGTTTGGCACCATGTATGGCCTCCATAAGAGACAAGGCTATTGCCCCACGTAACTGTTTAAAATTAAGGTTTGTATTGTTGTTATGTCGCCCATTGACATTGGCCAACATGGCTAAGGCAGGGTGGGGACAATTTGGCCAGTCCAGTCCAATTCTAATTTTTAGGCAGATGGCTTTATGCAAACACTGATATGATCATTGGATGTAAGGGGATTACCAACATGTCCAATCATAATCTTCTTAGTCTCAGTAGTGTGGAGGTTTTTCAGATTGCAACACTACTGGTAGCTGATGCTGTACCTCCCTTTACTAGTGGGTTGGTGGTAATTAAGAGATAATGTATGTGGCGGGCCAACTGCAACCTCCTTTTTATTCCCAACCCTTTTCATGGAATGAGGGGGTTCTATAATGAATAAATTAAACCAGTGCATGAAATCACCTTATAGTGGTAATGCTATCTGCCCTTGCTGTATACCTCCCTTGTACAACAGTCAGAGGCATTTGGGGTAAATGCCCCCTAACTGGCATAGCCCCATCAATAGAGTCCCCATCTATTGTTTTTTACCTGCCCCTCTCAGTGTATTACCAAAGGCACTACAGAGATTCTTGCTTATTATTTCCTGAGTTAGGCATGTGCTTATCTTTCAGCTCTACCCACAAGCATTCACCACTCTGCTCTGTGGTAGATTGTGTTTGGTATAGGGAGAACTGTGACCAATCTGATCTTCTGCTTTCTTTATGCCAATGTTTTACATGTGTTTGTAGATGTCTCCATATGTAATCTCAGCAGTGTCCCTGTACATATCATGTTTTGATTGCATTCAGTGCATTGCTAGGTGGAGTAAAATCTGATAAATGTAAAACCCGCTTAGTATTATGTGGCTTTGATCATAGTTTATCCCCCTGGTTTGCTTCCTCTGGAAACACAGCAATGTATTTTCCCAGACTGTTCTTTTTAAACATGAGACCATCCTTTTTTTTTTTTTTTTTTAAATTAAATTTTATTTTTTAGATTCAGGTTATGATTAAACAACTGCATTTTTTTAGGCAGGGTGGGCTAGCCTAGGCGGCTCTCTTAACGTGGCCATACACAGGCTGATTACAGCTGCCAATATTGGTCCTTTAGACCGAATCGGCAGCTTATCTGCCTGTGTATGGGCACGAACGACAGGCCTCCCCAACCAACATCTGGCCTGAAATCAGGCAGATCTTGATCAGGCAGGTTTGATTTTTCCGTTGGATCGGGGACGGGTCTCCAAACCGACGGCGCATATACCCACCGTATTAATTTAGTCGTTTGGCCAGAGAATCAAGAAGATCAGTTCGCTTGGTAACCATGACCATGTATGACCAGCTATACCTGCATTTTCTTGCCATAGACTTCTTCAGGTCATTAGGATAACATGATTATCTGTCTTATACATACATACATACATACATACATATTTCCAAAAAGGTAACACCAAGCGCACCGGACAAGGGATATTTTCTTAAAAGTTGATCTTTATTTGTCCATTTAAAAACACAACGCCTAGGCCATTTGTCCACAAAGCCTGTATTTTTAAATGGACAAATAAAGATCAACTTTTAAGAAAATATCCCTTGTCTGGTGCACTTGGTGTTACCTTTTTGGAAGTTCGTGATTTATCTCTGGCTACGGGTTCGGGGCCCCGAGCACCCGGACTATCCTTGGACTACGGTGAGCTGCCTTATCTCCTATATTTGATAGCTTTGTGACGTTTTGATTGCCTCCCACTTGGGCGATAGACCCGGGGTAAACACCCGGGTCTCCACTTCATATTTGGTATGATTGGTTTTTCATTTTGGCATTTGTAAAACCTGTATAGCGCATTGCTGGCTTGTTAATCAAGTGTTAATATAAGTACTACTTGTTCTATCAGTTTTTCTGTTTCCATTTTGCATTTGATACATACGTACATAGACAGACAGATGCAAACTACACAACCCTGGCCACATAATGATCAAAAGCAAAGTTGTGCTTGAGTCATACCCAGGCCGATATCCTACAGGCTCTGATTGATTGGCCCATGGGCTGACTGGGCAGCAAGCATGCAAGAGGCCACACACTATGGCACACCTTCCTATTTTTACAGTCAATTGTGCAGAGTGTAAAAGGAGCTGTGGCTCCCATTGACTTCCTTGCCTGCGGGTGTGCACACCTTGACTGACAGTGCATCGATATGACATTTTCAAACCTGCTTAAAGGTGCACATACAAGCACCGATACATTTTGTATGATATTCGTTGCCTGTATGGTGGCTTGACGAGGCAACCAATATTGGATATCAGTCGTCTTCTACCTGCATATCTTACGATTCAGCTCTTAACATGAGTGGATGATTATTGGAATGTGTATGGCCATCTTAATACCTGGCTCAACCAATATCTGTAGTATGTGGATATTGTTCAGGATCGGTGGGCTAGCAATCACATACATATTTTCATACAAAACATTACATACCATTATAGCTTTGCGTTTATTCCCGCCTTAAGACGTTCTTAATTCTTTCCTGTGTAAGTAGTCTATAGGGGCACTAGGTGGGCCACATGTGCTCCCATAACTATAAAGGTAAGGCCAGTTGCACATGGATTGCTATATATACTGGCTTTTCTACATGAGAGTAAAAAAAACATTTGGTGCCTTCTCCTTACGGAATGCATGGGTGCTGGCAGGTAGAGGGGATCAGCAAATTGCGGGGCAGAAACTCTTTGTCTATGTGCCACTGGCCTCAAATAGTAAAGTGTTGTTACACTTGCCCCAGTGGTTTTCGGTTCTTGTCACCGACTTTTTGTCCACTATTCTTATCACTTAGCTCTGTTACATGTGTTATTGTAATGTATCACTTAACTGTAATACTGGAAACAATCAAATGCAGCATTTATTTACTCTAGAGACCTGGAGTCAGTTTTGGGAAGTCCTTAATATAATACAGGATAATACAGGAGGAGACAAATTACATCATTAAGAGGAAGTAAGCACCTTAATTGAAGTAGAAATATGTATAATAATAAGCCTTGTTTTAATCAGTGGAAATTGCTCCCAGGGAGAAGCTTCTATACTCTGTAGCAACCAGGTCGGGGCATTTCCTGCACAAATGGACAAGTGCCAGCAAACAAGCCAGACCTGATACACACAGGGGACTGGAGGGCACATATTTGTGTAGGTTTGTTGTGTATAGGAAACATTGTATAGGAACAGACCTCTTCTTGGCTTTAGATTTCCTTTAACTGTTTCCTTTCCATGGGTCCTTTTATCATTATGTTCCAATAAGCACTAAGTTGGGGCTTAAGAGAGCCCAGAATAGTGACCAATCTCCCCGAAATGCCATCCCACTGGCTAGAATGTAAATCGCCAGTTGGGTGGCATACACGGCACGGCGATTTGCCAAAGTTACCTTGAGAGGAAACTTCAGCGATTTTGGCGCTGCGTATGCCATCCGACCGACAATTTCCATTCTAGCCGGTGGGATGGCATTTCGGGGAGATTGGTCACTATTCTGGGCTCTCTTAAGCCTATACAATGGCATTTCGGCGACTAATCTCCCCCATCTGTTACAGCCCTTACTGGTGGTGTAGATTTTTCAAGTGGCGATTAGAGGGTTAAAGTACAGTAATTTAGCACCTCATGCTTCAAGTGCCTGTGTTACTAAATACTGCAGGAAAACTAAGGGGAGATATTGGGCCATACATGTAAGTAGATTTGCTCTGATATTCGGGCTCATAATTCTTGTGCAGCTCAATTTTTTTGTCTGGGTCCTGGTAGCACATTCATATTTTTGTCCTTGAGCCACTCCATTGTACTTTGGCCTTGACCTTGGGATCATTGTCCTGCTGAAAGATGAACTTTTGCCCAGATTAAAACCGATCATCTTGCAGTATTTCCTAGTATTTTGAGTCATTTACTCTTCCTTCTATCAAGATGCCCGGTAAGGAAGCTTCTCTCCAGAAACATAAACTACAAATGTGCTGTAGCAAACATTTTTTTTAAACAAAAAAAAGGGAAGTACATCAAAAGACATCAGGTAATAGATCTTCTCCAGCAGAATCCTGCATTGAAATCTGTTTTTCAAAAGAGCAAACAGATTTTTTTTTAATTATATTTAATTAAAAAAAAATTAATTTAATTTAAATTTAGAAATTAATTTAGAAATTTCACATGGGGCTAGCCATATTCTTCATTTCCCAGGGTGCCACAGCGATGTGATTTGTGCTCTGATAAACTTCAGTCACACTTTACTGCTGAGCTGCAAGTTGGAGTGATATCACCCCCCCCAGCAGCCGATCAGCAGAACAATGGGAAGGGAGCAAGATAGCAGCTCCCAGTAGGTATCGGAATAGCACTCAATAGTAAGAAATCCAAGTCCGGCTTGGGACTCCTCCAGTTACATGGGTGCAGGAGAAACAATAGGTTACCTGACTGTCTTTTTCTTAAAGCTCAGACTCAATACAGTAAAATGGCACCTACACACCAATATTATAACTAAAAAAAAATACATTTGTTGGTTCAAAAATAAAATGTTAAATGGTAGAGTGAATTATTTGCTATGTAAGCAGTGTAATTTAGAAATAAAAAGTACACCATAAAAATCATGGCAAAATTTAACATATAAATAGCATCACAATGCTAATATGATTGTCTCTACGTGTGTTTAGCAGAGGCAAGTCTCAGTATTGTCTATATGCACCAATAATATGGTACAAAACCTTGTTTCATACGATATTCGGTGCGTGTATGGCAAGTCGGCTGCTGATATCGATCGACTCGCCGATCGGGCGGGTTAAAAGATTTTGATTGGGCGCCATAAAAGGCGCCTGAGCAAAATCTGCCTTCAGGGGTGAATCGGCAGAAGGAGGTAGAAATCCTATTGTTTCAACCTCCTTATCTGCCATTTCAGCCCTGAACGTTAGTGGCCGATTGAGTGATCTTTTGTGCGACCATCGCAAATGGCCACGTGTGTGGCCACCTTTAATGTGCACATTTTTAGCAAAGGTGTTTTTGTGTGTATACTGTCTCTTTAAAATCTATGAGACTTGTGGAAATTTGGTCAGTTGCCTGTGGCTCCATCAGTAAGATTCCTAGGTCTTTCTTCTGTAAAACATTATATGAAATGGGTGCTTTTTTTGTGTTATAAGCCAAGCAGTTACTCAGTGGAAAATCCTGGTATGATTTCAAGAAAAGAAAATTGCTAGCCTTGCAGTAATATTATGCTTGATGCTGGCCAAATGTACTTTTCAAGGTTAACTCTAATAAGATATATTGATGGAATGTCATCTACAGATCTGTTATGTGTAATAAATCTGAGTATGAGACCTAAGTTGTCCAACTGTTTGGAAGACTTTTTCTATGCTCTGCTTTATATAGAAAATAACTGCCATAATGCACATGTCTGAGCAGGAACTAGAGCTGGTTTTGAATGCCTGAACATCTCCGCATACGTGGCAACTTTGGCCAACCTGTAATTGTAATTCTATTGGTTTTTGTCCATCAGCAGCATTGGAAGGCAGGTTAATTGGCCCATAATACAATTTGCCCTAGTGTGTCTGAATGTGAGAGGGACCTTAGACTGTAAACTCTGCTGGGGCAGTTGATGATGTATAATCTCTGTAAAGCGCTGTGGAATATGTTGGTGCTATATAATAATAATAGTAATTCTCTGAGGTGCTTCTTGGCTGATGGATGGGGAGCACACACGGAAGGAGAGAGCAATGCTGTTTGGCCACCTACAAGACTGACCACAACATACAACATGCAATGTTTTTACCAAATGGCCTAAAGACCAAGCTGTCAGATAACTGCCATTTTGATCAACCTAAAGCTAAGTTCTCATGGAGCGAGTTAGTCGCCCATGATAGATTTCTGCTCCCGCAGGCGAACAATTGCTCCAAAATGCCTTTTCACCGGCAACAATAGGAGTTGGAGGTGCAAATGCCTATAAATTGTGCGAAGTTTCCTCCTGCAGGCAACTTTTGCGCAACTTTGGAAAGCCAAAGCAAAGTGTAGGCCTTTCCACCGGCAACTCCCGTTGTTGCATTTCAGAGTGGTTAGTCGTCTGCGGTAGCAGAAATCTATCGCAGGTGACTTAAGGTGGCAATACACTGTAAGATCCACTCGTTTGGCAATGTCACTAAGCAAGCGGATCTTCTCCCGGTATGCCCACCACACATGGGAGTTTCTGGCTAATTCGATTAGATTAAATTAAAATGTCGGGCATAGGCGCCATTGGTTTGGGGACCGAATAAACAAACCAATGCCGTCCCCAATCAAACAAAAAAAAAAAATCAAACACGCCCGATCAGCAGGCCAGATATCAGTCTGGGAGGCCTGTCAGTGGTGCGCATAAAGGACCGATATCAGCAGATGAAATTGGACCATGTATGGCCACGTTAACTCGCCTGTAGGACATTAGCCTAAGTCAAGTAAGGGTGAGAGGAGCTGAAGAGTGTAGACTGGATAGAGTGGGTAGGTACAGCAGCAGCCCCATATGTAATAAATGGCACTAAGGACCAGTAACCCACAACAACCAATAAACTTATAAATGCTACCTGCTGATTGGTTGCTATGCATTACTGCAGCTGGGCAAACTTAGTTCCATTAATTACATAACCCTCCAAGTGTCTTCTGTGCTTCTGCCATGTTCAAGATAGTACTTGGATGTTGCATTTAAAGGAAGAATTCCTTAAGTGGAGACTCCCGCTGAAATCCAGGTTAAGCCTATTTTTAGCAAATCTTTTTTTTTTTTAAGAAAAGAAAATCCAGGCTAAAATTCTAGCTTGTACTCACAGCTTATCATATATTATAAGAACGTTCAACTGGAACTGCCTGCCTATACCCCTGTAACTTATTTTATATATTTATATAACACACATTATGAGCTGTTGTTTAGTATTCATTGTATAGAATCATGGAGTTATCAGAAAGCTGTGCAAGAGCTTTATTATTGGAATACTGCAGTTACTTATACAGTGTTTTCATGCTTTTTACATTGACTCTTCATGCTGGTTGCCTGCTAAAGTTCCTTGAATGAAAATTGCAGAATAGCTGCTGGATCAGAAATGTTGGTCTTGACCAGGGGTCCCCAGCCTTTCTTACTCGTGAGCCACAGTGAAATGTAAAAAGACTTGGGGAGCAACACAAACAACATAAAAGTTCATGGAGGTGCCAAATAAGGGCTGTGATTGGCTATTAGGCAGCCTCTATGCACACTATCAGCTTACAGGGGGGCTTATTTGGGAGTAAATATTGTTTTTATTCAACCAAAACTTGCCCCCAAGTCAGGAATTCAAAAATAACTACCTGGTTTGGGGCCACTGAGAGCAACATCCAAGGGGTTGATGAAGAACATGTTACTCATGAGCCACTGTTTGGGGATCACTATTGGATCACAGATATGAGCGTTAGTGGTTGTTTGCGGTGAGCTGTTCCAACTCTGAAGCTGGGGCGTTCCCCCTTGAATCCTGCTGTCCTCCTGTCACTAAGTTGCTGGCGTACACTTCCATGGAGTTAGTAAGCTAGTGTAATGATTCTGTAAATACGCTGTGTGTTCTTTCCTTTTGTCCTGCTCTGGGAGTGTATGGCTAATCTTCTAGTCACATATTTACTCTACCGTGTCAACATATTTCCCTCATTCATATTATAGGTCTGCACATTGGAAGACTTACCTATTAATTCAACAGCAGAATTACCTAGTTTATTTTAAGATGAAAAAAGTTCATAAAATCCAACCTCTTCAAAGGAGCCCCAGTGCATATATAATATGTATGTATGTATTCACATGCATATAGTTACTTTAGTGACTAAACTTTATTTAGATCTTGAGATGACTGAAGCCTTGGATATAATGCTTGTCCAAGAACTCATCCAAGCCTCTCTTAAAGGCATTAATAGAATTTGGCTCACACTGCCCTTGCTGTGAAAAACTGTTGTGCTTCTTCAGTTCATTTCCTCAAGTCTAAGGGCTCTGGCACACGGGGAGATTAGTCGCCCGCGACAAATCTCCCTGTTCGCGGGCGACTAATCTCCCCAAGTTGCCATCCCACCGGCGAAAATGTAAGTCAGCGGTGGGATGGCACACGCGGCGGCACGATTTCGGCAAATCGCCGAAAATGCCTCGCAAGGCAATTTCACCGATTTGCCGAAATCGCCTGCACAGCATGTACCATCCCACCGGCAACTTACATGTTGGTAGTTCAGGGAGATTAGTCACCCGTGACAAGGGAGATTTGTCGCGGGCGACTAATCTCCCCGTGTGCCAGAGCCCTAAAGGGGTGGCCTTTTGTTCTTTTCTATGTGAAAAAAATTCCCCTATCTGTCTATAATGCCCTCTGATGTACTTGTAAATAGTTATCATGTCCCCTCATAAGCCCCTTTTCTCCAGAAAAAACAAACTCAACATTGACAGTCTAACCTTATAGTTTGTCTTTCATCTGTTTTACCAGTTTAGATGTTCATCTCTGCACTCATTCTACATTCACATATATTTTAATTACCATTACTTTTTGTAATGTGTCCCTCAGCTAGTTCTCTATTCAGGTATACATATTATGTTCCAGATTAATATTCCTTAATTTAATCAGTTACCTGACTGTATAATAAACTGTATTATATGCTTTAGCAAAGTCAAAGTAGAATCACATCCACTGCCATCCCAATGGTTTTAGCTCATTTCCTCATAGAAGGCAATGGGTGTTTATGCAGATAAAATTCAGCTTCTCATGAGTTCTACCCAAGACACCCCTTTCAACTTTATTCACTGAAGAACAGGGTATGTGCGGAAACTTGCTGATATGTGCCCAGCTATTTTCAGCCTTCATGAATAAAAATATATGTTAATCTCTATAGTTACTGTATGTACTGTGTTAAGTATTGTGCTTTCTTATGGATGAGTTACAGTAGGCACATTGTGGCTCGTTTAGAAGCGCAGTTAGAATGTCAGGTTAAAAGTCAGTGTTTTGGGGGCAGGAGCTGGTTTATATTTTCAGTAGCATCCATTGAATGCTCACTAGTGATAAATGGTAACTGTGAAAGCTGAACTCACTATAGAGCCCCCTCCCTGAGTCACAGCTGCCATAATTGTGCTTGTATTAATTGAACACTAGTGTTTAACTGTATCATGGTGTGATGTGAAAGGAGCACACAGTACATTCTGTATTTGCATAGAAGAAGATAAAGTGCTTATTTCAGAATTTTGAAAAGTGACACATTTTGAATGGATCTTTTTTTCGGAATTGCTCGTCTGCACAGAATATGGGATTGAGAGTCTGGAGAAAAATTGGATTCTTGCTCCTGTATGTTTGAAGCCATGTCACCCTCATAAATTTGTGTGTGAGAAGGTAATGGGGATCAGTGTCTGCTTGTTAGTTGCCAGCATGGTATGTGGCCTACAGCTTCATGTGACTGAGTTTCAGCATACCGGTAACTTGTTTCCCCCCCTACGAATACTGAATACTGTATCTAAATCATGGTTTACAGGAAGGAAACAGTAGGGGAATTCTGCATTAAACAACTTATGTATTTCATTTAATTTCAGAGAAACCTGTGATACTTTCTATTGAAACTAAGATGAATCAGAGCCGGATGAAATGGGCTTCCCTGCTTGCATATGGCAATGTGTCATGTCTCACACTGTGATTGTTATAAAGTGAGCCTGCTCATGGTGCTCCTTCCTCTTGATAGCTTGTCTGACCTTCTGGGTTTGTTTGGTTCCTTGGGGTAGACTGCCCAAATTGGCATAGTCTCGTCTTGGTGACTGCATGGAACAGTTATTATAGTATATAATAGTATATTTCAGTTATTATAAATACTTTAACATCATTCACATGGGGTCCTTATGTGATGGGACTTTAATCTTACCCCAGCCTGATATATTTCCTGTCCTTTAAAGCTGCTTCTTAACATCAGCTGAAAGTGAGAAGAGCAATGAAGACTAATGAAACACTCTCTTTACTTGCATTGCTGAACCCTTTCTCTTTCTGAAATGTTCATAGGAAATAACATTCAACTGGTATGTGATCTCTTTGGCAGGTGTAGTGAGTCAGAAAAAGTACGGCCAGTCCATAAGATAAACAGTTACCGATAACAAAGTTGTTCCAGTGGCATTGAGAGACCTGAACAATAGGCTGTTATTCTGTTGTAGCCCTAAGCAAAAAGGGGCTTTTCCCATGTGCTTCTATTGCTATCTATCAGCTTGTCCCATAAGCTCTGATTAGATGAATTGCCTGTGGAGCACCCTAGGTAGGAATGTAAGTGGTTCTTAAACATTTGACCTTTTATGCACCTTCCCTGCCCCACTTAAGGGCTAAGGGCTGTGACACACGGGGAGATTAGTCGCTATGCGACAAATCTCCCCGAAATGCCATCCCACCAGCTAGAATGTAAACCGCTTGTGGAATGGCATACGCGGCGACACGATTTGCCAAAGTCACGAAAGCTGCCTTGAGAGGAGACTTCTGTGACTTCGCCAAATCGCGGCACCGCGGATGCCATCCCACCGGCCCCTAAGGGCTGTGACACATGGGGAGATTAATCTTCATTGTCACGGGCATCTAATCTCCCCGATATGCCATCCCACCGGCTAGAATGTAAATTGCCGGTGGGATGGCATACACGGGCCGCGTATGCCATCCCACCGGCGATTTACATTCTAGCTGGTGGGATGGCATATTGGGGAGATTTGTCGTGCGGCAACTAATCTCCCTGTGTGCCACAACCCTAAGACACAAGAAGCTACTTTCCACGGCTACTAAAGCCAGAAAATACCCTGCCATAGACAGTACTGAGACTTGTCTCTGCTAAAACACACGTAGAGACAATTATTAGTGATTATAAGTATTGTATATTTTGTAGCCACTACAAGTAGCTTCATGTGTCTTAGTTCTTATGTGTTTTCTGGTCACATCAGAAAAAAATGGATACCCCCAACCATCACTCTGGGTTAAGTTGTATGTTCTTTAATTTATTTTAATTTATCTACCCCTAAAACTGGGTTAGGTAGCCATTGGCACTACATATGATGCAGGGCTATATCTTCAAGCAGAGCTAGTGGAGAGGGGTTGGAGGTTTCCATGTATTCCTAGTAAAGAAGGAGTGATACATTGATTTTCCAAGATGTAATTGGACACTCTCTCCTACACAGCAATTGTGTTGTGGTGTCAATACCATTTTCTGATTAAGAAGTGTTGCGTCTATATGAAATGAATATCCTAAAACTATTAGAATACAGTACATGGATTTTGATTTTAGTAATCAGTCATCTGCTGTACAGGGCTGTGTACTTAAGTAGTGCTATATAAATAAGACATTTGCATGCATGTTGAGCTTTTTCTTGTAAGTACTCCATATACCTATCCCTCCACAATGCTAGTAAACAGAACTTATGCAAAAAATGTGTGTTTCATTTCTTTTATTGAGCATTTTTGATGCTTTGTAGCCTTTAAAATAAACAGTGCAGTTCTGCCTATGGTGCCATAATACCGTAATGTATTTTATTATACAGAAGGGAAATAACTAGACGGCTTGTGGGAATAGAGATTTCCCTCTCCAATCAGTCTCTGTGATGGCAGCTGCCTCTGAAATGTATTAATCTGTGGTCTTCAGAAACCATTTCAAAACCTGATAATGAACATATAGGAGAGAAACAGCTGCTAGTGAACATCTCTTGAACAGGGAAAGGGTAGTTTACCCTAAAATTAATTTTAGTATAATGTAGACAGTAATATTTTGGGACAATTTGCTTTTTGTCTTAATTTTTCATTAGTTTTTCAGTTGATTTCCAATTTTGAATTTCAGTTTTTATCTGATTGCTAGGGTCCAGTTTTCCCTAGCGACTAGGCAGTGACCTGATAGCACCAGATAAATAGCACCAAAGCTCCATAGCCCAGTCAGATCATCATTCATTGGTGTGTATGTAATGTAAAGCTTACATAGAAGCCCAAGCAGATGCCAGTAAGCGCTGCATGTGCAAGTACAGACCATACAATCCACACAGATGCAGGAAATTGTGCTGAGAATGATTTACTCTTCTGTATTTATATAGCGCTGACACATTTGCACAGCACTTTTACACTGAATTTTCTTGTGGGGGCTAAAATGCCTTAACCCTTCAACTGCTTTGCTGCCGCATGTTGCCCAGCAACGCATCTTTTCCATTCCTTGGAATGGAGTGTAGAAATGTCAATTAGACATTGCTCTTAGTTAAAGGGTTAAAGAATAATATCCTTTAATGTGGCGGCCCTGACCTAATTATTTATATACGGCAGATATGCTGCAAGGCATTTTTAGCTGATCTTGTTTTTTGTATTATTATGAATACCCCTGCTCTTTGGGGTCATTCTGGCACATCAGTCTGCTGCTCTGAGTGCCACCAATCTCCTTAAAAGGGGACCTGTCACCCAGACATTTAAAGACATAAAATAAAAGTCCTTTTTAAGTTAAACATGAAACCCCCAATTTTTTTTTTCGATAACACATCCAAACCCATTATAAAAGCATTTAATAATCCCAGCTGTCAATCATATATAGCCTTATGCATAGAGGCGGGGCAGACAGTTACTTTAAATTCCGATTCAGAACTTCTTAGATGTCAATGCACTCCTCACATTCCCCCTCCTCACTATCTAATTGTGTAGCCAGTGCATAGGCATCAGACCCCCCATTCTAGCACATAAACAAGATGTTGGCATGATGTAAAACTTGCCCTAATAACAGTGTCCACAAAATAGCGTCTGCCTGTTTGCTGTGATTGTGTAATTCCAGGACTGAAGGAATCAAGATTAAAATATTTTATATAGTATAAGTGAAGTTTATTTTGCTTGACAAACGCAGTGGAAAACAATTTAGAATTATTTCTTAGGGTAACAGGTCCCCTTTAAAGTCATTGGTCATAGTTTTAGGTGAAGGCATTTCAGCAGAAGAACTTCTGGCAGCTTAGAATAAAGGTTCATTATTGTAAGTATTAACTACGGAATTCATAATAAAAAAATGAGATTGAACACTTATGAGGATATGTAGGTAAAGGCACTAAGTTTGCTCAGGAGCTATAAACAATAGCAACCAATCAGGTCACCTGTTTAAATGCAAAAATCGGTAGTTATAACTTACTGCTCCTGGGCAAACTTAGAGCCTTTAATTACATATGGGGCTTAGATTGGCTAAACATGGGGAAAGTAGAGAGACAAACAGTGTCAGTATTCTCCCAGGTATTGGTTTTGTGTCTAGTAGGTCATTGTATCTTTCAATTGTTATTGTTACATTATTCTTATATAGCATTTAATATAATCTCCCAACACCCGCAACAGCTGAGCCACGGACAGGGAACAGATAATGGTACAATGCATTAAACCTTGCATTATCGTCTAACATGTAAGGGATTTTTAGGTCTCCCCAAAACCATTAGGATTCTAATATATTTACTATATAGATGCAGTATGTTTTAGTGTTCTGTTCTGCCCGTTCCCACATTGCAGCTAAAAAAAATGCTATCCAGTTATTGGGGTCACTAGTCAAATACTCACAAACACATCCACTGTGAAATTCCAGCTTTAACACCGTGGGAATGCAACTTTATTAATCATTTTTAATTGCTCATCTGTCTTGTATTGACATTCGGTTCAAAGTTGCAGTCATTTGAAACTGCTTAATAAAGAATTTTTCTTAAAAAAAAAAAAAAAATCGGATACCTCGGGCTGGGTAACATGTGGCCTGGAGGTAGATATCTCTGCAGTGTTTTTTGGTTCTGGATTAAAGGGGAACTAAAACATTATTAAAAAGCAGGCTCGTGTGATCACCTTCTTATAATTGTTTGTACAGGTATAGGACCCTTTATCCAGAATGCTCGGGACCAAGGGTATTCTGGATAAGGGGTCTTTCTGTAATTTGGATCTCCATACCTTAAGTCTAAAAAAAAAAAGAAAACATTGATTAAACCCAATAGGATTGTTTTGCATCCAATAAGGATTAATTATATCTTAGTTGGGATCATTAAGGTACTGTTTTATTACTACAGAGAAAAAGGAAATCAGTTTTAAAATTCTGAATTATTTGATTAAAATGGAGTCTATGGGAGATGGGCTTTCCTTAATTCGGAGCTTTCTGGATAACGGGTTTCCGGATAAGGGATCCCATACCTGTATATGATATAATGATATGCCTATTGTGTTCCTTGGTAGTCGCCTGTCTGTATTGGGCTCTTGCTTCTGACTTTAAAATGAAAACAACTGCAGTGTCATTCTCTGATTATTCACAGCCTTTGACCTGTATTCTCTGTTGGAAACTATCCATGAGATATTTTTGACCTCCTCTCCTTTCAGCCCAACAGGAGTTTATTTCCTTGGATTGTTCTTGTTCAGTTTATTTTTGTTTCAGAAATATGCTTTGCAGCATGCTAATCCACCTTCTGTGAGTGTGAGTATATAATGTTAGGCTTGGGAGTGAGTTGGCTTAACACTGAATATATATTATATTGACTGCTGCTTAAAAGGGCTGTTTTATTTTAGTGGACTTCAATTTCCTGGATGCTTTAGCCCATCTGAACTGCACTTAATACAGGTCAGTCTTACTTGAAATCATTGTATGCAGGATCCAGGAATATGCAGTTATGTCCATGCCTGGCACGATTTGCAGGCCAAAATATGTAAGGCCAGAGACTCATAATGTTTCCCACAGCACTTTTAGCCAGCTTAGTGCCCAATAACAACTGTTATCTAGATGAATGGAAGCCACCCATCACCAGCATTGCCAGGCAGCTTCCATTTATTTAATGAGCAGAGGCACAGAGGAACGAGGAGCATTTCTTTCATTGCTGGTCCATATATGCCAAGAGAAGAAACATTACCTGTGCCATTGGCCCAAGGACAGACTGCTTATACCTAAAGGCATCACTACATTTCCCATGAATTCTATCACTTTTGGAAAAATACTTTTGGAACCAGCTGTTTGAAATGTTGAGTTCAACAACCACATTGTTCAAGTGGTAAATACACATTTAACGTTGATTTTATCATGACAGAAGACAGAAGCCCTAGATGAGTGGTGAGGGCAGAATTCCATTTAGCAACATATGCCAAAGCAGCTGCACGTGGAATGCTGCAGGTTACCTATGTCACCTATTAGTGAAAGCAGGCAGAATTTTAGATTCCCCAAGCCAAATACATTATTCTGTTAAAATAGGCAAATTAGGAAGCTTTTGCCCTGGAACAGTGTCATTCTGGTCTAGATGACTTAGGGAGTTCTTTGTTCAGAGGCAGCTTGTGTTGAGTTGAGACATGCCGGTGCTTGTTGCCTCACGCGTGGCCTTTCTCAGTGCCATGATATAATGTCAGCCATAATCCCTCTAGTGCAGCTTTTCTCCATTATTCTTGGGATTTTGGAAAATAACCTTCTATTAGCCCTTTGTATAGCGACTGCAGAGATTGCTGAAGTTATGGCTTTATGCCTAACGTTAGTGGCTCTCTTTTCACTTTCAATAGATCTTTGTGCCATTTCTGCTTGTCCCTAACAAAGAGACCTTGTGTTTTCAATCTGTAAGACATCTCCGTCATTGTTTTACATTGGCCGCCATTAATCATTCAGTAGCAGCTGATCGCATAGCATTTGTACCAGTGTAACATTATATTGCTGTTTGACTTGTGGCAGCTTTGCTTTAGCCATTATTAAATGTAATTAACTTGCTGCTAAATATGATCTTGATGGCCAGGTTCTTGCTTGTAACCAATGTATTTTTATATGGACTGCATATGAACAGCTTCCTGGCAATTAATATTTCGCTAAAGTGTTAAGCTGGCCATACACGTTAAGATTTGTTACTGATCTTTGTGTTATTGTGGGACCAAGATTATCCTTAAAGGAACAGTAACACCAAAAAATGAAAGAGCTTTAACGTAATAAAAATATAATGCACTGTTGCCCTGCACTGGTAAAACTGGTGTGTTTGCTACAGTAACACTACTATAATTTATATAATAAGCTGCTGTGTAGCCACGGGGGCAGCCATTCAAGCTGGAAAAAAGGAGAAAAGGCACAAGTTACACAGCAGATAACGGATAAGCTCTGTAGAATACAATAGTGTTTTATATGTTATCTGCTATGTGCCTGTGCCTTTTCTCCTTTGAATGGCTGCCCCCATGGCTACATAGCAGCTTATTTATATAAATTATAGTAGACTTTCTGAAGTAAACACACAACTTTTACCAGTGCAGGGCAGCAGCACATTATATTTTAGTTACTTTTATACACTTTCATTTTTTGGTGTTACTGTTCCTTTAAATGATCGTTTAAAAGAACAATTTGCCCAACAACAAAAATGACCGTTTCAAGCGATATTGTCTAGTTGAAGCCAGGAAAACTACCTGCTTGGCGCTGCAAACAGTTGGACAATGGGCAAATATCATTGCTGTCGGCGAAAATTTTTAAGGTGTATGGCCAGCTTAAGTAGCCTATTTAGGTAGTGAGTACAGGAGGAATGCCTGTGGGCACCAGGTAGAGCAAGGTATAGTTCCCTTGGGCTTAAGGTGTTTTGAGCTTCTGAGGTGCTCTACAGGGGAACAAGTGGATCATTGCCCCATATGACCAACTTCATTGTGTGCCAAATTGGACCTATCTGATCATTTGGCCACTGAGCCAACGATCGGATCATAATGGTCAGTAGAGGACCGCATCAATGTGCCAATGCGGTTCCTGACTGAGGGGATTTCCAAACCTGTCGATAGATATATGGCTGATAGGGTGGGCCTATACATGGGCTAATAAACTGCCTGCTCCATCTGAAGGGTATTGTCAGTTTAAATCTGTCCATGTATGGCCTGCAGTAGTCTCTATGAGGATGTTTTGTGTGCTGAGGGCAAGGGCGCACTAAGCAGATTGACCGCTTTCCTCAGCAGGCAGTGGAGGAAAGCGGATCTGCGTGGCACAGCGCTTTAAAGCACCAGAAACATCTCTGTTAGTGCCTTAGTTCTTAACTGATGGGTTTGGGAATTCAATTTAATTGAAAATAAATACTATGTGGAACGTGTCCATAACTGATGTAAATATCCTGAAAAGTCATTACTCAGGAGTGAGAGCTGAACCTTCCTAGCCCTGGGTATTGTCACGCCTAGTAACCCTGAGATAAACACAGAGCAGTGATTGCTGCCCTACTGAGTGATACGCATCGCTTGTTCAGTCTTGTTTAAGCCTCATTATATGAGAGCCGAATGAATATAAAGCTCATGAGTCTGCAGAGCCATGGGCCATGCTTTGTACCATTGCTCTTGATGGCCATTTCATTTGCATTGTTTTCCCATATAGAGGATTCCCTGGATAGAATTAGGCACATGTTCCTGAGCGGGTTAATTCATCAGTTTCTTACAGAGATTATATGTTGTTCCAATCAGTCCCTGCCCCAATGGAGCTTACAGTCTAATTTCCTTGTCACACAACATTCTGGTCAAATGGTAGCAAATTAACAAGGACAAGGAAAGTCTGAATGTAATTGCTTACCTCTTACCATGGCCTGGTGCTTTCCTTTTTCCCTGTTTGGAAGCTGGCAACGGCCCATCCAGGAGAAAAATACCCCAGGCTCTTTTTAAAAAAGAGGGGCTCCAACCCTGAATAATGTTGGAAGTATATGGCCAGATTTGGTTGTACAGTTCAATCAGCATTAACCATACTGCCCGGCCCGGCCATATGTATAGAAAGTCCCGTGGTCATTTACACCGATAATATTGCAATCCCGGCGGATTGAGGTTTTTTTGATGAAAAATTGATGTTGGCCAGAAGGAAATAAAGAGGAGCCTTAGCTCTTGGTAACAGCACACTGGAAATGTAGCCACTGTACATACTGTTGCATTTCTGTAATGCACACTGTGGCACCAATAAGTCGCAACTGCAATACTTAATCCTGTGTTCCTGAGTAATATTTGTATCTGTGGCTCATTAACGGTAAGCACACACCCCTTTGTTCAAAATGAGTTCAATAATTAGGGCTTGTGCTAACAGAGACATTGAAGCCATTCTGTCTTTCCAGCTTTGGTTTTTATGAGTTAGTTAATCAGATTACCGTTGCACAGGCAAACCATTGCATAATGAACTTCTGCTTATGTGTAAGCAAAAACAGCTACAACAAGGGTGTGAAGGGGGTTGTTTATACAGTGCTCATGATCTCTGGTTTTACCAACTCACAAAATTACAGTGGAGTTAGTAAGTGTAAAAGCAAAATTATTCTCTGGTATTATATCTACAGGTATGGGATCAGTTATCCAGAAACCTGTTATCCAGAATATTATGAATTATGAATCTCCCATAGACTCTATTATAAGGAAATAATTAAAAAAAATGATTTCCTTTATCTCTGCGATAATAAAACAGTACCTTGTACTTGATGGCAGTTAAGATGTGTTTAATTCTTATTGGAGGCAAAACAATCCTATTCGATTTAATGTTTAAATGATTTTTTTTAGACATATGGTGCGAAGATCTAAATTATGGACAGAACCCTTACCTGGAAAAACCCGGGCATTCTGGATAACAGGTCTCATACCTGTATACAAGAATGTATAAGCAAAATGTGTAAGCGGGAATCAGCATAGTTTCTATTTCTTTTTCTTATGTTGAAAATATTGATACAGTTGTATACTGGTACTTTTAAATATTTTAGTGGGAGTTTCAACCCAAATTTAACATTTTGCATAATGAAAGCAAGTAATTGTAAGCAGCTTTCCAATATACATTAAGTACAAATGTTCAGTGATTTTAAAGCTCTATGTGAATGTAATTGTATATTCCACTTCCCACAATGCTTTGCACACAGTAATTTTTCTTCTTCATAGGTCTGTGTGCAAGGCATTGTGGGAAATGGAGTCTTGAATGGAGGGGAGCTGAATACTGGTATATTGTTTCATTTGTACCTGTAGGGGCAGATTTATAAAAATGTCAGTTTAGAGCTTAATACTTAAAAACTTACTTTCTATTCCTATGGGATTTTTAGAAGTGTATTTAGCAATGGGTGAAACAACTTACCATATAAAAATATGCTTCTAAAAATCCTGTCGGAGTGAATAGAACGTGGGTGAGTTTGTATTTATTATGCTAAACTCACATTTTGATAAATCTGCCCCATAGTATGGACCAGCAGTGCAAAGAATAGTAAATCACAGACTTGTTTCAGCTTCAATTTACAAGTATTTAATATATAAGAAAATGTATATTTATTTTGGAAAGTGTCTTAAAATTAAAATTTGCTGATACCCCTTACCTATTGGTTCTGATTGTTACGGTGGCCTTACACAGGCAGGTTAAAACTGCTGATTCAGGTTCTTTAGGCTGATTTAGCAGCTGATCTGCCCATGTATGGGGCCTCCCGACAGGCCTTCGCAACTGATATCTGGGCAAAAATCAGCCAGATGTCAATTGGGTAGGCTTGAAATTTGTCAGATTGGGGGGCTGCCGGCTCATTGTTGCGGCCCTTGCTTCGACTGATCCTTTACCCACAGTTGTAATTTGATTGTTGTTTTTAGGTAGGGCAGTGCTGTCCAACTTCTGTGGTACCGAGGGCCGGAATTTTTCCGACCTACGTGGTGGAGGGCCGATAATAGAAGCCAGTTTTGACCACTCCCCTTTTTGAAACCACACCCACTTGAAACCACACCCATGTTATCACATGACCATACCCATATTAATGGTTGTAGTACTCTGCCTGCCCTACCCTGCCTGTGTGTGTGTGCCATACTCTGCCTTCCCTACCCTGCCTGTGTGTGCCATACTCTGCCTTCCCTACCCTGCCTGTGTGCCATACTCTGCCTTCCCTACCCTGCCTGTGTGCCATACTTGGCTGGTTTGTGCCATACTTGGCCTGTGTGTGCCATACTCTGCCTGCCCTACCCTGCCTGTGTGTGCCATACTCTGCCTGTCCTACCCTGCCTGCATGTGCCATACTTTCACTGTGTTTGCCATTCTTGGCTGGTTTGTGCCATACTTGGCCTGTGTGTGCCATACTCTGCCTGTGTGTGCCATACTCTGCCTTCCCTACCCTGCCTGTGTGTGCCATACTCTGCTTGCCCTATGATGCCTGGGTGTATGGCACACACAGGCAGCCTACAGTGACACAATGCTGGCACTGCTCCAACAGTCTGCACAATAACTATATATTAAAAAACTTTTTAATTGCAGTACCACCTCAGTATATGTTCTTTTTGTAGTGTGCAGGGATTATTTGTGGGTTTCTACTGCTCCTGAGGTGTGAACAGGGGAACAATGGGGGTGATTACAGCCTGAGCCTGAGGTGTGAACACTGCAGGGGGTGAACAATGCAGAGATTAAAAGGTGTGAACAAAACAGGGGATTACATGTTTAAACAATACAGAGGGATTACAGCCTGAATCTGAGGTGAGAACCATGCAGGGGGGCAGTTAATCTCAGTACTGATACCATTTAAAGCTTACTCAAAGGTAAGCCATCAAAGCAGCCAGACAGGTGGGGGGCCACACAGAAGGGGGTCACGGGCCGCATGCGGCCCGCGGGCCGCCAGTTGGACAGCACTGAGGTAGGGGAAAAAGTGTATGGCCACCTTTACAGTTTGCACCTTGGATGATTTCTTTTGTTTTGTATTGTGTAAGAGCTTCCTGTGTACCTAAGCCTGTGAGTCACTGGTTTCGCGCTGATTTTATCAGTACAGATGATGACAGGGACTTTGACTGTTGGATCTGCCAGTGGGCGGTGATGAGTGGCGGTGCTTAGGCTGCATCATTAAAGCGCCAGTAACACTAAAAATGTATATTTTTATTTGAGTTGACATTCTGGTTTTTAACACCTCTTTTCTGTTATCTTATGTGCTCTGTTAATTTTTATCTGCTGTGTAGACAAGGCCCGCTTGGTCAGTTGTGCTCTGTAGATAGATAATACATATTGACGACCTGTTCCTGGAAATCCTTTCAGGAACAAAAAAGGTGATTTTAACCCAAAATATCATTCTACCGTCCAACATACAATGCAGCTGGAACATGCATCAAATATAGTTTTTTTTTAAATGCTTTTATAGAAGAAGTAACCCCAAAAAAGGGAAAGCTGCTGTGTAGCCATGGGGGTAGCTGTTCCATTTAAAATAGGGCTGAAGCCTCAGCGGGCATTTATTCGCAGGCTTAGAATCCACCCATACTTGTTGTGCCTGCACCTAGAGCCATTGCATCGACCCAGGTGCAGGCAGAAAAATAAGCGGAATTTGGTGGAAAACTCCAGTTTCTTTCTGAAATCCACTTATTATGCTAGCAGCTTGGCTGATGCACCGAGGTGCAGGCACAACAGTAAGATCTTTGAAGCGTAGGGGCAAATTCTAAGCCTGTGTTTATCCACAGGTTAAGGCTATTGCCAGACGAGGCGTAGGGCGGTATATTTTTAGCAAGCGGAAAAACGCTTGCCGAAAATTCTGCCCTATTCCTCCTACTTGTGCCTGCACCCGGATGAATGGAATATGCTCGGGTGCAGGCACATGTAGCGGAAATACACATAAAAACACGAGAGTTTGAAAGTCTCGCCTTTTTATGCGTATTTCGGCTACATGTGCCTGCACCCGAGCGTATTCCATTCATTCAGGTGCAGGCACATGTAGGAGGCGTAGGGCGGAAAATATCAGCCCTATGCCTCGTCTGATGTCAGCCTTAAGGTGGCCATACACGCACCGATATTATCGTACGAAACCTCGTTTCGTACGATAATCGGTGCGTGTATGGCATGTCAGCGAGCCGACCGATATCGCAGGAAGCTGCTGAAATCGGTCGGCTCGCCGATCGGCCAAGTTAGAAAATTTTGATCGGGCGCCATAGAAGGCGCCTGACCAAAATTCTCCCTTCAGAGCTGAATCGGCAGAAGGAGGTAGAAATCCTATTGTTTCTACCTCCTTACCTGCCGATTCAGCCCTGAATGGTGTGTGGCGGATCTGACGATGTTTCGTGCGACCGACGGTCGTACGAAACATCGTGAGATCGCCACGTGTATGGCCAGCTTTAGACTCTGCCCCATGTGGCTTTAGCCTAAATGACACAGGTTACATAGCAGATTATGGATAAGCTCTGCAAAACATGATTATATTGACTGTTATCTGATATGTAACCTATGCCGTTTCTCCTTTTTCTGGCTTGAATGGCTTCCTCAATGCCTGCGCAGTAGCTTATTTATATAAGCTATAGTAGTCATTCTCAAGCAAACACAGAACTTTTACCAGTGCAGTGCAGCACTACATTATATTTTATTATATTACTTTAAAACACTTCAATTTTTACTGTTCCTTTGAGGCATTTTCATTTCCAAGAGTTTTTCTAGCTTTTCTACACTGATGTTCCCATTAAGCAGTAAGAATATACCTCTAATTTTCTATAAAGAAGGTTTGAATGTATGTCCCTTGTTCACAAGGGGATGTCTTTGCTTCTGATTATACACTAGAGCAAATAAGCTTTTGCCCTAAATCTCACCTGACTTGCCTTTGGTTGTCTACCCTGCCTAGGCTGTGCCTAGTGTGCCATTAACCTAGGCTTTTGCTTTAGTCTGTTTTCCTTGTCTTATAAGCCCAGTCTTGTGCTGGGAATATTCTCTGTCTCCTCACTGCATGCCTGATCCTAAAATTGCCTCTGCAGGGCCCTGCGTTGTTTGATGGCTTGGCTATGTTTGTTATAGTCTGTCTGAAAAAAAAGTCTTGTGTGAAAGCAGTAACTACAGACCCTGACTGCCAAACATTCTCAGGCCTCCTAAGTTTAATCAACCCAATTTGGCCCACTGCTTATAATTTGCTTATTTGTAAACCTGGTGAGACAAAGGGTTTTTTCAAACACGACTGACCTAAACTGTGTATTAATCTTCTATATATATATATATATATATGATAGTATATCCAGTATATCCTTGATGTGTTAGATATTCAAATGCAGTAATAGCATTGCCAGCTTACTTTCCTTTATGGGACTGGATCTTTCTCGTTTGGTACTTTAGTTTTCCTCTATTCCTGGATTTTTTTGGATTACAGCTTCCAATATGCTCAAAGGAGAAGGCAAGTCAAAATTTAAAAAGCATACTGCCCAATAGTCCTCCTATTGTTTAGTAAAAACACCACACTTTTGGCTCACCTAATCCAATATTTACTCAGTCACACTTACTTCACATTTTCTAGAACAGGCAGCCATCTCTAAAAAGGTATTCTCCCTTCCTTTCCCTCCTTTCCTTCCCCCTCTCCCCTCTGCCAGATCCGCTTCTGATTGGCTAGTGGGCATGTGTAGCTCAGAACAGGAGACAGGATCAAGTTACACACATGATCAGAGAATAGGAAGGCTGCCGCTGGCACCTACAGGAAGGGGAGAGAGATTTCAGTGATGTCACTGTAGGCTTCACACTGCTGTAGGCTGCCAGAACCATATCTCAGAGAAGCAAGCAGGGATCTGGGAATTTAGATATGCAGTAAGTACTTAAAAAGAATGCCTTTAGACTTACTTTTAATTTATATTAACCTTTCCTTGTCCTTTAAATTACACATTGAAGAATGCCACCAACAGAGCTGTAAGGGCTAGTAGTCATACAGGTAGGTGTGGAGCCCTTCTGTCAGCTCCTGTATTTGTATGAATTGGGGCAGTGCTGTCCATCTGAAGGCCATTTGGTGTTATGCACCCCATACATTTCACTTATGGCCACCAGCCTTCTCAGATTTTCCTGTATGACATTACTTTCAGTAAATGCTGGTAAGCTCACATGAAGCCATTCTTGCAGGTGAAAGCTAATATTTTATGTATTTATTTACATGTAGCTAATGTATTTTCCTCATGTTTCTCAGCTCAGTGAACCTTTCGGTATTCTTAAAAGTAAATATGAAAAGATTTTTTCTTAAAAGGTATGTGCTGGGCAGCTCCTTCATCCTGTAGGAGCACTGACTGCCCTGTTTAAAGGAAATGTGTAGTCAAAAATCCTAATCCTTGTGTATTTTTAAGTGGAAGTGTTTGTATTTTGCATCTTTGCAAACATCTTTGCTGTTTCCCTGAAATGAGCTCTGATCACAACTCATAGAAACCTACAGGGCCAGTGAAAAAGCAGGGGACTACTCTGTACCAGACTTGAAAACCCAAAACCAGGGCTGTCCTATACCAGACCAAGATTTTGTTTAGTGGATTGTCATTGGTCAGTTGCTGATAAGAGAAAGTCAGGCACAGATAAGGAAGTGAAACATGAGCAGAGAATGACTGTCACTGAGGAATACAGAGCTCCAGTTAGCTGTGTTTTAACCCTGTCATTTATTATATTGTTTTCCTATCTAAAGGTCCCCATACACTATAAGATCCGCTCGCTTGGCCACCTACGGGTGGGCGATATCGGGTAGCAAGTGGCTTGAAAAAAAAAAAAAATCTGATCGTTTGGCCCTGGGGCCATACGATCGGATTACATTTGCGGCCATGGGGCAGTCGGTTCGGGGACCGCATCAACGAGCCGATGCGGTCCCCGATCCAACCGGATTTTCTAACCTGGCCGATCGAGATCTGGCCAATTTCAGGCCAGATATCGGTCGGCCAGGCCGCTCTGTTCTGCCCATACACGGCCGATTAGCTGCCGAATTGGTCCATGGGACCGATATCGGCAGCTATAGTCGGCCCGTGTATGGGGACCTTTAGTGCTATATATAAACTCTGAGTTTTGACTTTATATCCCCTTTAATCTGAAGGGCACAGTTTTAGGCATCAGGGGTTATTGCAAGATTCACACGTAGACATTGATATTCTATTATTATTATTTATATAGTGCCATCAATTTACGCAGCGCTTTACAGAATAGAGTGTACAGAAGACATAACAGTTAACATGTACATATAAACAATTCATAAAAATGGTAAAAAGTTACATTTGGTTGAGGATCGGAGACACTAGGAGCAGGGACCTGCTCGCAAGAGCTTATTCTGAGACAATTTGCAATTGGTCTTCATTTTTTAAATTTTTTTTAATACATTCTGTAACATAATAAACAATGTAAAGGTTGAACCACCCCTTTAATAATTATTCTTACATTGTCAAAGCAGAGAAACAGTGAACATAGAACCAGTGTGTAACAATAATAATGTATGGGGTAACGTGTCACTTATGTTTGATTAGAAATCTCTGACTATGTCTAGTACGTTGTGACTATATAATTCATAATTACTGGAACACTAAACTGTAGGTTGTTTATTAGTAGGTGCAAGTTGTAACACACACACTCACAGGCTCTCTCACAATAGTATTTGTGGGTATGGAGCCAATGAGGCAGAGTTGTTTGACATGCCCTTGGGGCTGGTATCAATAGGGTTGTACCACTTGTTTTTCATGAACATTAACATGAATATTAACTCTTGCAGTTAATTCTAACAAGAGATCTGCTGTATTTCTGGGGGTCAAAACTTAGTGCTGTTATAGTACGGCCCTCTGGAATAGCAGGGCATTATTAGCTAATATTCTTCTCCTCTATTTCTCATTACATCTTGAATTATTTGACTTTGCGAGGTGCAGTAACCTTCTCCTGAATTAACTGAAAGAGCTCTATTCAATATCCATTTTGAGGAAGAAATTTTTATTTTTCCATTAGTTGATACACACTTTTCGCTGCTCCCTGTTGAATGCGCACAGGTCAGTTGCTTTCTCCATTCTCTATTTAATATTGTCTTTTTTTTAATTATTAACTTCATTTCATATAGTATTTCTTTTCCTTTAGATGGCATCTAAATGAACTGAGCTACTAACTTAGGGCAAAGACACACTGGCGCTTAGTCGCTATAACATTTTAAAAACTCACGGCGACTAATTTGCGCAGCAAACACTCGCGAGCATTTAGTCACAGCGACTTCTATTATAGCCTATGTAAGAAAAGTCACTGTGAAACAGATTTACTTAAAAGTCGCCCTATGTGTCTTCGCCCTTAGGAGTTGCAGTTTAGTAGTAGTTGAAGGTTTGAGAAGACTGTATACAATTTTGAATTGAATGGGTGATACCTTTCCAAAGCTGTGGTTATACATTCTAAATTGCCTTTGGTATGTTGCACTGGCCTAAAATTATGCATTTTACTGTGAATTTTTTGAGCAACTTGACCAATTTATTTATTCTCTGTATTTATATATAGCCACACATTTTTCACTGCACTTTACAGAGTTTATAAGTCATTCACTTGAGCCCCTGCCCCAGTGGAGCTTACAATCTAAGGTCCCTGTGCTTGCGTACATAAACAAGCCTTTTGCCTTTAGAATGTAGGGCATGGTTCTGTAATAGGAAAATAAGGATGTGGTTTCTGTAACTCTTTATCTCACTTAATTTCCTCCCAGGTCCACAGCGCCCTGCTATCTAGTGAACAGATGCCTGCCTTTTCTTCCATGCTTATTGTGCTGGAATTTCTTGCTAGTGAGCTTTCTACATGCAGTTTTTGCCAGTACAGGTATGGGACCCGTTATCCAGAATGCTTGGGACCTGGGGTTTTCCGGATAAGGGTTCTTTCCGTAATTCAGATCTCCTACCATAAATCTCCTAAACAAAATTATTTAAACAGTAATTAAACCCAATAGGATTGTTTTGCCTCCAATAAGGATTAACTATATCTTAGTTGGGATCAAGTACAAGGCACAGTTTTATTATTACTGAGAAAAAGGAAACCATTTTTAAAAATGTGAATTATTTGATTACAATGGGGTCTATAGAAGATGACCTTTCCATAATTCGGAACTTTCTGGATAATGGGTTTCCGGATAAGGGGTCCGATACCTGTACTTTAATAGTTAATGTATTTATCTTGTAAAGGGTTTGCTTAGACTTGTGTCCATACCTAAATAAAGGAATATTCAAGAAGTTGGAAACAGAACATAAATAGAACATTATTTGTTTTTTCTCAGATTATATATGCACACAAAATATGTTGGCACTCTGTCCTAGCATTCTAACCTTTAAAATCCATATCTGAATGATTTCTTCAGCGTTAGTTCTCCCCTTCTTGTGCATTACTGCAGGAAGTTATTAGCCATTCCCTAGGGCTATACAGACATCACGGGCAATTTAGCACTAAGTAAATAGATCTGAAGAGCTCTGAAAGAAATCTAGGTTTTCTGCTGAGAGCAGGTTAAAAAGGGTTAACATTCATGCAGAACTGGCACAGAATTGGGGCTTGGGAAGATGATATTAATGTGTAGGAACAGAAAGGCAATCGCTGATTATAGGAATGCATAGCTTGCATATCACCTGCCCAAAATCTTCCGAATAGAAAAAGTGGGAGAAAAACATCACATTTATTGAATATATTTTAAAGAGCTAGGCATTTTTAAAGAATAGGCCACATAAATATGTCCACCCTCCCAAATGCATCAAGTGCATTATCAGAATCTGCCCCTTTCCCCTCTATTCCTGTGGGGCAAATGCAGAGCATTACAGCAGGACTGGCAGGTGTATTCCAACCAGTGGCCCACAGGAACATGGGATCCTAGTACAAGGGGGATGCTATTTAAAAAGATTTTGATGGCGATTAGTTGCCATTTAAAATATTTTTAACGCTTTAGGCATCTTTCACATTTAAAATTAGACATATAGAATAATTAATCTATATAACCAGCAAGGCTTGGGAATATTGTAACAGGCTATGGTCATTACTTTCCTGCTTCTATATTTTACCTTTATCTGACAATTAGATACACATGTTTTTGTAGTTTTTGAATTCTTTATATTCTTTTTTCAGCAGCTATTTAGTTGCTTAGGTCTAATTTACCCCAGCAACCAGGCAGTGGTTTGATGTTGCATAGGAGAGAGTCTGAATACAAAGATAAGTAATAAAATAACAACAATAGCAATACAGTTGTTGCCTCACAGAACAATAGTTTTGGTTGCTGGGGTCAGTGACCCCCATTTGAATTTTTGAGAGAGACAGAAGAAGAAGGAAAATAATTAAAACTATGGCAAATAAAAAATGAAGATCAGTTGAAAAAAATACTACGTACAAACAATACTTTAGCATACTAAATGTTAACTTAAAGGTGAACTGCCCCTTTTATACCTACTGTGCCAACCTGGCTATGGTAGGTTCTTTCTATGAATCTTTGTGTCGGGTTACTCTATGCTGCTATAGACTGTTTTGGGCAATTTCAGTAGTCGTATCTTTTGTGCTTTGTTTTGTTAAATAGCCAGATATTATGCAGCAGAGCACCTACGCACACATTTATAGCTGCGGTCGGCAGTTCTTTTTATAGCTTTGTGTGTGACGATTATTGTATATGTTCTATTATTGGTATTCCCCTGTGGTAACTGCAAATCAGCAAGACACTTAAGTGTCCCTTAAAAGTGCAAATACCACAAGCACTTGGGTTTTCAGTTCCCTTTATCCTGCAGTGTTAGTGTGACAAACAGAAACAGCCAAGTAGTACTTCCTCCTCTGCCTTACTCATACCCCAAACCCAAAAATATGCATGATGCACCAGAACCAAGAAATAGATCAGAATTTGTCTCAATTCGCATTACCTATAATGAGGATATAAACTAAGTAGTAACCCTCAATGTCTATACTGAGCAGAAATCTCGTGGCTTTTCAGGTTGTCGGATGACTCCTTGTGTGGCTAGCAAAGGATTCTGGAAGTTGTAGTCAACCATTTTCTGGCTGATCCTAGTTCGGAGAATGCTTTGTTTTATTTTTTTATGCTTCGGGGGATCTTTTGTGATCTGTTCAGTGTTAACCTTTCAGTAGACTTGACACAGAGCCATCAAATCCCTGAAAATCCCTAAGGCATCAACTCAACACCCTACAAACAAGCAGAGACAGTCCAGCCCTGCTGTAGGGTTATACAGGTTTTCAGGTGAATAGAAGGTATGCGCTAGCTAAGGACCTGTTTTACCCTGTCCTTATTATACATTTATATTCAGTTACTGTCCCAAAGAGACAGATTTGTGGCCTAAGGTTCTTTATAGGAGTGTAAGTTGGTCAGTGTTGCTCTGCGGTGACTTTAGATCTCTCGGACAATAGCCATCCAATCACAGACAGGCTTATCTCTAAGGTTAGATTAATGAGGAATATTTCCAACACTCCTGATTCTCACTATTTATCAAACAGACACAGCTGTTTTACCAAACATTTCCGGGCTTTACACAATGTTTTGAAGGCTGTGTGCTGACTCTCTCTAAAGATAATTACTCTCTGTAGAGTAATAACAGCTGGAGGGCTGTCAGTCTCACCCACTGCTCTCCCATGTGACTCATTCAGGAGAAGAAAGAGCTAGGGCTCCACATTAAAGCAGCTTCTTTGTCAGGTCATTTGCTAGATTGAGGAAATACACCTTGTTAGAGTTTTATTACACTATCTGTTTTGATATTCAAGAAATGTCATGAACTCTCAAGGCAAAAAAAAATAAATAGATTTATCATACTATTCACCATAGCAGCTCAGGGCTGGGGAAGATACTTCACATCCTACCTATAGCCGTTCACTCACAGTTTCAACCCAGGGGCCTAATGATTGAATAATAAGGGGGGACTATGCAGACCCATTGGGAAGAGGACCATTTTTATGGCTATATTTGGTTTATGATCTATACAATTTTAAACGTGCACAGTAAATTTCTGTCTGGGATTGGTCTGGACTGCCCTTTTGCTCCATACATGTATCAATAAGCTGACAATTTACTGCAGCCAATATCAGCCGTTGTATGACCTCCTCTTTGTTTTTGTAAAGTAAATCTGCCATACAAATGGGTTATTCCCTGCAAGCAATTTATTTGTGCTCATTTAGAATTTTCTGTTTGGTGGAAACATATAGGAATCCTCTACTAAAGGTCTTCCCATCTTTGTTTTGCCCCATGTAGGAAGTTCAGTAATCCACAAACACACATTTCAGTTAGTAATTTGCATCCTCAGCCTTAGCACTGCTTGCCAGCACTAAACCTGCATGCAAAATAGGATTCAGCATTGTGATAAAAGCCCTTCTTGTTACACAAGCAAAGTGCCATGGTTTCATATATAACCACAGATGCCCAGTACATCATGAAAGTTTGTATTTACTTAGTAGTGGTGCGCAGGTTGGCCAACATCCTTGCTCCAGGGGAGTGTAATGGGCCACACTTCTTACAAGTCTATTTCCCTGCTTCCAAAACCCTTGGGCCATGGGGGTTGCTATTCAAGCTTGGAAAATAAGGAGAAAGAGGTACAGACACAGGTTACCTGGCAGATAAGCTCTGTAGAATACAATGGTGTTTTACAGAGCTTATCCATTATCTGCTAGGTAACTTGTGCATTTACTAGTGCAGGGCAACAGTACATTATATTTTAACTACTTTAAAACACGTTACATTTTTTTCGGTGTTACTGTTCCTTTAAATGTTTCCATGAAACTTTGTTGCTAGTAATTGTATCACTTGTTTCCGTTACTTCCAGAAAAATACAATAGTCTTATCAGTTCTGTGGCAAAGTCTACACGCCGAATACATCATCTGTTTATCTTACATATAGTTAGTGCTGACAAACTATGCAGTGCTTAAAGGGATCCGCCCTCTTAAAGATTAACTTTAATTATGGTGTAGACTGAGCTTTTTTTGCAATAAATCTTCATTTTTTATAGTTTTTTAAACTATTTACATTTTGTGTACCTCTCTGGCTTATAATTTATGTTGCTATCCAGATGGAAGGCTTAGTTACTGTAGCAGCCAGAAAACAATTGTGAATTCAGGTTGGTGGAGGCACAGAAGAGCTTCTGATCGGGGAGACAAGCAATACCAAATAACAATAACATTGTGGCCTCACAGTCCCTCAGTTTTTTTGGTTGCTAGGGTCAGTGACCCTGTTAATCATAAAGCTGTAGGATGGAAAAAAACAGAATTGGAGGGCTACTCATTAAAAAAAAAAAAAAAATGAAGACCAATTGAAAAGTTGCTCAAAGGTAATTAATTAATGCTAAAAGGTAAATAATTTATTATTTATGTCACTGTTTATTATTCTATTTATATTTTTTGCACATCATTCCCTTTAGCTGCCTTTTATTTCTGAAGAGAGGACATTCCCAGTCACCCTGCCAGTTACAATCACTGGGGTGAGGGCAGAACCATGACACAGCAATTGGCAGCATGCTGTATAATCATTAGCCCCTTTCACAGCGTTGGCAACTGCCGAGTGGACATTGCAAGCCTGGTGAGAGAAACTTGAAACTAGAAATGTAGATGCCAGATTTTATGTAAGTTCCGGGAGAAGAAAAAAAAATTGCGCCGTTTTTTACACAGTGAAGCCTGACAAATTTTGTCACCGTTTTTTACATAGCATAATAAATTTGCCCCATAATGCAGGTCACTGCTTTGTGGCAGTTTAACGAAAATGAGGCCTGTGTTCTAGTTAACACTTTAGGTACTGGTGACCCATGCATATTAGTAACCCAGTAAAGCTGGCCATACACAGGCAGATTTGAGCTATTGAGCTCCGTCAGCAGCTTATCTGTCCATGTATGGGCCCTCCCCAACTTCCTCCCGACAGAAATCTTATGCAATCCTCTTGCAACATTATGGCCTAGTTGTTGGCACAATCATATCAGTCAATTATGGCCCAGCACATAGGTGGCCATATCAGGGCAATGAGCCACTTGTTTGGTGGTCCCACCAAATGAGCAGGTCTTCAGTTGTATGGCCACCTTAACCCTGGTTTGTTTACTTGTTCTGATTTATACCATGTTTGTTATAAACTAACTTGCTGGCAACATGAAAACCTGGTGATGATCAGTACCCAGTCTTTTAACTATTTACTAGGGAAGTTGGTGAAAATTTATATTTTACAATATAAATTAGACATTTATTACAGGTTTTATTTATTTATTTTACCCCCAATATGGATTCATGCAGCTTAAACATATATATATATATATTTTTTTTAATTTCATTTTTTTAATGTTGGAAGGAGCCTTCCCATAAGATCCCACACTGTTACTTTTACTAGCGTATAAACTGTAAACAGCGATACCGATGTGTGTAACGCATACAAGCCCATAGGGGGTCAAAATGCAGTGATCTGTTTGTTTGGCCACGGGATGAAATGATCAGATCACAGCGGAGAAAGCAGAGAATGGCCACCCTCCAAGCCAAACCCTGTGGTTCTTGGCCAAAATATGTTCATTTTTGTTTGAGTGAGCGACTTTCCCCTTGGCCAAGTAAGCACTTACTGTAGCCCTGGACTGCTTTTAGGGACCTCATTGGATTTGGAGATTTTACCCCATTTTTACAGGGGGTGTTGGGAGTTCTGTAACAGTTAGTGCTTTTTCCTGCAGCAGTATGTTTTAGTAGGATTCAGCTGGGTGTATGCTCATGTAGCTAATGAAGTCATATTGTTACACACCTTAAAATAATGTTTAGTATATTAGAAAACCTGACAGGCCAGTTTTTCTGTATCAAAAACTTTTCTGTTGCTTAACCTTTATCAGATATACCTGTATTGCCCAAGTCCTGGCATTGGTACTTTCCCTAACTAATTCTGTATATTGAAATTGTTATAGTAGCCTTAATATAATGTGACCTTTCAAAACAATTTTGAGTCTCAAGTGCAAGGGAATAAAACTACCACAGTGAATCACAGTATTCTGACTGTTAGTTTAAGTAGAGATAATGAGCACTGTATTATAAACCCCAGTCTGTTATTGGGGGGATATCTGTGCAGTGATCATCGGATTATCTTCTCCTCCTACAATTGCTCCTGTTAGGAGAAAACTGCACTGGCCGGGGTATATGCAAGCGAGCGTTCCTCTTCCTCCTGTCTTTTCTTCTGAATCCCAGGGCCGATGCATGCGCAGTTGAGTGATAATGCCGGCTTTTTTTGTTAGTGTGGCACTAGCCTAAATCTGTAGGCAAGAGGTATGTTCAGTTCAAGTCCACATGAAGCTGCACCAAGTAGCTGGCTACAGGTAGCAACTTGTGTCATAGCCCTACGTGTAGGATTTGTTATTCAGTAAAATTATAAGAATGGACAATTAATAATATATTTAAAATAAATGTAAATTTAAAAAACTGCACAAGGGTAAAGGGTTTTGTGATAGAATGTACAAGTATGGCATCCCTTATGGAAACCTGTTAACATGAAGGCTTCATTTTACAGGACAGTCAGTTTTAAGGCTAAAGGTGGCCATACACGCACCGATAATATCGTACGAAACCTCGTTTCGTACGATATTCGGTGCGTGTATGGTATGTCGGCGAGTCGACCGATATCGCAGGAAGCTGCTGATATCGGCCGACTCGCCGATCGGACCAGTTGGAAAATTTTGATCGGGCGCCATAGAAGGCACCTGATCAAAATCTCCCTTCAGAGCTGAATCGGCAGAAGGAGGTAGAAATCCTATTGTTTCTACCTCCTTACCTGCCGATTCAGCCCTGAATGGTGTGTGGCACATCTGACGATGTTTCGTGCGACCGATGGTCGCACGAAACATCGTCAGATCGCCACGTGTATGGCCACCTTATGTAAGTAATCCTAATTTTTTTTAAATGATTTCCTTTTTCTCTGTAATAATAAAACAGGACCTTGTACTTGATGATAACTAAGCTTCCCGTACTTGTATTTCATGCTATAGAGTGTATGTGCGCTTTTATGTGCAACTTTTTAGACACTGTCTGAGATATGATCTTCTGAAAGATTCCCACTGTTGTTATGTATTGTAGTGCTACAAACTTACACATACAGCTATGTACCAGTGCCGGAGATGAGCCTCTGTTGGATTCTCATGTGTTTCCTGACCTGTGTCTTCTGCGCTGCCCACTGCCAGCTACACAAAATGTGTAGTTGAACATTTGTATTTCTTTGTCCCGTAATGACGTGATAGCACAAAAAGTTATCTGCTAGAAGTTTGTTTATGGAGTTGACTCATGTTGTCTGCTTAGGTTCCTTGTTTGCTTCTGCTGACTCACAGATAACTGCACAACATTAGTCTGCTACAGCGATGATGTACTTAGTCAGTGGCATAAGGGAAAATAGGCTTTGTTGTGTTCTGTGTAATTTATTTTGTCTGCTGGCTTCCCCTAGCAGTCATCATTAATAATGCACATCACATCATTTACTTTTAGAATTTTTTTCTGATGTTAATTTTTCATCATTGCTTAGAGGAGAAGTAAAGATAAAAACTAAGTAAGCTTTATCAGAAAGGTCTATGTAAATACAGCCATAAGCACTCACAGAATAGAGTCCTCTATCAAAAGAAACACACGTCTTCTTTTGTGTAAACATGTTCTTCAGTATCAGACTTCCTCTTTCAGAAAAATGCTTCATTCTCTGCTGGAGTCTGTGCAGCTCTCTCCTCTTTCCCTTCTCCTGCTCCCCCCTCCCATAAGAATTCATAAGAACTTAATCCCCCTCCCATCAAAATGTGTGATCTGAGCTACCAGTCTGTCTGTCTGTGTTAATAAGTGATTCATTTTGCTTTGCTGACCCCCCCCCATAGGACTGTGCTGTGAGTTAACTCAGTTTTATACAGCTCAATATATATAGTATAAGTTTGATTGATGGTTTTATGCACTAACATACTGCAGTGATTTACTTATGTTCAAAAGCAAAATACCAATTATAAAATAAGAATTTGTTGAAGTGCTCAGATTTGCAATAAGATGTACATTTTATAAAGTTTTGGAGAGATTTTAGCATCACATTTTTATAGAGACCAAATAGTGGTCTATACAGGTCAGTAATACATTATTATTCAGCACAAGCAAGATATCTGGTCACAAAACCCACAAGAGTTTAGATTATACCTCGGTCCGGGCCCATGTTGCTTTTCAAAATAAGTACAGGTGTGGGATCTTTTATCCAGAATACTCGGGACCTGGGGTTTTCTGCATAAGGGATCTTTCTGTAATTTGGATCACCATACTTTAAGGGGCTTATTTACTAATCCACGAATCCGAATCCAAATGGGAAAAATTCGGATTGGAAAACAAACATTTTGCGACTTTTTCGTGTTTTTGGCGACTTTTTCGTAGCCGTTACGACTTGCGCAAATTGTCACAACTTTTTCATAGCCATTACAAATTTCGTGAATTGTCGCAACTTTTTCATAGACATTATGATTTTCGTGAATTGTCGCGCCTTTTTTATAGCCATTATGACTTTAGTGAATTGTTGCGACTTTTTCATAGCCATTATGACTTTCGCGAATTGTCGCAACTTTTTTGTATTGAGGGCTCGAAAAAGTCTGAAAATACCGATCATTACGAAAAAAACGCATTTGGACACTTTTCGGACATTTGTGAATTAGTAAATGTGCCCCTAGGTCTACCGAAAAAAGCATCTAAATATTAATTAAACCCAATAGGTTTGTTTGGCCACCAATATGGATTAAGTAAATCTTAGTTGTGGTCAAGTACAAGCTACTTGTGTATTATTAATGTAAAAAAGGAAATTATTTTTAAAAATGTTAATGTTTTGACAACCTTTATATTATTATTATTGGGAGCTTTCTAAATAATGGTTTTCCGGATAACAGATCCCATACCTGTGTATAGTCTATCAGGAAAAAGGCTCAGGATGTCACTCTGTAGTCGCCAATAACCTGCAGAGTTCCGTGTCAGACTTGGTCACACCTTGCCATTGCCCTGAGTTTGTCACTCAAATTAAATAATTGCGTCAGAATACTATAGCAGGTATTTCCTACACTGGCTGACTATGCTGCTATCCATTCAGTCCTCAGGCCTTATGGGGGATTTTGTGTGATTTGGCTAACTTTTAACATGGCCAGGTGTCAGTCTGAAATGTGTGCCACTGGTCCTTTCAAATTTATTTTATTTGGTGTGGGTTTTTTATTGGGTATTTTTTTAGTCTTTTAAAAGCTTTTAAATGGAGAAGTTGTTCAAATAATAGGAAGAATTGACTTTGTCTCACCAAAGGCATGAGTAGTATAACTCTATCTCATCTGCCAGATGGGGCCAAGTTCCTCTTCTGTTCTGTTGAACATATGCTTTATTATCTCTGTTAAAAAAACAAATCACAATCAGGAATGATACCTAACTCTGTATGATTACTGGGCTGTTACTTCCCTTGAAAATAAAACTGAACAACTGTCCTGTAGAAACAGAATTACCTTGATTGTGCTTGTGAATATTCCTGTGCCTACACACATTCAAATGCCTTATAATTTTAAAGGGGACCTGTCACCTTAAGAAATAATTCTAAATTCTTTTTTATCATGTTAGTTGAGCGCAATAAATTTTACTTACACTACATAAATTATATAAAAATTGCAAGTACACAATCACAGCAAACAGGCAGCTGCCATTTTGTAAACACTGTTAAGACAAGCTTTGCATCATCCCAAAATCTTTATTTGTGCTCCACAATGTGGCACCTGATGGCCATGCTCAAGTACAGAATACATAAATGCAATGACATTTAGGAAATGCTGAATGCAAAGTGAAAGTAATTGCCTGCCCTGAGGCTAAACAAGCTATATATATAATTCAGAGCTTACATTTTTCAATAAATGTATAAATGGTATGGATGTTTTAATAAAAAAAAAAGAATTTGGGTTTCATGTTTAATTAGCTCTTTTTTTATACAGCTTGTTAATTGTTTATGGGGGGTCACGTATTAATTAATGCTTAATTCTATGGATGTTTGTCTGCGACAGATCTTTACATGTCCAGTGATGCTGCAGTGTTTGCTGGGTAAAAAAATGAAGTGATACACTGCCAGGTTCTATGGATGGAAAAAAGAAAGATGAATTTGGTCCCGATCCTAAAAGCATTTGCCACCATTACTCCATAGGCTAATGAATGGGTTTACCCAGCCATAAATTCAGGACTTGCACATATTCATGTCTAGTTATAATTAGTGGCAGCATGATAAGGGCTTCTGAAATTTGGCAAGAGCCTGATAAATACTTTAAAAGTCTTAACATGCACATTAAAGTTTATTTTACACTCTGAAGCCATTTTCCGAGAAGAATGCTAGAAATACTCAAGGTCACCTCTTCATTTAATATTTAGCTTTTTATTGCTATAAAGGAAATTCGTTATTTTCCATCTCCACTTTAGAAGATTTCCCTCTAAGGCCAGCCTGGTGTGCGCTTACTGTACTGCATTACTGAACTAAAAGTTCATTTTTAGTATGTTATAGAATATCCTATTACTAGCAACTTTGCCGTTGGTCTTTATTATTATTATATTTTATATATTTTATATTTAATATTTTATTTATTTGCTTTTCTTTTCTGCCTCTTTCCAGCTTTCAAATCACTGGGCAGACAAAAAAATATTTGTCTGTGAGACTATAATTGTATTATTATTGTTACTTTTTGTTACTTATCTTCCTGTTCAATCCTTCTCTTTTTCATATTCCAGTCTATCCTTTGAATCACTGCCTGGTTGCAAGGCTTAATAAAACCCTACCAACCTGGTTACTGCTGAAATACCAAACTAGAGAGCTAAGGAACAAAATGCAAAATAACTGAAAAAACTAATACCCATTACAAATTGTGTTGGAATATCATTGTTTACATCATACTACAAGTTAATTTAAATAAATGGTATTTGGTGACAGGTAATTTTTCAACTATTTGTATCTGAAACCTATCTGTGTGTGGCCTCCAAAAGATCTTGTCTGGGCTCAGAATCTGGTTGTCCGATGACTACACTGGCAAATATTTGGGGCTATTAGAAGACCAGGCTGTATACTTCAGTTGACCATATTTTTCCAGTTTATGCCCAGCAGTATATACAGGTATCCACCTTATATCTGCCCATTGGATTTAAAGCAGTAGTATGTTGGTACCTGTAATTCTTCCCATGCGAGATTTATATCTTTATTTGATGAAATAAAAAGCTTTTGTTTGTAAAGGTAAGAGATGGCGAGACATGTTTGATAGGAAGTGCCTCTCTAGAAATGTGAAACTGTAAAGTAGACTGTATAAACTAACAGCATATCCCTCATCGCTGACATTCTGGGAACCTGGCAAACCTTATGGGTTTATATAAACAGTCTCTTTAAGGAGAGCTTTACCCATGTATAAGGTGAGTTATGCAAGACATTAGTTTGCTAGAAGTTATTCATGTCTTCCAGACACAGATCAAATTCCCACATAATTGTTACTCGCCTTGATTATTCTTGTAAATTTGTTTAGGCTTCTATGTCTCGGGTTAACTGAGGAAAGATAAATGTGCCTTCCGCATTATCCTATTTGCATTGCACTAGAACAGCATAAATAGTAGCATTGCTTCTGATGCCAGCTCATAGAATTCCCACTAAAGTAGAAATAGCATATTGAGAGTAAATGTTGGCTACTTGGCCACTGGTAATTTATACTGGGGTTTAGTTCAAGGTGCTTTCAGGTGCATTTGTTCTGAAGTGTCAGACTGGGGTGCCATGGGGTCACCATAAAACCATAGACTATCCTCTATAGATTTATCCCCTCTCTTCCAGTTTTTATTGTTCTAGTAGTCTATTCTCTTTACATACTCTCATCTGTCCCACCCTCCATTTCTTCTCTTTGTTTTTGTAAAGAAATGGGGGATGGCAAAATGAAAACATGCCATAGTAATAGAAAGCCAGATAATTGGGAGAGCAGGAAGCCCCCCCCCCCAGGGGTATTCCTTGTAGGCCATCCCAGCACTGCTATGAATATTGTTAAAGTGGGGAGTGAGCTGTAGTCACAGAAACTTGGTGCAACTTTACAGAATACTTATTTCAGTACTAGGATATTTTTCATGCACTGTGTGTTTGATATTTAAACTTGGATTTATAATAATAATTAAGTTGGGGCCTACAAATACCTTTCGTTTCTTGACCTAGTTAATTGTTGATCTAAAGGTATGTTTTGGATTTGTTGTCACAGGGTGTGGAGCATTCGTTTCCAGGATTTGTTGATACTTAGTAGAATTATTTACCTCTATATAACGGGTGTTCCCAATTTTTTTTCACCTGTTAGCTAAACTCAAATGTAAAAAAGTGTTTAGGAGCCACACAAGCATCCAAAAAGCTTCTGGGGTTACCAGATAAGTGATGTGATTGGCTATTGTGTAGTGCCATGCAGGCTGCCAACCAGCAGGAGTCTCTGTTTGTAGTAGATGTGTATCTTTATGCCTCTGACACTTGCCTCCAAAACTCAAACCTGAGTTGAAGCCACTGGTAACAACACCTAAGGGGGTGGGGCCAGTGGTAGCAACTCCTAAGGGGGGTGGAGCCACATGTAGCCATCCCTAAGGGGGTGGAGCCACTTGTTTGAGATCACTGATTAACAATGTACAATGTGTCACTGACTTCCATGTAAACCTAGATTCACCCATGCCCTTGATAGTTGTCATGTTGGTTTTTTTTTCTTCTTCAAATACGTCTCTAAAAAGCACTTTTAGAATTTGATTGTAGCTTCATCAACCAACAACATTTTCAAGCAACAGAGGCCTGACCCATATCTGCACTCACAGATCCATTAACTTTTGATTGAAGTAAATGGGGGGGACGAATCTGAACATTTTGTCTGCTGCTTAGGTGACAGTTCCTTGGGTGACCGAACACTCTGAAGTCTCCCATGTGCCATTGCCTGTGTTGGTTTGAACTCGCTTGCTAAGTTTTGAAGAGAAAATGAATGTTCATGGGTAGTTACACCTAGTGGCAGCATGAGAAGGGTCTCTGAAATTTGGCAAGTGCCTGATAAGTACTTTTAAAGCCTTAACATACTCATTAAAGGTTATTTTGTATGTTAAAGCCATTTTGATACATGAGTGCTAGGAAATAATGGAAATAATCAAGGGGCTTTCATTTTTTAGTTTTTGTTTTGAAGAAAAAAAACAATCAAAGACACAAATAAAAGCCTACTATTGTGCCAATAGTTATGACTGCTGTATTAAATATGCTGATGTGTTTTTCCCCTTCACCTTTATACATGAACACCCATGAGTCCCGTGTTTCATACAATACGTGTGCCTATAGTACTGTGCGTGTCTGCATGGACTAAGAAGCAGGGTAAGGGCTCTCTATGCTGGAGACACCTGCTTACCCCTCAGTACTGTGTATGCCACCAACCATGGCACAAAGGAGCCGGCAGGATTGCTTTCTTTCATTTTCATTGACTGTTCTGTTTAAAAACGTTCAGCTATTTTTTTTCTGCAGGGAATTCATTAAATCAGGCGATAGGATGCGGGAAGAGGTGCAGATTGAATATATTCATGGGAGCATATTGAACAAAGCATTCTTAATTGACCAGATGGCTGCACTCAACTGTGCCAGTGACCCCCGCTGATATTTCCTGCAGTTCTAGAATAAAAACCGCAACTATTGCTCTCATGGAAATCAGATCATTTCATATTATCACTAAGGAGCAATCATGTTGTGTGGCCAAGTGATTAGCACAGATACTTTACATGTATGTGGCCACTTGTATTTCCAGCAGAATTACAAAGTACAGATCAAGCCAGGGGCTAAATAGCAGAATATATCATCTAATATAGATTACACTGAGGAACTCACATTTACATTTCCTGGAGCTACATTATAAAATAAAACAATTACACAATATGAGCAGCTGGGGGTAGCAATGAATATCCATCTGGCTCGAGATTCTTTCTGGATTGAAAAATTAATGGTTTGAGAATAAATCTTGTACAGGTATGGAACCTGTTATCTAGAATGCTTGGGACCTGGAATGTTCTGGATATTTCTGGATATTTAAGTCTCCATACCTTAAGGCTTCCTAAAAATCACATAAACATTAATTAATCACAATATGATTAATTATATCTTATGTAAGATCAAGTACAAGGTACTGCTTTATTATTACAGAGAAAAGGGAATTTTTCTTTAAAGAATTGAATTATTTGACTAATATTGATATATATATATATATATAGATATTTTTTTGAAACATTATTACGCTTGAAAATATATTTTGTTCAGTTTGGATCAATATTGAAAATTATGAAGACTGGAATTATGTTTTGGTATGTCTTAGGCAAACTGTCATTGTCATGTGGCACTGCCTTGGTAGGCTTCCAAGGGGCAACTAAGGAGCACAGATTATTTCAGTCATGCCACTATTGAGTCCTGTGAGATTGTTTTGAAACTAAGGGTTGAACTCATTGGGTATATGATAGTTGCCATGTTACATGATACAGGTATATGTTTGAATGTTCTATACCTCCTTTTTGGTTTGGGTTTTGTTAAAATCTGATGCTTTGTTCTCCCATACAAAGGAGACTGCTAGCCTTTCAGGGTTTTAAAAGAGTCAGATAACATTACTATTGGGGAATTATATAGTAGCTGCCATCTTTTAATTCAGGCCAAAGCAGGACACACAGGTTGTTGGGCCAGGTGTGTTGTGGGAATACTAGAGTTGCTTTAATGACTGGGATTAAGCTGCTAACGGAGAGAACTATAGGTGTTGCTGGGCAATTGCATGCAATCGGGTGGCAAGGTAATTTTATAGTTTTGCTGCTCTTTTATTGGGTCCTGTCAACACTGACCATTGGAAATGTGATAGAGACCTTATAAGCTTCACTGCACTCGCATATAAAAACTATAAATACAGATACCTATACCAACAATTAACTGATGTTGAGATCACTGTAGCCTTGGATATAATGCTTGTTCAAAAAAATAATCAACTACTTTTAAAGGCATTAATAGAATTTGCCATAATAACATTATTTCACAACTTCACTATCTCTGGTTCTTTGATCTTTTCTATGGAAAAAAGACTCCCCGCTTTCTGTCAATAATGTTGTCTAATGTACTCAAAAAGAGTAATCATGTCTCCTCAAAAGCGCCAGCAACCCCAACCTTGACAGACTCTCTCCAGCTACATACTCAAGGTGAGGCCTCACCAGTTCCTTTCTCTGCATTCTGGTGCCCCCCCCCCCCCCAGGGTAATGCAAGGAAAGACTCTGGATTATGGCAGTGGTTCTGTTAGGGTTGCCATTTCCAGGCTGCTGGAACTCTGGGCAGGTTGGCGAAGGTTGACATTATGTCACAGGGCAGAACTTCAGTGGGTTGGTCTGACATGGCGATCGTCGCGTCAGTCAAGGAGAGTCCTGTCTGGATTTCGTGATTTGGAAAACCAAGTGGGCAGTTTGGACCCGTACAGCTATCCTGAAAGCTGGGTTGTCTGGGTCAAAAAATGGACAGGTGACAACACTAGGTTCTCTTACAATCACATTATTATTTTTTTTCATTACAAGTCAATGAAAGCTGTGAGTAATGCTACCGTAGCTTGACTAGCGGAAGCTGGCCAGCCCTACAATCAGGGCCACGTCACATATCATTTATGAAATCTGGCTTTTAAAACAGTGACAGCTTGCTTTTATTAATTTCCGTTTCATCATTTTGAATAGAATGTCTGAAATTGAAATAGAAAGTGTAGTGTCTTTCAGTGATCACTTTGTATTACGTGTCATTGGTGTCTTGCTGCAGTGATCTCCCTGATAGTGACATGTCCTCATTGTTACCTTTCCTCTGTGTTGACAGATTGTTCCTTGGGTTTCTGAACACTCTTATTGTCATTTTATTTTCCTGCCACTACATTCTGTAGCAAGTGATTTAGCCAGGATATCCGTATTTATGTTCAGATATGAGTGATTGTGCTTCCTGACAGAGCAGGAAACTGCAAATAAGACAGACATGTTTCTCTTTTATTGGTTGGCTGCAATTACCCCTTAATTATTAAGGTTATATTTTTTGCCCTGCTCATGTGCATCATAACTGGATCCTACGGTTCAGAGAATTCTAGCACCTTTTCATCCTGCTGCATATTAAGTGGATTAGTCTTACAGCAGATGCTTTGCTTAATATTCTCTGTCCTGCCCACGAAAAAAGGGTACATTTCCCAGAATTAATCTTTATGAATAATGATGTACTTTTTATCCTTATGCTTAGTTAAGGAGAGTGCGGAAAGGTGTATTTAGGGTGGCAAAAACAGTGGAGAAAGGGTTGGCTAACTGTTGTGTACCTGGATACTTGAGTGGCGAATACAACTAAGGGCATAAAGTAGTGCAGACACTTGTTTTGTGGGTGCACCAGAGTTATGTTGTTAAGGCCATACACATATTTCATTCACTTCTTTTCTAAAATCGGATTAAAAAACACTAAATTCATTACACCTATAATGTTTCCTCAGTGGAAAGCTTAACGTATATGGAAGGAACTGGTTGTTTGACCTGATTGTGGTTATTTTGACTATAAACATAGAAGGACTAATTGAAGGATAAATACACAAATATGGCATTTGCCTTGACATTGAGGCATGCCACTCTGCTAATGATAATATACAGTGTTTTACTTTGCATCTTGGAAATAATTATTAAAGGATAAGCAAAGCTTAGCAAAGAAGTAAGGTAGAAATGTTGTACAATATGTTTTGTGCTTCTGTACCAGCCCAAGGCAACCCCAGGCCTTTAGCAGGGAAGATCTGTGCCCCCAAAGATGCCCCAGTAGCCCCCCATCTTCTTTTCTACTTATTCCCTGCACAGCTCTGTGCTGCTGTCACTTACTGAGCTTAGGAACCAATGCACAATATTCTGTATATATAAATAATCAATTTAAGATTTGCATTATACATCAGCATGTAATATTCAGCCCTGTAGAATTAACTTATGTGCTATTGATTACTAAACTTAGGGATAATTTGGGATGACCCCAAGCTTAGCTTCTCAGCAGCTGCTCAGAGCCCACCGAGCATGTGCAGTGCCACTGACACTACTAACAGACTCCAAGATACTGAGCTTCTGTGACAACTTGAGGACCTGAATCATTACTGTTATAGAGATGCTGAACCTCAGGGTTGGTTTAGTAAGTTCAGGATATAGCAGAAGCAGAAGAGGCACATGCCTAGGGTGCAACAGTGGGGGGGCGCTAGGCACTTACCTCTTTAGCCTACCCGTAGTCCATGCACTTGTCCCCCTTACTGTTGCATGTCCTGACCCCCCTCTGCATACCCTTATTACTACCCTCACCCAGTCTTCCATGCCCGCGGCACCCAGCTGGCTAGGCCCCATGGCAGACCAAGGCACTAAACACTTGTGAAGAGGTTGTGTATTTAATGATATACATGTTCTGCCTTCCTTGTAACACTAGAGCTGATGGCACATATAGTGGTTTTTTTTTACTGCCTGAAAAGCATCTAAATTTGTCTTCTTCGCCTCCAGTGTCCTGAAAGCACTACTACTGCTGCTTTTTAACTTGAAAACTTGTTTTCAGATTATTAGTCATATACTGGTAAATGTAATCATATAATTTGAGCCGAGGGTTCTTGTTTACTAATTACTGGAATGTTTTCCATTTGGAAACTTCGTGAATACCTGCATTGTTGGTGGCAATAAAACTGATTGGGCTTTTCAGCTTTGGTTTTTATCTCCTCTCAAGGGACTTGTTCTTATTTGTCTTTTAGTAGATGCACACATACTTAAGGTGGCCTTGTCTGTCCCTGTCCTGTAGGTATCCAAAAGAAAGGATACTGTACGAGGGTGCATTTGTGGTATGGCCATATATGAGCCAGCAGCTTGAACTATCTGAACAAGAAGAGGTGAAGAAGAACTGAGGCTTTGTTCTAGGTTTAGAATTATTATTCATTTCAGCAATACCATATCATAAGATTCTAGTAAACATACATTGTTCAAAGTATACGGTTTCTGAGGCAATTCTTGGCAAAGTGCAGTGGCTTATCAAGAGTTCTCAACCATCTTCCATTACTCATATCATGTAACACTTAATAGTATTATGGCTGGAGATGTGTCTAAGGAAGTGAAAGTAAAGATGACTAAATATTAAAAGAACCATTCTAATCTTATCATATTCCGCCCATGTATGCGGCTTTCCCATTGCGAAGAACACAGGAAACAGGAAATACTGTGATGTGTATAGTATGTGCAGGGTATAATCTGCTCGAATTGTGTTGGTTCATTTAGGATAGAATTGCTGTAAGTAACTTAGGGCTATGTCTAATAAGTGAATTCAGTAACCATTGCATTCAGTTGCATTTACAAACAACAAGTTTTCACTGTTTAAATGTAGAGATGGATGGTTGTGTGCCATAAAACCTGAAGTGCAAATATATTATGAAAAAAAACAATCTGGGGTTTTCCAACTTTTAGTTAAGTTTTCCTATATTATGGAGTGTCCTATTCTTAGCAGTTTTTCAATTGGTCTTATATATAATCATATAAATAATCATTTGCCTTACTCTTTTCCTACTTTCTGGCTTTTTAATGGAGCAGCCAAAAAACTTGCTTTGTGGGCCTAAAATGTTATTGTTATATATATTTCTGTATATAATACAATTTAACTTAAAGGTGATACTTTATAGTCAGATATGCTTTATTTTAAATATGAAATGACTGTTTAAGAAATGCTGTTATATAAGTGGCTGAATTCTGGGCATGTGATTAAATATTTGGTTGGTGTTCTGGTACAGCATTCTTATACCTCTCTTTTGTTACTTAGGTGATATCACCCAGAAGGGTTATGAGAAAAAAAGAGCAAAACTATTGGGTCCGTACATCCCGCAAACACAAGGTAAACTCTTGTTCTTATATTGTAGATATGTGTATATTGTAGATATGTGTAGAACAGATTGAGGTTTATTGTTATTGTCATAAGGTTAAGAAAGTTACAAACATTAATCATTGTATACTGTGGCATATTAAAAAGCTCTCAGAGTAGAGAGAAATGTGCATTAGGCTGCTCAGCCTTTTATAGGTGCACAAGTTGTGAGTACATCTCTCAAGTCACCATTTTTCAATTTATGATTTAACCCAGTATTCCTTGGAAATGTACAGTTGGGTCTGGAAGGTGCGGTTGAATAATTTGGGGTGTTAATATGTAATAAAAGGTACATAGTTTGCACAGGTGCAGTAACCTTTAGCAACCAATAGGATGTTTGCTATTAAGCAGGTGACCAGTAAATGCCACCTGATGATTGGTTGCTATTGGTGATTAGACTGTTGCACCTTTTATTACATAAGCCCCTCAGTCTGTGTAAAATGGTTGTACAGGAATGGGACCTGTTACCCAGAATGCTTGGGACCTGGGGTTTTCAGCTAATATAACTATATTATGGCCATCTCCCATATACAAAGCTGTAAAAGGCTGTCAGGAGGGCAAATAAGACAAATATTTAAGTAAAAAATGTATTTTTTTAAATTTGTATCTTATTAACTTTTAAATAATGCTTGTTTGTGAAAATGGCATTCTGTTTCTGGCCTTTTGATTGGGTTGTTAGGTTGTTCTCTTACAAGTATGGTCATGCTTTGCAGGTTCATATCAGTGCAGGGATATATTGTGATTCACGTAATAAGATCACTCGTTGCCTTGTTAGGGTGATTGCCAGTCATTGCCTCACAAGTAATTATGCATATAAAGCCTGAAAAGCACTTCAAACATCTGCAGACATAAAAGCACAATTGCTCATAAACAGATCACAGAGAGGTAGAATACTCTTTCTAGCACAGAGAAAATGAGTTTGTTCTCATAAATAACCCAGAAGTTCACTATTCAGCCTTAAGGCTAATGTCCCACAGAGAGATCAGTTGCCCATGATAAATCTCTGCTAACGCAGGCGACAAATCTCCCCAAAGTGCCTTTCTACCGGCCACAAAGGGAATTGCAAGAGGAAACTTTGCGCGACTTTGGAATCGATGCGTTGGCCTTTTTACCAGAGGTTCTCTTTGTTGCCGGTGGAAAATTATTTCATGTCCATGTCCATGTTCATGTCACCTACGGGTGAAGACATACGGAGCTATTAGTAGCACCTACTTGCTACAACTACAAAAATAGACAATGCTGATCATTTACTGATAATTGTCTCTACATGTGTTTTAGCTGAGGCAATTCTCTGTATTGTCTATGGCAGGGTATTTTCTGGCGTTTAGTAGCCATGACAAGTAGCTGCTACTAAGTAGCTCTGTGTGTCTTCACCCTAAGAAAAATGGCAGAGTGTCACTGGAGAGTGTCATAACCACTATTATATTTGCATGTCTGAAGATTTAATATTTTTTATATTTGTTATTTTCGTAGGGCAGACTTCTGCTTCTGCTAGTACAGGGCTGTTCAGCTGAAGGCCCGCAAGCAGAATATGGCCCTCCAAAGGATTTTTATGCCCACTTGTCTGCTCAAAGGCTTCATAGACTTCACTTTACGGCATTATCATTTTAATTTAATCCGGCCCTTCAACATGCTATAAGAAAAGTAATTGGCCCACTACATAGTATTGGTTGGACAGCACTGTTAGTACCTGGACACATTTATAGTGAGAGATAGTATAGACATGTGTTGGTTGAAGGCTTTCACTGTAAAAGAAGAAAGGGGGAAAAGAGAAGCACATGTCTGGTGCAGTATAGAGATTATGTGGCATTAGGTAGTTTTATTAAGCTAGTGACAAACATTTCTTATTAGAAAAAGAAGAGTGAACTTGAAAGCTAGGAAGAAAGTAATTTGTTTCTTTTCATTCCTATGGGATTTTTAGAAGCATGTTTCAATGCGTGAGATTGCCATTTGATAAATACGTTTCTAAAAATCCCATAGGAATGAATAGAGAATGGGTGAATGTGTCTGTGGTGAGCTCTAATTTCACACTTTGATAGATCTTTCCCTTAGAGTTTGGGTTAGCTAGGGAAACAGGTGGGGGAACTTGGAAGGGAATCCCACAGATGGGTTGCAGATCTAGCGACATTTCAAAGGACATAAAGAGCTAATAAGAGAGAGAGAGTAAAGGTGGCCATACACGGGCCGATTGTAGCTGCTGATATCGGTCCCTTGGAGGGGATATCAGCCCGTGTAGGGGCACCAACGACGGGCCTGCCCGACTGACATCTGGCCTGAAATTGGACAGGTTAAAAAATTTTGTCGGATCAGGAGCCGCATTGGCTCGTTGATGCGGTCCCTGATCCGACTTCTGTACCTGTCGTTTTAATTTGAATTAGCTTGGATTCGCCCAATATCGCCAAGCGAGCGGATCTGAAGGTGTATGACCACCTTGATAAGTAGATGATATTTGGTATGGTGTTACGTTATTAATAACAAATGTGACCCACAGTGCAGGTTGGTGTGTTTTAAGGTGGCCAACGACGTGCATAGGCGCCATCGGATCAGGGACCACATGAACAAACCATTGTAGTCCCTGATCCGACGGAAAAATTAAATCTGCCTGATCGAGATCCGGATCTCAGTTGGGTAGGCCCGTCATTTGTGCCTATACACGGGCAGTTTAGTAATAATATCTAAACTGTATGCTCAGTCATAGTGGGGTTAACAGAGGGTGAGCAGACACTGACTGCCTAATTGTTGCTGGAGTCTCTGTTCATAGAGCTGAATGAGACAGTTTCCCCCTGTGCAATATAAATATCCTTTTAACTGACTGTAAGGCTGTAAATTTACACTCTTGCTTTAATGGGGCGCTCTTAGCATAAAATTGTATCACACTCATCCAGATGTTTGATCTCTTGGGGTTCCAGAACCTTAAAGGGGTAGTTTACATTTATATTTACTTTTAGTATGATGTAGCGTTATATTCAGAGACAATATGTAATTGGCCCTAATTGTTTTATTATGTTTGTGTGTTTTTTTTTTTAATGTTTAGCTTTTTGTTTGGCAGCTCTCTAGCTATCTGGCTGCTCGGGTCCAGATTTCCTTAGTAACAGGGATGTACTAAATCCACTATTTTGGGATTTGGCTGAAAGATTTGAAGATTTGAAAGATTTGGCTGAATTGCATATGCAAATTAACACAAGGAAAGGCTAAAGAGAAAACATTTCCGTACAAATCCTGCTGAAAAAGGCAGAATCTTGGCTGAATATTGAACCAAATCTTTGATTTGGTGCATCCCTGCAACCAAATAGTGGTGTGACTGAGAGAATAGAATATAAATATAAAGATAAGTAATAAAATGTAACCATAAGTATAACATTGCAGCCTCACTGAGCGATAGTTTGTGACTTCTGGGCTCAGTGGCCCCCATTTGAAAGGCAGAAAGAAGCAGGAGAAGAAAGCAGATACTCTAGAAACTAGGAAAATTAAGACCAATCAAAATAAATACATTATAGAACTGCTAATTCTATAATGTAATAACAATTAACTTAAAGGTGAACAACCCCTTTAAGCTGCAGAGGTTAAATCCGTTCCTTTAATATATTTATTAGTTAAACAGTCTATAGCTGGAATTCTGCCTCAGCACAGTTCTCCCACTTTCTCTCCATATAAAGCTTCAGTTCACAGTGTGTGGAATTATTAAGGCACAAATGTATTACAATTATTTTTTCTTCTTTCATTCTATTTATATAACATGCATGTGTTATTTGAATATACTCATTTATTTATCTTTGTTGCTCCCTTGGAAATACATGGATGCCCTTGCCTTGGACTCTTTTGTACCCTTCTTGCTAGTGCTGGAGAGTTTTATCTCTCTCTGTATATTTATCCATATACAGTAGAGAATGTGGGTTAAAGGGTTAATTATCCACAAGAAAATAATAGCAGTTTTATCTAGCCTTAGGAGCTTCAGAGGAAAATATGTTTGTAAAGTGTCATTTTGAAAAACTAACATCAACCTATTTTTTTTACTTTTGGATTTTTGTGTAATGGTGACCATTTAACGCTGTACAAATGAATGGATAGGAAGGCAGACAAGTAGCGACATAGGGGGGCATTGTGTCCGGCTGCTCTCCTGGATGACCTTTACAATGGTAGTCTGACTAGTTGCACTCGCTGGCTTTAACTCTTGCAGAAAGAATAAAAAAGCAGAATAGTTGTTTGAATAGATAATGAGCCCGAAGAGAAACAGCCTAAAGACAAAACTGTGACCAGGGAAAAAGAAATGTTATTTTGAAGCAGACAGGCTGACTGTATTCTGCACAAAATGCACTCAGTTTCCTCTGTTGCAGGAAAACCCCATTGTGTTAAAGTTCTGCCAACTCCCTGCCTGCATAGCACAAAGCGCGTAGTGCAGTCTCGCCATGTACATAGCTTCGCTGAACTCATGGGAATCTCTGGCCAGAGTCCAGCAATCTCTGCAAGTGGGATCCACATCAGTATTTGTTTCTCATAGCTCGAAATCCCCAGCACACACACAAGTTCCCATGTATTTATAAGGGGTTTCTATTGGCCAGAGAGCTACTGAAATAAATCATTTATGTTTTTATTCAGACCACTTACTTATTTAACCAAAGGCAGGCAGTGTATGATAATTTTATGATAATGTTCATTTTGTCGAAAAACATTATGTGATAGCCAATTTAGGCCATTTTCAAGTTACAAAGGGATTCTTATCTTGCCATCTATTTATAGCTCAAGATTTGTAATTGTATGGCAGCTCCACACCTATCCACACATATAAAGATAAGCAAGACTCACGTCATATCTCTTGTTACTATGGCAGCTCTTTATTTTAAACCGGCCATACATTATTAGATCCATTTATTTGGCAAGGTCAGCAAACAAATGGATCTTTCCCCAGTATGCTCACCTAAGATGGTTGATATCGGGCTGATCAGATCATTTGGCCCTAGAGCCAAACAGTCAGCTCACAATGGCAGGGATAATGACTGCTAGTATGAGGACAGGCAGGAACATCAAACCTGTCTGATCAACATCTGGCAAATCTTTGGCCAGATATCACTTGGGTAGGCCTCTTAAGGTGGCCACACACGTAGCAATTTTGATCTTTCGTGCGACCATACCACCCTCCACTGACGTTCAGGGCTGAATCATCAGATATGGAGCTAGAAACAATAGGCGCCCAATCAAAATCTTTTAACCGGGCTGATCGACGAGTTGACCGATATCCGCAGCCTTTTGCGATATTGGTCGCCTCATCGAGCTGCCACACACCCACCAAATATCATACGAAACGAGGTTTCATGCATTATTTTTGGTGCGTGTATGGCCAGCTTTAGAGGGACTCATACATAAGCAGATAAGATGCCAAATCAGTGTAAAGGGCTGAACTGGTAGCTTAAATCTGCCCATGTTTGCACGCCTTTAGTTGTCTTTTCCATCACAGACATACATCTAAAGAGGACCATATGCTAATCCGCTCATTTCCCCAATATGCCAACCCGGATATGGCCAATAGACGATCAAATCGCATTGACAGAATGTAGCCCAGCTGATTGGTCCTCACCGTGATGATGATTTTTAAATCTTTTACCTGAGGTATGGCTTGTGTATGGCCATCTTTAGATATAAATCCTGCAATACATTTTTGTATCATTTTCTCACAATTTTTTGTTTTTTTTTTAAAAAAAAAAAAAGGAAAATAAGGTCTCTGTACTTCAAAAATTAAGTTAAAAAGAATAAATGTTTATTGGGATAGTATAAAAACAGGCAGCAGCATCGGACACCTAACTTGTTTTGGGCACATCCGCCCTTAATCATAGGCATACCCCCAATTTAGGCTAGACATTTCAAACAGTGGACTCCTTAAGTCCAGTAAAGTTATTTAGAGTTGTCCATTGGGCACTCTTGTCATTTATATTAATATTCTATTTGAAGTGGTTACTAAGATGTTACCAGAAAGTTTTTGCGAGGCAGACTTTAGTTTAACAGCTCTTTTTCAAGGCCTAGAGCGTCAGCGACTCTAATAGAGTTAAGTAATAACAGAAAATGAGTGTAAATCGCAAAGGTTTAGAGAAGAGCCCTGAGTAAGTTTACATCAATTCATTTTTTGTGTTTATATCCCTTTAAGCTCTTAGTTGGGCAGCTAGAAAGCATTGCTTGTATCTGTTATAGCCTTAGGTTAGTGTGTCTGTAATTACATTTCATTGTATTTCTTAAGCCTCTCTTTATAAGCAGTTGATCTGGCTCTGTTTTTTTCCTGTAAGTGAGGGTTAATTACAGCAGAAGGCTACACACCTCCAGGGACTGACTAATAGACTTGAGCTTCTTCCTTGGATTTGCTGCTGTCACATCTGCTTTTTGGTGGGGAACTTTATTCTATTTCCTGTGAGTTTAGTAGGCAACCTTCCCTAACTAAAATTAGAGCTGTAATTGCACATCAACATTGTGATAATCGCTTGATAGCTCCAAATCTCCCTAAATCCCTTTCTGTAAATACTTCAACTAATACGTTCTTATTCCCTGGTGAGTTCTCTTGCTTGGCTTACATTTCCAAAGCTAGGCAGATTGTAAAATATATTATAATGTCTGCTATTTCACAGTATGGTTTACAAATTCATATGATGCTCTAGTCTTTATTATAGTAGAAGTGGTGCCTATAGTAATAGTGGGAATAGTCTCTGGGAAGGGTCTGTGGCTGTGGGATAGCAGGTATAGTAGGGAGAGATGGTGCCTATAGTAGCAGTGGGATAATAGCCTCTGGGAAGGGACTGTGGCTGTGGGATAGCAGGTATAGTAGGGAGAGATGGTGCCTATAGTAGCAGTGGGATAATAGCCTCTGGGAAGGGACTGTGGCTGTGGGATAGCAAGTATAGTAGGGAGAGATGGTGCCTATAGTAGCAGTGGGGATAATAGCTCTGGGAAGGGACTGTGGCTGTGGGATAGCAGGTATAGTAGGGAGAGATGGTGCCTATAGTAGCAGTGGGGATAATAGCTCTGGGAAGGGACTGTGGCTGTGGGATAGCAGGTATAGTAGGGAGAGATGGTGCCTATAGTAGCAGTGGGGATAATAGCCTCTGGGAAGGGACTGGGGCTGTGGGATAGCAGGTATAGTAGGGAGAGATGGTGCCTATAGTAGCAGTGGGATAATAGCCTCTGGGAAGGGACTGTGGCTGTGGGATAGCAGGTATAGTAGGGAGAGATGGTGCCTAGAGTAGCAGTGGGATAATAGCCTCTAGGAATAGACTGTGGCTGTGGGATAGCAGGTATAGTAGGGAGAGATGGTGCCTATAGTAGCAGTGGGGATAATAGCTCTGGGAAGGGACTGTGGCTGTGGGATAGCAGGTATAGTAGGGAGAGATGGTGCCTATAGTAGCAGTGGGATAATAACCTCTGGGAAGGGACTGTGGCTGTGAGATAGCAGGTATAGTAGGGAGAGATGGTGCCTATAGTAGCAGTGGGGGGATAATAGCCTCTGGGAAGGGACTGTGGCTGTGGGATAGCAGGTATAGTAGGGAGAGATGGTGCCTATAGTAGCAGTGGGGGGATAATAGCCTCTGGGAGGGGACTGTGGCTGTGGAATAGCAGGTATAGTAGGGAGAGATGGTGCCTATAGTAGCAGTGGGGGGGATAATAGCCTCTGGGAAGTGACTGTGACTGTGGGATAGCAGGTATAGTAGGGAGAGATGGTGCCTATATTAACAGTGGGGGGATAATAGCCTCTGGGAAGGGACTGTGACTGTGGGATAGCAGGTATAGTAGGGAGAGATGGTGCCTATAGTAGCAGTGGGGATAATAGCCTCTGGGAAGGGACTGTGACTGTGGGATAGCAGGTATAGTAGGGAGAGATGGTGCCTATAGTAGCAGTAGGATAATAGCCTCTGGGAAAGGTCTGTGGCTGTGGGGTTTTATTTTAGTAAAGGTTTAAGTTAAACAACAAGACTTAATTTTTTTGTTGTTTTTTTTTCTATAATTAAAAATCTGTTTTGAGAGAAAAAAAGAGAGGAGATAGAAACAAAAGAAAGTTAATGAAGGAAGAAAAAATGAAGCGTATGGGAATCTATTTTGGCTGCAATATCTTGTAATGTTATAGAAGTAGTATATTAGATGTTTTATAATTGTGCTTAAAAATGGCCAGTTATCAAAGAGCCATTAGAGTCCATAGATGCCATCTTTTTGTAAATGTTTCCAGATTACTTGGGAAGCAGCCAACATAGTAATAATTTGAAAGACGGTCGCACTGATTTCCTGGTGATGTGGAGGTATGCTGTTCTCCTAGTGGTTGCTAAGTGCGCAGTTGTAGTTTCAGCCACAAGGTGGGTTATGACAAGATGCAATTCAGGTATAATATTGTCTGCATTTCAGCCTGGAAGAGAGATTTCTGGTTTGAGCAAATCTAGTTGATGTGCCATCTTGGTCATCAAATTGAATATGTTTATCCAACGGGGAGTGCAACAGAAGAGGAACCCTTGGGAAAACTATGGAGATGGCCATCTCCAAATTCCCCCATACCATGGGGAGTCAGATAATGCACATCAGTGGTACAGTTTTTCTTTACTCCAAGGCTAAATTATCTTTTTTACTCAGAATGGGCAATATCTCTAGTGGGCCGCTGATTCCAGCAATATAGTTTAGTAGTCTCCCTGCGAATAATAGACACGTCAGAGAACTTGTGCTTGGGAGTGAGGGTATGTTGGGGGTCAAAAGAGAGAATGCCTAATCTTGTGAGTGGAGTAAACCTAACCTTTTTGGGGTAAACTGATTTTGGGGGATGCAGAAGCTTTTTGAGCAATGGGAAACATGGTCTAATTGATACAACATTTCCATAACTTTGCTAGTATAAAGGCTGTTCCTGTTCAGTAGATAAAGGAGGCAGGAACAGGACTAGGACTTGGCTGAGCTTTCATATTTATATTTATACTTTAGAGAAGCTTTTTCACCTCTTAGTGCACCTCCCACAGGGAGTAAGGGAAGGGGGCAGTTGACTTTATAGCAGTTAACCCTGAGAATGGTGTTTCTATTTCTGAAGAAAACATCTGTAGAATAAGGGTTCCCTTGACACAGACCAGATTTTTTTAATTAAGAGGAAAAAAAAGAAAGAAAGAAATAAAAGGATGATTTGGGTCAGGTCCAAGGCTGTATAAATGTGGCTGTGGAGAAATGATTTATGCCCTGTAATAGAAGCAATGTCTTTTGGACTTGTTTGACTGTATGATAGGGTGTAACTGCTTGTTGCTGAGGCTCTTGCCTTGTGTACATTGATATAGACAGATAAATGGCTAGAAGGCCAGCTTGTACAGCCTTAGGGTAATGTCCCACGGGGAGAGTAGTTGCCCACTATAAATGTCTACTACCCCTGGTGACTAGTCTCCCCATATAGCCTTTCCACCAACAATAAAAGGAAAAGGCGGTGGAAAGGCCTATGCGTTGCTTTGGCTTTCAGATGTGGAAACTTGCCTGGAGGAGGAAACCTCGTGCGACTTCGAAATGCCGAATCGATGTGTAGATTAGATTAGATTTCATGTCTTACTTTGAGAAATTGCTCATCCCCATGGAATTTTATCAAATCGTTGCTACTATTGTTGATTTCCCTGGTTCACTTTAGCAGAAGCAGCACGAGGACCCACATCCAAGGCTTATTTTTGGGTACCCACAAGGTTAAGAATCCCTGTCCAATAAAATATGCTTAGCGTGTAATGTCTGGATGAAAGCCAGATCCCTCCATGGGATGGGAATTCCCTTGGCTTCTGCTAGTAGTCATGCAAGAATCTGCTGTGACTCAGTGGATGCCAACAAAAGATTTCAGGGTGCATATATTGCCAGTGTTTTGTATTCCATTAACAGCAGATGTTATCACTGCAGGCTTTGGATATGGTTGCCACCTTTTTCTGTGACTAATGCCAGCCTTCTGGTTGGGAGGCAGAATGTGACATTATTTGGGGGCAGGGCTATGACGTAAGGGGCAGAGAAATGGGCCGGCTGGGTGAGGGAAAGGAAAATGGGGGCCAGTAAATGGGGGTATAATGGCCAGACAGGGGCAGGGTTATAGGTAGGGCAGAGGTGGGCCCATAGTTATAGGATGGAAATGGAAAGGCCTATGTGTTGCTTTGGCTTTCAGATGTGGAAACTTGCCTGGAGGAGGAAACCTTTTGCAACTTTGGAAAGCCGAACCGATGCATAGGCCTGTCCTCCAGCAATTCCTTTTATTGCTGTTGGAAAGGCTTTTTGGGGAGATTAATGGCCCCTGTTAGCAGGGATTTATTCCTGGCAGCTAATCTCCCCGTGGGACATTAGCCTAAGTGTAAAGACAGACGGAGCTACTAGTAGCAGCTACTTGTCATGGCTACAGAAATAGATAATGCTAATCATTTACTAATAATTGTCTCTACATGTCTTTTATCAGAAACAATTCTCAGTATTGTCTATGGCAGGGTATTTTCTGGCATGTAGTAGCCATGACAAGTAGCTGCTACTAAGTAGCTCTGTGTGTTATTGCCCTTACAGTGCTCTGCAGGGAAACTAATGGAATCCTGCACCACTATCATGCACATAAAGTACAAAATGCTGAATCAGAGCTTACTATTGTAATTAGTAGTTTGTGTATTATGTTACAGTTATACAGACCTGAGATAAACAAGAAAAGTTACCCAGAGTGAAACGAAAGTAGCACCCTACGGGTCCCTGGAGCACAGGTTACACCTAGTTTCTCACCTTCCAGTACCTCGCGAAGGGTATAGCAGGCATCCCTGAAACTATGCAGCCAGTTTCCAAGGCTGATGTAATATCACAAATGATGTCTCTGGGGCTCCCTTGGTGGCCATTGTGGCTTTTCCTCTCCTACAGTAGAGTTTTTCCTTCAGTTACATGTGGGAGACATTCCTCTTAACATAACCAAATGGATTCTATTTGCAGGCAGTAACATTTGGGAGACATTGCTCTAAGCTCAAGCAGATGGGTTGTCTGTGCAGGCAGTCACATTTGTATAGCTTTCCAAATGCTGAGAGAGGGCCCATTGGTCTGTGGCTTTCATTTACCAACATTGGGCAAATTTGCCTGTGGGCAGTAACCCATAGCAACCAGTCAGTGATTGGCTACTGGTAGAACAATGAATGCAACAATTTGGTTGCTATGGGTTACTGTCCACGAGGGATATTCGCCCAGTGTTGATAAATGACCCTCATACATGTGTGCTTTTTGTATTTTTTGATAAAAGCAAAACTCTTTAATTTAACTACCTGTTCTACTGTGATATGAAGCATTTTAGTAGCCTTCTGTTTGCAGAGTGACCAACTCCATGCCTGGTGTAGCAGGCATAATTTTTTTTTTCTAAGGAGCTACACCTAAACAAGATAAATCTATTATGCACATTCTTTAATGTGAATTTCACCTGCTTATTGCTCCTGCCCTGATCACATCAATTCTGTGAGACACACAAATGCCCCATCAGCTTGGCTTGGAGCTAAACTGCACAGTAGCCATTCATCTGCCGAGCATCTCCTCTGTGTGCCTTGCACTGCTGCCATCACTTCTTGCTATTGACCACTGTCTTTCCTACCCCAGAACCTTCCACCTAGCATTGCTGGGGTTGCCACCTTTTCTGGAAGAACACACCGGCCTTGCTATATTTTTATATTTTTTCCCTTTTAATAACATTGGCATAAAGCATCATTTTTACCAGCCAGGCTGGTAAAATACTGACCAGGGGGCAACTCTAAGCATTGCCCGGGGCTGTACTGTGTGAATGCCAGCTTTCCCTTTCATAAGGGTGCTTGGTGATGTGTAGCAGGCTTTCTCCCTACTCTCATGTAGGAGGAAATAAACATTGGCTAAATATAGTAAAAACTAAGAGCTTTATAGAAAGGAAAGACAGAGACATAACACTTCTGTTGGATAATGAAAATCCAGGCCTTGCCAGTGTATGTGTGGGTAATGGAACAGCAAGAGTTCAGGCTAGTGTGTGTGTGTTACTGTTACACTGTTGGAAAGGCAGTCAGTCATCCCTTATTGCTATACAGCCGGGGAGGCTGGAGGTTGATTGACTAGAGGCTAAATGTAAATGAGCGTTCCCATCCTGCGCTACACGCTACACTTACTCTATCTGCAATGAGTGCATTCTGAGTTAAAGTTCCATTGACTAACGTTGCTTTTATGGTCAACTACAGAGACAATACAATAATCATTCTGCCACCTTGTGATCAATCTGTGTGTTGCAATGAATACAGAAGAGTGGAAATAGTAAGCCTTCTAAGAAGATTTTGACAGTAGACCCCCGTTTTTACATTTTTCAGAGCACCAGCAAAAAATGGTGTAAAATCAAGGAATGCATAATGTATAACATATTTGTGAGACCACAAAAAATAGTGTAAAATGGTGGAAAACTTCAAATCAGGGTGTGTAAAATTTAGTTTTTACTGAATTTATATAGCCACACCTGAGCATGCAGCACTGTACATCTGAAAAATATATTTACAGAACAAACAGGGGTCAATACAATAATAAATAAGTGACATAATTGTGTAATATTTGCTTTAGTAAAAAAAGAGAATAAACCCCAATTTTGTGTGTGAACACACCCAAAGTGTGTGTGTGTTTGCGCAATTGTAATTGTTTACCAGCTGTAAATACGTTGGTAACCCCCAATTGTGTAAGGACTTTTACAAGGATGGCATTCCTAGTACCCTGGCATATCAAAACTGCCCTGTGCAATCCCCCCCCCCCCAACCAATCAAAAAGCTGCTTATTCACCTCTACATTGAAATACAACTCATTTTTTCCAGTGTTAGGTACATCCACATCATTTTTAACATATTTTAGTTTTTAGGTTGTCATAGGAAACAAGCCTAGGGCCAGTAACCCTGAAGAGCCATGTTTGTCCCTGTAGTACCCTTGGAAATCACTGACCTGAATTGTCCTTCGTGTAATCCATGCATGGCTAATTCTTTTCTCTTGTTTAGAAAAAATCTGTTCCACCTCTTTCTAGCGTCCTTGCCTGACCTACAAGGAAACAAGATTTGATCCTGTCTGGGTTGGGTTTTCTCTGCATCAGCACTTTTCAGAAGCAAACATTACTTTTTCATTGTTTTATTTGGATCATTTTGAAGAAGTGCTATATGTTAAGTTTAAAATATCTTGAAAAACTCCCTTTCCTACTGAAATTTTGAAGTTTTTGGTGGTTAGATTTCATGTCTTACTTTGAGAAATTGCTCATCCCCATGGAATTTTATCAAATCGTTGCCACTATTGTTGATTTCCCAGGTTCACTTTAGCAGCAGCAGCAGGAGGGCCCACATCCAGGGCTTATTTTTGGGTACCCAAAAGGTTAAGAATCCCTGTCCAATAAAATATGCTTAGCGTGTAATGTCTGGATTAAAGCCAGATCCCTCCATGGGATGGGAATTCCCTTGGCTTCTGCTAGTAGTCATGCAAGAATCTGCTGTGACTCAGTGGATGCCAACAAAAGATTTCAGGGTGCATATATTGCCAGTGTTTTGTATTCCATAATCAGCAGATGTTATCACTGCAGGCTTTGGATAGGGTTGCCACCTTTTTCTGTGACTAATGCCGGCCTTCTGGTTGGGAGGCAGAATGTGACATTATTTGGGAGCAGGGCTATGACGTAAGGGGCAGAGAAATGGGCCGGCTGGGTGAGGGAAAGGAAGGAGACGAGGCAACTGATATCGGCAAAGGCCTGAAATATTGGTTGTCTTGACGATCGGGGTTAAATGTTTTTGTTTTTACCTTCATATCTGAAAATTCAGCTCTGACTGTTAGTGTAGTCTACGAACAATCTTTCCTGTGACCATTGGAAAGATCATAATTGTAACGTGTATGGTCACCATTAGAATTAGCAACAACACAACACAAGACAAGCAATACCATGTGGAATATGTAGTGAAGTGTAGCAAAGGCAGCATCAAAATCACCATGCCTAAGGGTGTGTATTATTATTGCTGGCTCAAATATCTATATCATTGTTACAGCGTTAAAGGGAAAATAAAGACATCTACTTACGGTTATCTCTTCCTTAGTAATTGTTCTGGCAGAGAGAGGGAAACACAGAATCTGATCAGTGGTTATTCAGTATCCGCTGTATTGGCCTTCAGCCCCTCAGCTCCCTCCCTCGGATATAATGAGCCCGGGTTCTATTAGCAAGTGCAACGGACCTTTATCTCTGAACTCATTCTGACATTTTCTTTGTCTCACGTTCTGCCATTTTAAATTGAAGTTTGTAATTATAAACATTAGTTAAGGCAACAACTGACTGTGGAACACAAGGTTTTCTACATTCTGTAAATGTCAGGAGTCCCATTCTCAGATGATTTGTGTAGTCATGAAGAAATGCAGTTAACAGTCAGGTTTCAAAGGCCATAGGTGGAGGGTGACTTTTTGTTTGGGGGGGGCTAAAGATGGGCCATATATAGACTGACCTTAGGCAAATGCGAGACTTAGTGGATTCGCTGTTGGTATAAATATGAACCCCCAACTACCTCTTGCGGTTCCCACCGACTTCCAGGGATTCTGTGCAAAAATGCGGGTGGCAGTGGTTTTTCACCCTAAAATGCTCAGGATGTATTCACATAGGCTGGTAAATGTAAATGGGAAAAATATGGAGACTAAGTGATTGCTTTTGCTGATCAGGTCAGATTATATGGCGACGCTTATAAAGCGACTCAGTCTTGCTAGAAAGCTCTATTTATATATGGAACTTGCCATACCAGTACAAGGGTTCAGTATTATAATTAAAATGATTATTATTATCACTGTTATTATTAACACATATTTATAAAGTGGCAACATATGTTGCAGCACTGTACAGTAAATAGGTGTGTGCATACATTATATTATTATTGTTGTTGTTGTTATTATTGTTATTAATAATAGAAAGGAAACGTGTGTCCGCGTAAGTGGTGACGACAAATCTCCATGTGTGCCATTCCCCATAATGTACTGAAAGGAATATGAAAATATAATGGCACAGATCTCCACTGCTTTACTGTGGTGCTCTTGGGCTGACACAGAAGCCTAAAACATAATGTAACATTGACGTATTACTTGTTGAGCTTTAGTTCTTCTTTTAATGATCACATGGGTAACAAGATCCCCACTGTGTGGCATTTGATTTACCAATTGTTCCAGTTTTTTAATTTGACCTAGTGAGGTGACCCACTCCAAAACCACACTTTGTGCCACTTTAGCACTGAGAGAAGTGCAGAGCTGAGCTTTAGTGACAGCAGTCTGAGGCAGTGCCCTGGATTCATTTGCCCACATATTGGAACCATAACTCCCCTGTAAGGGGTTGGGCCACTTGGGGGTCTTGGATGCCCCCAGACCAACCCTTTCCTTGCTGGGTACATACAGGAGAACTAAGCTTAGAGCACAATACACCCTGTTCCAAATTATTACGCAAATGATATTTTTCTCATTTACCAAAATATTTGATGTAAATAACAGTCAGCATAATTCTCATGTTATCAACTATTAAGCGTACAATTCAAATGTTATTGAACAAACCTCCTAATGATAACAGTATTTTTTTTAAAAATAAAAAACTTATTACTTAATAAATAAACTAAATTATTACGCACAGTAAGTTTCAAAACACTTTAAAGGTTGTAAAGAACTGAAAATTGTCATTTGTTGTGTTTGCAACATATTTACTGAAATCAAAAGCTATTTCAATCAAACTCTTAACAACATTTTAACTTTTTAAACATTTTAACAGGTCACGTTACTCCTTATTTAATAGCAGCTTCACAAGTCTTGCATCCATTAAACTTTTTGGACAGTTTCTGCTTGAATTTGTTTGCAAGATGTCAGAATAGCCTCCCAGAGCTGCTGTTTGGATGTAAAGTGCCTCCCACCCTCATAGATCTTTTGCATGAGGATGCTCCAAAGGTTCTCAATAGGATTGAGGTGAGGGAAGGATGGAGGCCACACCACGACTTTCTCTCCTTTTATCCCCATAGCAGCCATTGATGCAGAGGTATTCGTTGCATCATGAGATGGTGCATTGTCATGCATGAAGATGATTTTATTACGGAAAGCATAGTTGTTCCTTCTGTACCAGGGAAGAAAGTGGTCAGTCAGAAACTCCACATACGTTGCAGAGGTCATCTTTACACCTTCGGGGACCCTTAAGGGGCCAATCAGCTCTCTTCCCATGATTCCGGCCCAAAACATGACTCCACCACCTCCTTGCTGATGCCGCAGCCTTGTTGGAAGATGCACTTCCACCAACCATCCACTACTCCATCCATCTGGGCCATCCAGGGTTGCACTGCACTCATCAGTGAACAGGACTGTTCATTTCTCTGCCCAATGCAGCCGTTTCTGCTTGTGAGCATTGGTTAATGGTGGCCGAAAAGAAGGTTTATGCACAGTTGCAAGACTCTGGCGGACTCTACACCTTGATGTCCGTGGGACTCCAGAGGCACCAGCAACTTAAAATATCTGTTTGCTGCTATGTAATGGCATTTTAGCAGCTGCTCTCTTGATCCGATGCATGGTTCTGGCAGAAATCTTCCTCAATGTGCCTTTATCTGCACAAACACGTCTGTGCTCTGAATCAGCCACAAATCTCTTAAGGTCCCCATACACGAGCAGATCCGCTCGCTTGGCGATGTCGCCAAGCGAGCTGATCTTCACCCGATATCCCCACCTACGGGTGGGCGATATCGGGGAGCATTTAGGTAAAGAAAAAAATAATTTGATCGTTTGGCCCTGGGGCTAAACGATCGCATTATGTCGGTGGCAATGGGGCAGTCGGTTCGGGGACCGCATCAACGAGCCGATGCGGTCCCTGATCCGACTGAATTTTCTAACCTGCCCGATCAATATCTGGCCAATTTCAGGCCAGATATCGGTCGGCCAGGCCCCTCGGTTCTGCCCCTACATGGGCCGATTAGCTGCCAAATTGGCCCAAGGGACAGATATCGGCAGCTACTATCGGCCCGTGTATGGGGACCTTTAGTAGTGCGATGATCACTCTTAAGTTTTCGTGAAGTATCTGTTTTCATACCTCGTCCAAGGCATTGAGACACAATGCCATCCATGATTTTAATTGAAAACCAAAAAATCTAATCACTACCCTATCCACTGCTCTAGAGGGGTCACTAACACTACCCTATCAGCTGCTCTAGGGGGGTCACTAACACTACCCTATCAGCTGCTCTAGGGGGGTCACTAACACTACCCTATCAGCTGCTAAGGGGGGTCACTAATGTTCAGGGCTCCCTATCTACCTTTAAATAAACCCCTCCTATCTCTAAGCAGCAGCTCATTATCAGGGGGTTCTCTGTGGACTGGTAATTATTTTTTTTCAGTTCCTTTTTGGCCAAAAGTGACAGGATTTGCTTTTGTTCTTGTTTAGTGCCAGAAATAACAGAAATCATAGACCTTTCCTAATTAAAAGAATAGGCAAAAAGTATGTTCAGCACATGCCCTATCCAGCTCAAGTTGAAAAGGGGTGGATACTGTCTCTTTAATGAATTTTGCTGATTTGTGCAACAACTGTAGCAAAAGTTATTTGACCCCCACTGTGGTTGCACTTAATAAATAAGCTTTATTGTATTGGTTTGGAAACATTGTTTTATTTTATTGTAATAAAAGGGGGTGGGGGTTAAACACCAGTTGGATGAACTATATAAATATTCTGGCAGAATCTTGTGTTTTACATTGTGTGTAATCTTACTATGCAGTTACATGCATCTTTTACTATGAAAAAGTCCCCTATAGCCATGTATATCTATGTATGTGTGTCAGTATGTGTATTTATATTATATATTTGTGTGTTGGATTGAGATGCAGAAGTCGGGCAGCAGGGGAGGGGAGGGGTTAATGGGCACAGAGCAGTGTATGGTTGTTGTGTAATGAAATGTGCACATGTCCCAGTGCTGCTCACTAACCTTACTTAGAAAGGAAGGAAGTGCGTTTGCTGTGGGGCGTAAATAGTACGGGGGGGGACCAAAACTTCCTCTTGGTGGGGAATTTTCAGAAAAATCCAAGAAAAATGTTGCTTTCCAAGCGGCCAGATAACCAAGTGACCACAAAAGGTCAGTGAATAAGATGATGGGCAAACCACAACCTGGCATGATGACGGGTAGGCTGCCAGTGGGCTATAATGGTTTCCTATGACTGTATGTCCCATGTAGCAAAATCTGTCACACTGTGCTAGGTGGGCTTGTGCCCACCATTACTTTCCTCTACTGTCTGCCTATGTCTCTATATACTATAAACAGCACAGAACTGCTTGGTACTTGCTGTAAGAGGCAAAGATATATATATACATACACATATACATCTGCTGGTTATTTAAAGGGAACATTGACTTTTTAGTATGTCATAGACAGGTATAATGTAGTACAGTGTGTAACTGGTTATTGACTATTTGATTTAAGGTCTTTGTTGTTTGTTTTTAGCTTCTTACCTGTAGCTATTGGGTTAACCAGTTCAGCAGTCCCCCAAATGGAAAATAAATATATTTATTTATTTTCCATTTGTACATCATTGGTTATTCGACTGAAGCAGCCAAGGCAGTGTTCACATATGGGGCATATTTTAAGTGAGAAATGTCAAATATGATGCATTTTTGCCAAAAGTTTAAATTGGGGCTTAATTTTGCTTTGGAAATACTCAAATTTATGAAGAGCGCCAAGGCATTTTTCCACAGGAGTAATTTTGGCAGGTCCAGGCTGACTATCTACCATTATAAACATACAGCAGCCACTTTAGCATCTTCACAGCACGGGCCTTTGAACCCATTTCCCTGGAATCCATTATAACTTGACATTTAAGTTGCCTTTATAGAATGTCCTATTCTTGCTCTCTGTTTCCCAGTTACCCATAGCAACCAATCACCAGGTAATTTACTGGGCACCTTTTTTAAAAAAGCTTTGGGTTACTGCTACTGAACAAACTTAATGCCTTTTATTACATATGGGGGGAAGTGCATAGTCTTTACACAAGCAAAGCTCTAACAGACTACCTATACATACAGTTCAAATTAACTTTTAATTTTGCCTGCATAACAAAATTTAGGATCAGATTTATCAAAATGTGAGTTTACATAAAAGCTCACCCATGTTCTCTTCATTCCTATGGGATTTTTCGAAGTGTATTTATCAGTGGGTGAAAGTATGAGTTCACCATTTAATAAATAAGCTTCTAAAAATCCAAGAGGGATGAATAGAAAGTGAAAAACTCTTATCTCACATTTTGATTAATCTGCCCCTCAATTAATAAAAAATAATCATAGACTTAACAAACTGTTCCACATTCTGCAAGATTAATTGAATACCATGGTAAATAAATCTTACTCATTCCACATATAAATCATCATGTGTATTTGGGTCTGCTTGCTGTATATTCATTTCATTGGGATCTCTGCTTTCAGGTGTTGATCCAGCGCTACAGAAAGAGAATCGGAACCAAACAACTGGATCACCTGCTGCTCCTGCGCAATCGTCCTCTAAGTACCATCGAGCCAGATCCGGAGGAGCTAGAGATGAGCGTTACAGATCAGGTAAGAATGGAAATGATAGCTAGCAGCCATAGCTACATCCTAGTATGGCTAAAAGCCTTTATTATATCATTAATTGAATCTGATATATTTTCTTTAAATATTGTGTTACCTCTGACACCTTGTATTGATTTTATTCTTTTTTTTTGTGTGTTTCTTTTGCCCCTATACTTGCTAGATATATTGCTTCTTTCTAATTGGTTGGAGTGTTAGAATAGTGACATTACAAACCCTTTTGTAAAGACAAGGGTCTGTTTGTTATATTGGATATTAGCTGCAACACTCACCTGTAAATTTATTTTAGTCTATTGGGTCTTGTGGCTTAAGCCCCATAGTGCTCTGAAATGCCCACCTTTTTAGAGAGCAGCCAATCATAATGAGCCTGTCTGGAAAATTTCTAGTTGACCCTTAAGCCTCCCCTTTTCTCCGTCCACAATTAGTGGCACCCAAACAGTTCTTTTTGTAGGTGAAGTGGGCTCTAACAGGCATAGGGCCCCCTGGCCTTGGAAAGTGACAAAGCAGCCCTATAGCCAAATACTTATGAAGATAAGTAAGACATATTCCTGGGTCCTTCCTATGTACAGAAAGAGACTGCAGCTAAACTTTATAGCTAATAGCTACAGTTAAATCACTACATCAACAGTATCCCTTTAAATCACTTCTATTTAAAATTGGCCACCCCATATACGTGTTTCTGTAGCGCATTAGATTGGGTGCACTAGACAGTTTTATTAAAAACATGGTTTTGCTGCTCGGAATGTAACAGTGTTACCCATCTGCTGCCCAGCTGCCGCCCAGACAGTGCTGTCAGCATTTTCTAAGGAAAATTGTTGGAATGGCAGAGATCAGAGCTAAAGTCGCTTTCAGAAATTCTCATCTCTGCGCTGTTAATAATTTAGCATGGAATCCATTCGTTCTTTGCAGAGGCTCTCAGATTCCGCAAACAATGGCTCATTTGGCAGCCGCTTTATTGCGCTTCTTCTTATTGTCTGGGTACGTTTTTAATTTCCACAGAAATTATTTAGATGGATACAAAGAGTAACAGGCAATTTGCTGATATAATACAACAGCAGAGTGGAATATTTCCCAGGTAAAGGAGAAGCATATTTAGTTTTTTTTGCCCAGAATTGATCTAGTTCTTAGGGTCCCTTTGTAGGAGGGTCACACTGTCAGTGCAAGCCTACCTAATCCTGTGTCCCTATCCTTTGCCTTCACAGGTCTGCTTGCCTGTGTGCTTATGCTGCCAGCACACACATGCCATAGGCATTTATAATAAATGGGCTCTCTAGCTTGTGTGCTGATACCCTGAGAGCCAACTCATGTGGCTGAGCTGAGATTTCATATCTGTCTCACTGAACACTTTTATGTGACACTGTGCCACCTATGACTGCCTACTGTTCCTTTTCTAATCTTAGCAAAATTTGCTTCAGAACTGTTAGGATAATCTATATATTCTGCCTAGGATTTTATTCCTATGTTCAAGTGAACTATAGCATATTTCTATTTAAAGGGTAGATAAACCCTCAGGAAATGTTTTGCGTGTATGTTTGTAGGCTACATGTGGCAGCTGTAGCTGGCAAATCATATGGAACCCCTATGTATAGCTTAGTATTTATAAGCTTTTTTATCATCACTTCCCAACTATATATTTGCCACACATTATTTTACAGACAGGCAAATTAATCTTATGTAATTGGTGAAAGTTTTGCCCATGGACCAGTATGGGTCCTAGCATGTTTTTAGGAATGTGAGGACATATTTCTTAAAACCCCCCTAAAAGTGTTTGACAAGTCCTGAGGGACAGGCTCTAGAGATAAGTGAGAGTATGTAAGGAATGTGGAGGTAAAGGGTGTATTTATTAGGCATGGAAGGATGAAATGTGAAACAGGCTTAGGGAAGAACGTACTTTTTATAACAATTACAACCACAAATGACAAACTTGCTGCTTGTAAAACAGAAAACTAACAATTAGTTTCTATTTACTGATCATTTTCGTGTTTACACCAGATTGTACTGATTAAGTGAGGCCTCTGCAGATTTAATCAGGGACTTGCAGGATCCGTAGGGTGTTAGGGTTCAGAAGCAGCGCTTTTACAGCCCATATGAAAGAATTCACAAGAAGGAATGTTGGTAGAAGTCTAACTAATTGGGAATGCCAGTTTTAGTAAATTTACCCCTTAGGCCATAGTGACACACGGCGTATCTTCTGCTATTCACAACCTGTGTTTTTCTATTCCCAGCCATTTTGTCACACGTGCCAGAAAGGATTAAAGGAACAGTAACGCAAAAAATGAAAGTGTTTTAAAGTAACTAAAATATAATGTACTGTTGCCCTGTATGCTAAAATTGGTGTGTTTGCCTCTCAAACACTATTATAGTTTATATATAATTAAGCTGCTGTGTAGCCATGGGGGCAGCCATTCAAGATGGAAAAAGGAAAAAAGGCATAGGTTACATAACAGATAAACACCATTGTATTCTGTAACCTGCATCTTTTCTTCTTTTGAATGGCTGCCCCCATGGCTACAGAGCAGGGTAATTGTATAATAATAATAATTACTATAATAGTGTTCCTGAAGCAAACACACAACTTTTACCAGTGCAGGACAGCTGTACATTATAGCTTGATTACTTTGATACATTTTCATTTTTTGGTGTTACTGTTCCTTTAAGCACCAGCAACAACATGTACAGTGTGCCAATACCCTTAGGGGCATATTGATTATAGTGTGAAAGCCATCACCAATCAGATGTTTGCTTTCTTTCTAGCTTGCAGGTAACCTTTCAAATCTGATTGGTTGCTATGGGCAACATCACCGGTGATGTTGGTTTGCACACTGTAATAAATATGCCCATAAGACTATGCAGCCCACATCCATCCTCCTTAGGATTTCCAGAACTGAACATTCTAAAAGACATTTATGACCAGAGATCAATTTAATTAAAAAAAAACCTCTTTTACTTCAGAAAATTCTACCTGCAACAGACCTTCTGTCTTCTTCAGTTTCTGGGTGTCTGATTTATTAGTAAGCCATGATAAACTGGGTTTGTATTGCAGTGAGACCAACTGCAGTCTTGTGGGAGTCAAATTTCACAAAAACACCACACAAATCCCTCCAAAGACCAGAACTGCCATAGTGTTTAGCTGCAAGTAACAGAATGGCCTCCCCACTGTATGGCCTGTTTAAGGGGACGGCTCACCTTCATAATAACTTCAATCACCTTTAAAAACTAATACTGCTTAAAATTGAGTCTTGAGGAGATTACTCCTGTAATTCAGAGCTTTCTGGGTAACGGGTTTCTGTATAATGAATCCTATACCTGTATATATCGGGGGGGGAAATTGCAATTTTTAAGTGCAGAGAAAGCCATATACAGGTATGGGATCCATTATCCGGAAACCTGTTATCCAGAAAGATTCAAATTACGGAAAGCCTGTCTCCCATAGACTCCATTTTAATCAAATAATTCAGATTTTTTAAATGGATTTCCTTTTTCTCTCTAAAAATAAAACAGTACTTTGTATTTAAACCCAACAAAGATATATTTAGTCCTAATTGGATGCAAAATAATCCTATTGTGTTTAATTAATGTTTTATTGATTTTTTAGTAGACTTAAGGTATGGAGATCCAAATTACAGAAAGACCCCTTATCCAGAATACCCTTGGTCCCGAGCATTCTGGATAAAAGGTCCTTTACCTGTGTACATTTTATTATGAAGGTGAAACACCCCTGTATGGTACTTGCTAATTGTTGTCTCAGCAAAGTACATGGCCTCCCATATAAATGGTCATTTATTTTAAATGTTTGCTGATTTAGGCCAGTGGTAGACCCAGCATCTGCATACTGATAATAAGTGTGCTGGCTATTGCACACAGGATCTCAGACAGTGCTGGATCTACTATTTAGAATGCTTGAGACCCTAGATAAGGGATCTTTCCATAATATGGATCTCCATACCTTAAATCTACTAAAAACCATTTCAATATTAAATAAACCCAATAGGATTGTTTTGCCACCAATATGGATTCATGCAGCTTGGTTAGGATCATGAGATCAAGTTCAAGCTACTGTAATAATAGGTTTCCAGATAAGGGATCCCATACCTGTATCACAGATACATGTACATAATGCTTACAGAATTGCCTCCCACATCTCATAGTGCAGTGTGCCATAGCCTTTGGATTTTCCTTTGCTGTTCTGTGCTCGTTATATATATCTGGTTGAGGTAAAAATGAGTTTCTTGTAGCATTTAAATATATCTAGGGGAATCTTGAAATAACCATAGAAAGTTATTGTAGAAAGTAATCACTGCAATACGTGTATTATTGTGTGGCACACACCCTGTTATTCTCTCCTGCTGGCATGATACAGATTTTTGTAGAATTTATCCCTACATTATGCTTACCGTTTTTACTAGCAGAATTATCTGTAAGCAGTGGTTCCATAGTTGGAAAGCAGAGCCGGAGTTACCTCAAATTTGGCAGGAACCATATCGACTAAGCCAAAAGCTACAGAGACTTGATTCTTTCCTACATGTATCCATCACATAGTGTTATTTTCCAAGGAGAAATCCTTTGGCAAGTTTCATAATATTAAATGCACAAATAGGAACTCCACTGAGCACCGCTTGTTGTCACATTCAGTATTCTGACACTTGCCAGAGGGCTTCTACTTGGAAAATAACACTGTGTGGTGGATACATGTAGGAAAGCACAATGTAAAATGCTCTGCTTGAATTTGATGCTTTGCACAATCCTTTCTTATTTCTCTATGCTCAGGGGAAACTGCTTTGCAGTCCTTTAGCCCCCAGGTTTGATCCTATAGAATACAGTTTCTGGCATTTGAGAATATTAAAGGCTTTATTAGTTGCCTATCTGTCAAGGAAGAAGCAAAACACAACAAAGACTACAATTGCTACACCTTTTGGACCTTTGTACTAGCCCAAGGCCACCATGGCCCTTTGATCAAGGAATATATGTGCCTTCTGATTATTTCCTAAGCAGCTTCCCACACACATTTCTGCTGATACACGGCACGTGCTCTGGGTGGCTGCCAGTTACCTGAGCTTAGGGACTGACTGACGATATATTGTACAGGTATGGGATACATTATCTGGAAACCCATTATTCAGAAAGTTCCAAATTACGGAAAGGCAATTTCCTATAGACTCCATTATAAGCAAATAATTCTAATTTAAAAAAAAATGATTTTTTTTTCTCTGTAATAATAAAACAGTAACTTGTACTTGATCTCAACTAAGATATCAGTAATCAGTTAAACTCTTAATTTTAAATTCTTGATTGAAACCAAGAATTCTTGTATGAATGTATAACTTTATTTCTAAAGCACTACAAGGATACTCAGCGATATATATTATACAAAAGTGCACATAGGCAGGGCAAATATTATAATAAATACGATAAGTATAAATATACAGAGATTAGGTACCAGGTAGTAAAAGACAATAGGAAGGAGGTCCCTACGCCATAGAGCTTACAGTCATCTTAATTTACTCTGGGGTCACTAGCATTGTGGATTATTTGTCCTATAACTGTATAGTCTATTTTATTGCAAAAAGTGCATTTTCAGATATTCTGTATGTATAGAAAGTAAAAAAAAAAAAAGTCTATAGATTACTCTGCCTATTATAATTGCCTGTTATGGATGTAGAAAGCAATAGATTTTCAACAGTGATTATCTTGCTCTTTAATTCAGTGAAAACATGAAAAGTTTTACTGAACATAGATAGAAAAAGGAGTGTAGCTAGGAGAAATGCAGTAATTGCTTATAACCCAGTGAAACACACCTAATAACATAATTATAACATATAATGCTTACTTATGACGGCATTCGTTTTCTCTGATGTGCAGGAACTTCTTGTTCTGCCAAGATAATATAAAATATAATTCCATTACCCCAGTGAGACAGTGCTTTTGTTTGGTGTAGCCTAGCAATAACCATGGTGCCTAGCACCTCTCAGACCTGCTATTCCCTTAGGGTCATTATAATTGTTATTATTATATTGCATCATTAATCATACACCCACGGTGTATATATATATATATATATATATATATATATATATATATATATATATATATATATATGTGTGTGTGTGTATATATATATATATATATATATATATATATATATATATATATATAACATATATATATATATATATACCCATACATATGTTTACAGAAACTTTTTTAGTATAAAAGGTGTATGTCTTCTTCAATGGGGAAATTAACTATGGCACATATGGGGCTCAACTCATAGAGGCCAATCAGCAATTAGCTTAGATCATTCTGCTGCAGGCAGAAATGCTAAAATTATTGAGTGAAATTATTTCATTGATAGCACTAAGCAGGCCAATCTGTGGGTGCCCCGGGGGGGCTACTGTAAGGTGCCACAGACAGTCACTATTTATTGGGATGGTTGGGGGCTGTTTGGGCCTCTGTGTACATGGAATGCCAGGGCCTATTTTGACTCCCCGTTGCTCCCAGTGTTTATAAAGAGCCCCAAGATTTTAACTTGTGAAGGAATTTAATGCACCCCTTTAAAGTACTCACCTTGTCTAAACACTTTTCTTAGCCAAAGTCCACTGTAGCACAAAACAAATGAAGGCAGGCAGATTCTTCTTGGTGGGCCAGACAGAGCCCTACCTCACTGGATGTAGGGTTCCTCTCCGAAAGCTTGTGTGGTGTGCCTTGCACTCAGCTAATAAAATGTGTAGGGCTCTGTATGCCTTTGCCTTTTGCAGTGGTCTTAGTGGAATAGGAAGAGTCATGAGTCAGATGAGCACCAATCACGGGTGTGAGGGAACCTGCTGTGCTTCCCATTCAAGTGATAGGAAAGTGCTCGTTGTCTGGTAGTAGAGATCATTACCTACATTATTACTCCCATGATTTCATTACAGTCCTCACCTCTTGGGCAGACATTTGCACAAGGTCTTAATTAGTGTTGGTCATGACATATTGATATGAAGGGACTTTATGAACACTGTTGAGTACATATACACACATTTTTCCCTTCCAGATATCCATACAGAAGCAGTCCAAGCGGCTCTGGCTAAGCATAAAGAACAGAAGATGGCATTACCAATGCCAACCAAAAGGCGGTCAACATTTGTGCAGTCTCCAGCTGACGCATGTACCCCTCCAGGTATAACTTCCTTTGCTTGTTCCAAAGTTCCTTTGTCTGCAAAGTTTTCACTTTATATTTTTCTAATAGAAATATCTGTAAGTTTTCCATCTTGCTTTGTGTTCATTTACAGTATATGTTACAGTTTAAGCATTGTGTAAGCTGTCATTTTCCCTATGTCTTGCCATACTCAACATACTAATGCATTTATGAAAATGCGATCTATCTATAAAGCAAAATAATTTTTTCACCATGTTGTTGTACAATATATATAGGACAGAAAAGCTATATAACACTGGTTAGATTTAACAGCAATTAGATAAATTTGGGGTACAGTTGAAAGTGTTATGTGTGCAATAAGCCAATAATGCTTCGTGTAATCCTAGTGAAGCATAATAGCCTTTTTGATGGAAACCTGTGTATAGAAAGAGATAGTAGATATCAGTGGATATGGGAGGCTTAGCAAGGGGAAGCATTTTCAGACCACATTTTTGTGTTGACTGACATTCTTAATAGGGATGCACTGAATCTGGATTCTGCCAAACCCCCAAATTCTTCATAAAGGATTTGAAAAGGTTAAAAATTTTCAGCTTCCGTGTTTACGTTACAAAAAGTCATGTTATTTTTTTGGATTTGGTTCAGCCGGGACTGTGGATTCAGCCAAATCTAAATCCGGCCAAATGGGTGCTTAAATGTTTTAGGATTGACTGGCAACATTGCCTCCCAGGAGAGTGATTTCCATAGGTATAACTGGGTACAAAGGATGATATCAGCCAAGCTATATTTGTCATTTGTGTTTAAACTTCAAGTACAGTATTTTTTTGCTTGAGCAATTGCAGTGTTGCAAACGCTGACACTTATAAGCCATTGGAATGGTAACTCCTAGGCAAGTAGTCTAAATGCCACTATTGCAGTAAAAATGGTGTAAGAGTTTTCATATGCGTTTCTTAAATTTTTACATTTGTTAAAATACTTTTGCCTTCAGAAATATTTGGGATAAACACAATAATGTTTGAAGGTGACAATAAATCCATTACAGAGGTGTAAAATGTTTGGATGAATGATTGCCATACTGTTTGCTACAGATCATGCATGCTGCAAGTAAAAGCAACTTTAGAAGCTTCCCTCACTGAAGTGTTGGGGAAATGCATTCACTGATGGGAGCAGTATGGCAGCCCCTCTTGTATGTATCATCAGTATCTAGGGATAACCTATGCTGTAAATATGCTATACCCTATTGCTTTTTTTCTTTTTTGGTTTGCTTCTACAAAGTATCTATACTTTTATGTTACTAACAACAGATACATCCTCCGCATCTGAGGACGAAGGATCCCTAAGACGCCAGGCTGCTCTTTCGGCAGCTCTTGCTCAGAGTTTACAGAATTCAGAGGCCTGGATCAACAGGTCCGTTCAGGGTTCATCCACATCATCTTCAGCATCCTCCACATTATCGCACGGAGAAGTAAAGAGTACCAGTGGCACCTTAGCAGATATACTTTCTAATACTCACATAGGTATGTGCTATATAATCATGGGGCTGTGCAATATGGCATTAACCTGCTGAAGTAATGATAAAGCAATGCGCGTTTCTGGCTTCCTAACCAAACCAAATATAACTACATTAAAGAACTAAATAATTGAATTAGAATTAATTGACTTGTTTGACAGAATTTATCTGCTGAGTCTGCATAACTGTGTCAGAGAGCATGTTACTGTAGGGACAAACCTGTGCATATAGAAGCCCCAAGTATATTAAAGGAAAATTATACCCCCAGAATGAATACTTAACCAACAGACAGTTTATATTATGTTAAGTGACCTATTAAAGAATCTTACCAACCTGTAATATATATATATCAGTAAATATTGCCCCTTTCCCTTGGGCCACCATTAAGTGATGGGCTGTGTGTCCCTCAGAGATCAGCTGACAGGAAGTGATGCAGCTCTAACTGTAACAGGAAGTAGTGTGGGAGCAAAAGGCAGAACTCTGTCCATTCATTGGCTGATGGGCCCTAGCATGTATGTGTGCCTTGGCTTGTTTGTGTGCAGTGTGAATCATATGATCCCAGGGGGCGGCACTTAATTCATAAAATGGCAATTTTCTATTTAGGAGTACCCAATAGCACATACTACTAAAAAAGTATATTTTTATGCTAACTTAGATATATTTCCACCATTCATAACTTAATATATTAGGAGAAGAACACATACTTCCGCTATTAATGGTATTAGGTAGATATTACATTTCTGTGTAGCCTTCATTTAGCAGTAAATATTCATAGTGCGCTTTATATTCATCACTAATTAATTTGGGGATTTAAAATATGTGGATCAATCAGTTGCCAGACGAGCCTATATTTGTCCAATTTTGCATACAGAGGTGTAAGCATATTGGGCGGTGGAATGGAAATGGATATCCATTGGGAGAGGAGTACATTTATGTGCTGAAAAAAGAATGGCCACAGTCTACTTTCTGTAGAACAGTGCCCCAAGCCTTCCCCTGCCCATTGGTACTTTGTGCAGCCGACATGGCCTGGGAGTGTGGAGCTGGTTGGAGCAGGGCTGGAGGCAATACTATGTGTCTATAGGTTAGAGTACAATTTCAGGTTATGGAACCATTGTGCTGCCTTCAGCCCAGTGTGAGGAATAAAGCAGTGCTGCTCCTGCAGCTCTCTCGGATCATGAAGTCTCTAGATACTGTCTGACTGGGGCAGCTTGGGGTCCATTACTGTGTGTTACTTTAGCAGACAATGCATTGTGCAGCTTTTCCTTCTTGTTCCATTAATTATGTGACAATTTCTCGTTTAATATAAATGCATTACTAAGTGCCTTGGAAATGTGCAGGGTTGCATATTGTTGTATACTTATGTCTATTGCAGACAGTTCTCCTGCTCCACCCGATGTTACCAACACCACCAATTCCACAACCACTACAAGCACATCATCGTCTTCGTCATCCTTGTCTTCAGTTCGCCCAGCAACCATTGACCTTCCCCCTGCAGGCCTGGTGAAAGGGGTGCACAAGGCAGCTAGAAGGTCTAGCTTAATGGATACTGCAGATGGTAGGTGATCATAGAGTCTACTTTGGGGTTCCTTCTAGATCAGTGGTTGTGAGACTTTTTCAGCTCAAGCCCAACCTTTGGCCAGGGCCTTCTAGAAGGTTTAAGGCTTCGCTTAACTCATGAAATAGTACAGATAAAAAATCAACATAATTCATTTAATCTTACATTCATGAAAATCTAGGACAGTAAATATATGCCTAAATTATCCTAAATCTTTCCCTAAGCTTGATATCAGGCTGAGATTCAGGTGTAACTAGGAAAGCAAGTGCCCATTCTGGCCAGTTCTCACCTGAACTGGCCTCCACACTAATCCCCCGGGACAAGCAGCCCCATTACAGTTTAGGAGCCATTGTTTTCAGTCCTTTTATGGGCCCACTGTTGGACTTAAGCAGTATTGGTACTGTTTCCTAATGGGTGCCCCACACCTGATAAAGATATATGGTGGGAATCTAACATTTTTATGGAGCTCTAAATGGCCAGGACCAAAGTCACACTAAAAAATTCTCAGCTTGATACAAGAGCATGAACGTCTGTAGTGTTTATTCACGGATGTCAGTAGGGGTAACTTACATAGGGGAAGGCAGTGTGCAAAGCGCTGAATCTGGCACCTAGCTCCCTTCTTGCTTGAAATTCTGCAGGTCTAGACTGGCTTGTGTACACCGATCCTGTTATCTGCACCTTGTGCCTGGTTTTTTTATCCAGTGCAAAAGCGTAACCTGACCCTAGGGGGCATGCTTGTGCACTTCTTCCCTGGTTCTAAGTAAATGACCCCAAATGTGCTGCACATTATTCTTCCCTGCCCCATACATTAGGGGGGACCAGTAAATTCCTATGTTTTATTATCTATTTTACCACTTTCTCCATATATACTTCTTAAATTACCCATAATTTATCATAAGTGCACCCATACAACATTTTATCAAATGCAAATTTCAAAATCCTTTCCTGTAGCCAACCAAATGCTCAGTAAACATTGCCTTAAAGGGATACTCTTGTCATCAGTCTGCCTGGAAAAATAATCTGCACTGTTGGGCACTTGCTAAGGGCATTTCTTAGGCTGCTTTTTAGGAAATGTCCTTGGCTTGCTTAGTGTACAGTGTCTAAGGGCTTCCCTGTTTTTTTTTCTTGAAGAACTTTGTATATAATATATTTAAATGCTGCTTGGGTTTTTTAGGTGTTGCAGTGAACAGTCGCGTCTCAACAAAAATCCAGCAGTTGCTGAACACGCTCAAGCGACCAAAAAGGCCACCATTAAAGGAATTTTTTGTGGATGATTTTGAAGAGATTGTAGAAGGTAAAGATCATTCTAAATTCATAGATTTTCTAGCTCTGCCAATTGCACGTGTTCCTTCTTTGCTTTTATTCCCTGCAGTTATGCACAGTGACCCTGTCAACTCATTTGCCTTTTGTTTATCTTTTATGCCCAGGTGCTTCTTATGATTGGTTAAATGAACATTCCTACACTCTGCTGTCACTCTGCTTTCCTGCCATAGTGGGGCAGAGATATACCCATTATCTTGTTCCATCCACCCTTATCAATTGACAGCTTTTCACACTTAACTCATCACACCCTGTCCTGACAAGGTGTCAGACTGCTCAAGGCTTAGAAATGACAACATTTTCAGGCTGGGACGGATGAGAATGGGAAGGAAAGTCTTAATAATAAAATGAAATAGTAAATATAAACTGGCAGGGTATTGCTGTGTATAAGTATGGGTATTCTTATTCACTTTACAGCTGTGAAGTTGGCATTCTCCATAGACATAAACAGCAGCTGCCTTTTGTTTGCCATTTGATAGTGCTGTTTTCTTTAAACGTAGAAGTAGTATAACTGTATACAATTTACAGCATAAATACTAAACTGACTAATAGATTCAATATTTAAATAGCATTTTAAAAAATCCTTATAGGTGGCATTAGATGTGATCGTGTGTACTGTGCATGTACTGTGTTCTGACTTGAAGCTTCCCTTTATTTATATATAAATTGTTTTGCCTTGCAGTACCCCGACCAGACCCAAACCAGCCCAAACCAGAAGGTCGCCAGGTGACCCCTGTAAAAGGAGAGCCCCTGGGTGTTGTGTGCAACTGGCCCCCGTCGGTAGAAGCCGCACTGCAGCGCTGGGGAACAACACAAGCAAAATGTTCATGTCTTACCGCTCTTGATGTCACTGGCAAACCAACCTATACGTTAACATATGGTAAGACCCTTTGTATTCTCTCAGCTCGAATAGATGAATCCTCTGCGCTCAGCCTTCCAGACTTCATGCATCAAACCCCCAGCAATAGAGCCGCACTCTCAGCCAATGTCCAATCGAAAAATATATATAGGGGGGAGCACGAGACAAAATGCAAAATTTCTGCAAAAAAAGTGCTTTTATTTTTATGCCATACACAACATGTTTCGGGCCCCTTTCGTGCCCTTTATCAAGTGTGTATTCTCTCAGCTGGCGGGTTTGTGCAGGAGCCAAGTATGGGAAATTGTGGTTTTTGCATAACCTTGCTGTTTAATGGAGCTTCAGTTTATTAGCTCATAGCTAATTTAAAGGTGAACTACCTATTTAAAGTAATACTGACACCAAAAAACTTCTTATCCAAAAAGGAATCTATATCCAAACATACCTATAGGTCATGTTGACTATTTTTTTTCCTAAAAGTTCTGTTTCTTGAAATAAATCCAGTTTTTTTTTTTTTCCATTTATTTCTAGGCAAGCTATGGACCAGGAGTGTCAGACTGGCTTATACCCTGCTGAACAAATTGGGTACCAAGAATGAACAAGTGCTGAAGCCTGGGGACAGGGTAATGCAACATATGTAAACATACTTGTGTGCCTGTGTTCTCTGCGCAGCCAAGTAATGACAGGGCCTGCCTTATGGGACCAGCACCCAAGCAAGTTATACAGTACAGGAACCTCTCGTTTGTTAAAGGAACAGTAACACCAAGAAATGAAAATGTATCAAAAATTTTAAAATATAATGTACTGTTGCCTTGCACTGGTAAAAGTTCAGTGCTTGTTTAAGAAACCCTATTATATTTTATATAAACACCCTGCTGTGTATCCATGGGGTCAGCCATTTAAGCTGGAAAAAAGAAGAAAAGGCATAGGTTACATAGCAGATAACAGATAAGTTCTGTAGAATACAATGGTGTTTTATCTGTTATCTACTATTTAACCTGTGCCTTTTCTCCTTTTTCCAGCTTGAATGGCTGCCCCCATGGCTGTACAGCAGGGTATTTATATAAACTATAGTAGAGTTTCTAAAGCAAACAGACTATTGTTACCAGTGCAGGACAACAGTACATTATATTATAATCACTTTAAAATACTTTCATATTTTGGTGTTACTGTTCCTTTAAGGTTAAGGAGAGGCAACCTTTTCCCCTGCATTCTTAATACATTACTTTGAATATGTACAGTAAGGCTCAGAACCCTTTACTTTAATATTTACCTTTATGATTACATTTAGTTTGGGTGAGTTTCCTACTTGGTGGACAAAATATTCTAAATTGCCCCCATCCAACCACATTTATTCTCTCCATGTGCCATTACCCAAAGTGAAGAGAAAGAAAGGTTACATATATTTTATTATAGAACAATTTTCATATAAAACAAGACAGTAAAAATAATATATTTTCACATTATTGCATTGACAGTTTTCAATCCAGTCCCATCCTCTGTGTAACTCCCAAGAACACTAATGTATAGGTATGCAAAAGGGAGGGTCTGCCAGAGGTCTCTGCATGAACCCAACACAGGGGAAATAGGGACTTGTTGGACTACAACTCTTAAATGTTATCTAACTTGAACTGCAAATCAGGTCTTTGGCACAGATTTAGTGAGGTTTTCTTCTTCTTTTAATTTCCCAGCGGAATGGCGTAGTTCTATTTTTAGTTATGACACCATTACTTGTTATTTCTGCCATTGATAAGCAGCCTCTAGAATTGTCACCCTCCCACTGTCTGTCTCCATTCATTGTCTTCTTCACAGTATCAAAATCACTACAGGGATGGGAATGGAAGTGGACAATAAGGCAATCTAATTTGGGAGAGAAACATCAGTGGGAAACAGTGAACCCAGCAGCCAACCTGATACTGAGCCTTGTGTCTTCTAGTTAGTATTGGGGAGGGGACTGAGTTCTACAGAGATTTAGGCAGTATGCTAGTTATCTCTCAATATGTTGGAGGGCAAGGTTATATTAAATGAATGATACCATACAAAGAAGTCTATAGGACCTTTGGGCAGACAAAGACTATAAAAATCACTTCTTACCCATGGGCCTCAGTTGGGCAGCCCTGAAGTAGATGCTGCCATTAGTTTCTGGCACATTCTGATAATTGCCATGTTTGACACAAGGCCCCACCATAACTGATTTAGCCATTGAACTTATATAATAATGGGGCTTTTTTTTAATAAATGAGACATTAAACTCAATAATATTATATTAATAATCCTATTATCTGTCAATGTTGACGCCAGAGAATACTCCACTATACTATACTATCGTACTGGCCAACTAATACTGTAGTTCCTGTTTGTATCCTGAATATGTAATATCACAGTCTTTTCTTCTGTGTCTTCCTTATTGCCCTGTCTCTGCTGATCATGCACATCCGTCGGATGAGTATAATTTTTCCTATATATGTGTATATCTATTTATATATATAACTAGCCAGAGGGTACATAGCATGGCTTATTTTTGTGAGCTCAAAGTGGATTATGTTTCATTTTCATTCATTAAAACCATGATGAATAATGCATGCAATCTCATTTAACTTAAGACACTCACACAGGGCCATGAATTGAGTTAGTTTGAACCTTAGTGCTGCACATATTTCTGGGCATATTCTATTTTTTTACATGTAAAAAGGCAAATTCTGACATTTCTGCATGAAGGGGAATAGATTTGAATATTTTTATATATCAATTCACATTATTTATTTAACTTCTAAGGGCTGTGACACACAAGGAGATTAGTCGTCCACTGTAAATCCACTTTACCGAGGGCAAATTAAAATGCATTCCTGCTGGCATTAACCCCTGATGAATACAGCATTGCTTAATGCCATTTTAGACCACAGAGACCTGCTGCAATTTTTGAAAAATCTAAAATACCAGGGTACCCTGCCCCAAACTTAATAAATGACCATATGGTGTATAGTACGAGGTGATAATATAGCATATGGCTTTTGGATGAATCTTTCTACCTGTGCCCCTAGGTACCACATTCAGTCATTGCATTTAGCAGGGTTTTTATCCTTCTTCAGTAGCATCCGCTCCATCACACTGCTATAGTTTTCTTGTATGCAACGTTATACATTGGCTACCTCTGTAATACTAGCCATAGAGGCCATGAGAAGAGGGTATCCAGCTAGCTGAATCACTGCTCCCCATAAAGCCCTCCCGCCTTATCCCACTTTGCTTTGCCTATAATGCACCACTCTTTGCATGGGACAGCCTGTGTGCACTAAAGTAAAGGGATACTTTATTGCTCATTACTAAAGAAGCACCATATTTATCCAGAATTCTGATTCAGACATAGGCTGGGTACCTGGTCAAGCCTTAATGGAAGTCATATGAATTTGTGGCTGAAACCAAAAATGGTTGATTCAGTATTTCCCTACTCATTAGTGTGTGAGCAGCTCCTTTCCATTTATGTTACAGTATTCCTCCAAGTCTCAGCTATCTGACAGTGCTAAATAACATGCTTGTATTGTATGTATATGTCTGTAAGTTTATTTATGTAGCCAGCCTGCGTGGGCAGAACTTGCGCTTTCAGAGGAAGCATGGGTAATATTTTAGTAGAAGTATACAGGTGCAATTTCTATTAAACTTAGTGTCAATGCATTGTCTTTTCCAAAGTACATTTGTGTATATAAGTTATAAATGTTTAACACGATTTAATTCTGTTTGAACGTACAGTGCTATTTTGGGTGTCTTTCAGGTTGCCCTGGTTTACCCCAATAATGACCCAGTGATGTTCATGGTTGCGTTTTATGGCTGTCTCTTGGCGGAGGTGATCCCAGTGCCGATTGAGGTACCTCTTACTAGAAAGGTAACAATGACGTTTCAAAGGCTGTTGGACAGATAGGTCCCCAGCCACACGGATATTTTGTGCACTATCACTGCTTATTAATAGTTCATTAATGACAGACCCTTAAACTGTGGTTCCATAAATGTAATATATATTCAGTTAGACTAAGCAAATGTCTATATAGGTCAGTGTCTATATATATATATATATATATATATATAGATATATATATATATATATATAGATATATATATAGATATGTATGTATTGTCCTGATGACGATCCCATGTGGATTGAAATATGTAGATAGTATGCTTAAATAAAGGACTTGCTTTTTGGACATCTATGCCGTGAGTGCTTTCTATAGATTGGATGGATTTTGTGGGTTAGCACCCGGCCGTTGCCCTTTGGACTGGTGAGTGCCGTTTGAAAACAAGAGCCAGATGGACTATTAGCAATGTGGGTACCAGGCTGCAAGAATCCCCCATGCACTGTAAATTAAGCAAACGGCTGTATATAATGAACCTAGATAGGTAATGAATTGCTGTGAATAGCAGGTAATTATTCATGTGATGTCGCTTTTTTAATACTAGGACGCTGGAGGGCATCAGATTGGATTCCTGCTGGGAAGCTGTGGTGTTAAGATCGCTCTTACTACTGAGGTTTGCTTGAAGGGGCTGCCCAAGACACAGAACGGGGAGATTGTGCAATTCAAAGGTGCAATTACAAGCATATATTTCTGTATTGTTGCACAAACTTCTTTTGGATGAGTATTGTTTATTGTATGGACTGAGAAATAACTGTTTGCACTACCAGTAATAAACTGAAATTCAGTAGTAGAGACCATCACTTGCCACTGTTACCCATGTCACCAGCTGTGCCAATAACACAACATACATGGAAAAGAAAAAGCTGTTTTTATGCAAGGGTCTATGTCTTATAGTCTTATGATTAGAATTTAATCTTTATTTCAGAACTGTGTGGGGCCCCGGCCTCGTATAAACTTCTGTCTGATTTCTTGTCTGATTGTTTTATAAGAGATGGATTTGGAGGTTTTTTTTTTTGGTTTTTTTTTTGTTGTTTTTTTTTTTGCATTTTTCAAACAAAAATAAAACAAAAGAAAAACAGATAAAATAAATTGGCACTTACATCATCATTAAGTACAATCGTTTGTATTATATACTTCAAATTCACAATTAGTCCATATTTTGTATTTATTATTTTGTTCTTAAATGCTTCAGATTGTCATTTAAACTGATATTTGGCTACTGGGATCTCCAAGCCCATGGACCCTAGACTGCAGTGCCTGGTCATTTGCTGAGTTTACTCCGTTACAGTATATGTTTGTGGCAGTTTTTATCGACATACCCAAATGAGATTCTAGTGTGTGTAATATTTATTTTCCTGCTACAGGCTGTGATCCCCAGCCCAGTGCTGATTTTGCAGCAGCAGCAGCAGCCTAGTGAAAATGGTACAGGGAAAGGGCGGGCAGCATAGTAATTTAATTATAATGATAAAAAAGACTTATTGCTATTAGTTTAGTTCCAATAACAATATACTTGGAATGAAGCAAAAATAAAAACAAAAAAATATCCCAGGTACACGCTGCATTAAATTTCTCCTTTTAAAAGATCAGATTTTCTAATATCTATACATCTTAAGAATTATTTTACTTTGGTTGATCACCTCTACTTTTTGTGGGGATCAAAACACAGACTGCTGGTCACTGTTCTGTTTCCCTCAACGTATTTATTATATATATGGCATTTTGTTTTTATCATGGGTAGGGACAGCGTGAAGCTGGGTGTTTTGTTTACTGTGATCACATATACTGTAAGTTAAAAAAATGTTAGTTTAATGCTTCAGTATTACTTATATAACAGCGACTGCCCTGCCATCAAATGTTAGCCGCTATCATATTCCAGTGCCCAATGTGAGCTTTAGTACATAGTGAATAAGTGAATAAAAATATATATATACAAGGAAGAGTGGAGCACACCCTATAAGGGTACAAACGCCCTGGGTGCTGGCTAAAATGAGGGAATATATGGACAGAGAGCCGCACACACAGGGACTTAGCAATAAAGTGAAAAAGTTTATTCAAAAAAATCCAACGTTTCGAGTACTGACTGTACTCTTCCTCAGGGACTGTACTCTTCCTTGTCCCTGAGGAAGAGTACAGTCAGTACTCGAAACGTTGGATTTTTTTGAATAAACTTTTTCACTTTATTGCGAAGTCCCTGTGTGTGCGGCTCTCTGTCCATATATATATATATATATAATATTTAACCAGCTATAGTTACATGCTGTACTGATCTCTCTTTGATATTTCTGTTTAGGTTGGCCAAAACTCAAGTGGGTTGTAACAGACTCCAGATACCTATCAAAATCACCAAAGGACTGGCAGCCACACATCACCAATGCTGGCACAGAGCCGGCATACATTGAGGTAAATTGGGTCCTAGTTAGTCTAATGGAAGTTATGCAGATGATGCAGATTGTACCGATTACCAATCCACCTAACTGGTGGGCTTTTCTGCATGTTATATTAATAAAGAGGCCTCTAATAGGAGATGGAGTTTGCTTCATAATGAAGTGTCTTTAATAGTTACTTTGGTTGGACTCTATCCTTTAGCTAGCATACTGCATTTATTTCATTGTTAATTTCTGTAGAAATGATCCTGGTATGATTTTGATTTTGAATTCAATTAAAAGTTCAGATTAAGAAATTGCTATTAAAAGCTAGAGATCATATCATTCTCTTGTTCACACCAGAGGCTGCGTTTTGGGTACAGCTTCTATACCTTGGCATGAGTTCACTTGATATTTCTTTTAATTTGCTAAAATGTCCTGAAATCCTGTGCTTTGACAGAAAACTGATTGTAACACAGGCATTATTTGCACTGACCTTGTGAACTATGCCATTTCTCTTATTATGCTGACTGTACTAGACCAACATTGGACTGATATATTTGAATTTTTTATTTGATCTAATGGAAATATTTATATTTAGTTTCCATTTGTTTATTATTAGTATTACTGCCAAGCAGCCATTAGCTGACATAAGGTCGGCCACAAGCTCTTTATTACCTCCCATGGGGCTCCTATTGTGTTTATAATGCCATTTCAGGAAGCAAGAATGGATCAAGAGCTGATAACGGGTAATGCTTTGGTGTGACCGTGGGTGCGACCGGTTGAACAGGACCATGAATGGCACTTCTCTTGCCAAGCACAGCTCCCTAGGATTTCTTGTAGCCTGTGCTAGCATAGTTATTCTCCTGTTTTAACAACAGTTCTAAACTGCTGAGGATATAGTGGTCCTATAAAACCAGCTGGTTACTGTGGGTTTTAGGATCAGGGCAAAATGTTGCCTTTCCTTCCTACTAGTGATAGGGCTGCAGTGAAAAGTAACTAAATGATTTTCTCCTGCTGTTTTCAGTACAAAACAAGCAAGGAAGGCAGTGTGATGGGTGTGACCGTGTCTCGGATAGCCATGCTGTCTCATTGCCAGGCACTCTCACAGGCCTGTAACTACACAGAGGGTAAGTAGCCAGAAACCGAAAGCCTGCTTTGTTACCTGCAGATCCTGACAACATTCACTTGCTTCTGCCACGCTAGTAAGACTTTTGCTTTTATGTTAAATTCAAATCAATAGAGGGGGCCAAATGCATGGGGATGTCCCAGAGGCACAAACAGACATTACTGGATCCCACAGTAAAATAATTTGGGAATCCCACTCGCCTGGGCTTTATATCTGTATTGCAGTATTTGGCTGGAATTACCACTAATTTGTTGATGATAATGCATTAATTTCAGGAATTATTCATCAAGGCTGCAAAAGCCCAATTTTTTCCTGTTGTGGGTATAAGATCTGTTATCCATAAACCTGTTATGCAGATAAGACAGTGCCAGTTCCCATAGTGTTCTGTATACATAAGCACTTATCCATTTTTTATTTGATGTTTGCTGACAGCTAATTAATCCTGTTGGATTTTTAATGGTTTAAACCAGTGATCCCCAACCAGTAGCTCGTGAGCCACCCCCAGTGGCCTCAAAATAGGTGCCCATTTTTTAAATCTGTTGCTTGGGGCAAGTTTTTGAAGCACAGGGACACGGTTTTACTCCAAGCGCAACCTCCTGCAGGCCAGCAGTCCACATGGGGCTACAAAATAGCCAATTACAGCCCTTATTTGAATGCTTGTGTGTCTTACCGTCACTTTTTATATTTGAATGTGGCTCGTGAGTAAAAAATGGTTGGGGATTCCTGTTTTATTAGCCTTTTGCTAATAAAATAAATTGCTTGACATTACAGAGAGAGCCCAGTGTCCCAATATGTATAATAGATCAAGAATGGAGTTTTGATGAATGGTACACTGAATGAACTAGAAAGTTATAGAAACAGAGTACTTTCCCAGTACGTTTGCCTCACATTCTTTTTTCCTGCTGTGGCTGCTACAGTGTCTAGCATAGAGTAATAGCAGTAAATAGTCAGGGTCGGACTGGGCCAGTGGGACACCAGGAAAACCTGTTGGGCCTAGGCCTGGTCCCCACAAGCCCAGGCGTCTTGCAAGCCAGGATCTGCAGGAGCCCCCAAGGTTGCAGCCGCAAGTAAGGAGGAGGGAGTGTGTGCAAGGGTGGGGTAGTTTGCCTTTTAGGTGGCAGCCCTGGTTGGCCTAGACCCCCCCACAACACAACACTCTTAGAAGCCAATATTTAACTCTTAAATTCATTTTCAGTTGCTAATATGAATTTTATAATCACATTTAATGCCTCCATTTCTTAGGTGAGACCTTAGTTAATGTCCTGGACTTCAAGAGGGATGCAGGCCTGTGGCATGGTATACTAACGGTAAGCTTCAGAATAACATGGTAATAGGGAAAATTTGCCCGTTTATCTTCTGCAATCATAGCATTATATGTAAATAAAAGGTGGAGTAAGTCCTTGGATTTTGTTATGACCAATATGTCATCTGGCTTTTTACAAACCCATGGATCTGAGGGTTTTACTGAGTAGCTAGTTTAGTAGGCTTCCCGTTGTATTGCGTAGTTAGAGTCAGCATGTGTTTTAAAAAAGTAATTAAAATATAATATACTGTTTCCCTTCACCGGTAAAAGTTGTGTGTTTGCTTCAGAAACACTACTATAGTTTATATAAATACCCTGCTGTGTAGCCATGGGGGCAGTCAAGCTGGAAAAAAGGAGAAAAGGCACCTGTTACAAAACAGATAAGCTCTGTAGAATACAATGGGAATCTATGTAACTTATCTATGTAACCTGTGCCTTTCCTCCTTTTTTTAGTTTAAATGGCTGTCCCCATGGCTTTCACAGCAGGCTATTTATATAAACTACAGTAGGGAATCTGTAGCAAGCACACAACTTTTACGAATGCAGGGCAACACAATATACATTAATTACATTGATACATGTTACTGTTCCTTTAAAGCAAGTATGCAGGTACCAAAGGGTTATGTGTGCAAATTAGGCAGAGAATGGGCAAGAAATTGCACCAGCGCTGTGGCATGATTGTACCCAGAAGAGAGTTGTAAAGTTATGTTGAGATGTCTGTGAGACAAAAGCCCTTCAATATGTTGAGCAAGGACAATATTCTGGCAACCTCATTCTCTTACACTCCTTTGTTTATGCTAGTAGAGTTATTGTCAATATAGTTATATCTATGATACAGAAGGACTGTATTGACTTCCAAATAGCAGACAATATAACAGGAGACAGAGTAAGTTTCTACATATCATAACCAAAGTTTTAAATCTTTTTTTTGTGTCTTTTTCAGAATGTAGTAAATAAAATGCACACGATCAGCGTGCCGTACGCAGTGATGAAAGCATGTCCGTTGTCCTGGGTGCAGAGGGTACATGCCAGTAAAGGTACCAGATCTTGAGTTCATCACAAAATCTTCACCATGCTATACACAGATTCATATACATACACATGAACAGATCTAGGCCCTGATGTATGACATTTCATTTCATGTATTTTAGACCCAGGCATGATTTGGACTCACATATTCATATAGGTACTAAATATTGCAGTGGCAGTAGCTACAGATCTACATACATACATAGATACATGTGCACCCTCACAAAGATTCAGACAAAAACCAAAAGGCAAATTCATTATATGGAGAACTGCAGTGTGATATTATTCCAGAGAACGAGGGGAATCGCACTCTGTTTGAAGGGTTCAGCCCTGTTTATAAGCTCACTGGGAGAGAGTTTCATGGTACCTAGCGCTGCATTGGGTTGAGGGTCCGCAATATTATTGGACACATATTCAAGCATGTACGCTTTATGTGAAACATACACACACTCAGCATTTTCCAGTCAAGTCATTTTAGTGCTTGACATTGTCTTATCCCTACTGAGTTTTGTATAATGATAAAAAGCAAACCATTTGTGCTTTCTTTTATGGCAGGCAGGGTGGCTGTAGTGAAGTGCCGGGACTTGCACTGGGCCATGATAGCCCACCGAGAACAAAAGGATATCAGTCTGGCCTCTCTCCGTATGCTCATTGTTACAGATGGAGCTAATCCTTGTAAGTTTCATGCTGTGTTATGCGCTTGTACTGTCACTTCTAGTCTGCACTGTTTCATAGGAGTTACTGTCAAAAATACAATTACTTACAATACATTATGGCATAGCATATTGGTTTGGAGTGACTACCAATGTTTTAGGGCTCATTTACAAGTGTCGCTATGACGCTAGATACACAGGTCATTGAGAAAATATACACACACACACACACACGCCCAATGCAAAGTGCAATTTGGAAGGTTGCTTGTATTTTTTCCCCACTATTCCAGTAAATGTGTGGCTGAGAGTTGGCCCTGACACAATTGCAGCTTGCTGTTGAGCTTGTGCTTTGATGTGAATCAGATCCAATTGCACTTAAAATCTCTGATGTCCGTATGCCGTCATTTCCAGCACATTTTCAAAATGAGATCCCCAGGCCGCTGTGGGGAAGCCTGGAGCTACCACCACCTTTAAGATGCAAGGAGTGGCTTTAGATGCCAGTACCTTTAATAAAGGTGCTGATTAGTGCAAGGACTGTTGTAGAAGTTGCCTGACTGCAGCTGCAGTTTTACTTTAAACTGAGCTCTTGTGTTGCTGGCCAGCAGTGAGGGACTGCTCAGCAGGTCAGTCTGGAGTTGCAGTACCAGCCCTGTAGAAATAATAATAAACACGTTTTCACACTGAAAAAAATGTTTTTAATAATTTAACTCTGGCAAGCTTCTTAGCTTACTGTCCTAATTTGTGCTGTGCATGTTGATTACCTTTCCCTTGTCTGGGAGTCCATGCAAGCTGTTACTGCCCACTCCCCATCTGCCCACTCCCCATTTGTACAGCTTTGAGATGTACAAAGGAACTTGATGCAACAATAAATGAACATGAACAGCATGTTGGGGAGGCTCTGCTTCCCCTTTATATACGGTGGTGATAATATGAGAGCTGTTTCTAGATGGATATTGCTCTTTTTCCATATATACATTGCTGCTTACTTCATATACATAATGCTTGTGTCCTACAGGGTCCGTTTCCTCATGTGATGCATTCCTGAGTTTGTTTCAGAATCACGGCCTGAAGCCTGAGGTCATCTGTCCATGTGCAACCTCTCCAGAAGCTATGACTGTCGCTATTCGAAGGTAAAGTGGGCAGCGAGAGATAACTCTACAGTAAATGTGCAACAGATGCTTTAGCTGTGTTAAATATGTTTATGTATTGCTAGCCTGTTCCTCCAAATAGCATGTTGACACACAGGGAGAGACACGTTATGCCCAAATCTTCTGATTTACAGGATATTCCAGCAGTCTCACAATCTGGTTATTTCATATTGGATAAAGGGAAATAAATTCAGTTTCATTAGGTTCTTCTTTTTTCATTACAGGGGAATACATTCTATTCGTAAGTAGGATCAACACTGACCATGTATAGAAATGGACAGTCAAATTAAAGGAGAAGTTACAATCACTGGGGAGGGCCAAAATGTTAGGTACCCCCCAGTGATTGTAATCACTAACCTGATACCCCAGGCTGCTGCTCCTGTTAGGAGAAAACTACACGACTGGGGTGTATGTGAGCGAGTGATCCTCTTCGGCCTTCAGTCTTTGTGCCGTAGAGAAAAAAGCTGAACTGTAACAAGAAACTTAAACAAAAAAAAAATAGCTTTTTTGATCAACTGTGCATGTGCGGGCCCCGATATCTCTGCCAAAGGAGAAGGAAGGAATAGGATTACTTGCCATCAAAAACCCCTGGCCAGTGAAGTTTTCTCCTAACAGGAGCACCGGCTGGGGGATATCAGGTAAGTGATTACAATCACTGGGGCGTTTGTAACATTTGGAACCCCCAGTTATTTAGCCTTTCCTTCTCCTTTAGGGCTCTGGCACACGCGGAGATTAGTCGCCCGTGACAAATCTCCCTGTTCACGGGCGACTAATCTCCCCGGATTGCCATCCCACCGGCGAAAATGTCAATTGCCGGTGGGATGGCATACGCGGTGGCGTGATTTCAGTGAAATCACGGAAGTTTCCTCTCGAGGAAAAGGCATTTACCTGCTGCTGAAAACACCAGAATGTGCATTTTCCCATGTAGGAGCAGACAGGCCAGGACAAAGAACAATCTGTTAAAACAAATAAATAGCCTGGATTGATAGCACACGTGGTATATATATTTAAATATTGTAGGCACTTTAGTGTGAGCCATGACTTGAGTAATTACTAATATTAACATACAGACCTCAGTTATATAGTATTACATGTGGTTTGCCCTTATTCTCATACTCAATGGACCAGTGTAGAGCCAGAGAATAATAAATTGATGCCAAAAAAAAGACCTTGGCCAGGCTGGCAGGCCTTATAAATGACTTTGAGGGATCACGGGCTTAACTGTACAGCCCTGGCTATTAAGTACACAGAATTTTTGAAAAGGTTTACTTGACTTGCCTTTTTCTTTTAGGGCCAGGGCAGTCCCATGCATCTAGCTATGGAAGGCTTGATATTTGATTTTAGTTTCTTATTCTTACCATACTATGCTGTATGAATCTGACTGATACCTAGCGTGGCAAGATTTATATACTTTATCGTTATTAGTTATACTGAGTTTTTATATACATTCATGTCAATTTCTTTCTTAAGGCCTGGAGTACCCGGTGCCCCCCTGCCTGGAAGAGCCATTTTGTCTATGAATGGGTTAAGTTATGGCGTGATCAGAGTTAATACAGAGGACAAGAATTCTGCATTGACCGTCCAGGACGTTGGACATGTTATGCCAGGAAGTAGGTAGATCCTAATCCACACAGCATTGCAATGAAACTGTCATGAAGAGCAGCTGCATTATAGCACCTAATCATAATACATAATGGGAATATTTTTCCATTTATTACTCTTGAATCCTGGAAGGTTATCTGTTACTTAAGCAGAAATGCTCTCTATTTCTGATTTTAGAAATATATATCAAATGTCTGGCCAAATGTAAGGCATCACATTGCATTTTTTTGTTTAAAGTCTTGTGGTTGTTTTACTGGCACAAAGAGGGACTGTATTATTTCCCCAAGGTGTGATGTGCACTGTGAAGCCGGAAGGAGTACCCCAGCTCTGTAAAACTGATGAGATAGGAGAGATCTGTGTGAGCTGTAAAGGAGGAGGCACAATGTACTATGGCCTGGCAGGGCTCACCAAGAACACCTTTGAGGTATGTACGGACACTGGCTGTTTAGCTTATGGATATAGCTATGTGCTTAGGCTGATGGGCAGTGATATTATCTGTGTTCATTTAAAATCAGTAGAAGAAAAGCTCACACCTTACCCTATAACCACATTAGTAACTAAGTACATTGTCACTGCAGGAATATACTGGCCATAAATATAAAGAGCTTAGTGTTTAACCCCATAAGCAGGTGTGCCCCTCACACAGAACTTGGTTGGGAAAATACATTCTAGGGGTCTAGGTTTGCCTTCTATCTGACAGGCCATTTGGTACATTTAGCCATGCTCTGTTGCTTGAAGGATATAGAAGCCACAGTGGTCTGTGCAATGGCAGTCAGGTAGAGAGAGGCACAAGGGCTTGTCTTCTTGTGTCAGGCCCAACTCTAAGCTTCTGTTATATAATCTGAGCTTTTGAGGTCAAATTTTTCATTTAGACATATTCATAATCCAAAAGATATTAATAACACCCCAAATATGTTCTCTCAGAGTTTAACTTCCTTACCTTAGCTGCTTGGGTTGGTCACTTATAACACTAATTAACTGCCACCAGTGACTTGAACTGCAGAGTATTTGCCATTCTCTGCCATGGTACGTGCTAATACTGTCAAAACCCATTAGCCACGGGCCATAAAATGGAAGCCACTTTCATATACAATGGGACTTGCAATTGTTTTTCATTTCTTATTAGTTGTGGGTTTTGAATTTTTTAGCTTTGTATTTAGCAACTCTCTTGTTTGGAATTTTAGCAGATATATGTTGCTAGGGTCCAAATTACCCTAGCAATCAGGCAGTGGTGCAAATGAGAGACTAAAATATGAATAGGAGAGGGTCTAAACAAGAACATAAGTAATAAAAATGTGACCAAATGAAAGGTTGCTAAGAAATAGTTATTCTACAGTGTAGTAAAAGTTAACAGTGAACTGGCCCTTTAATGCTTGCATGTGATTTGCTTAGATCTTCGTGGGATTAGTTAGTCACACTCAAGCACGGTGTTCCATGGCATTAAATAACAGGCAGTGATGTTCTTTGGTGTTACTGTTCCTTTAGTGTTGATAAGATGTTTTTGGTTTCTTTAGGTGATTTGTATTCATTTATAACCGTACTGTGTTGTTTTATCTAAACTATTTCTGTCATTCTGTTCAGGTTTTGCCAGTTAATGCTTCTGGGGCTTCTATAGGAGAAATACCCTTCATCAGAACTGGGCTACTTGGATTTGTGGGGCCAGTGAGTATAAAGTTGACTCTCTAAATATGCTGTTTATTTACTGTTTGTTTCTGCTTTCGCCCATGACAGACTATGGAAAGGCCGTAGAATTCACACAAATACCAGGCACCTTCATTCCTGCAAATATGACAGGGTGGTGTTAGCAGATGTATTGAAAGAGCTTTATGAGACCATAATGTTTCAGTTGATGTTTAATGCAATTACTGGAATGTGGGGGTGTTTATACCCTGACTTGTGAAACAATAAATCTGACCTGTTTTTTTTTTTATTTATTTTTAAGGGCAGTTTAGTGTTTGTGGTGGGAAAGATGGACGGCACGGTGATGGTGAGTGGGAGGCGCCACAATGCTGATGATATTGTGGCTACTGCCCTGGCGGTGGAATCCTTTAAAACCCTGTACAGAGGAAGGTAAACATCTTATATAAAACTATAGATACTTTTCACTTGGGAAAACTAATCAAATGAAAGTTCTATGGGCATGGACTCACTCCTCAGTCATCTTTGTTTTTAGTAAATAATGATGATGTTTTGGGGATTTCTATAACTGGGTTACATTTAGAGCTCCATCTGTGGGACTAGAAGTGGTTTATCCTCCTGTGTGTGTAAATGTATCTGTGCGGCACAGGCAGGAAATGACCTTCACAAAAATACCCACTCAGAGTTTGTTTTTGGAGCGTAGAACATATTAATCCCCATGGCATTTCATGTGTTTCCATTGAATGATGGCTAGGATTGGATATGTTTTGGGTACACAAGACTCATTGCTTTGGGGCATTTGCTTTCAGGATTGCTGTGTTTTCAGTCACAGTATTTTATGACGAGCGGATTGTGGTGGTGGCAGAACAGCGCCCTGATGCTTCTGAGGAAGATTCCTTCCAATGGATGAGCCGTGTATTACAGGTAGGAATGTGCTATAAACTTTTGGACTTTTTGAGGCCATAAACAAATGAGGCAGGTTCAACTGACCAGTTAGTGGCTATGTATTAGCTGTGCCATCCGCCCACTGCTCTGAATCCATTTCTGAGCAGGTACCTGGGGGGTCAGTTCTACAACTCCCATTTTATTTGCAGTACTGGCTTCAATTTTGCCATAGGGAACACACAGCTTGCACCACTTTGCTCCTTCTTGTATAGATGCCATATTCACCCTGTACCAGCATCGTGTACAGCCTTTATTCACTATAAGAATAGAGCCTGTGTGCCAGCCATTCACTGGGCATGGGTTAAGCACAAGAGATGGTATGTAGTGTCAAGGAAAAACTATTGGATAGGCCAGTTTGATTGTAGCTACATTTTATTCGTACGTACGAAGGTGGTATCCAGACATTCTTAAATGAGAATCGTCTCAGAGCTGATACTACATTTAATGGCACAAAGCATGTTTGTCTTATAGTCCTGAAACACTCTTATCAGTAGTAGCTCTGTTATCTCTAAGGGCTCTGGTACACGGGGAGATTAGTCGCCCGCGGCAAAACTCCCTGCTCGCGGGCGACTAATCTCCCCGAGTTGCCTTCCCTCTGCCATCCCACCGGCGAACATGTAAGTCGCCGGCGGGATGGCAGACGCGGCAGCGCGATTTCGCGCAAATCGCCGAAAAAGACTCGCAAGGCTTTTTCGGCGATTTCCCGAAATCGCCCCGCCGCGTCTGCCATCCCGCCGGCGACTTACATGTTCGCCGGTGGGATGGCAGAGGGAAGGCAACTCGGGGAGATTAGTCGCCCGCGAGCAGGGAGTTTTGCCGCGGGCGACTAATCTCCCCGTGTACCAGAGCCCTAAGAACAGAACAGGCAAATCGGCCCAGTTGACTATCACACCCAATATGCCTCTTTTCACAAGTTTGCGGACTCATCAAAATGTTTTTACAACAGCAAAAAGAAACATTCTTATACAATGTATTTCACAGCCCCTCTAATATTAAATGATATGAACAAGATGGAGAAAAGAAACAAGATGGTTTCTTTTTTTCTCTAACAGTAGCACGACTAATTAAATAAAGTAATTGATACAGGATATCAACTGATACCAATCCAGCTATGTGTCAGCCTTTCAGTAGCAGCCAAATATGTCTATAACCTGTATATGATGTGCCTGAGATAAATCTTTTTTGTGGACTGAGTTCATTAACAAAAAGCTGTTTTCTTTCAGGCCATTGATAGTATCCACCAAGTGGGAGTTTACTGTCTTGCCCTGGTCCCAGCCAATACGTTGCCAAAAACTCCACTGGGAGGAATCCACATATCGCAAACTAAACAGCTTTTCTTGGAGGGCAGCTTACACCCCTGTAACATACTCATGTGTCCTCATACGTGTGTAACCAACTTGCCAAAACCAAGGCAGAAGCAGCCAGGTAATATCACTTCTCTTTATTGCCCTTTGAAATGAATTGCAGACTGGTTTTCATAGGTGGGGTCAGGAAACAGAAAATATTATATAGGGCATAGATAAGATGGATGGATATAAACAAAGTCATACTATAGGCACACAGTATCTGAGCACTACTCATTCTTCACAGTTGGTGCCAAATTGTTTTTTTATAGCTCATGTGGTAGTAGTAAGTGGACTGCCATGCATTTCTTAGAGCAGGGTTTGGCATGTAAGTTCCTTTGAGCCTTTACCTTTTGTACCTTTTGAGTCTTTACCTTATTACCAATACCTGTATTGGTTAGCAGCTGTATTTGTGTATGTAATCTGTCGGAATACGTTGCCGCACTTTTATAAATATATGTTGCTAAAATGTATGTATGATTTATTTTTAAATACAAAGGAGTTGGGCCAGCATCTGTCATGGTGGGTAATCTGGTCGCAGGAAAAAGAATTGCTCAGGCCTCCGGAAGAGATTTGGGACAAATAGAGGAAAATGATTTGGTGAAAAAGGTAAAAGTTTTCCTTGAGTAACCTGCGTTGAGCTGTGTGCCTGATTGCACCGCACCACTAACCCGCTCTTGGTTCCTCTGACAGCACCAGTATCTGACGGAAGTCTTACAGTGGCGAGCGCAAACCACTCCCGAACACGTTCTTTTTATCCTCCTCAATGCAAAGGTACAGACACGCACATATTTACTGCTTCATCCATTGTTCTCTTACTGCTTCTTTCTTTTGACTTAAAGGGGTGGTTCACATTCAGGTTAACTATTTGTATGTTTTAGAATGGCCTATTCTTAGCAGTTTTTCAATTGGTCTTCGTGTTTTTTTTTTTGTGACGCTTTCCAGCTCTCAAATGGGGGTCACTGACCCCAGCAACTATTGCTCAGTGAGGCTACAATTTACTATAATTGTTACTTTTTATTACTTATCTTTCTATTTAGGTTTCTCCTATTCATAATCTTGTCTCTCCTTCAAAGCACTGCCTGGTTGCTAGCTTAAATTGGAGCCTAGCAACCAGATATATTTTGAAATTCCAAACTGGAGAGCTGATTAACAAAAAGCTAATAAAAAATGCAAATTGACTCAGAATAGCACTCTCTGCGATATACTAAAGGTTTATTTAAAGTTGAACTGCCCCTTTAAGCCAGAATAGTTCATTTTTTTAAGATGGAAGAGCCATTTTGAAATAATGAGGATTTGCTTGTGTCTAGGGAACGGCAGTTTGCAATGCCTCATGTTTACAGCTACACAAGAGAGCAGAAAGAATAGCAGCTGCCCTATGTGATAAAGGTCATCTCAACGCCGGCGATAACGTGGTGCTACTTTTTCCTCCCGGTGAGTCAGATTTCCGTAGGACTGAACTGCCACTTTCCAAGCATTATCCTGTCAAGTGATCTATATACCAGCTGCAGATGTGCATTGTCCTGTACAGAGTTAGAGATTGTGGGCTTAGGTGATGTTTATTATCTCTAAAGCAATGGGAAATTAAAGTACTGTTTGTCAGTTTTTCACTGGGGAGGGTATCATTCACCAGTGTCCGTAAAATAGCCTTTTTGGCATAGTAGAGGAGCTGGTATAGTAGAGGAACTGTTATTGGCCACTCCCATACCAGCGGGGATTGATGCATGGGATGTGCATGGTATCTGAGACATGATGTACCACCTCTTCCCAACAACTTTATGTGGGGGGGTCAGAGCAAAAATACATAGATGTACAAGCCCATCATGTGCCTACACTCTGTGGGTATGGCTTCCAGTGCCTATATGGAGTAAAGCACACCTAGGTCAGGAACTTCACCTGTATATACCTGTCTCACACTGACATAATAATCTCTGAAACCTGCTTCAGCGCATCAACGACCCAGTGTATCCCAAAACCATTTTGTCAGTATCTCGGCCAGTGGGCATGGGCAGGGTTGCCATAAAATAGAATGAAATTAGGACAACGGTTTGCTGAGATACGACTTGCCCAAATATACCTCAAGGAGAGATTCCTCCAGCTCACTAACAGGAAATTTGGTTCAGAAAGCATGCCTAAGTTGTACCTTTGTGAAAAACATAGAATGTGGCACATGGTGACTTTCATGAAGGATTTGAAACAAGTTCCCTATCCAGCTCTTTATTTAAACATTTAGCTGAGGAGGCACGGGGTATAATTACAGCTGTATGGTATGCGGGGTCCAGCCACTGCCCATCTTCTGCCCTCTCATTGCTCCTGTTAATCTCTTTATTTTCAGGAATTGAGTTGATAGCTGCATTCTATGGCTGCCTGTACGCTGGCTGTATTCCTGTAACTGTCCGGCCGCCTCACGCACAGAACCTCGCTGCCACCTTACCTACAGTACGAATGATTGTAGATGTAAGTCTGACACAAAAACCATGATTTTTATGTCATCCATTGGGCTGTGAAACTGTTGCACCAGTCCTGAGTGCTAAGTCTTAGCCTTTACTTGATAAAGAATAGTTTTAGGGAAATAACCAGGTTCCTTTTCCATCCTTCCCCCCTATGAAACATTTCTTTTTTATTATTATTATTATAGGTTAGCAAAGCTGCCTGCATTCTCACTACACAAGCATTGCTGAGATTGCTCAAGTCCAAAGAAGCAGCAGCGGCTGTGGATGTGAAAACTTGGCCAACCATCATCGACACCGGTGAGTTCTGATTCCATCAATTGCAGCAATGCCACTGTATGTCCCAGAAATCTTGTGCTGCGGACCCTACCAAGATCCAGTTGAGAAATCACTTTTGTATTTGAACCTGTTTTGAACACTAGTTAATAAAATGATGCTTTTTCAGATGATTTGCCCAGGAAACGGGTACCGCAGCTGTATAAACCACCTACACCTGAAATGCTGGCTTACCTGGACTTCAGTGTGAGCACGACTGGCATGCTTACGGGGGTTAAGGTCAGTACCATGTACGGGGGCTCAGACACATACATATCTGGGAGGCTGCCCAATTCTCATGCTCATATACACATACACATGCACGTGCTGGGTTTCTCCATTGAACAGGCATTTCTGTGTTCTAGATGTCTCATGGATCAGTAAATGCACTGTGCCGGTCCATAAAGCTGCAGTGTGAGCTGTACTCTACTCGCCAGATCGCCATTTGTCTTGATCCTTATTGTGGGCTTGGCTTTGTACTTTGGTGCCTTTGTAGGTGAGTATGTTAGTTTAACAAAGGCTAATTACATTATATCAGTAGTAAGCAGCACCTTTGTGATAACATGGCAGCACAGCAGCAACATGAATATTTTTGATAATCTCTAGTCACCAAACAAGCAGGTCTTTCCCCGATATGCCCACCTTGAGCATATTGGGCTGATCATAATGGCTGTCAATGTGGTCTTCATCACAACGGGTAAATAAAACCTGCCCGAATGATATCTGGCCAACATATAGGTCAGGCAGCTACTATACACAGGTCTATAAGCTGCTGACTTTTCTGGAAGGACCAAGTTGGCAACCTTTATCTGTCCATGTATCAGATTGTGTGTTAGCAAATAATGCAAAGAGCATGTACGTAATTTGTGTATACGCTACTCACCATTAATTAATGAAACTCTCTCTTGCAGTGTTTATTCTGGTCATCAGTCTATATTAATTCCTCCTATGGAGTTGGAATCCAACTTATTCTTGTGGCTCTCTGCTGTGAGTCAGTATAAAATTAGGGACACGTTCTGTTCATATTCTGTGATGGAGATGTGCTCAAAGGGACTGGGGAACCAGATTGAGGTGCTAAAGGTAAGCCAATAGAAATGGCTAAATGCTTCAACAATGCAGTAATTCATCTGGACATGTACCGGCCTGAGGCAACCCCAGCCCTTTAGCAGGGAAGATCTGTGCCCCCAGTAGCCCCCCATCTTCTTTTCTGCTGATTCCCTGCACATGCTCTGTGCTGCTGTCACTTACTGAGCTTAGGGACCGACTCACAATATACTGTATATACAATGTACAGTATATATATAATATACAGTATATACACAGTTGGGATGCACCGAACCTAGCTTTTTGGGTTCAGTCGAACCCCCGCATCCATCCCGATGAATTTGGCCGAATACCAAACCGAATCTGAATACTAATTAGGATCCGGAAGGGGTAGAAATTGCTGCCCACAGTGTTCTCCTAACACTTAACCCCTCCAAATCCTAGTTAGCATATGCTAATTTGGATTCAGACATGGTTAGGCCTAATCCGAACCCTGCCAAAAAAGGTAGAATCCTGGCCGAATTCCAAACTGAATCCTGAAAATTCGGGAATGAATTCAGGTTCCCATTAGTTAGTACACAGAAACCAGCAGATCGGCATTAGCCCTGTAGCTTTACCCAGTATGATAATTGTATGATATTTGTGATAGGGAACACTGAGCATGTGCAGTGTCATTGGCATGCAAATGATTATCTTACAAGATTCAGATGGAGAGCTGCAGTGTACAAACTATTAGACAAGTATCATTGCTGTTATAGGGCTGATGAACCTATAGGCATGTTCATTATATAAATTACAGCATTTCCTGCCAGAATCATTTTTATGCTTAAGTTGCTCAAGGAATGCTGTGGAATTGCTTCTGTAAAACACAATATTGAGAATAATTTGTTACATGTGCTAAAGATTTATTAAGAAACTGACCAGTGGAAACAATCTCTTTGCATTCTCCAGACCAAAGGCATTAATCTGTCTTACGTGCGGACCTGTGTGGTGGTTGCTGAAGAGCGGCCGAGGGTGGCTTTGGCATATTCCTTTTCAAAACTCTTCAAAGACCTTGGGCTGTCCCCCCGCGCTGTGAGCACAACCTTTGGATCCAGAGTTAACACCGCTATATGCTTGCAGGTAAGAGCACGTCATTCGCATGGTTTCCATCAGCGCAAGTTAGGGTCATGTCGTGCGGTTACATTGTGCAATGGGGCACTTATGCATCTGCTTATTACCCCAGTCCATAAACAGACCCTGCAAATAGGATTTAGACTGTTGTATTTTCTTCTTTATATATTGTGCACTTAGCAACTCTCAGTCTGTTTCTGAATGGCATCCCTAGCCGCTGGGGAGTGTTGAATCCAGAGAACTACTAAACAGCTGCCGGCTGGTCATCTCAGGCAGATATACACGGGCCAATTGGTGCCACCCCCCGCATAGGCTAAATGGATGTAGAGAGTATAAGGGAATCATACTGTGGGTAGTGTGTGTATACATACATAGCCATTCTGCTACTGAAGGTGAGATATATCATGTCATGTAATAATATATAATTACTCTTGTATCATCCACAGGGAACCTCAGGGCCAGATCCTACAACTGTGTATGTGGATCTGAAATCCCTTCGGCATGACAGGTACTGTGATCCATATAACTGCTAAATGGACTTGGTACTGCTGTTTTGTACAATCAGTAACCCTGGCTACCAGAAAGGAAGCTTCATTCTCTTGTTATTTTGTTGTGTACCCTTGTCTTGCTGCGTGCCATTAGCACTGTGCATCTTTAGCTTAACTTGCCTTGAGCAGGGGCATGTATGTGGCATCCAAGTGCCAACCCTTACATGGCAGGGACAGTTTATATATACATAGCCGCCTCTTGCAATGACAGTTGTCTTCTGGGAAAAATGGTACATTGTGGGCCAAAGGAAAATGGCAGGGTGCTCTTATATTTTGCATTTAGCACACTTCATCACTTTTGTAAATAAGCCCTAACATCTGTGTTTGTACTTAGTCTGAAAGTGATAGATGGGGTGCAAGGTTGCACATAATACAAATAAAGGTGGCCATACACATTACAATCTTTTCCAATATGCTTACTGCCAGATCGGTCTGAATGACCCAAATAGTCAGCTGAAATCTGCCCGTGTATGCCCACCTTGTGAATATTAATTTACAGATTGCCACAATGCATTCATTTTGTTTCTTAATTCACAAGTAAATGTCCTAAGTTTATGTTACTGGCAGCGCTGATGGGTGCATATATGTATCTGTGTACCATATCTATCTGTGTTTATTAACAAATCCCATCTCTGGGTTGTGCCAGGAACTAACACAGAATTCTGTTTCCCGTAGGGTGCGCCTGGTGGAGAGGGGATCTCCGCAGAGTTTGCTCCTATTGGAATCTGGAAAGGTAATAGAAAGCTAAGTGAAGTCATGCATCACTTCTATTTTAGATTATTCTCTATTGTATTATTATAGATCCCCCATAGAGTCCATTTTAATCAAATAATTCAGATTTTTAGAACTGATTTGTTTTTTCTCTGTAGTAATAAAACAGTACCTTGTACCTGATCCCAGCTAATATATAATTAATCCTTATTGGGGGCAAAACAATCCTATTGGGCTTAATTAATCTTTAAATGATTTTTAGCTTAATTTAAGGTGGGGTGATCCACATTACAGAAGGACCACTTATCTGGAATACCCCATTTCCTAAGCATTCTGCATTACAGATCCTATAGCTGTACCTATGTATGTTTCATCATATATTCCACCTGCATGGAAGGACCATATAGAGCAGGGGTCCCCAACCACCGGGCCGGGGACCAGTGCCGGGCCGTGGGCTGTGCTGAACTGGGCCACCTCTGGTCCTAAATACCTGATATTTCAATTCTCCAATGTGTTACACAGCCATGACAACAGCAATGTGAAGCCCTGGAAGCTTTCTACTGATTGCAACAAGTTCCATACTAAGCATCAGAGGATGTCAACCCTTAGGTGGGAGTAAGAAAAGCAAGGGTGCTGGGCGCATCTAGTTGCAGGGAAACAAGCTCAGGTCCCCCACTGAGTTTGCATTATGATGAGCTGTATTATATTTTATAATATAATAATAATAAAATAAAGTGCAATAATAATTACATTTACATTATATATGTAATAACCCCCCAACCACAACCCCGGTCCTTGGAAAAATTGCCTTGCTTGAAACTGGTCCGTGGTGCAAAAAAGGTTGGGGACCACTGATATAGAGGATGTAATATGGAGGATTTCAAGGTAACTGAATTTGTCTGTTTCAGATTTTACCTGGTGTCACCGTAATTATTGTTAATCCAGAGACCAAAGGACCATTGGGGGATTCCCACCTTGGAGAGGTGCGTTGTGTTTTTACCAAATTTGCCAAAATCGACAATATTTGAGTGATTCCAAGAGGATATTGCCATTTGAATCCTTAACTCACAAGTTAATGTTAAAGTTTGTTACTGGCAGGGCTGATGGGCACATAAATCCTTCTTCTCTGGTCAGAGACCATGACATGCTAACCATATGTATCTGTGTTTATTGGTTTATTTACAAATCACATTACTGGGTTGTGCCAGTTTGTTGGGCACCCACCTAAAGAGAAAAAACATATCTGGGCTTCTGGTACTTGGCTGCGGAGCGCGGCACCACCATCTTCCCAGCACAGACTTGAGCCAGGTGCTATAGGGCACATGAGGCTAGCTCAAACTCACACAAGGAATTCCAGGGAGAAAATGGCAGTAATCCCTTGTACCCTGTGCTAGTGATGCCCTGGCCTGGGGCAGAATTTTGGCAGAAACCCCCTGGTGTGTAAAAGTTTTTTTGCAAATAGTAACCCAGTTCTGTTACCCATAGCAAACAGTATTACTGGTTCTGCACCAATAAATACTTATCAGTGGGAAAGTTGGTTGGTGCACGGTATGTCTGAACACCAGCGGTAACACTGATAGGGCAAATGTGGTGGGAGATTGGGGTGTGTTTGTTATTGCACCCATGGGGGAGTTCAGTTTAGATGTATTAATATGGCTGTACTTTATACAGACAATTTGCTAACTTACAACCCATTTATTATTGCAGATCTGGGTGAACAGCGCCCACACAGCCAGCGGATACTACACAATATATGATAGTGAGACCTTACAGGCTGATCATTTCAATACCAGGCTTAGCTTTGGAGACACACAGACACTTTGGGCCAAAACGGGCTATCTTGGCTTTGTCCGCAGGACAGAACTGACTGATGCAAATGGAGGTAAGCCAGCATTCCTTCCCTTTTAGTTATGTGATAGCGTGCCAGTGTTGGACTGCCTTACCATGGGGCAGAATAGATAACAGGCATTATCATGCTAGCACAGTGTAAGCCTCTCTATATATTGGTGGGGTTATTGTGGAGCAAAAGCAACAACCACTATGGGCATATAGGCACTCAGGAATCTCCACAGGGGTCACAAAGTAAAAAAGACTTTATTCAAAGCATTAAAACATGAAACATCTCCATAAACTCTACGTGTTTCATGCACTAGGGGCACTTAATCATGGGCCCGTGATTAAGTGCCCCTAGGACAAATGAGCAACCAATACACTCTAGTTAGAAATACGTGGCCACTCCCACCCACACAACCGCAAAAGCTTCTACTGACACCTGAAATTAAACATTTTTTTTAAATATATAATAACATTGGCTTTGCATGCTATTTTACTATTTTAATTTTGCCATAAAAGTATTTGCCCAATGCTTTTACATTACCTATCTGATCCCCCATGTTCCTCTATGAGGGGGCAGCCATATTTGTGCAGCAGTAGTCCATTAGCATTAGAAGCTGTAACTGGCAGGAAGAGAAGAGACAGTCAGGTTTAGGAACTTCAACAAGACCTATAGGTAACTTTTTATGTACATTCATATTTTGAAAAGTATTTTTTTTAGTGTCAGTATCACTTTAAAGAAGAGCAAACAGTTGATCAGATGAAACTGATTGGTTGATACCCTTGATCCAAGCAGCTGAACATTTGTAGCACTGTTTGTGACTCACGAACATTGTGTTTGCATGGCTTTAATACAGAGCGGCACGATGCGCTGTTTGTGGTTGGAGCACTAGATGAAACGCTGGAGCTGAGGGGGCTTCGTTATCATCCGATAGATATCGAGACCTCAGTGTCACGCATACACCGGAGTATCGCTGAATGGTACGTAATGTTCCTTCCAGAACTGACTGAGTCAGTAAAACCTATTGACAAAGGCTTGTCAGCCCAAAGAGTTGTATATAATGTTCTGTATCTAAATATCCAAGTGCCCAGGGCAACACCCCTCCGTAGTTCATTGGTGGCCCCCCCTAATCCCACTTTAATTGATTTTCATGATGAGCTTCAAAAAAGTATCTAGAAAAGCATATCAACATTCTCCTCAACTCTCACCCCGATTGACTGTAAGGCTGAGCACCTCTCCCAAACACTGCTCCTGGGTTCCCCTAGAGGGGTTGGTCCCACAGTTTGGGAGCCACTGGTGCAACCTCATGTCATAGCTGGAAACCAGAAGAATATGGGAAAGACCAGGCAGTTTGCTGAATGTCTCCCCAGATAGTACCTATAGGTATGGGATATGTTATCCAGAAGGTTCTTAATTACGGGAAGGCCATCTCCCATAAATATCCATTTTAATTAAATAATTCTGAATTTTAAAACATATTTTCTTTTTCTCTGTAATAATAAAACAGTACCTTGTACTTGATCCCAACTAAAATATAATTACCCCTTATTGGGGGCAGAACAATCCTATTGGGTTTATTGAATGTTTAAATTATTTTTTAGTGCATGGAGATCCAAATTATGGGAAGATCTGTTATCCAGAACACCCCAGGTCACAAGCATTCTTAGCAAAGGGTCCCATACCTGTATACAAATAGCTATTGCACAAATTTCTTATGGATTCTATCTATAAAGGGGGTATTTAAATGATTATATCCCAAGCCCCTGAGCATTGGTCCCTCTGCCCTACACCCAGCCATGCCTGCACAGTCTCACTTTACCTGTGACAGAGAAGCCCCTGACTGTGTATGATGTTGTGCCCTGTCTGCATGCAGTGCTGTTTTCACATGGACCAACCTGCTGGTAGTGGTGGTGGAGCTGTGCGGCTCAGAACAGGAGGCTCTGGACTTGGTTCCTCTGGTGACCAACGTGGTGTTGGAAGAACATTACCTGATTGTGGGCGTGGTGGTGGTGGTGGATCCCGGCGTGATACCCATCAATTCCCGGGGAGAGAAACAACGGATGCACCTGCGGGACAGTTTCTTAGCGGACCAGTTGGATCCAATCTACGTGGCGTACAACATGTAACTGCGCCCACGGACTTCACTCAAGGGACTTGCACCTCTGTTTGTTTCCCATGTGTAATACCAATGCCTGATGCATAGTCTCAAATGTGTATTATGTTTTTAGGGTAACGCCTAGTGGGTCCTGTGCCCCCTGCATTCTTTTCAGAAAGGGAACGTTGTGCTAAGTAGTATTAAATCACTGGACGCTAGCTGTGCCCTCCCTGCGCAGTAACAGTATAAGTGCAATGCTTGCTCAGCAATCTCCGTGTCTTCATCCCAGTTCTATAGCAGGGACTGAGTCCATAATCATGCTTTTCCTTCCTCCTCCTCCTGTTTTTTAATTGCCCTTTAATTTGCAGCCGTCAGTTCTTTTGGGTTTACCGTTTGTCCTTTAACTTAATGCAACTGCTTCTATATAAAGGTGCCATGATCACCTTCTGCACGGGCGGCACAGGCAGGGTAATGAGCCTGGCTAGCCCTGCAGGGGGTGGGGGATAAAAACAGGAATTTGACTAAAAAACTAGATTTTTTTTCCATTTAGAGATGTCTTAAATGTAAAATATTATGCTTCTATTTTAAATATGTAAATATTAATATAATGTTACGGTAAATATGGAATCGCTGTGGAGCTGTTCTAGGACTGCAAATTTGAGGGTCTTAGCGTTTTACTAGGTTTTCAATGTATAGACAATGCGAGTGATAGGAGGATCGTCCTGTTCCATACAGAAGTATTTTGTTGCTTACTAATGTCCGTCGTTAGATTCATGCTGAATGTCTCATGAGTCGCTGTGTGGGAATTGGCTCGCCGTTCCGCTGTTTGCCAGCAGGTTCCTTTGATGCACTTTGTCATAACTGCCTTGCGTCCCGTGTAGGGGAAAGACTTTTTCTCTGTGGCGTATATATAAATACCTTGTTCGTTCCTAACCAGCATTCTGCGCTCTCACCCAGCCCACGCAGCCCCCACGTTCTAGCAGGGTCACACAGGGAAGGAAATGTGAATGTCCGTATTACTGTATATAATGCTACTCTGGAAGAAGCAATGATAGCCGACAGAGCCGTATGCTTTAAGCAGTATCTTTGCTTTTGATGATACCCGCGTGGCATCTGTACTTCTCATTTACGCACACTGACTTGATGGGCTGAAGTTTCCTATTGTGCAGTTATTAATGCTTAGCATGGAACTGCTGTACAGGCCCCAGGAAACAGCATCCTTACAATGGTAAATGTATTTTCTTCTATTTTTTCCCCTCTGTGCATTTGTGTTACCACCCTTGTGCCAGGCCCTGTGCTCTGTATGTGACATAGTTGCACCAGGGCCAGTGTCCGTGCCAGGCAGAGCACTCTGGGCATCAGTCTCCAGCGGGGCGGCACTACTAGCCTAGGAAGGGGCCACACTGATGTATAGGGAGAGATACTATCATAGGGCTGCTGTAGCACCAGCCTGGAAAAGCCACAAACAATTGGACAACATTTGCTGTAGAGTCACTTGCTATAGGATATTAAGTGCCATTTAAGTGAATTTACACACTAAAGTATTATCCCCCCCAGATATGGCACTGTATTTGCACCTGAACGTGGACATAAATGGGGGAAATGTAATAAGGGAGGCAACGTTTGCTACAGGTCGCCCTTTAGCGACCAATCAGCAGCAAGCATTAGCTGAACACCTGTTTCAAAGCAAAATTTCAATTTGTTTGCTGTGGGGGCAGACTCCTAGCAGCTGCACAATACAATAATCAGGATTCTGATGGAGGCAGCTCTTCCTGGTTACAGATATTGGTAAGACTGTTGCACGACTTGCTTTTGTTGGTTGCCAGTACAATGTCTTTACACTGATTTTATTTATCATTTACTTTTATACTGTGGAACGTAATAACTGGCGGTTACATGCAGCCGCCTCCCGCACAGGAGAAAATGTCATTGCCATGTATACCATTCCTGTTCTTCTCAAAGAAGACTTCAACATTTGCATTAAATTTTTATTTTTGCCCTTGATTCCTGGTTTCCATGTGTTCCATTATATGCTATTAAGAATGAACTTTTTATGACTAGTCTAATAAGGCCAAGCAGTCTGTACGTGGTGATTGGTAAGCAGTGTGTAAAGGTGGCCATAAACAGGCAGATATATACTGACAATTCAGGCCCTTCAGACTGATTAAGCAGCTTATCTGGCTGTGTGGGGCCCTCCGATGGGCCGTCCCAACTCATATCTGGCTAAAATCAACCAATGTCGATAAGACAGGTTTGATTTTCCCATTGGATCTAGGACCACATGGACTCGTTGTTGTGGTCCTTGGCCCAAAGGCCTGTAATCCCTAGGGTCAAATTGGCATACTGGGGAAAGATCAAATGAGCAGGTTTAGTGTCTAAATTACTATGTACCTCCAATGAAAATGTGCTCCGTAGAGACTGATGGGGAATATTTTCATTTGGAGGTATTTGGTACATAATTTGGCTAGGCCAACTGGCAAGTTGACACGCAGCTTAAATTTACACCATTTTGGTGATTTTCTTACAAATTTAGAGATCCTTGCCCCCCTGCTGATTATAATAAGATGATTATGTTGTGCACTGAAGCCCTGGGGCCATTACAGGGGCCACATCCAGCCTGGGGGCCTCCAGTTGGACAGCCTTATTTTAGTGGTATATACAGTTGTGTTCACAATAATAGCAGTGTATTTTATAGAAGTGAATAAAGCTCAAAATCCTTATAATAGCTTTTATTTCCACACACACAAATGCATTCGGAACACTGCACATTCTATTCCAAATCAAAACATAAAGAAAAATGTATCAACTGTGTGTTATTTCTTTAGAGAAAGTGAAGAAAAGGGAATATTAGGCTGGATAAACTGAAAAATGTTTCAAGATTTTGCTTTCCTTTGAATCACTGAAGTAATATTTAGTTGTATAAGCACCAACTTCTGTGAGCAGCTATTCCAGCCCAGGATGATTGGCCTATATTACACAATTCTTCTGCATTTCTTGGTTTTGTCTCAGAAACAGTATTTTTGATGTCACCAGACAAGTTTTCTATTGGATTAAGGTCGGGGCATTGGGCTGGCCACTCCATTACGTCAATCTTGTTGGTATGAAACCAAGAAGTTGTTCGTTTATGGGTGTGTTTGGGGGTCTTTGTCTTGTTGAAACAATACATTTCAAGGGCATTTCCTCTTGCATAAGGCAAACATAACCTCTTCATTTTGGCTCTTCTATCCATTCGAATGGTAGTTTTTCATTTTCTTCCACATCTTTCAGGTTTAGGTTGCCATTTTTAAAGTATTTGAGATCATTTTAGCAGAGCAGCCTATCATTTTCTGCACTTTGTTATATGTTTTCCCCTCTCCAATCGCTGTTCTTCTGAACAATGTCTGGAACGACACTGCACTATAACCAACACGGCACAACATTCTTCCTTCCTTAACTGACACCTGTTTTTCCACAGAATGAATGACCCACTAATTAAACTCTGATAATTAATTAAACACACTGATAATATTCTGAACAAAAATCTGAGTAATTGAATCAGTGAATGTTCCAATGACACAGAATCAGCAGCACGCATGTCATGACTGTTGGTTTTCTATTACTCTTCTTACAGCTACAAGTAAATTATTTGCCCTGTAGAAATGGCAAAAACAGTGACTGATCAGGTTAGTGACGTCGTACTGCTATTGTTCTGAACACAACTGTATGTCTGTGGTGATGTTATTGCTAAATATAAAGAGCTATAGATGTAAAGCAGAGGGAATCCTGGGTAGGGACAGTCAGTATCTATCGATTTCTATCGATGTAGCTGAGCATTAGTATATATTTTTTGCAGTAAATGTCATTTGTTTTATTTTTTAAGGGACAAAACAAGGGCAAAAATAATAGAAAATATATATAAAGTGTTTTTTTTTGTTTTTTTTTTTTACATATTTAAAATTGGCGTTTTATTGAATTTTGTTCATGCTATGTCTTATACCCCGTGCGGTTTTATTTAATTCTCTGTCTTACAGACTTTCCCACTGTTCACTATAGTACTGGCAGACATCACAACCCAGTCCATATGTAATACTCTTGCTTCTGCCACAACCTATTCCTGTGCTGTTGCGGATGCCCCTGTTGTGTTTACTGTAACCCTCTGATAGGCTGAAATTCTGATGATGGATCAGTCACTAACTGCATAAAATATACTGTAACTGGAAAGTCCATAAGGCATTCTAATATAAAGGAAGTTTTAATGCTGAAAATGACCTTGCACTTATATGAATGGCATATTATACCATGTGACCAATAGGATACATATTATGTTACAGCAAAGTACAGTATAGACTAAAGGGCAGATGTATCAAAAAAAGGTTTTTTTTACTTGATCTCACCAGTAAGAAATCCCAGTTGTGCTTCTTACTTTTGAGTTAATTTCTGAAGATGCCCGAGAACATTCCCATTGCACAAGGTTCCCATAGATGCCTATGGTGTTAACACAAGAGGAGTGACAGATATAATCCATTGCAAGCCCAAGCTGGTGTACCTAGTGGTTTGCATGGACCCCTGAGCTCCTGAAATGTTTCGGCAACAAAATGCTGGTTATGGGAAATTTCAACCATTGCTAAATCTTCCCTTGAGTGTATTAGGCACAAACATCTTCAGCCTCTGCCTGTTCAGTTGGCCTGTTACTTCCCTTCCCACCATCTGTTGCAGGTGAATGTGCAGCAGTGGCCGGAGATCTACGTTCATTCCGTTCCATATAGGAGAAACGTCAGTTTGAGCATTACTGTTCCTTTAAAATGTAACTTGTTTACATATTAATAAAAAAAAAACAAAACAAACTTGAACCTTTTTGTATACTGCAAGTGAATTTGCGGCAGACCTGCCACTTGAAAGTGTTCCATAACTATGTTTTGATAAGCGGGGGGCAATGGAAGCCATTGTTATATTGTCAAGCTGTCTTTTTACAAATTATATGTGTGTGTAAAACTAGTAATGCCTTCGCTCTCGTGATTTCATGGTGAACAAACGCAATAACGGACACACAGAAAGGGGTAAATGGTTCACAAAATACGGAGCATTTGCAAATTGCCTCAGAATATCCGTGTCGTAATAAATGTTCATCTTAAATTGAATGAAAACACAAATATGACATTATTCATAATGAAAGCAGAATGTAATTCCTAATACTCCGTACAAATTCTTATTATTCCAAGATAAGTAGTATTTGTCTGGCCTATTCCCTGCAGCCCTGACTACATGTACCTTTGAAACAATGTAGCAGCAGATATTGGCATGGAATTAGCAAAACAGATGCTAAATTGCCCCAAATCAATTGGGTGTTTTCATACTTTGCTGCCCTGACAGAACTAGCTGGGACAGCTGGAACTTTTATCTGGCACACAGAGGCCAATAAAGCATGCAAAAAGGTGGAAGGAAGAAAATAAATCCAAACGTATTGTTTAAATATGTTAAAAAAAAAAAAAGGGGGATGGGAGGTCAACTGGTTGATGAGAGCAGGGAAAAGCAAAGACATGAAGGCTTCCTTTTTTTCAGTGTAACTATTGATGCACGGGTAAACGGAATTAAAAAGTAAAAAAGCATATTCGTTAGTAAGCTCAAGGTTCAGAATATACATAAGCTGATCCCTTGGGTTGTAGTTTAGACCCACGTATGGCCAAGTAGCATTAAAGCGGACCTGTCACCCTAAGAAATAAGTCCAAATTATTTTCTATATTGTTAGTTGAGCAAAATAAACTTTACTTATTCAATATAAATAATATAAATCTTGTTTCCTTCCGTCTTGGAATTACTCAATCAAAGCAAGCAGGCAGGCACCATTTTGTGGACACTGTTATTAAGGCAAGCTTTGTATCATGCCAAAATCTTGTTTATGTGATAGAATGGGGGACCTGATGCCCATGCCCATGCACTGGCTACACAATCAGATGAGGAGGAGGGAGGGGAGAAGTGAGATGTGCAGTGACATCTAGGAAGTGCTGAATGGAAAGCTAAAGTTACTGTCTGCCCCGCCTCTATGCCTAAGGCATAGAGGCGGGGCAAGCAATATATGATTGACAGCTGTGATTTTTAAATGCCTTTATAATGGGTTTGGATGTGTTAATATAAAAATGAATTTGGGTTTCATTTTTAATTTGAACAGGACTTTTATTATACAGATTTTCATGTCTGGGTGACAGGTCCACTTTAAGCCAGCAGTTACATTTGGGTGGGGGTTGATTAAAGAGTTTACATTTTGTTTACATTTGCTGGAACTTAAGGAAGACTCATCATGATTAAGTGAAACCATCAAAGCTAGGTTAACCTAGTGATGGAGATGCGGTCAAGGGGTAAGGATCATGTTACTCCTACAAAAACATCTTAACATGTAGATTTAAAGTTAGAAATTTGGAAAATAAAAAGTTATGGAAAACCTGCTCCTTGGGGAGCAAAGAGTTAGACGTACAGGAACTGAAGGAAGCTGCTGGTGTTCCAGGAACAGTGGCTTTTTGGCCTTATATTACACCTTAAAGGGATTCTGTCATATTTTTATGGTATAGTTTTTACTACTATATTACACTGTTCACATTGCAAATAATTCATTCTACCATTTCAAACTTCATTTTGGAACCAACAAATTTTTTTTACTATTTACCACTAGACTAAAATTTATCAGAGCTTAAGTCACATTACTGAGGCCACCTGGGAACATGTCTAGCCCCACTCAGATTTCAAAATTAAATATGAAAACATCTGTTTGCTCTTTTAAAAAGCACATTTCAATGCAGGATTCTGTTGGAGGAGCTCTATTAACTACAGGTATCGGACCCCTTATCCGGAAACCCGTTATCCAGAAGGCTCCGAATTACGGAATGCCCGTCTCCCATAGACTCCATTTTAATCAAATAATTCAGAATTTGAAAACTGATTTCCTTTTTCTCTGTAATAATAAAACAGAGCCTTGTAATTGATTCCAACTAAGATATAATTAATCCTTATTGGATGCAAAACAATTCTATTGGGTTTAAGTAGACTTAAGGTATTGAGATCCAAATTACGGAAAGACCCCTTATCCGGAATACCCTTGGTCCCGAGCATTCTGGATAATGGGTCCTATACCTGTATTAGCACTATTAACTGATTCTGTCAGGGGTTCCCGTGACAGAATCATTTAAGTAGAGCTTTCTTGCTCTGAGATGTTCCTTGGCCAAAATGAATGCCAAAAAATGGCTTTCATTTCTAGAACTGGTGAAGAAAGACATTGAAGACAATCTCCAACCTTGACTGCAAGAAAGTTAAGAAGCAGGTTAAAAAGACACAGCTATTTGAAATCTTTTGGTTAAGATTAGTAAGATGCAAGGTATTGCATGTGAAAATCATTCAACTATGGTGTGGTGGAAAAAAGAACGTTCCTCTAGTGGAGGCCAAATGGGAGGGCTGCATACTCTAGTGAAGAAGCTGTGATGGTCACAGTAACATGGCACCTGAAATGATGTGCCCTTCCTTTTGAGTCTCTTGACTACTAAAGTCAGTAGAATGAATCGAGGGCAGATGAATGCTAATTGGAACTATAAAGGTGTCATCAAAAGGGCTCCATTAGAGTTGGGGTCCGAAAGGAGATCCTAATCGCATTTTTGTCTGGAACTGGGGCAAAAAAGAAAGTCAAAATTGATTTATTTTTGAAGAACTGGGAATGCAAAAGTTTTTTTTCCTGAAGAGGATATGCCGTCTATCTCCATGCAAAACCAGAGGGGTACCGCAAGCTTCCGGAGAGAGCTGTAGGGGAAGGTACGAAGGAGAACAGCCTTGGAGCAAAGCTGGATTTAAAAAAAAAAAAAACTACCTTTTGTACAAATGTACACATGAAGAAGAGGCTGAGAAAACTTTTACAAGGGTCATGGGTAGGCCCTTCTCAAAGTGGGGTTACTACTTCATTTTAGGTTTCGGATAGGGGCTCTATATACCATAAATGCACTCACAAGGTTGTTTATGATTTGTTCATTGTTTGTTCTGCCTAAGTGATAATTGTCCATTGTCTGTACTGTCATTAGCACTTCTCCATTAATCATTTTCCATATGAGAATTGCTTCTCAGATATTCCTGTTCAAAACACCATCCAGTGTCTTTAGGGCAATGACACATGAGGAGATTAGATGCCCAAGATGCATCTCCTCTACTGTGGGCAACAAATCTGCTGCAAATGACAAATATGTAGATGGCAGGTAGGAAAGCATACATGTTTGCTACATTTTTCATTCCAAAGTTGCCTTGTGAGGAAATTTTGGGCAACTTAGTGAACACCCAACCCCACAGGCATTTTACATTATTATTATTATTATTATTATTATTAAATTAGTCTAAAATTCATTTTCCAGATTGTCTAAGAAACGGTTTATTCATAATATATAAAATAAGCCTTATTGCCTAAATTCTCCCTCAGTTCAACACTTCATATTATGTCTGAAATCATTAGAGATAAATATGTTAGATCTGCACCTTTTTGTTTCACTCTGCTAGTTTTATACTTTAGATCAGCACTGTCCAACTTCTGTGGTACCGAGGGCCAGAATTTTTCTGGCCAATGCGGTAGAGGGCCGATAATGGAAGCCAGTTTGACCACTCCCCCTTTTTAAACCACACCCACGTAAACAACACCCATGTTATCACAAGAGCTTTTAAGACTATACCGACATTAATGGTGGTAGCGCAGCAAAACCCCAAATGGTTGGTGCTCACTGTAGGGATATCACCCTTTATTCGTATGTGAAAGAATTATATTATGCCATATGCCTCCTCCTCCCCTGTGGATAGCACAGCAACCCCCAGCACATAATTACACACCTTAGGGACCATTTAATGGCTATTTTCAAATGCTATCAAACTCCCAAAACAAACCCCTGCCAGGTTCACCTCCCACAGGCAGCATAGGGCAGGCAGAGTATGGCACACACAGGCAGCATAGGGCAGGCAGAGTATGGCACACACAGGCAGCATAGGGCAGGCAGAGTATGGCACACACAGGCAGCATAGGGCAGGCAGAGTATGGCACACACAGGCAGCATAGGGCAGGTAGAGTATGGCACACACAGGCAGCATAGGGCAGGCAGAGTATGGCACACACAGGCAGCATAGGGCAGGCAGAGTATGGCACACACGGGCAGGGTATGGCAGGGAGAGTATGGCACACACAGGCAACATAGGGCAGGCAGCGTATGGGACACACAGGCAGCATAGAGCAGGCAGAGTATGGCATATACTCTGCCTGCCTGTGCCATACTCTGCCTGCCCTACCCTGCCTATGTGTGCCATACTCTGCCTGCCCTCTCCTGCCTGTGTATATGGCACACACAGACAGCATACACTGACACAATGCTGGCACTGCTCCTACAGTCTGAGGTGTGAACAGGGGAACAATGTGGGTGATTAGAGCCTGTGGTGTGAACAATGCAAGGGGGTGAACAATGCAGGGATTAAAAGGTGTGAACAGTACAGGAGATTACATATTTAAACAATACAGGGGGATTACAGGCTGAATATGAGGTGTGAACCTTGCAGGGGACCATTTAATCTCAGTACTGATACCATTTAAAGCTTCCACAAAGGTAAGCCATCAAAGCAGCCAGACAGGTGGAGGGCCACACAGAGGGGGGTCGGCCCGCGGGCCGCCAGTTGGACAGCCCTGCTTTAGATCTAAAAAATGTACAAAATATAAACTATTCTTCCACAAAGCTCTTGCTTCCTACAGGCTCATTAAAACTTCATCTCTGAATATTTAGCAGACTGGGTGGTAGTTGGTTTGGCCCAAAATCAGCAAACACGCCACAATTAAACTCACCATAATGAATATATTTTTAAATTTACATCACAGAATTAAACAGTGCATCAATTCAAATGAATACATGTTTTTATATCTATGTCTAATCTCCAGGAATGAAAGAAACACAGATACGCCACGTTAACTTATACGGCAGAATTTGTTTATATTAAATACAAAGTACAAGATCATGTTAATTAAACGAACACTTGCCAAGTATGGTCGTATCCCAACATTTCCTCCATAAATGCCTTTTTTCCATGATAATGAAAAATTAATGTTTAGGTAAAGATGATTAAAATGGCAGTAAGTATTCTTTCAGCTCTTTAAATTATTTAAAAATCTCAAGCCTTCCTAAAAAAATAGACTTCTATTCTTTCCATTTTATGAAAAAAAAATTATATTGCACAAAGTTGTGTAAACACTAATAAAAACATCTGAATACTCAAACTTGAATTTAATTCTATGGCTGTTGAACAACCCACTTTAAAAAAAAACTCACTAGGTACAAGTGCAGTACAGTGTGATACAGTAGGGCCCATTTACTCCGGGATAGGCACAAGGCCTGGCACTATAAGGGGTAGTGAATCCTTAGCAATAATTGTGCCTTTGTAGGCAAACGGGGTAAGACTGGTCCAGCACGAAACCTGCTGCTGGGCATTTATCACCTAACCATTTGGCTTTGTATATTTACACCATGGCCATTCTCTATTTGTATATGAAAACAGACATGAATAAAAAGTATTGCCCAATTTTCTTACAATAACTGATTACAAGCTCCAGTCTATATAGCAGTAAATATATGAAGTGATTTTGCAGGACAATAAAAAAAGAAAGAAATACAAGGATTACCTGGTGCCAATTTAAAAATTGGCACATTTTATATTAAAAAAAGGATATATGATGCATTTCTGACTAAATGTTTTGGCATACTCTTACTCAAAATTACAGAAACACTCAGGCTTCAAGTCGCAGTTCTGTTCCCATTGCCCCAACACAAAAGAAGGGGAAGATTTTATCAGGGGAACGCACATCACGGAAAGTGTAAAGATGCTCAAAGCTTTCGGCATTGAAAAAGGAAACCTGTTGCTCTTCGCAGTTGAGAAATACACCGATGACGACAGGGCGGTCCCTGGGGTGCAAGAGTATGTCAGGACTGGTGAAAGCATAGTATCTATCAGTATACATACCGAGTAAGCCAATGGCCCAGACACCAACATAAGGCTCAATCCTAAAGGCTCCTTTTCTGCGAACAGATTGTATGGCAACCCCAACACTCCAATATATTCCACCACCCACTTCTACTTCCCAGTACCGTTTCCCTGATCGGTATCCTGTGGTTCCTAAGACACAAGGTTTCATATCAAATCTTTCAGGATAATTGACCAGATTCTTTGGATCCTCCTCGTATCTGATGATTTTTCGATTGCCAGAAATAATGAGATTAGGATTGGCAGTTTTATGGTCCAAGGTTACAGGAACTAAAAAGCCAAAAAAAAAAACTCATCATTTTAACAAATGTTATATTAAAGGGGACCAGTCACCCAGATATAAAAAGCTATATAATAAAAGTCCTCATCTCATTAAACCTAAATGTATTTTTTATGAACACATCCATACCCGTTATAAAGGCATTTAAAAATCACAGCTGTCAATCATGTATTGCCTGTCCCGCCTCTATGCCATACATTTGTAATTATTTCTTAGGGTGACAGGTCCCCTTTAACCCCTCAGCTTTTGTAAGTGATAGCTCCAAGAATTCTGAAAACAGGAGAATGCTGGGAGATAACATTTACAACAACTGGAGGGGTGCGAGTTTGGCATTTTTTTAGTATAGTATAGGAGGGGATAACATTACCATTAAATCTCTTGAGGTAAAAAAAAGGTGCAGGTGTTGTCCCATCACGTGAAGGCTTCTTCCTAGGATCACACAGCTGCAGATTTTCAGAATTCCTGGAGAAATATAAATGGTAAAGAGATAATTAGTTCCAAAAATCTCCCTAAGCTCCCACTGCCTTCTTAACGTTGCTCGTGGCAAAGGTAATATCTTTGAGAAGATTGTCTTGGAGGTTCTCGCTCACAAATTTAACCTAGTTTTTAAATCATTCTTGAGGACCTCCCCACTTCTTCTAACTTTGTTATTGGTACCTATGTGTACCATGACCATTGAGTCTTGCCCAGCCCCTCCCAATAATTTGTCCACTCATTACACCACATGCCGAACCCTAGCACCAGGCAAGCAACATACAGTTGGGCAAGTAGGACCCTTACAAAAGATCATCCTATCCACCTTTCTAATAACTGAATCCCCTTTAACTAAAACCTGTCTTCCCTTCCTAGCACTACCCCCCAACCCACCTGTATTAGAGGTGCTGCCCCCCAGGGTGCTCTGAGAGTCAGCCTGCTCCATACATGCCAGTTCAGAGCTGTCCTCCCCAGCATCTTCAGCCAAAATAGCAAATCTGTTGGTTTTGACAAGCTGTGGACCAGCCTTCCAACCCGCCTGTCCCCAACTTTACCTCTTGACTCACAAGCATATCTCTCTTCTTAACATCCACTGTCCCTTCTCCACCCCCCACCAGTAATTGCCCTATGAGCCTCCAGTCCTCCCCTATGTTTGTAGCCGCCCTCAGTGCTGCCAGTTCCCCCCTTAGGGCAGTGACACATGGGGAGATTAGTCGCCCGCGATAAATCTTCACTATTGCGGACGGCTAATCTCCCCGACATGCCATCCCACCGGCAAGAATGTAAATCGCCAGTGTAATGGCATATGGCCCCTTTTCAGTTTTCCAAAGTCGCCCAAAGTTTCCTTGCAAGGCAACTTCGGGTGACCGAATTGATGTGTATACCATCCCACCGGCGATTTACATTGTTGCCGGTGGGATGGCATGCTGGGGAGATTAATCGCCCGCAATAGCGAATATTTATCGCAGGTGACTAATCTACCCGTGTGTCACTGCCCTAAGGGGGGAACTGGCAGCACTGAGGGCAGTGAGCGGAATTCCTTGTAACAGCTTTTTTGTTTTAAACGCCTTTTGGTTTTTTAACACCTGATAAAGACTTAATTCCCATGCAACAGTTAGATTACATGCTACACTCGCTTCGCAGCTCCCAGTCAGTCAGTAACTTACTGAGGTACAAAACCCTTATGTATGTCAAGAATAGACAGTATTGTGCAAGGTGGGGTGGGGGGACACTTACATCACTTATGAAAAAGGTAGTACTACATTTCTCAGTATTCAAAAAAGTACATCAACTTCCTCCTTTACTTCCATAAAACCAGCAGCATGTAAAATGGAACTGATATTTTTACTTCAAAGCAGCGAACCCTCAAATGTGTTTTTTTTAATGTGACATTATTTTAGCTTACAGAAAAATACATAATTACATAATTAAATTGAATACAAACTGCATATCTAATCTTCACACTGCTTTGGACACTGTTAAGGAGTGATTATGGAATTCTTTCAGGCAGGATTGTTACTGGGATGATGTTCATCACTTCACAAATGGTACCGCATTTTGTTAACTGCATTAAGATCAGGGCTTTGACTGGGCCGTTTCAAGTAGGGATGTGCTGAACCCCAAAATCCACACTCAGGGATTTGGCTGAATACCGAACCGAATCTGAATTCTAAATAGCATATGCTAATTAGGATTTGGAAGGGTTAAATGTTGCTGCGAGCGGCGAAAAATTTCCCACTTCCATGTTAATGTGACAAAGAGTCACATGATTTTGGCCAGGACCATGGATTCGACAGAATCCGAATCCTGCCAAAAAAGGCTGAATCCTCGATTAGGTGCATCCCTAGTTTCAAGACATTCTCTTTGTTTCTAAATCACTTTAATTTAGACTGGATATGTTTTCTAAGGACAATGATTTGAGATACACATGAACTTTTGACTAAGCCATGTTTTCAGCAAACTAAATCAGGTTTTCCTTGATGTCTCAGGGGGGCATCTTAGTCTTTAGCACTGCCCACCTAATATCAGTTTTTAAGTGTCCTGCATCTAGGATACTGAGTTTCAAGGTTTCTAGTAAGACCCTCTGAAAGGAATCATTTGATCAAAGATCCAGAGGTTCAGAGGACTTGCTTCCCTGCATTCTGTAGCTGGACAGCAGGTTTGGCCACTGAGGCACTAAAGTATGTAATTTCTCCTCCCCTTCTACATGCTGCTGTGCTTAGTCCTGCTACTGCCCATCTCCACCCCTTGGCTCAGTAGCTTATGGTATAATGTGCAGCAGAATGTTAGAGCACATTGCTGTCCTTACTCATGAGGTCGCCTACTGCGTCTTGGCAAATAAAGCTTGTTTCAGCTGCCAGATTACCAGGGGTGGGTAACTGCAGATTGGTACTATTGTGTCATATGACTGCTCTCCTTCTGGTATTTTCCTTTGGTAGCCTTTGGACATGCTAGAGTGGCAGAGAGCGCTAAACAAGGAAGTGCTGCTGACTATTCTAGCTTCACACTGAAGATAAACAACAAGGGTACTACGATGAATGGCAGAAAAACAATTTCTTCTAAAGCTTATGACAAGGGTCATATTGGATTTGGGGCGGGGGGGGAAAGGGGTTTTATTTGATTAATTCAACATCCTTTGAGTTCTATTATTTCATCAAAATGGATTGAATAATTCAGGAATGTAAATCAGCTCTCTTAAAGGAACAGTAAGGGCCTCGGCACACGGGGAGATTAGTCGCCCGCGACAAATCTCCCTGTTCGCGGGCGACTAATCTCCCCGAGTTGCCATCCGTTGCCATCCCACCGGCGAAAATCGCCTCGCTAGGCAACTTCGGCGATTTGCCGAAATCGCCTGCGCAGCGTGTGCCACCCCACCGGGGACTTACATTTTCGCAGCTGGGATGGCAACTCGGGGAGATTAGTCGCCTGTGAACAGGGAGATTTGTCGCGGGCAACTAATCTCCCCGTGTGCCAGAGCCCTAACACCAAAAAATGAAAGTGTATAAAAGTAATTACAAAATAATGTACTGTTGCCCTGCATTGCTACAACTGGTGTGTTTGCCTCAGAAAGACTACTATAGTTTATATAAATATGCTGCTGTGTAGCCATGGGGGCAGCCATTCAAAGGCGAAAAGGCACAGGTTGCTTAGCAGATAACAGATAAACCTCCATTATATGGGGCTTATCTACTAGTTATCTGCTATGTAACCTGTGCCTTTTCTCCTTTTTTTCCAGCTTGAATGGCTGTCCCCATGGCTACCCAGCAGCTTATTTATTTAGTAGCTTTTCTGTAGCAAAAACATCAGTTTTTTGCAGAGCAACAGCACATTATATTTTAATTACTTTAAAACACTTTAATTTTTTGATGTTACTGTTCCTTTAAGATGTCAGTTTTAGTCCTTTCAGGCTGGAATACAAATACTCTGTACAAACATACTCAGGGGGTAAATCACATAGTCCCCACAATTCCCTCTCCAGTACCAGACAGAGGCTGTTAAGCTGCTTTCCATTAGCAAGGACTTGTCATCTTGTTAAAGAAAATGGGTAAATGCTAATGGGTTTGGTTTCTGGCAAAACATTCATTATGATATTGTATATTTATATTTAGAAAGCAACTTAAATGCACCTTTGTCTACTTATCAAACACTAAAATGCTCACACACAACTAAAACAATTGACTTACAAAGCAGTTAAAAACAAATATTTACCTGCCCACCGCAGATTTCGGTTCCTTTAGAAGTCAGACAGAGAACAATATGTAAAAAACAAATATAAGTTAAAAAGGAATATTGGCATAGGATGTAAATTAAATGGATGACACAGTGATCATAAAGTCTAACCTGATATGTTTGAGCCGAGGGGAGAATATTTTGCTCGATATCTAAGATGAGTGCGTGCAGAGATGACAGTTTTTCATTCAGCTTACTGGTCCTTTCATTTGTTCTTTTAATGATCAGTCTCTCCATGTTCTCCAAACGCTCTTTGAATTCTCTTTCATGATCTTCTAAAATCTGACGCAGGATTTCAAATTCAGAGGTGAGCATTCTACGTTTTTGCTCAATTTCATTCTGCAAAAGTTAAAAGCCGTGAGTAACAAATCACTAATTTATGGGTAACAGAGATGACTAGAGAACTTAAACCATGACACCATAACCCATGTACCCCTATCTTCAACAGACTTTTTAAATAAAGACAACGTCAAGTTGGAACAAAACTACCCAGCATTCACCAGTAATGTCATCATGTTAGCGCTTTTTTCCCCAAATCAGTTTCTATTTATAAAAAAATTTAAAAAAAAAATCAAGAGAAGTTTAGTACGCTGTTCAGTTTAAAGGTACTACATAGATCACTATATAGTATAGGTAGTAATATTAATTTGTGGCATAGTGAGACCTGTTCCGCCACCCTTGGTGCTTTATTTCATTGATTATCTGCTTGTTCTCTCTGAGTGACCTTTTTTAAGTTATAATTTACACTTTTTTTTAAAGGTAATTTTTTAATTATTTTAAACAAGATAAAACCAAAACAAAGAAAACAAACAAAGGTTTTCGCAGAATATGAGAATTGGGTACAAGTTGACACAAGGTGTAACAGTGAAAGCCATGGGGGGAGGTTCCCTTGGTTGGACACACCAAGAGAACAGTCATCCTAGATTAGGGTCTAGGGCAGGCATTGCTCCTGGAGGGGGGCCATACAGTTTTATGGCAGCCTCCTGTATAGGTGTGGAGAGGTTTCCCTAATTTAGGTCTCAACAGAGTCTATATCACACCATACAATGTCAAATTTGGCAGGTGATCCTCTGATTTTGTATGTGAGTTTAAAGAGTGGGGTTGCATTATTAACCAGTTGTATGCAGGCTCTGGGGGAAGAAGGGGAGTTACCCATCCAATGCATAGCAACTGTTTTCTTTCGATACAATAGTAAAATGCAAAATCTTAACCTTGCATATTTAGAAGGGATTACATCATTTAGGACACCCAGAAGGCACATGGTTAGGTTATCCACCAGGTAATTAAAGGGGCTTTTCCCAAAACCAAGGGCAAAAGTCCCCATGAGATTGAGGATATGTACATTTTTTTTTATTATACATTTCACCAGATCAGTGTAAACCACTTCTTTTGGCTTTGTTTTGTACTTAGTTAGGCCACTACATATAACTATATCTATATATAGATATAACATGTAACAGTTTATTAAGCACTTCTCAGTCTGTAGAACTGTTGTAACACTGGTGCCCTTAAATGTGCAATTTTATATTTACTGTGATTTTATTATTTCATGTTAGTGCTAAGTTACCAGTATACTGTTAGGCTACGGCCAAAAGAATAAAAAAAGGTCGACAAAAGGGGGGCTTGTGGTAGGAAAGCTCACAGACAAGCTTCATATCACTGCAACTTGTTTGACTGGGTGTTTGGTAGCTGTGCAACAACAGTTGTATCTGCACAACTAGCTGTTCTGCCATAAGACCAGATAAGGTAGAATTCAGGGGAAAATGATTTCTGAAAGTCCAAGTAGAAGGTCAGATAGGGTAAGGGTTTGGAGCAAATACTTATTTAGTAAACTTGGTTTTCTTTAACTATAACTGATTAGCTGATAAAATTGTATGTTTTTATCTGTAACCTTGCCATAATTGCCCATATACAGTTAGGTCCATAAATATTTGGACAGAGACAAATTTTTTCTAATTTTGGTTCTGTACATTACCACAATGAATTGTAAATGAAACAATTGAAATGCAGTTGAAGTGCAGACTTTCAGCTTTAATTCAGTGGGGTGAACAAAACGGTTGCATAAAAATGTGAGTTTATTATAGGAACAGTAACACCAAAAAATAAAAATGTTTTTAAGTAATCATAATACAATGCACTGTTGCCCTGCACTGGTAAAATTTGCACATTTGCTTCAGAAACACTTCTATAGTTTATATAAAAAGCTGCTGTGTAGCCATGGGGGCAGCCATTCAAGCTGGAAAAAGGAAAAAAGGCACAGGTTACATAGCAGATAACAGATAAGTTCTGTACAATACAATGGTGTTTTATCTGTTATCTGCTATGTCACCTGTGCCTTTTCTCTTTTAAATGGCTGCCCCCATGGCTACACAGCAGCTTCATTTACTAAACTATGGTAATGTTTCTAAAGCAAATACACCTGTTTCACCAGTGCAGGGCAACAGTACATTATACTGTAGTTCCTTTTATACACTTTGATTTTTTGGTGTTACTGTTCCTTTAATGCTCTGCCAGGCTGTTACTGCAGTGGCTTTCAGTTGCCGTTTGTTTGTGGGCCTTTCTTTCTGAAGTTTAGTCTTCAACAAGTGAAATGCATGCTCAATTGGGTTAAGATCAGGTGACTGACTTGGCCATTCAAGAATTTTCCACTTCTTTGCTTTAATAAACTCCTGGGTTGCTTTGACTGTGTGTTTTGGGTCATTGTACATCTGTCCATTTGTATCAATTTGACTGCATTTAGCTGGATTTGAGCAGACAGTATGTCTCTGAACACCTCAGAATTCATTCGGCTGCTTCTGTCCCGTGTCACATCATCAATAAACACTAATGTCCCAATGCCACTGGCAGCCATGCACGCCCAAGGCATCACACTGCCTCCACCATGTTTTACAGATGATGTGGTATGCTTTGGCTAAGGAGCCGTTCCACACCTTCTCCATACTTTTTTCTTGCCATCATTCTGGTATAGGTTGATCTTGGTTTCATCTGTCCAAGGAATGGTTTTCCAGAACTGTGCTGGCTTTCTTAGATGTTCTTTAGCAAAGTCCAATCTAGCCTTTCTATTCTTGAAGCTTATGAGAGGCTTGCACCTTGCAGTGCACCCTCTGTATTTACTTTCATGCAGTCTTCTCTTTATGGTAGACTTGGATATCCATATGCCTAGCCCCTGGAGAGTGTTGTTCACTGGGCTGGCTGTATTGAAGGGGTTTCTCTTCACCATGGAAATGATTCTACGATCATCCACCACTGTTGTCTTCCGTGGATATCCAGGTCTTTTTGCGTTCACCGGTTTCTCAGGATGTACCAAACTGTATATTTTGCCACTCCTAATATTGTAGCAATTTCTCTGGTGGGTTTTTTCTGTTTTCACAGCTTAAGGATGGCTTCTTTCACCTGCATGCAGAGCTCCTTCCACATGCAAGCACCACACCTCAAATCAACTCCAGGCCTTTTATCTGCTTAATTGATAATGACATAACAACGGACTTGCCAACACCTGCCCATGAAATAGCCTTTGGGTCAATTGTCCAATTAATTTTGAGCCCTTGAAATTAAGGGATCGTGTTAAAATCCCCACTGTTTACCCCACCGAATTAAAGATGAAAGTCTGCACTTCAACTGTATCTGAGTTGTTTCATTTACAATTCATTGTGGTAATGTACAGAACCAAAATTAGAAAAAAGTTGTCTCTGTCCAAATATTTATGGACCTAACTGTGGACTGCAGAAGGCTAAACAGGAGTAACCTTGTGTCTCTGTGCTTCCAAAACTTGCATCCAAGCCAGAAATTTAAAAACGGGCACCTACTTTGAGGCCTCTGGGACCAACATCAGAGGGGGTGGTGAGCAAGATGTTGCTCAAAAACCCCTGGTTGGGGATCACTGCATTAGACAGTTCAGGGGTATTCCCAACCATATGAATGAACTTTTTCCAAGGAATATATTCAAGTGTCTCACAAAGCTACCTTAAGTTTTTCAACTTTTTGCTTGTCTTCAGACTTTGTTTCCAAGATAGCTGCACATTCTCTTCTTAATGTGTGAAGGCGATCTCTGAGCTGAACCTAAATACAATCATATTTCCTTCAGTTAGTGTTATATCAAGGCACTGGGCACAAGAAGCAATCAGAGGCTTCATTTACTAGTATTAAATATTGTCCAAAATGAACTCAATCAGTGTGATCATCTGAGTAGCAGAAGAGTAAGTATATATATTTAGCGAGCCATACATTATAACTGTGGCAGACGAGAATACACACACCAGTTTTGCTTTTATCTGCTGTAGAAAACTTTGTATATAACACTATTTGTTAGCTGGGATCGGTGAAGCCTGGCAACCAGAAAGATTCATTCTAAAGGGCATATTTTTAGCATTATTATTGTTAATCTTACTGATCTTTCTGATCAGGCTCCAATTCAGGCTTAAATCAGATTAAATTACAGCCAGACTGCTATGGTAAGAACATCTAGTTATTCCAATGATTATGAAAAACTGACCTATCACAAACAGTAATATCTGTACCACAATCTTTGCAGCAAACGTTGGGCTCTAAAACACAAATTGTTATTGTTTTGTCACCTTAAACTCTCTAGTTGACTCCTCCACTGGTATCACAGTATGGGTCCTATGTTCCACTGACTCTCGGCACACCAAACAAATTTCCTTTGCATCCACTTGACAAAAGAGTTTCATTGGTTCCTGGTGCTTTTCACATTGCTTCTTACTAACTGGAGACATTTTGGTAGCAGCAAGTCGTCCAGTTATTTCCACCATATTCTCCACAAGACGATTAGGCCGTAAAAATTTCCATCTGGATATGTTTCTGCACTGGGGACATTCAAAGTTGCTGTGAATTCCTCTCCAGGTACGGGTAATGCAGGCTCGGCAAAAACTGTGCCCACATTCAATAGAAACAGGTTCACTAAAGTGATCCAGGCAAATAGGGCACGTCAGTTCTTCCTTTAGCTCAGTTACTGGATTTCTCTTTGCTGTAGCCATTGCTGTAAGAAAAAGAAAGACAAATACACAAGGTCAGTCAAATGCAGTTGCACATCTTTTGTATTACACAGGTCCTTCATGTCACCACCAGTGCACTTGTTGAGGGCTTGTTCTGCAGATATGTAGTGCTAAACCCACACCAAGAAATATCCCTTGCTGGCTGCCACAAGCTGAGAAAGGAAGTGCCAAAACATTGTGATGTCTAATAAGCCTACAATTTAACCTCCTAAAGTTGTATTGCCCATTATAAGGAAATATTTGCAGTCAAATATGATAGAATTGTGCTCTCTTTAGGTAAAGAGACATCAAGCTTTCTAGTAACGTGGCTTGTCTTGCCTACCCCTACAAACAATTGTAAATACTCCATTCCATCAGGGAAAGGGAGAACAAAAGCTTAACTAAAAAGTAGGGTATAAATGTTGTACATTATGTTTTGGGCTTCTGTACCAGCCCAAGGCAACCCCAGCCCTTTAGCAGGGAAGATCTGTGCCTCCGAAGATGCCCCAGTAGCCCCCCCATCTTCTTTTCTGCTGATTCCCTGCACATGCTCTGTGCCGCTGTCACTTACTGAGCTTAGGGACCAACACATAATATACTTTGTATATAGAATATAAATGTCACAATAGAAAGCTCATTAGTTACGACCTTAAATGCTGCTAAAAATTGAGTGAGAGGGAGTACAAACCATTACAAATCAAAACTACACAGATACTAAGTCAGTTTACAATATGTACGGCATAGCTCAAACACTAGTCAGAATCCCAGCCAAACTGGCAGAGTGAGATTTGGGGCAAAAATGCAGTTGCTACCCTAGATATTTTTGAAACTATGACATCACAACCACAAAGGCGTCCTGGCAGCAGGGGCGTATTAAGTGAAACTAGCTCCTTGGCTGTATCTCAGGACATGGATGCCCAGGAGAATGCAGCTAATTGTGACCATGCCATGCTTTTTAAAGTTACACCCAACTTTTATTGCCACCATTTCTAGAGAATAATACCAGCCTTTCTATACCTGTTATTTTTCCACCTATTAATATGGGCATCAAACTTTTGTATCATGCCGGGCAGTATTAAACACATCCCATTTTAAAGGGCAATCCGAGGCCAGAACAGAGCACCACTGTTGAATCCACGCATGACTTTCAGCATTAAGTTTCATGCCTGCTTTTCCGGCTTGCAAAGTAAATTTAAATACTCCCAGAAACAAAGCATCAGCACCACCCAACATATAATAGTTCTGTAAGGCTAATGCCACACAGGGCTGATTCTCGGTCTGTGTATCAATGCACGCTGAGAATAAGCCCCTTCACTCACATCAGCCCTATCATGAGTATGCATTTTGGTGCTGAAATCCACCCCATGTGGCATTAACCTTAGAATTGGCCCAGTAATCCATCACACAGCACAGTGGTCGCAGCAATATTAGATACAGATGTCCAAGCAATATGTGATGCCTTGGTCCCCCAGTTGCATTGTATAGCAAGTGGCAGGCATACCTCAATTTTAAAAATGGGGTATAATATTTTCTTGTCATTGCTACCTTGTGTGTGAAAAATGCTTTGCAAATGTAAGGGGGAGATTTATTAAAGTGTGAGTTTGATTTTTCTCGCGATTCAAGTTTTTTTTGCACTAAAAAAAAAACTTACATTGGAATTCTGTTTCAGGAATGTCTGCTATTTAAAAACCCAAAAACTTGAATGTACAAATTCACCATTTAAAAGCTTGCCAGTTTCTATAGAAGTCAATGGGACTTGTACAAAGAACAGAAATTTACATGCACATGTAATAAAGCACTGGAACTTGTAATTAAATATATATTGGAAAGTTGCTTGAAATGAAATGGATTGTAGTATGTGCTATCGGGTAATCCTAAATAAAAAATTGGCATTAAAATTGCCTTAAAAATTAAGGGCCGCCTGCAGTGCACACAAACAAGCCATAGCACACATACAGTACATGCTAGGCACAGAGCCCATCACTAAATGGCGGCTCAAGGGAAGGGATGTAAAAGGGCAATATTTACTGATATATATATTCCAGTTTGGTAAGATTCTTTAATAGGTCATTGGTTATGTATTCATTCTGGGGTATAGTTTTCCTTTAAGCTTTTACCTAATGAAAGAATATACTGCTACAATTGTAAACACAAAATGTCTTTTCCTGTACACCATAAATGTTTTTTTTTTTCATTTGCTTTCTACTTTTCTTTTTTCAATATTTGAGTGTTTTTCTAATATTAATGTTTAGGGCAGGCGAAATTGTAGGATAAAGCCCTAAAAATAACAAATCGGAGGATGTTCTGAACATGAAATAGTTGGCAGACACCAATCGTACAAAAGTGACTTACTGGAAATGCATTGCAGGTCCCCCAAGGATATCGTCAGGTAATAAATACATGCACAGATTTTATAATTTTCCGAGCAAAATTTTCTAACCTGGGATTGCCATGGTACACAAATTATCGGGATGATAATTCGGATCCCACACAAGGTCCGAAATATTTATGAAACTGCGTTTCGTACGATTTTATCAGTGCACATATGGCCAGCTTATTGCTGATGCCACACAAAACTGATTTTCGGCCTGTGGAAAAACACAGGCAGAGAATCGGCCCCTCTGCTGGCAACAAAAGCGGCAAAAGCAGGCATTTTCGGTCCAGTCTCCACTCCGCTCCATGTACCTGCACTCAAGCAAAAGTTGTACTTTTAGTGTAGGTAAACAGAGCTGCGTAAGGGAATAGATCTGCTTCTCTCACCTGAGAGAAGCAGAAGAAATGCTCTATATGTCCAGGGCCTACATTTTATTAAAGGCAGCTGCTAGAATTAATACAGTAGTTACTAATGTTTCACATGTTCTGCTGAGAAATCTATCAATTCATGTAGCAAACTATAACAGTTCAGAGTAACCTGGATTACTGAGATACCAGACTGTAGCACTTGAGACTTGAATATTAGGGAGAGGGCACACATAGTTACATAGGGTTAAAAAAAGACCAGTGTCCATCAAGTTCAACCCATCCAAGTAAACCCAGCACACCTTACCCACACCTACCAATCTATACACTCACATACATAAACTATAAATACAACCACTAGTACTAACTGTAGATATTAGTATCACAATAGCCTTGGATATTCTGATTGTTCAAGAACTCATTTAGGCCCCTCTTAAAGCATGTATAGTCTGCTTCTTTCTGCCTGCATTGGGCCAGGCAGAGAGAAGCAGATCTGCTCTAAACACTTCTGTGAGTAGCTGCACTGACAGACACAGCATCGGCCTTAATGCAGCTACACGGCGCAGAGACTGGCCTGAAAATGCCTGCTGTCGTGTTTTTCTGACCAATCACTGCTCTGTCTAGCAGCAATCAGGCCTATGCTATCACTATCAGTGCAACTACACACAGAAGCGTATAAATCAGATCTGCTTATCAAAACCTGCCTACCAAATGCAGGCCGAGAGAAGCGGACCATATGTCCTGTGTGCTCTCACCCTTAAAGAGCATGTCAACCCAAAAAATATATTTTGCCTAATAAAAGAAAACATAGTTCTAAGCAACTTTCTAATATGAATTTATAAACAAAAATGTTAGTGCTTCAAAAGTTATTTGTGAATGTAACTGCTATTGAAAGCAGCATTTAGTTAACTCCTGGTTGTTACTTTTTAAACAATGTTTCAAAGGTCAATCTCCTCCAGCAAGTCAGGTCTGTCAGTCTGCTGCTTGTGTTACAGTGATTCACAAGGCAGAGTTACCAGGGCAGAGAATACACATATATATATATATATATAAAGCAATGAAAAATTTTCCTATTTGGTGAACTGTTTAAACCGTAAAAAGCGTTTGGAAGAACTTGGGAGAATTCTTGGGACCAAGCTTTCCAGGGATTCTTTCTTAAAGGAACAGTAACACCAAAAAAATTCAAGTGTATGAAAGAAATTCCAATATAATGTACTGCTGCCCTGCACTGGTACAACTGGTGTTTTGCCTCAGAAACACTACTATGGTTTATATAAAGAATGCAGCTGTGTAGCCATGGGGGCAGTCATTCAAAGGAGAAAAGGCACAGGCACTTAGTAGATAACAGATAAAACACGATTGTATTCTACAGAGCTTATCCGTTATCTGCTATGTAACCTGTGCCTTTTCTCCTTTTTTCCAGCTTGAATGGCTGCCCCCATGGCTACACAGCAGCTTATTATATAAATTATAGTAGTGTTACTGTAGCAAACACACAACTTTTACCAGTGCAGGGCAACAGTGCATTATATTTCATTTACTTTAAAACTCTTTAATGTTTTGGTGTTACTGTTCCTTTAATTCAGAAGACTATGCTTAAAACCTACTAAAACGTGTTTAAAAGTTGAAAATAAACCAGAATACAAATGTTCTGATATCAACAGTTCGCTCATATTGTTTTATTGAAGGCCACATACAACACATACAAGGCATTTAGTAAAGAGAAAGCATGATGTCATGATTATGGCAATGGGGCCGTGGGGCTTTGTGTTGCTGTGTGCAGCTCAGTTGAATGAGGTTATCATGTGAATATACAGAAAGCAGCAGTTTGTGTGATTGCTGAATTAGCTGACAAACATGTGGTGATTCCAATGTGCTGCCATGTTTGGCCTAAGGGGAACTGGGATTTTCTTTCCCAGAGACAACAAACCCCCTGTGTGCCATTGCCCCTAGGCTCAGCCAGCCTGCATTTGCCTATACAGCACACCCCTGTCACCATGCTGCAAATAGCAGGCACCTTCCTCCATGGTGCATACCTTGCATTCCTCCTGTTAAACTCGACAAAAATGCAGTTGTGGGCTCGGAATCCATCTTTAATTCAGGAAGCTGGCACTGCTCTAGCCACATGTGGTGCTGGGGGCTGCCTCACATAAAGGAGACTGAGAGCAGCACGGAAACAATGAATGTGAATGCGCCATGGTACACAACCCTGCGCGCTTACCTGCACCGCACCGACTCGCTCGGCTCGCAGGAAACTAGAAGTCAGCACATACCACTTGGACGTAGAGAGAGGGGGGGGGGGATGATTAGTAATATAAATCTACGTTTAGAATTGGGTTGCTGAATTTGCTAGCAGGTTGTCAGGGCTTTAGAGCAGGTTAAAGGTTTCATACTGGAATATAAATGCAGGCTGTCCTCACTGCCGCTTTAGCGGTGTCCGGTATATGGGCTCCAAAGCCTGTTTATCAGAGCTGAAGGGAGACCCGTGTGTAGGCTGTACTGACGGCTGGGCGTGTCCTCTCACTCTCCCGCAGGAAGGTGTCATAACTGTGAGTGACAAGGAGACCTGCCCAAGCTCCTCCTCCTGTTTCTCTGCACAAACTGGGACACGTTATGTTATCTTTATCCTACTTGTGATAAAAGAAGTGCTTCTTTAGGGCTCTGGCACACGGGGGAGATTAGTCGCCCGCGATAAAACTCCCTGTTCGCGGGCGACTAATCTCCCCGAGTTGCCTACCCCTGCCATCCCACCGGCGAACATGTAAGTCGCCGGCGGGATGGCAGACGCGGCGGCGCGATTTCGCGCAAATCGCGAGTCTTTTTCGGCGATTCCCTGAAATTGCCCCGCCGCGTCTGCCATCCCGCCAGCAGGGGTAGGCAACTCGGGGAGATTAGTCGCCCGCGAGCAGGGAGTTTTATCGCGGGCGACTAATCTCCCCCGTGTGCCAGAGCCCTTAGGGCTCTGGCACACGGGGAGATTAGTCGCCCGCGGCAAAACTCCCTGTTCGCGGGCGACTAATCTCCCCGAGTTGCCATGACCTGCCATCCCACCGGCGAACATGTAAGTCGCGAAATCGCGACGAAATTTGCGCGAAATCGCGCCGCCGTGTCTGCCATCCCGCCGGCGACTTACATGTTCGCCGGTGGGATGGCAGGGGTAGGCAACTCGGGGAGATTAGTCGCCCGCGAACAGGGAGTTTTGCTGCGGGCGACTAATCTCCCTTGTCACGGGCGACTAATCTCCCCGAGTTGCCATGACCTGCCATCCCACCGGCGAACATGTAAGTCGCCGGCGGGATGGCACACGCGGCGGCACGATTTCCCGATATCGCCAAAAAAGACTCGTGAGGCAGGTCATGGCAACTTGGGGAGATTAGTCACCCGTGACAAGGGAGATTTGTTGCGGGCGACTAATCTCCCCGTGTGCCAGAGCCCTTAGCCCTGGCTGGGGGTAGTTATGTTTAGGAACCGCAAGATGCACAATATTGTTATCTGTACTGGCGTGTTGTATATAACAAACTCACCTACTTAGATTGTAAGCTCTATGGGGCAGGGACTGCCTTCCTACTGTGTCTCATACCACATGGCACTTATTCCTTGTGTATTTTGTACTTATTTATTGTATTTATTATAACACTTGTCCTCCCTGTGTGTAATTTTGTAAGATTGTACATCGCTGCGTACCCTTGTGGCGCTTTATAAATAAAGTTATACATACATACATACCTCTTGCGCAATGCCACACAAAGCATTTTGTTTCTAAGGGGATATCACTTCCAGCGGGCAAAAACATGACAACAAAAATATTCCACTATGGGTTTAATGTAAATTGCAACAGGCATTTTATTCAAATCACATAATCACAGATAAATGCCTGTAGATGCATTTTGTGCTATTATAAGATTTGCATGATATAGGGGGAGATTTATTAAGACACAAACGCCCGGAGCATTCATTCGAACGCTCCGAGTGTATTTTCGCCAAAAATATAATGGTTTTTGTCATCCACCAGGAAGTTAAAAGTGCCTTTTTAGCTGTAATTAAAGTATTAAGTAAATAGTTTGGATCAAAAAGGTGAATCATTGAACCCTACATTTATTGGTAGTATTTGCTTAATATGATCACTATATTCAGTGGAATAGCCATTGCAAGTTTCAGGAAACACAGTAGGGTAGGCACCCAGCTGGTCATAAACTAGCCTGGGCACTAAACATGGGAAATAAAAGGTTCTGTTTCCTCTACCAGAGGCATGACTGCTTTATAATAAGTCAAAGGGCCCATGACCAGTCCTTAAAGAGAAGGAAAGGTAGAATCACTGAGTTGTTGTCCACCCCCATTGATTCTAGCCTGGCAAAATAGCGCTTGCAATTGGAGAATGTTGGGCTGGTGCATTTTTTTAAAGAAAAGGGTTGCCAGCTCGGGGTAGGTGGTTGGCAACAAGACATCACCCCCAGTGACTCTACTTTTTCTTCTCTTTTAAATGTTGAATAAAAGATCTCCCAAATATGGCACTGTGGCTGTGGGGACCAAGGATAATAGATGAACAAATGCCCATACCTCATGCACTCTTACCTTCCAATTTGTGCCTGTGCCTCAACCACTTAGACTTTAAGCTCTATGGGGCAGGGACCTCCTTCCTACTGTGTCTCATACCACATGGCACTTATTCCCTGTGCATTTATATATATATTTATTTATTATAACACTTGTCCTCCCTGTGTGTAAGACTGTACAGCGCTGCATACCCTTGTGGCGCTTTATAAATAAAGTTATACATACATACAATAGAAAGTAGGTAAATTTGCTGTGGTGATTTCAAAGTCACATTTTGACAAATCTGCCCTATAACGTGCAGCTAATCCACATGGTCACACAAAGTGCCTTTGGCTTTTTTGTCACCCACAGGAGAGATGGATTCCTGCTCCATCTACTTTCACTCTGAGGCAAATTTACTCATATTCAGTGAGTTTTCCTATTAATTAAAAGTGCCATTTTGGATTGTTATTTCCAATTTTCCTGCTATTTACTAAAGCGGGTTTTGAAATTGCCTCAATGCTGTTTGGTCTAAGAGCACTGGATTGCTCCAAGTTGGCCTAAACCATTATATTCTGGGGCACTTTTGTGGCAAGTTTCATAATGGTCATTTCAAGGAAATTCCCACTTAGGAGAAAATACATGCACTAATTTTTCTGCAATTTACAAGAATAACAACTTTTTTTTAAAAAAAAATTTACACTGCACAATATTGTGTAGCTGTCAGTTATACCATGTTATACACTAAAAGAATCCCCACCCCCCAACATCTCAATACCTTCCAACAATTGGAAATCAGAAAGAGGGACAAAAAGATCTGCGGTGCACAGAAAAAACCTTTGACCTTGCCTACATTGTCACACCCCGTTTTTCCATGATTGTAATGGCAGCATCAGACAGGCACCATTAAAGGATATATCGTGGCATTTAGCATTCCACACCACACTGGAACATGCATTTCATGGCAACCACAACTACAGGTCTCCAGAAATTTATGACAGGCCTAGGGGCAGATTTGTGAAAATGTAAGTTTAGGGCTTAATGCATAAAAACTCACCCACATATCAAATTTAGCAAATAGTGAACTCTAACTTTCACCCATTGATAAATATGCTTCAAAAATCCTATAGGAATGAATAAAAGGTGGTTGAGTTTTTATGCATTTAGCTTTAAACTCACATTTTGATAAATCTGGCCCTTAGGGGCTGATTTACTAAGACACGATTTCGAATCCGAATTGGAAAAATTCCGATTGGAAACGAACATTTTGCGACTTTTTCGTATTTTTTTCGATTTTTTCGGCGTCTTTACGATTTTTGCGTAAAAACGCGAGTTTTTCGGCGTCTTTATGATTTTTGCGTAAAAACGCGAGTTTTTCGGCGTCTTTACGAAAGTTGCGCAAAGTCGCGATTTTTTCGTAGCGTTAACACTTGCGCGCAAAGTCGCGCCTTTTTCGTAGCATTAAAACTTAAAAGGCGCGAGTTTTTTTCGGCGATTTGCGCGAAATCGCGCCGCCGCGTCTGCCATCCCGCCGGCGACTTACATGTTCGCCGGTGGGATGGCAGGGGTAGGCAACTCGGGGAGATTAGTCGCCCGCGTGGTTTGTCTTTAAATTCCAATATTGCCTCAGCCAGTCTATGTTTAGTGACAACAAAATTGTCTTTATTGTGAGTCACTGATAAACCACATTGGCAGGCTAAGTAAAAGTATTTATCAATTTCAAGTAATTTGAATTTTTCTTTAAACAATAGCCAGGGAATTAAAGAATAATTGTTTGGATCTAGTAGGTCTTTCATCAATATGATGTTTTTTTTCTCAGATGTTAGTAAAAAGGAAGAAGACCTTAATGTGTCAGAGGTTTTCAATTGACGTTTAACTGGCATGAAGGGAGTTTGAGAGTAACTGAAGCATACCCCCCCAACTGTCCCGCTTTTCGCGGGACAGTCCCGCTTTTTATGGCGCATCCCGCTGTCCCGGATAGCGGGACATTCATGGAACTATCCGGCACAGCGGGATGCGCTTGCTGTGCCGGATGTTCACGCTTCGTCTGCGGCTTCGTTATGCCTCTCCTTGTGCAGCGCGACAGTCCCTTTTATAAGGTTGCGCCTGTGGGTGTGACGTCATTACGCACGGGCGCAACCTTATAAAAGGGCCTGTCGCGCTGCACAAGGAGAGGCATAACGAAGCCGCAGAAGAAGGCGGAGCGCCTATGGGAGGTACTGTGATAGGGGGACACTGTGTATAGGGGGCTACTGTGATAGGGGGCTACTGTGATAGGGGGCACTGTGTATTGGGGGGCTACTGTGTATAGGGGCACTGTGTATTGGGAGCTACTGTGTATAGGGGGACACTGTGTATAGGGGGCACTGTGTATGGGGGCACTGTGTATGGGGGGTACTGTGTATGGGAGACTACTGTGTATTGGGGGCTACTGTGTATTGGATGGTACTGTGTATGGGGGTACTGTGTATTGGGGGGCTACTGTGTATGGGGGGGCTACTGTGTATGGGGGGCTACTGTGTATGGGGGGGCTACTGTGTATGGGGGGCTACTGTGTATGGGGAGGCTACTGTGTATGGGGTGGGCTACTGTGTATGGGGGGCTACTGTGTATGGGGCGGGCTACTGTGTATGGAGGGCTACTGTGTATGGGGGGGCTACTGTGTATGGGGGGGCTACTGTGTATGGGGGGCTACTTTGTATGGGGGGCTACTGTGTATGGGGCGGGCTACTGTGTATGGGGGGAAAACTGGTACTTAGTTATAACTCACTTATAACTGACTGCCTTCTCTCTATATTTGTATTTTATATGTAGGAGTTGCTGTATTGTTTTCCTTAGGTCGTTCAGTATGAGGGTATAGCACATTTTCGTCTGCTCCCGCCATTTGATCTATATAAAAGGGGTATTTTTTTTAAAATGGGGTGTGGTAATTAGGGCGTGACCACAAAAGGGGGCGTGGTCAAAATATTTTTTTGTCCCTCTTTTCATTTTTCAAATGTTGGGAGGTATGCTGAAGCCATGGCTGGAGAATAGATATTTCCATACAAAAATAGTGTCCTGATATAGAGGATTCATTTTAATATCCATTACTCCATTTATATTTAATGCAGAAGAAAGCAGTTCTAATGTGTAGCGCTGGCTCCCTCTGAAAGCTCAAGCACAATGCACTGAGATGCCTACACACTAATATTACAACTAAATAAAATACATTTGTTAATCCAAATATAAAATTGTAAATGGTAGAGTGAATTATTTGCTATGTAAACAATGTAATTTAAAAAATAAAAAGTACGCTATAAAAATCATGGCAGTATCCCTTTAAGACCTTGCTCGCATCCTCCCCTATCATACGGGTATCTGAGCGGAAAGGGAACTTCCTCCCGCCTTTACGTAGTAACACGTCACCATGGCAGTGACGTTACCAGGTAGGCTGACGTCAGGCAGAGGCCTACCGGACGTCGTGTAGTGTTCACCCCCCGTGTTGATGAGGCTGGCCCGTCCGGTCAAAACTCGGCGCCGCTGAGTTTGGTAGTTGCTTCGTTAGGCGGCAGTGTCGGTTCTTTTCTTCCTGTGACGGTATCCGGGCGGGAGGCGGCTCCCGAGGGGGACCCGAGACGTTCACCCCGGTGATTGGCTGGAGCGGATCCCTGATCTGTGAGTTCAGAGGGACGCAGGTAATTACAGCCAGATCGGAGGAGGAGCGGAGCTTGGGGCTAGAGCAGCACCTGGGCCGGGTCAGCTGGCTCCCAGGCTGGGAAATCCCGGCCGCTGTGACAGACTGGGGCAGTAATGAGCCTGTCACATTCTCCTCATAACACAGCTTGTTTGTGACATAGGGAGGAGGCGGCCCTCCAGCGCCTCATAACACAGCTTGTTTGTGACATAGGGAGGAGGCGGCCCTCCAGCTCTCAGGGCGCTACAACTCAATTCGGAGTTGTCGTCAAACAAAACAGAAACGTTAGGGTTACATACAGGCAGTGGGCTTCCCTATGTGGGCTACACCTCCCAGCATCCGCACGCCGGGCTATAGCAGCTTGTGGGTTTAACAGCCCAAACTGTCAGAGGCTGCTGGGAGTTGTAGTTGAAGTGATTCACATTTCTGCCCGTTTTCTCCTGAGGTTCGGTACACATGGAACTTTTTATAGTGTGCCTTAGCACAATCGCAGTAGGGATTCTGAGCGCATTGGGATGGAAAACTTTAAACGGGATTCTGCTCCCAGTTCAGAGTAAATTCCAGCAATTATAAGATTCGGAGGTTTGGGTTCCAAAGTCAGGTCTGAAATTTGGCAAGGCCGCCCTAATGAGGAGATTATACATACCCCATAAAAACACTGATACCCCATAAAAACGCTGCACTTCCACATTTTCAGGATTAGACACGGTCCACCAGAAGTCCACGGGGGATCGACTGGTGGGCCGCGATCAAGGTTTTGGCCTTCCCTGCAGTAAAACATTGCAAAATCAGACATGTTGAGGTGGGCCTCCCCGATCACCAGCTGTCCGAAAATGTCAGGTTTGATTTTCCCATCGAATTGGGGACTGCATCAACTCATTGACGTGGTTCTCGGTCCAACAGTTCCTATACCCGCCAAACGATCGCATTAACCGGATATTGCCCACCTTAGTGGATCCTAACGTGTATGGCCAGCTTAACTCTAGCTCCGAAGCTATTACAGCCAACAAATAATTAGCAACCAGGCACCTAGCCCAAATTGGTGTGTTTTAAATGCACAATAGTAAGAGAAACATGTATAAAACACTTTAATAACAATGCAAAGAATAAATAAGCCATGCACCTCAGAATCATCCCTTTGCTGATCCTTCTCTTCTGCATAGACTCTATGCTGGGGGGTCAGTGACCCCTGTAAACACTACAGTTGTTTTTTTATTGTCACCATAGTACTAGCAGGAGACTCTAATTCCTATTGGCTGGGTCTCCTGTCAGTCTGAGTGTACAGTGCACAAGCATCCAATGAACTGGTCCAATAGGGAAAAAGTAAGGGCCAAGCCTGGATGCGACCATGTAAGCATATAGGAAGTTCTCAGTGTGTCAGGTTCAAAATAGGCCACTCCCATCCCTTTAAAAAACGAATCAGAGAGACAGGTATAAAAAGTAGCTTTTACAGTGACGTTTTTACTTTTTTTTTTTTTTTAATTGAAAATTGATTTTCTATCATGTTGAGAGCATTGTTGGGGTTTAAAGGAAAAGTAACACTAAAATTTTTTAAGTAAAAAAGCTATTCTACCCTGCACCAATAACTGCCCTGTCCTGCAAACCACTTAGTATTTTAAATGCTTTAATAGAAAATACCTGCTAAAACTTGGCTTCCTGTCAATTGAACTACGGCGATACGGCGAAGGAAGGAGCTGCATCCACTATGCGACGATCGATTGATTGATCCTAACCTGACTCCTTCCTATACAGAAAGAAGGCTAGACTCGATCAATCGATCATAGCATAGTGGATGCCTGCTCCTTCCTTCACCGTATCGCCGTAGTTCAATTGACAGGAAGCCAAGTTTTAGCAGGTATTTTCTATTAAAGCATTTAAAATACTAAGTGGTTTGCAGGATAGGGCAGTTATTGGTGCAGGGTAGAATAGCTTTTTTACTTAAAAAATTTTAGTGTTACATTTCCTTTAATAAGATTTAGACATTGAAGGTGAACAACTCCTTTAAGTGAAATACAGATTTTGAGATTTGACTGAATCCTAACTCACTTTTTTTCAGTGTTCTGTTATTATTAACATGTATTTATAAAGTGCCATGTTCCACATCGCTGTACAATAAGTGGGTAATACATTTGACATATAGAATTACATACAAAGCAACCGATAACTGATACAATAGGTGAAGAAAAAGGCATCAACTAGGGATGCACTTAATCCAGGATTCGGTTCAGGATTCTGCCTTTTTTGGAAGGATTGTTTTACTGCACTTTTACACAGCACAATAAATATACCCCATAATGTTTATGCTGCAGAAAGAGACCACTTAAAAACTACACCATAAAATCATGACAGTATTCCTTTATTTCTAAATGACACTGTTTACATAGCAAATACTCTACTATTTAACATTTTTTTTTATTGAACCAACAAATGAATTTGTTTAGTTGTAATATTGGTGTGTAGGCGCCATCTCAGTGCATTGTCCCAAGCCGGACTTGGATTTCTTACTATTGAGTGCTAGTCTGATACCTCCTGGGAGCTGCTATCTTTCTGTGTTTTTTTAAAAAAACAGGTTTAAATACAGGATTCTGCTGGAGAAGCTCTATTAACTGATGGGTTTTGAAAAAAACCTGTTTTCCCGTGACAGTATTCCTTTAAAGCCCAATACAGAAACTGTAAAGAGCCCTCTAGGTGAAAACTGCACAAACCTTTTTTGCCCTCTTTTAATTACCTATCAGAGCTAGACATTTAAACGTTATGATAATACAGCGGTAGATTATATTCTGAATTAAAGGACAAGAAAAGGTAGATTCATGGGGGGCTGCAAATTTGTGTTGTGTGCTGCCTTGCCGTCTTTGTCTACATTCTCAGGGTTTCCTTGATGAGCTTTGGGCCAGCATAAGTATAGTAAATAACAAAACTGCACATGTGTTCCATGCAAGAAAACATTTGGAATAAAGGGAAAGATGGCGAAAAGTGCCCAAGTACTGTCCCAGGTATTTTCAGTAAAGTTTCAAAATTTGGTTGCAGTTAGTCTTAGGCTACTGCTACACAGAGCAGTGTCTTGGCCTGCGTATAAGTGCAGACCGGGAAACTGCCCCTCTGCTCCTATCTGTTTACAGTCACAGATTTTTACGCCAATAGGAACGGAGGGGCAGTTTATACACAAGCCAAGAAGCTTCTTGTCTTTGCTAGTGTGGCTGCAGGACTGTGCGTATCTGCCTCCTACCGTGCTTCTGGAAGGTATAGTTGGCAGACACTGCCACTCCTGAAACACAGACAGCGACCAGGAGGACCTATTGGGAGCTCTAATAAAGTGGTCTTTATTTAAAGATAATATTCATTTTAAAGTAAAACCAGCAGCATATATTATTCTTTGTTGCTTACAAGACAAGGAGGGGTTTTAGTTATACTATGTCTTCTTATAGAGGCCATACATGGGCTGATAAAAGCTGCTGAAGGTATGAGTGGCAGTTTTTCGGCCTCTGTATAGGGTACTCGGGCCAGGCCTATCCAACCAATGAGCGAGACGATTGGGCATGTTTATAAATCCCCTCGGAATGAGGGCCTCTATCCTGGCAATGTGATGCATTTCTTTTGGCCTGAGGGCCAAACAATGGGATCAATCCAATATTGCCCATGTCAAGGTAGGGAAAGCTCTTTTACTGACCTCGCCAAATGAGTGGATCTTTCAGTGTATTGCCACATTTATACTACAGCTGGCTGCTCAGAATAATTCCACGGACTTTTAAATCATCTTCTATACTAATGTGTATGATATTTTACAGCTGTTTGCTAGTCATTAAAAAGAAATCTATCTATATAGGGACTGTTTTTCCACCTTTCTACCAATAGGGTTTCAAAGAAATTGTAAAAAATGAAAACTGATGAATTTTTAATGATTTTGCATTTTAACTTTTATCTGTTGTGGCTTTTGTGTTTTTTGTGTACACATGCAATATACATATTCTAATTTTAGTTTTATTAAAGAGCTATATTTGCTGTTATTTTCCCTTACAACCTGTATAACATGCTGCTTTGCCTTTTTTTTTTTTTTTTTATTGGTTAAAATACCCACTCCTTTTGAAAAGCATGTGTTGAATATAATGGTTGTCTTGGTGCTTTATTACCAGTAACCTTCAGAATATTACACACATTTTTATATTTCTGAACAGTTTATTATGGAAGAGGCTTCCAAGAGCAGCAACAGCAGTACAGGAAGCTCGCCGATATCCGCAGTCTCTTCAGTGTTCCAAGCAGCTCACATCTGTCACGTTCCTCAACAGGTATGGTATGCCTTAGCGCTAATTCTTCTGCTTGTTCTCTTGGTATTTTCTGCTTACATATAAATGCATGTACGGCACACAAGTTTTGCTTCACATAGCTGTCAGATATATAATACATTATACTTTAAAACTTATACAGATCTCTGTACAAACATTTTACAAATTTTGTTTTTGTTTCTAGGTTAAGCTATGGAACAGTAAAATGAATGGTCAACTTTTGCCAGTCCCAAATATTCATAATAAGGACGTGGCTGGGGAACACACTGGACAGGTGCCAGTTGTAAAAAAACTTCTCAATGGATAAACTACCACTTTAAGATATCCATCTTGAAGTGGTAGTTTATCCATTGAGAAGTATTTTACAACTGGCACCTGTCCAGTGTGTTCCTCAGCCACGTTCTTACATATGTTTTTAGCAAAATTCTCAATAAATTATGATTTTGAGAATACTTAAGGAGGTCAGACACAGGGCGATAAAAGCTTGCTCCCTCCACAGTGTCAGCATCTTTTTGGCCCATGTATGGGGCTTTCTGATGGGCTTGTCTGACAGATATCTTACCAAAAATCAGCCAGATATGTATTAGACAGATTTAACAACCCTGTTAGACAAGGAGTGAATCGGTGCTGATGCAGTTCATGTCTGTAGGCCCCAGTTTTGGGTCTGATTGTTTGCCCCAGGGCTAATGTTGAGATGAGGCCCTGCGCTTAGGTGGCAAATCAGACACAGATTCACTCATGTGGTAACTTGACCAAACCAGTGGATCTGGCAGTGTATTACCAAATTAACACAGAGTTTATATTAATATCTATTGTGACACAAATGTCTCTGCTGTGCATTAAGCCATTTACAATGCTGTTTAGCATGTTACTTTCATGTTCATGTCAGACTATGCCACCTTATGACGAATTATATAACAATGGGTTAAGAGGGATGGTAAGGAAGCTGCTCATGGTCAGTCTGCCAGAGAAAGAATGGCTTCTTAGGCAAAGCTAAAATAGCCAGGGGCTCCAGTAGTAACCTTCTAGTAGCCTGGGGTACAAGTGAATTAAATTATTCATTCAGCATTTAATATTTCCATTCTGAAGATCCATTTGGAAATTAAGGTATAGCAGCCCTGCCATATGCTTTTTATTGTTCAGATGTATGTGTCAGCAGAATATTTTCTTGTAGAAACAACTGGAAATTAAACAAATGAATTTCCTTTATTATCTTGTTCAGGTTATCCAGCCTCTGATATTTCAGTTGCACTAAAGCCCACCCTTGAAGACTCACTTACTTGCCAATTTCTCAAGATATCACCTCTGGCGAGAAAACATTAAACAAGGTGAAATATGAAATACTTATATGACAAGTTTCAAGATGGCTTACTGTTACCAACGTTTAGAAGCAGCTGACTGGCTTTCCCTTTTCTTGAGTAGTATCTTGAAGTTTTTAGTTGGGGCGCACAATCTTCCAACTGCCGCATTAAATTCCTACTGCAACTACATTGAAAGCCAGTGGGCGTATGTTTTCTGTCCCTCTGCAATCACAAACATTTGATTTTTTTTTTCAATGCAAGCAGTTGGAAACATGGTGCCTGTCGTAGATTAGGCAGGGATGACTCAGACACCCTGTAGTACACATTACTAAGTACAAGCATTCAACATTGACAGAGCATATACCATTAAAATGAATGATAAGCGGCTTTAGGGTATTTAGCCATGATTCTTCCTGAGAGGACAACAGTAGTCCAAACAGAAGCTAGCATTACATCAATATAATAATATTGTCAGTTGTAAACAAACTGCTTAATAACAGCAAGCATACAGTTGTATCTGTGTAATGGTGTTTAATAGCAAATAATACCTATATGCACTGTGATATGTATATCTGTAATTGTTGGGGCTTACATCACTCTGCAGCACCACTGTTATTTGTTCACTTTTACTTTGTGGGTCTGTATCTGTCAGTATAATACACAGCAAATCTGCATAACTTAGGACTGTGCTAGCCAAAGAGTCTACTTTGACGCACTGCCCACAGCATGGCTAAAGACTATTTTTCCTTGCTTTCAGTTTCTCCTATGGGTACAGACTTGCATTGCCATTGCTTTACATTTCTCCCAACATATTAAAATGTGTTTTTTCTTCCTTTACCCTGACAAACAAACAGGGTCCCTGAAGTAAAAATTATTATGCCACACCTTCAAATAATGTAGTCATGATTTTCATTTCCAGCTCTCGGCATACCTTTTGACTTTTAGCTGTCAGTGAATTTGGGAGTTGCAGTTTAAAAAAATCATAGTTTGAATTTTTCTGCTATGAAGACTTAATTGATCTGTTGCTAGGATATTTTAATTGCTTGAAAGTATAGATGGGGTCGCTAGGTTGGTTTGTTTGTTGCAGGTGTTCCAAGAAATGTAAGAGCATATTAATTTCTTTCTGAATATGAGAACCACTTAGGGGTACGAAGTTTCACTAGATGCAGCTGCCACTGTGTCTGGATACCGCTTGGCCACAGAGTGTACATTTGGATGGTATAACTTATATACAGTGGAGGAAATAATTATTTGACCCCTCACTGATTTTGTAAGTTTGTCCAATGACAAAGAAATGAAAAGTCTCAGAACAGTATCATTTCAATGGTAGGTTTATTTTAACAGTGGCAGATAGCACATCAAAAGGAAAATCGAAAAAATAACTTTAAATAAAAGATAGCAACTGATTTGCATTTCATTGAGTGAAATAAGTTTTTGAACCCTCTAACAAAAAAAGACTTAATACTTAGTGGAAAAACCCTTGTTTGCAAGCACAGAGGTCAAACGTTTCTTGTAATTGATGACCAAGTTTGTGCACATTTTAGGAGGAATGTTGGTCCACTCCTCTTTGCAGATCATCTCTAAATCCCTAAGGTTTCGAGGCTGTCTCTGTGCAACTCTGAGCTTGAGCTCCCTCCATAGGTTTTCTATTGGATTAAGGTCCGGAGACTGACTAGGCCACTCCATGACCTTAATGTGCTTCTTCTTGAGCCACTCCTTTGTTGCCTTTGCTGTATGTTTTGGGTCATTGTCGTGCTGGAACACCCATCCACGACCCATTTTCAGTTTCCTGGCAGAGGGAAGGAGGTTGTCGTTCAGGATTTCACGATACATGGCTCCGTCCATTTTCCCGTTAATGCGAATAAGTTGTCCTGTGCCCTTAGCAGAAAAACACCCCCAAAGCAAAATGTTTCCACCCCCATGCTTGACGGTGGGGACGGTGTTTTGGGGGTCATAGGCAGCATTTTTCTTCCTCCAAACACAGCGAGTTGAGTTAATGCCAAAGAAGCTCTATTTTGGTCTCATCAGACCACAGCACCTTCTCCCAGTCACTCACAGAATCATTCAGGTGTTCATTGGAAAACTTCAGACGGGCCTGCACATGTGCCTTCTTGAGCAGGGGGACCTTGCGAGCCCTGCAGGATTTTAATCCATTGCGGTGTAATGTGTTTCCAATGGTTTTCTTGGTGACTGTGGTCCCTGCTAATTTGAGGTCATTAACTAACTCCTCCCGTGTAGTTCTAGGATGCTTTTTCACCTTTCTCAGAATCATTGACACCCCACGAGGTGAGATCTTGTGTGGAGCCCCAGAGCGAGGTCGATTGATGGTCATTTTGTGCTCCTTCCATTTTCGAACAATCGCACCAACAGTTGTCACCTTCTCTCCCAGCTTCTTGCTAATGGTTCTGTAGCCCATTCCAGCCTTGTGCAGGTCTACAATTTTGTCTCTGACATCCTTGGACAGCTCTTTGGTCTTTCCCATGTTGGAGAGTTTGGAGTCTGCTTGATTGATTGATTCTGTGGACAGGTGTCTTTTATACAGGTGACTAGTTAAGACAGGTGTCCTTAATGAGGTTGACTAATTGAGTAGAAGTGTCTAACCACTCTGTGGGAGCCAGAACTCTTAATGGTTGGTAGGGGTTCAAAAACTTATTTCACTCAATGAAATGCAAATCAGTTGCTATCTTTTATTTAAAGTTATTTTTTCGATTTTCCTTTTGATGTGCTATCTGCCACTGTTAAAATAAACCTACCATTGAAATGATACTGTTCTGAGACTTTTCATTTCTTTGTCATTGGACAAACTTACAAAATCAGTGAGGGGTCAAATAATTATTTCCTCCACTGTATAACTGGCATCAAGTAATGGTCCACATTTGTGTGATTTTTTTTTCTTTCTGCTTCAGATGTCGTTACGAGGCACAACGCCAATTAACATTGTGATTCCTGGGGAACAAATTCAAGTTCAGGGTGTAATCCAGACTGCACAGTCATCCACCGTTATTCACTCTCCTCAGGTTTCTGCAGCCCAGGTAAGAAGCAAGCAAAAACGCACAGGGAGAAATGGGGGCACTGTTTCAAGTAGGCCCCAAATAAAATATTTCTGATCATTTGTTCTAGGCTTCATCACTCTCAGAAAGCGAGGACTCTCAAGATTCCTGTGACAGCATTGAAACTCCTCATAAGGGACATGGCATTTTGTCTCGTAGGCCATCCTACAGGTAAGCTAACTTCTGTTTTATATTCTGTTATTTAAATAGCAGCACTGAGAACTTCATTCATGTTCCTGTCTCATCTGCATGTGAAACTGGTTGAAAGGTGTTAAAATATATAATTTTCAAAAGTGTCTCCCTTTTTGCATTCTTCTACTTTCCTCTTTTTGAAACTGTGCTTTCCCTTTCTGTCTTGTTATTGCACATGTATTTGTGTGTATATGTATGTATGTATCTATATATCTAGAGCACACCCATCACCAAAATAACAGCCCTGGGTGCAGGTCAAAAAATAGACATATAGAGAGAGTACCGCACACAGTCAGGGACTTGGTGCAAAAGAAAAAGTTTATTGAAAAAACGCCAGTGTTTCGAGTACGAACAGTACTCTTCTTCAGGGATAAATATATATACAGTATATATCTATATCAATACATCGTGGATAATGTTCCCCCCTACTCATACAGTTCATGTAACTCCAATGTGACTTCTAATATCTGTATAAATTTAAGAAGGGGTAAAATTATCCAGTATAATCTACAGTCAAATATATAATTAAGTCAAAATCATCTGAGAGCCACATAGGGTATAAACCCATATGTCCTCTGTGGTATTTCAATGTGTGGTTAGTTTTCAGCTCTGTTTGTTGGTCCCTGGGGAAGAGCAACGAAGCATTGGATTCTTAAATAATGTACCCACTATTGTAAAATGCAAGCGTATTATAAGTTAGTAAGGAGTTCCATGTAACAAAGAATAAAAGCAGTTAACCTCTGATATCGTTATCAGTGTTCGATGACCATATAAAAGGTCAGGAAACTCTGAGGTGATTTCTAATATCCTCATATTTTACAACAGGGGTGGATTATTTGTTATAATTCACAAGTTTCAGTGAGTTGTGACAAAAATTACATAACCCGTTATAACTGAAGACATCACTAAGTCCCATTTTATAAGGATATAATTTACAGGCTATTTATGGCTTTTATGTGTGTGTATACACAGTTGAATGCAGAAGTTTGATCACCCCTTGCCAAATTGCACTATTTTGTTCGGTTAAAAAAAGAAACAAATTATGTCCGTCAAGTTCAACTTTTTATATCAATATGAAACCTGCCTAACTATTATTTAACCCAGAGGAGGCAAAAAAACATTCTGAAGCTTCTCCAGTTTTCCTGGGAGGGGGAAAAAATTCCTTCCTGACTCAAAGATGGATTTGTTAAATTTTCTATTGGATATATTCTTATATTTGCCCCCATTTGTTTGAAATATGTTGGCACCTTATTAATACATGATGATAATACAGTTATGGGATCCGCTACTGTACTACTTTCATAAAATACTGTTGCGTTTGTACAATGTTGATTTGTGCTTTTGTTACAGGAAAATCTTTAATGATCTGTCTTCGGAAGATGCTGGGGATAGAAAACGAAATGAAGACAGCCCTGGTGTTTCTGCTGTTATACCTATGTCATCTGGTACAACTATATACCAGACAAGCTCAGGACAGTATGGTAAGGACCAGCCTGGGTCTGCATCTCTTCCTTTTAATGCTTTATTAGAGAATTATGCTGTCACTCTTTTACTGTTTGATAATATGATCCTTGACATTCTGTGAGTATGTGCTGTGTACCTAAATTGCAGTACCTTGAGTTTTTTTTCTTACGTCCTTCGGGGACACAGGAACCACTGGGTTAAACTCCTTCCACCAGGAGGCAGGATAGTGAGAAAAACTCCTCCTCCCCTTAACTATAAATCTATCCCATGCTTGACCCTTCCCACTAATTTTTTAGTGTCCTCATTTAGGAGGTAAAATATGGCCTACAGAGAGACCCAACACAAGGAACCTTGGGTCACTGACGAGCACTGACACCATGGGTGAGATGCAAGCCAGGAGGATACCTGGACTTGAACCCTCAACACAGGATTCCTCTGCAGGGCTCACTAGTCTTGCAGTCAAGCTGACCATCTGGACTTGAGACAACATTCCTCCCCTCTGTCCCCTACAGACAAGTCCCTGTCACAATGACTGGCTGGGGGTCCTGGAGCCCGATCATGAGGTTTCCAGGACATTTTAGTACTAGATAGGCTGAGGCAAGGAAGATTATCTGAAGATCTGATGGCTTCTTATCACAACACAAAGGCTCCTCACTCCCTCTCCAGATACAAGGATCCAAGAGCAGAAAGGGTGGATGTGTTGCCAGCCCCATGAAGATTCCACAAGGTGTATGTTTTTCCCATCCATCCCCATGGTGCTGAGGATACTCAAGAAGTTTAGTCAGGAGAAGTTTGTTATGGCACCATTTTGGCCGAGAAAGTCATGGTTTGTGGATCTAATATCACTAGCAAACAGGGATTGGATCCATCTAACAATTTGAGCATATCTGCTTTGATCAATCTGTCATCACAATCAATTCTTACTGGCTTTGACAGCATGGCTGTTAAAATGGTCATATCTCAAAGGTTCCTTTTTGGCACGTGAACATAGCCAGTGTACTACAGTTTTTACAGCAAGGACTGGAAGGTGGACTCTCTAGTCCATTGGGGACACACAGGACCTCCCTCCCAGAAATCAATATTTAATACTGTTTTAAGTATTTTCTTGCTATGTTGTGTTGCTATTTTATGGTTGATATACAAAACTGAGGAAGTGTTATAATAGATATATAATAGATATATAGTGAAGGGGAGGAGGAAATTTTGCGGCCAGTGTTTTGCCTGCTGGTGGGAGGAACATAACCTAGTTGTTCCTGTGTCCCCCAATGGACTAGCGAGAAAGAGGTTTAAAGGTTTTTTTTAATACAAAAATCTCCTTACTATTTTGAACATTTTTCATTCTATGTATACTGGGTATTTTTTTTTTTTCCGCTCCACTTAAGGGAGGCTTCAGTTAGGGGGTGACATTGTAGTGTAGGACCAGCAAGCAAGTTCCAGGTAAATCTCAGACCAGACCGGGGATGACTGACATAGTTGGCCAGCTTGAAGTACATTGCAATATATGGACAAACAATCCCTGTTTTGTCTAAAGGGGAGAACATCTTTGTAGCTTAATGCATAGAATGTATTAATGTCCCATATATATCCATAATTGGTAAGTGCAGAGGACATTGTGTTTCTGTATATATAGTTTGTCATTATCTGTTCCTGTATCACCGTTTTAAAGCAATAATGCGACAATTCAGCAACAAATGTTAGCGCTGTGTTAACAGTCTGGTAAGAATACACATTCAGCAAGAGATCATCTGTAACATTGTTTCTCTATTCACACTTTTTTTTAAAAATATAACTCTTTCCCCCTTGTTCTAGTTACCATTGCTCCAAATGGAACACTTCAGTTTGCCACTACAAGTGGAGATGGTGTGCACAGTTTGCAGGCATTGTCAATGGCAAATGCTGGTAACGCTCAGTCAGGTACTGCAATACTACAGTATGCCCAAACTTCAGATGGCCAGCAGATCCTTGTGCCTAGCAATCAAGTGGTTGTACAGAGTAAGTGTTTCTAATGTCTATATTTGCATCTCTGCTCTTGCCTTGTTTTCATATGTGTGTGTCCTTTCATTGGTTGGCTTTTAACTGTCAGCATTTATAAAAACTGTCCCTCTCCATACTGATTGTTGCTCCCTATTACACTTGACTCCCTCCAACCTAAGAAGGCTACTGTTTCAACTGTTTATTAGCACCCCCCACCACCACCAGTTTTTACTGTCTGCTCATCTTTTTTTTTTTTTTTGTTGCTTATTTTTTAGTTTTTAGCTGTACAGTAAAAATATTGTGAACACTAGAAGGGCCATTGAATGCTTACGGTTTAAAGGCTATGAGAAAATGTAAAGCTTTAGAGCAGGGGTGCCCCAGAGGTAGATTGCAGTCTACCAGTAGATTTTGAAGTTTTTGGTAGACCTCAAGGCGGGATGCCGGGAAGCCATAAAATTGCTTCATGATATTCTTATTAGACAAATATAAACGGAACATACAAACTGAAGGTATTTTGTCCCTTTTAGGTTGTAATATTAATGGTAATATTATTAATGGTAATATTATTATTATTATTATTTATATCAAACCTGGCAATGTGCCAGGTTTGATATAAAGATGAATGTGTTTTAATGCATTTGTTTTTCAGCTGCCTCAGGAGATATGCAAGCCTACCAGATTCGTACCACCTCAACCACTACTTCCCTTCCACAGACTGTGGTTATGACCTCACCGGTTGCATTGTCCAGCCCAGCAACTAAAACAGATGACCCACAGCTGAAGCGTGAGATTCGGCTACTGAAAAATAGGTATGAGGAATAATTACCTCAATTTTTTTTAAAGAGTTTATTGAGGGCAATAGCTAGAGGAGGAGATATGTTGCCCACAGTAAATATGTGCTGCCGTGGGCAATAAATGTTTTGCCATTGCCTAACTTTTGGATCAACGCAAGTAAAACACATTACTAGCAGAAATCCAGCTTAATCACAGGAAAATGCAAAAGAAGGTCATTTCCTGCAATGTAAGGGATTGTTTAACTTTGAGTTAACTCTTAGTATTATTAAGAGTAATATTCCAATAGAATTTGCAATTGGTCTTCATTTTTTATTTGTGGGGATTTTTTTTTTTTTTTTTAGTTATTTTACTTTTTGTTCAGTAGCTCTTCACTTTGGAGTTTCAGCAGCTATCGGGTTGCTAGATTCCAAATTACCTTAGCAACCAGGAAAGTGGTTTTAATAACAATAAAACTTTAGCCTCACCAGGCAATAGTTTTTGGTGGGGTCAGTGTCCGCCATTTTGAAAGCTGCAAATAGTTTAAAAACTATACCAAGTAAATAATGAAGACCAGATGAAAAGTTGCTAAGAATTGGCCATAAAAAGTGAACCACCCCTCTAACCTGGATTGCCAAAAGTATTGCGTTTATGTGCAGTGATCCAAATGACAATGGCAAGGCGTTCTTAGATATCTGTCAGCCGTCATAGAGCAAATTTACTGCACCAATCACCTCATCTGCCAGGGCCCTTAAGCTGTTGTGTAAAATCATTTTAATGGGTAAAAGTTTTAGATTTATATTGGCTCATGTTTTTACAAAAGCCCATAGCCAAACACTAGTTCAGGGAGATAAATGCTTGACCCTACATATGGCTGCCAGCAACTGCAGCTTCCCCCTTCTATACTTAATACATTTATGCAGAAATGTGCACTAAAGCTTGCCAGTAACTCATTGCCTTTTACAGGCTTTTACCATTGTTGTTTTTCAGTTTTTGTGAGCTTAATCTGTTAATTTCTAGGTTCCATGGGCCATATATTAATACAAATATAGAGAGACAAGAGAATGTGGTGTGTTTTGGCCAAATCTTCTAAAATATAAAATATGAAGTGATATAAATATGACTTCCTATAAAAAATGCAGATGGCAATAGGCTGCTCCCTTTTTTACAAGACGTTCACTTATTGACCAAAGTCTCTGTTCTTTAAAAGACAAACTCTGCTCACTAACACATTAATCTGTATTAGTCATTATAGGCAAAATATATAGAGGTATGGGGAACAGTTTATATAATTTAAAGCCATGACTTCATATGTACTTTGTCTTTGAACTGAAAACATATCTAAACTAGACAGTAATGGTGCATTGATTGGCTCAGAATCCCTGGCATCACCAGCCTATTCCTACTTGTAAACTCTCCAGCCTTCCAGTGACTAAGCTACCAAAGAGCCAGTCTTTATATGGCGTCATCTCTGACATGAAAAAAAGCAGGTTCCCCAGCCCTAACATCATTACAGGACAACACACATTTCACACCACTTTCTTAAACTGTTGCTTTGTGCCAGGGTAGACTGTTCCCTGGGGCTTTTATGAATCTACAACTGTCTGCACTAGTAAATTCCATGCCAGCTTGAGTGCCACAGGTTGGATATGCTTTTTACCTGCTCTGTCCCTTGGATTTAGTGCTCATATAAGTTTTTAACCTTTTTCTCTTTCGTATTTTTTTGTAGAGAGGCAGCCAGAGAATGCCGCAGAAAGAAGAAAGAGTATGTTAAGTGCTTGGAAAACAGAGTTGCAGTCCTCGAAAACCAAAACAAAACCTTAATTGAAGAGCTAAAGACTTTAAAAGATTTGTACTGTCATAAAACAGTTTAAGGTGGAATTTTTGCAAGCTCGGTCCCTTTTAGAGCAAGAGTTTCTTGTTTTATTTTCCTTTTTTTAACCAAATTTTCTAAGATTAAAGTGAGAGGTTATAGATGAATCTTTTATTTTATCTATCTTTCACAACCTTTTAAAGCAACAATACAATTTTTAAGTGTGGATGTTCTGTAAGAGCCATAGAAGAATGTTACCTGTTGAAGAAATAACACATTCAGATTGTAAATTCTTCCACTGAATCCCATGTCAGTTAGTAAGTTGTTTGTTATCCCAGTTGTGTAATGGGTAAGCAAGAACTAGCAGGAAAGTGTTTTGTTCTGCATTGTATAGAAAGCACTGAAAACACCTACAAAACAGCAGACATTTTATATTTACCAGGTTATGTATTTTACTTCCTTTTGTTTGTCACAGTTTTGAGGTTAAAGGGGAAATGCCGAAATTGTCCCTGCCTGATATGTTAATCAGAAGTCCTGTAGCATTTGTCATATTTCATAGTAAACATAGCACATGGGGGGAGAGCTCCCTTATAAAACTTAATCCAACCCCCTGCTCTGTTAAATCACTGTGCCAGAAGGAACTACTTTATTCTCTCGCTCCTCCCACTGACGTTGCCTGCAGTGTCTAGGGCGTCATGTTGAAAGAAACCATTCTTATCTGCTGCTACACATTTGTATATGCAATTGTTTACTTCATAGTAAAAGAAACATTTCAGCCTAAAGCTACTGCCACATGCATTTTCTCAGCCTGTGTACAAATGGAGTCCAGGAAACCATCCCTTTGCACCAATCTGCTTTATGGTGTGTCTGCACCCAGAGACACTGCATTGGCCTGGGTGAGGACACGGTGCAGACTTTGAAGCTAAAATCTGCTCCCTGTGTCTGCAACTAGGCCGACAGTGTCTGTGGGTGCCGACACACCACAAAGGCAAGGTCACACGAGGCGGATATTCAGCCTTCAGCTAAGCACAGTTTGACAATCCACCCCCTATGCTTAAATACACTCTTCCAATTGTACCTGCACACAAAAGCATTGAATCCTTCTGGGTGCTGGCACACACAGCTGATATATGCCAACAAAAATGAGACTGCCCCCGGGAAGATTCAGTGCTTCCAAGTGCAGGCACAACTAGAAGATTTTTTAAGCATAGTGGCAGATTCTGCTCCATGTGCCCTTGTCCTAAAGCAGATTAGAGCAGAGGAGCGGTTTCTCTACCTGCACTTATACACAGGCCGATAGGACTTCCAGTTTGACATTAGCCTAAGGGAATAAGAATACCACCCTTTTGACGGATGTTCATAAAAAAAAAAAGTGCCTAAACACTATCTGAACTGCACCTGCAAAAAAAATTGTAATTTGTATGTATATTATAAAAGTGTGGGGCGGTAAGGTTTATGCAACTTTTTTTTACATAAACCCAATTGAATCAGTTTGTTACAAAAAGGAAGGGGGGTATTTTTACTTGGCTGCTGTTCATATGTGTAAATTGCCTGTTTGATTTAGTTAAAGGTTTTGCTGCAAAATAAACTAAAAGGTTACTTCCTTCAGTAGGTTACATTTGTTTTGCTGTATTTCATGTTTTTCATTTTCCAGGGGTTTTGGAGCACAGAGCCACCCCCAGCTCAGCTCTTGGCTGGTTGTAGTTGTTTAAGTTTTCCAGCTAGGGGACCCAGGTTGGTCATCCCTATGTCAGCAGGATATTTTTGTTTCGATTCCACTAGTAACCCTCAGCACCTACTTTATTAGTCATGGAACCCTCATGCCATGTCCGTTAAAACCAAATGTTAGTGGATAGATTTTAACAAATTGTAAAATGTCTTCATATTTTTTGGCTACTGGGTGTGATAAAATTTCTATAAATACATAATAAATTTGTGTGATTATTTACAGAATTATTGTCTTTTTTATTTTGACCAAAGTGAGGTGTAGGCAAGCAATTTGTTTGACATAAGAATTGTTTGGCACAATGACAAAATAGTGAACCTACCATGCACGTACACTAAATAACAGTTTTACTTCCATCTTTATACAGTCACAAAAAGGAATCACTGAAGTTTGCTGTCATTTTTTTCATATATACATTCCATGAATATACAATATAACCATTTATAAATCCAGAAGGAAACATTTAGTAAACCTTTGAAAAGATCAACAATAGTATTTACTCAGCTGTTAATAGGGGCAAAGTACATTTGAAATGACAGTTGATTTTAGGCTTAAGATGGCTTTGGCTTGGAGTCAATGGAAATCTGCCTGTATATGGTACTTTTGTATGTAAATAATTTTTAAATAATAAAATACAGTATATATTTTGTATTTAATATAATACAAACGGGTGAAGAAAATTGTGGCAATGGCTACTGCTAAAGGGACACTAAAGAGGAGATAAGGATTTGCAGTATTTGTGCTCTCGTGCTGAGACATGTAAATAAAGCATCTATAAGGCAAAGTTAACGATTAAACAGTATTTGAGTTATACACACAGTAATGAAGATAAGCCCTTATTGGCTAGTAAGGCATGAAGTAATGCACATTAACCATATCAGTGTAACAGGCAGGTACAGAATGCTTGTGCTTCTATCCGCAGCTTTGTTTTGGCGTTCAGGGCTCCATTCTGTGTTGCTTGTCTTCTCATACGCCATATGGGCCTTTATCCAGCTCACATAGCTCTCCACTTTGGTGTATACTCCAGGGAAATTTGGTTTCCCGCAGCCATATCCAAAGCTGGTTATGCCCATTTGGTAAAATCTCATCCTTTCTGTGTTATAACAAACAAAGGGTCCTCCGCTATCCCCCTAGGGCAGCATGTACAATACATGAGAACATTACACTGGCAATGAACAAAGACAGTTAAAATCAGGATATTTAGGACAAGGGCTTTTCTCAGCCCTTCGTTTTTGGGCAGAAGCGGATCTGCTTGCCTACACTTCTCCGTGTGCCTGCATTAAAAACTACGGCAACCGCCCAAGTATGTTCACACGAAGCGGAGGTCGGCCTGGAAAACATCTGCTTTTGTGCTATTCAGTCCAACATCCACTCCTCTCTGTGTGCCTGCACGGTTGTTGTAGTGTTTAATACAACAACTCTGTTGTAAGTTCCCCCTTTAAAGAATGCTCCATCTGCATGTAATAAAATGGTTAATGTTTGCCCTGTTCCAGTCACAAATCCAAGCATTCTTTTTCAAAAAAAAAATCTCAGTGCCCAAATGAAAACATTTAATTGCGATTCATTTCTCTGGTATTTTCAATCTGAAATGGAGAAATGAAACTTCTGATCATTTTGAGTTTGCTATAATCATAAATATTGAATTTGTGATTTCTGGATTGTGAAAATGTAATTCTGAAAATATCAATACGTAGGGCAGTATTTAAAGGGATGGTTTACCTTTAAATTAACATTTAATATGATGTAGACAGAGATATTCTGAGACAATTTGCAATTGTTTATTATTTTTTTGTGGTTTTTCAATTATTTAGTTTCTTGTTCAACCACCCTCCAGTTTGGTATTTCAGCAGCTATCTGGTTGCTAGGGTTTTATTTACCCTAGCAACAAGGCAATAATGTATATGAAAGGCAGGAATGTGAATAGGTGAAGGACTGAATAGAAAAACAAGTAATAAGTAACAAAAATAAAATTGTAGCCCCACAGAGCAATAGTTTCCAATCTGCTGTGGCCAGTGACCCCTATTTGAAAGGTAGGGAAAGGTAGAAATGGAAGGAAATGAAAACCAAATGCAAAGTTGCTATGAATAGGACATTCTATAACTTATTAAAAGTTAAAGGTGAACACCCCTCTGTAGCTAAATCTTGCTGAGAACCAGAGGGATTGGGGCATTAGGCACAGGAGAGCAAGACTGTCTGCACATGTGCTGATCACCAAATGAATGGGGGGGGGGTTAAGGTGCTGTGAGCCCTGAGCTAACTACAGCCCAGTTGATGGTCAAATCAATCATAAGTCAAGTGGAAAGTTGATTTGTTTAATAAAGACGAATCTCTGACTGTAGGCTTTGGTAATTAAGCCCCTTAATGGGAATGCACTAAAGCTGATGGAACAAATGGAGGCACCTGACAAAAAATGTGGCTTTGTTCACCTGGCATGAATCCACAGCTCCACTGTTATCTCCAGCACAAATCATACTCTGAGTAATGAATCCATTATATGATGAGGATGAGTTACACTCAGAATAAGGAATGGTTTGTACGAGTGCTTCTTGTAAAATCACTGATATTGAGCCTATAAAGTAGAAATGAAAAATATTTCATCCCAAATAAAAAAAACACAGCTTAAAGGAGAAGGAAAGGCAAAATCTATTACGCACAATATTAAAAAGTACTACTATTGCTGTGTAAAACGCTATATTCCTGGCTTGCCTAATGAAAGAATTACAGAGATACACTTACTAGAACTTACATGCTTGTTTCAGTGAACGGTGCCGCCATCTTGTCCAGCGTGTCTCTATGGGCTGAAAAGCACAAGCCAGCTCCCCGCTCCTGTCACAAAGATCCTGCAGCTCCACAAACCCCCCCAAGCTCCACAAACCCCCGCTCCTGCCACAAACAATCGCCGCTCGCAGCACCTGGCCGCCCCCCTTCCCCCTCCTGCTTGTCACAGAGCTCAGCGACGCTGCGTCACCATGGCAACCCGGACGCTTCTGCCCTCTGCGCATGCGCCGCCTGCAGTAACAAGTCGCTAAGTCTTAGGGGAGCGATGCATTATGGGAATCTTCTCTACCCAGCTCAGCATTTTTTTTCTCTGTTTGGCTTCTGATCTTCTGAATGGGTGAAGTATGGGGAAACTTAAGGGCACTATTGAGAGAACTGAAGGTAAGCCTGCAGCTCGGGATTAACTCTTCATTACACTTTCCTTCTCCTTTAATATAAAAAGGTACTCTCTGGGGCAGTAACAATAGTGATAGCAGGGCCTGTGGCAACTTGGGGGCCTCAGGAGTATAGAGAGCTTTATATAGTGTTCTGATTGGTGCATTTGCAGTGTATAATGTATGAAACAGGCCCTCTTCCCCAAGGTTTTGTGCCCTGCAAAGATTGTGTTGAAGGGTTTAGTATACAGTATCTAGTAGAATTAAGTCTAAAACAACTGGACTTTTCTGAATTTTTCTTGAAAACCTTTCACCACTCATCCGAGTGGCTTCTTCAGTTCAAATGACTGGTAGGGAATTCCCCAGTATTTAAACTCTTGATGGTAGTAGAGTCACAGACATCCAATCACAATGGTTCCATTGAACTTATTCAGTTAGGTGTTAGCTGAAACTGACAGGTGTAAGAAGGTATGATCCAATCACAATGGTACCATGATTCTCATTGATGAAGGTGTTCCATTTCAGTTCACACTTCCAGTCATGTACTTTGAAGGATTAACACACCACTCAGATGAGTGGTGAAACGTTTTCAAGAAAAACTCAGAAAAGTCCAGTTGTTTTAGACTTAATTCTACTAGATACTGTATATCATGACCTGGATGAATGAGAATCTTCATAGACATAAGGGTTTAGTATGTAATTATACACCTAAATAAACTCATCAGTAATAAACTCTGTCAGACCAGGCCTGGACTAGCAATCTGTGGATTCTGGCAAATGCCAGAGGGGTAGGGTTACCACCCTGTCGGTATTTGATGACCCAGCTGGTAAATCACCAGCTAGGGCCAGGGCTGGAATTACAAATTTACTGGCAATTAAATTGCCAATTGACAAATCCCTCCTAGGGTCAGACAAGGGTGTGTGAAGGTCCACTGGGGCTGCTACCCCAGGGGCCCCCACACTCCCTCTGGGGTCCCCACCAGCTCACTCACTGCCAGTTCCTGTCCCCCTGTGCACACCTTATACAGGAGGAGCGCAGCAGAGTAGTGACGGAGAAGGGCAGGTGGGGATCGGGCCTGGGTTGGCAAGGCACTCTGGGTTTTTCCTGGTGTCCTGCCGGCACAGTCTGACCCTGATCCCTTTCTTTGCTGACACTCTCTGCAGACGAATTACCCCTTATAAGGCCAGACATCTATAATCCGCCCATTTCCCTGCCCCATGTGATGCCCCTGACTCGAAGGCTGGTATGATAGTAACAATAAGGTGGCAACCCTACAGAGGGGTTGCTGTAAGATGCCATTGACAGTCACTGGCATTGGGCTGGAGGGGGGCTGTTTGGGCCTCTGTGTGCTTAAAATGCCAGGGCCTATTTTGAGTCCCAGTCCAGACCTGTTTAAGGTTACTAAGGGTACTAGGTTACTATCTAAATGTATCCTGAAATGCATTAGATCAAAGCATCACTAGAACATATACATCACTAATACATTACATACATAATAAAATATATTTCATATAGATTAGAAATGCATATGTACATTTATACAGCACCATCAGTTGTACAAACACCTTACCTTTTTCTTTTGTGACTCCCCATCCAGTTATGAAGCAGGCAGTCAATGAGTCTGGTACTGTTACACTTCCCAAGCAAACTGGATGAATATAGTCGCTGTACGTGACAAAGTCATGCAGGAGCAGCAGAGCAATGTCATTTGTTATAGCAATATGATCATAGCTTGCATGGATTATTATCTGTTTGATTTTAGCTTTCACAACTGGACTGCCTTCCATGAATATATTATGAAGACCCAGAACAGCTCTCCAATACTCAGGATTCCTGTGAAAGAAGATAGATTTAATGCCCAAGTGTTGGTCAATGACTTGCAGTTGCTGTATTAATACAGAGCTACAATGCCAGGAATGCTTTTGATTGCTTGACTATTCTAAATTGGGGCAGTCACTGACCACTGAGGCATGAACTTCCCCCAACTGAACTTACTAAGTAATAACTTTTGAATCATATTTTCTGTAATATACAGTATATATGATCCTATAGTGCTTACCTGTCTTTTGGGCTCTTTCCAAAGCAGATAGTAGATAAGTTATTTAGAATAGTCTAGGCACTAATGTGTAATAAAACCTATTTTTCTTGTAAAATATAGTGTGTATAATAATAAGGCACAAAGAAATATGTGTCTTTGTAAAGGCAAGGCCAACCAGGTACCCCCTGTGCTTGATGGAAAGGTTGATGGAAAGCCTATCAGGGGCCACAGAGGGTATGGCCACCTTGCTATTGTTTTGTAACATATTACTGAGCTGTGGATGGCCAGTTTAAGTCATACTAATGCTTACACAATCCATTTGTTCCATTCCACTTGAACTGTGTAACATTCAGCTCTCCACCCCCAACATAATTCTCTCTGCCCCTGATGGATCTCTGAGAAAAAAAAACCCAGCGGGCCCTGTTGCTTGTGGGCTCTGCTGCCCCTGCCAAGCCAGGTCAGCTCCCCCTGCCAGTAACTGTAAGTGCCGACGACTCCACCCCCCCCCATCACAGCTGCAAGGAGGTAGAGCATTATGTGATGCTGGGGGGGTTTGACATTAAGTAGGAGCACAAGATTGGGGTGGGGCCCCCCAGGCAGCAGCTCCGGTGGGCACCGGACACCCCAGTCCGACCCTGAGCTCTTCAGAAAATAAATTCAAAGCACAAGCCATTTTACTGATATCATTGCAAAGGTCACTGATTGGTTAATCTATAACTTCCAATCAGTTGTATGCCTTTTTACAGGAGACCATTAAATGCTAAGTGCTGTATGGTGGGTTATAAGGGCTGGTGCATAATCTATACAGGATAACAAATTAAAATAATACATACCGGTTTGCACGGAAGCAATGGGCTGCACTCAGCACCCAGTTATTTTGAATAAGTGATCCGCCACATCTATGGCTATAGCCAGAAAGTGTCCTGAAATACTGAAGGCTAACCTGCCATGGCCAGGCTCCTGGAAGCGCATTACGGCCGCCCACAATTCGAGATCCAGGTGTATGGACTAACGGTGGTTCTCCACAGACTTTAAAAAAAATGTTTTTTTTTCAAATGTAAGTATAGTAATGTAATGTGTTTTCTTTGTTATATTAAAGTGATAGTAACATTTTTCTAGATTATTTAGTAATTATAGCAGTATCCAACATGGTAGCACCTTCCTCGTTCCACAGTCCAGTATTACCTTAACATAAAAGTGGACCACCCCTTTAACAGAACAATAACAACAAATTAAATTGTTTTAAAGGAATTAAAATATAATGTACAGTTTCCCTGCTCTGGTAAAAGCTGCTGTGTAGCCATGGCGGCAGCTATTTAAGCTGAATGAAGGCTAATGGCAAATGTTACATAGCAGATAGCAGATAGAATCCCACCATACAAGGGTTGGATTGGGCTGGTGGAACACTGGGATAACTTGAGGGCAACTCCTTTTGAGCCCGCTGGGCCAGATTTGACACTCACGTGCCACTCCCAGCTGCCCTCCCTCCTCCGATCGCATAAGGTACACATGCTTGGGGGGAGGGGGCTGGCAGTAGATGAGTGGGTGGGCAGATGCATTGGCGGTGTGGGGGCCCCTGAGGTAGCAGCCCCAGTGGGCCTCGCACACCCCAGTCTGACCCTGAACTATACATAGCTTATCTGTTATTTGCTACATAACCTGTGTCTAGTATAAATAAATCTAAAGCAACTGGACTTGTTTGGTCCAGTTGCTTTAGATTTATTTATACTAGATATACCATGACCTGGATGAATGAAAATCTTCATAGACATATATAACCTGTGATTTTTTCAGTTTTAAATAGCTTCCCCCCGGATACAAAGCAGCTTGTTCATATAAATGACAGTATTGTTTCTGAAGCAAACACCACATTTTTTTACCAGTGCAGGGCAGCAGTACATTATATTTAATTACTTTCAAACTTTCATTCAACAGTGTTACTGTTCCTTTACGTTCTATATTTATTTGGTATATTATTGCAACTAATACAGGTGCTTTGTTTGCTAAAATCTTACTCAGATATGTAAAGTAACACCTCTTATTTCTCAGACCTACCTTCTGAATCAATAGCTTGAATGATCCCAAGCCAGCACAGACTCAGTGTGAGGTGCAGCATAGGACCCATCTTTGCCATAGGTGTCTGGCACCTTCTGCAGCAGCCTCAGATTTCCAAACAGCAGCCTAGAGAAAAAGTGAGAAGCAGAAGATTAGGTTCTGAAATATAGCAATTTTATTTCTTATTATTGTTCCATTAAATTTACCATTGTCAAAAACTGCACCAATAATTTGGTTGGTAGGAAAGTTGCCAGTGATAGTTGCATAAAAAGCAGTGCAGCGTACAGTACAGATTTACATTAATGTTTGGCTATAATTTGTTATACAGTTTTGTTATATAATGTCATGTTCTGTGAGTGATAGCATTAGAAGTCGGGAAGAGGCTCTTTTTGGTTATAAGATACTGCTGTGAATGACACTGACTTAGGGGTTTTACAGACAAGAGTTTCTTCATGTGTTCCCCCTGTGGTGGCTTGTATATGTGTGCATGAAGCATGAGTTAATGCAGCCCATTATTCCCAATAGTGACTGTATTGCTTGCTGCTGAGCTAGTTTTTTGTTTTCTGTATATCAGTGATAACAACAAAGTAAAAGAAGCACTTTACATCTTTCTCAACGTCACCTCTATCAAAGGGGCAATGGTGCCTTTTTTAACTCCTTACAGTGTCAATTCTGGCTACAGAATATTCACTAATCATTACTTTTTAAAGGAAAACTATGCTCCCAGAATGAATGCTTAACTAACAGTTTATATCATATTAAGTGGCCTATTAAAGTATATTACCAAACTGGAATATATATTACATCCCTTCCCTTGAGCCACCATTTAGTGATGGGCTGTGTGCTCCCTCAGAGATCAGCTGACAGGAAGTAATGCAGCTCTAACTGTAACAGGAAGATGCGTGGGAGGGAAAGACAAAATCTTGCCTGTTGTGCCCTAAATTGACCTTAGGACTTTAAAATTGCATTTTTTTTATTTTGGATTACCCAATGTCACATATTACTAAAAAAATATATTTTTATGAAAATGGTTTATTTAGATAAAGTAGGGTTTTTTTATAGAGACCTACATTGTTTGGGGTATAGTTTCCCTGTACAGGTATAGGACCCATTATCCAGAATGCTCGGGACCAAGGGTATTCCAGATAAGGGGTCTTTCTGTAATTTGGAACTCCATACCTCAACTCTACTAAAAAATCAATAAAACTTTAATTAAACCCAATAGGATTGTTTTGCATACAATAAGGATTATAATTATATCTTAGTTGGGATCAATTACAAGGTTCTGTTTTATTGTAAAGGTGGCCATACACGAGCAGATCCGCTTGCTTGGCGATGTCGCCAAGCGAGCGGATCTTCCCCCGATATCCCCACCTACGGGTGGGCGATATCGGGGAGCATTTAGGTAAAAAAAATAATAATCCGATCGTTTGGCCCTGGGGCCAAACGATCGGATTATGTGGGCGGCAATGGGGCAGTCGGATCGGGGACCGCATCCGACCAGATTTTCTAACCTGGCCGATCTGGCCAATTTCAGGCCAGATATCGGTCGGCCAGGCCGCTCTGCTCTCCCCATACACGGGCCGATTAGCTGCCGAATCGGTCCAAGGGACCGATATCGGCAGCTATAGTCGGCCCGTGTATGGCCACCTTTACAGAGAAAAGGGAAATCAGTTTTAAAATTTTGAATCATTTGATTAAAATGGAGTCTATGGGAGGCGGACTTTCCATAATTCAGAGCTTTCTGGATAACAGTTTTCCGGATAACGGATCCCATACCTGTAATAGAATTCTAGCGCAATGCTCAAAGTCTACACACTCACAAGTCTAGTTTTAACATCAAAAATTTTTAATTACAACTATTATTTCTCCCTCTGATTGAAACAATGTAGCAGAAGCCAGCTCTCCTTCAGTTACAACTACCATTGTAGGACTATTTTTTGGTCAGTACCCAGCAGTGATTCGTGGTTCGGCTCAAAATCAGGTTCAGGCTGACGAGTTGTGGCCAGAGGTGGTTTGGGGCTGAATTCAATGACTCCCCGCTATTTCCATGACCTCTCTGCACCTTGCTACAAGTGATGGGCTGCACTTGTTTATATATTGGTGCTCGCACTAATCCCCAGTGATGTCAGAGATGGTGTGGGTTGGGCACTTGTATATGAATTGGTGCAGCGGGTCTGATGCAGGTTAGGTTACTGCAGGTTAGGGTTGATTGTACATCTCTAGTACCCAGCATTTTGCCTGTCTTGTTTCCTGTTTATCCCAATGATAAGTATGCTACAAATAATACTAAAGATACCGGTTCCAAAGGTAAAAAGTTGGTTTATTCACAAATGGATGAAAACACTGGTGCATCAGACCAGGAAAAGGCTGCATTTCGGGTTTAGGGCCCTTAGTAGTAGGCTATAAATTAAGCTATAATTGTGCCCAAAACCAACAATGGGATATTGGATCCCATTGTTGTTAAAGAGAAATCCCATAAATGAAACCACTTGAGTGCCGCAGGCCAGCATGCCACAACTCACCAACCACTTTGACCTTGAAAAAGAAAGAGGCACAAATGGCCTTCAGTGCGTAGCTGGCATCAGTAAAATAACTGCACATACAGTAATATGTGACACACATATTTACAGTTCTAACTACCTCACATACACAATAAGTTGTTTATCTTTGTATGATACTGTGTTTTTTTTGTTTCTTACCTAGGGCTTATTAAATCTTATTTTCAGAGGAGGTGGGTTCCCTTGTGAATATCAAGTATATTTATGTATGCACCCTCAGTAGTGGGACCCCAGACTATACCAACATGTCTCTAGTGCTGGGTAGATACTTTTAACAGTATTATATTGATAATAGCTACAAACCCTCCCAGACCAGAGAAAATGGTTTCCTGGAAGGTCCCAGGATCAATGTTTTGGGGTCTTACTGATGAATTTTGTGGATAGCTTCCCAATTTTTCCAAAGACACCTTTGGCAAAGAGTTTTAGTTTTACTAGTATGGGCTTCCCCTGCAGCAAAATCTAAATTGGCACAGTCCATACAACAGAAATAACGCTTTAAATATCACTCCATAGAAACCAACCTGCACATTGCAGGGCTATTTCAAAGGATAAAGGAAACAGAACATTGCTGTGTGAGGGCATGGGTCCTAGTGTAATTGTAAAGTAATACTGTCATGGTAAAACAAGTTATTTTCAAAATGCATCAGTTAATAGAGCTTCTCCAGCAGAATCCTGCATTTAAATCTGTTTTTTCAAAAACTCAGATTTTTCTTAAATTTAATTTTGAAATTTCACATGGGGCTAGCCATAATCTTCATTTCCCAGGGTGCCACGGCCATGCGACTTGTGCTCTGATAAACTTCAGTCACACTTTACTGCTGAGCTGCAAGTTGGAGTGATATCCCCCCCCCCTCCTTGCAGCAGCTGATCAGCAGAACAATGGGAAGGGAGCAAGATAGCAGCTCCCAGTAGATATCAGAATAGCACTCAATAGTAAGGAATCCAAGTCCTGCTTGGGACTCCTCCAGTTACATGGGAGTAGGAGAAACAAAAGATTAACTGAAAGCAGGTCTAATGTGTAGCACTGGCTCCTTCTGAAAGCTCAGACTCAGGCACAATGGCACTGAGATGGCACCTACACGCCAATATTACAAGAATAACATTTTAAATGGTAGAGTGAATTATTTGCTGTGTGAACAGTATAATTTATAAAAAGAAACTACACCATAAAAATCATGACAGTACCCTTTTAACCACTTGCACCAAAAATAATTTTTGTCTCATTTCCATCTATTTGTTGTGATGCACCAAACCTACTATTTTTGGATTCAACCAAATGTAAAATCCTCCACAAAAGCATAATATGCACAATATATTAACTGAGCAAAAGCACAATACTGCGCATGGACCGACCTGGTGGGTGCAGGGGATGCATAGCTCATTGGATGCAACATGACAGCATGGCACTTTTCAAGAAAGCACCCCAGGCCAGTGCAATTTAATTAATTTAAATGGCATTCACTTTCCTGAGAGTGCGTGCAGGCCTGATCTAATATGTTATGGATCAATTGTAGTGGAAATAAATGATTGCTATGGATGGAGTAAATCAGTACCTATGCATTGTATGGATAACTTTTTGGACTTCTTACATAGTACAGGTATGGGATCCCTTATCCGGAAACCTGATATCCAGAAAGCTCAGAATTACGGAAAGCCTGTCTCCCATAGACTCCATTTTAATCAAATAATTCAGATTTTTAAAATTGATTTTCTCTGTAAAAATAAAGCAGTAATTTGTATTTGATCCAAACTAAAATATAATGAATTTTGTGGCTTTGTGCTCCCTCAGAGATCACCTGACATGTGATGCAGCTCTAAAAGCAACACGAAGAAGTGCTGGAGTAAGACAGCCATTTAATGGCTTATGTTATATATGTATTTGTGCACTTGGTTTGTTTGTTTTATGCAATATGTATATATATTTATATATCATTTTCTTTATTTTTGTTTCAAAGTTATAGTTATAGAGTATAGTTTCCTTTAAGGCTACTGAGAAGATATGAGGTTCTATATCAGAGCCTGTGAGGGAAACAAGGGAAATGGTGGAAAGTGGATTTTATATTCTGGTCTGTGAGAAAGCAGATGAGACCAGATTCTTCTTATTTTGATTTAATACTGGTATATAACATACTTGTAGCAGATAATGCTATCATAGTTCTTTGATTTATTGTGTATGTGGAATAAATGTTTCCAGGCTGATTAACCTTTAAACTTTTCTCTGCACTCAAAAAAATTTGGGCTGATACTGGTATTTATGGTTTTCCAGTCTCATGAATGGTTTGCTGATCTTCTGTCTAAAATGGGAAACAAAAACTATTTTGCTCTATGCCTCCCTACAGTTTGTTACCGAGTTCAGTCCTTCCCCGCTATGTTGGGGATTGATAGTGGACAAATGTAACCAGTGCCAGCCTATCAGGATTTAGCCCAGCCTTCCATCAGAATAGGGGGCTGTAGGGGTATACAGAAACCTCAGATTAGGGAAGGGTAGTTTATTATTGGTCTTAGAGACACTATCACTTACTTATTCCTTTAAAATGAGTGCCAGCAACACAAAAAGGATAATTTAAGTTGTGTTCATGCAGAGAACTTCTGTCCCTGGTCTGGTTGCTCTCTGTTAGTGAATGGTGTGCAAATAGGTTACGGATAGAAGGCGGGGGAAGTCTACATGCCCCCCCATCATGAACACAGCCCTCTGTATGTGATAGAAGTTCTTCCTCTGAAACAGAGCGAAGAGATCTGCAGTAATTCATTTATCCATATAACCTGTTTTTTTGCACTCTGCTCACTCTGTTGACTGTGGCAAATTAGGGTTTTTTTTCAGGTTCTATTTAACTAAATGGGATTGTGCTTTGCTTAGCAGTGCATGGCTATACTGTTTGGCAGGGAAAGGTTAAAGGGCCTAGCACCTTATAATGTGAGACACATGTTGTTACTAGTAATTAGCTGTCAAAAGGAAAGCCTTTTAGGTTTTACTGAACTACAGGAACACATCAGATAAAGCCTGTACTAACTATACGGACATGACTATGACTTTAGTTGAGGAAAGTAAATATAACAAATTCCTGTGCTAGTGAAAGTGAGGTAGGGGACATTTCCAGCAATGCATTACAATTCTGTTCTGGAGGGAAATAAAAATGTATCCCACCTGTTATGAACACTGCTGCTATATATGCAACCTGCTTTCTTCCATCTCTCTGTGAACAGAAAGAATGCTGGGAGTTGTAAGAGGCAACATTTTTAGATAAAATATGCTCTGATTGGTAAGTCTCATTTTTGTAATAATAGTGAAATGTTCTAGGGGTAACAGGTATAAAAACTTGCCGCTTCCACCCCCAGTAAATACCAACATTAAATAAAGATGATGATAATACTGTTATTAAGTGGTGCACGACCAATACGGTTCTGAATACATTCAAAGCCAGAGGGTATCCTGATAGACTTATGCAAAGTGAAAAGTGAAGTGTAGTATATTTCCCATGACACCTTATTTAGGTCCCGCACAAAATAAATCCTCCACTGGTAGAATTCTGTTTGTCATAACATATCATTGTCATTTTATGGAAGTGTGCAGCGTGGTTAGGAAATACTAGCCTATTTTATTGAATGACTCTTCTACCTCTAAGGTTTTAATCAATCTCTGCTATTGCTTATTGTAGAGGCAAAAACCTTGATAATTATTTGGTACATAGGGGTTTTTTCATACACCCAAACCTACACAAACACAAAGATTTATTGGTAAAGCTGCCATAGGTACCTATCCTTGTTTATCTTGTCAGAACAGCATTAAGGGGGGCACTATTTCACATCCAAATATCAGGTTATTTTAAATGAATGTCCACAAAGGTAATTTATCTTTTGAATGTCCATGTGGTCTTGTTTATGTTATAAAAACTAACAGAATGGTTCCCAAAGGCTGAATAAACATAGGAGTGCAATACGCAATGTAAAAACAAAGCAAACATCTGTTAGCCGACACTGGGCTGACTGTTACAACTCTATTTCGCAATTACGTTAGATGATGTTGGAGGAGGTCTCCACTAGGGTAGAAAATTTAGAGCAAGACTTTTACAGAGGCATACACGGTGGGGCGATTTGTCAAAATCACTGAAGTTGCCTTGAGAGGAAACTTCGCGATTTCGACGCCGCATATGTCATTCTAGCCGGTGAGATGGCATATCAGAGATAGGTTGCCCGCGTCAATGGAGATTTGTTGTGCGGCGACTAATCTCCACATCTGCTGCGGCCCTAATACTCCTTATAGGCTTGACTGAAGCAATTAATTGTACCTGTTTTATGTAAACTAATGGCTCTTTCTTTATTTTACAGTGAAGGAAAAGGTAAATACAGATGAAAGAAAAAAAAATCCTTTTTCTACACATAAGCAATAAGTATAATTATCATGTATGCTAACCAATATTATTGTTACCTCAAGTAATTATCTTGATATAAATGTGAATTGGATGAAATTGTTTGAATAAAAATGGATATTGCAAATATGGAATACATATTGGACTGCAACTATGGAATTCACTTTATTATGTATACTTGTATGTTTTGGTGTTATTCCAGTAAGTGTCACTACACTGTGAGGTATTTAAGGGCAGTGGCACACGGGGAGATTCGTCGCCTGTGATAAATCTTCACTACCCCAACATACCATCCCACGGGCACAAATGTAAATCGGCGGTGGAATGGCATACACGACGTTTCAGTTCTCCGAAGCCGCCTTAATTTTTCCTTGCGAGGCAACTTTGGGCGACTAAAACGATACATATACCATCCCACTGACAATTTACATTCTTGTCGGTGGGATGGTATGTCAGGGAGATTAGTTTTATTTTTGAAAGGGTTGGGTAAACACATACATTACATACATACACATACATTACACACTATTGTATACACCAATGTCCAGCTCAGGAGACACATCACAAGCAATGCTACCATGCAGGGAGGTGCCAGCTTTTGAAAAACATAAATCGAGGTAAGCAGGTAGGACCACTACATGGAGTTTTTCTTGATGTAGTATGGGGGCTTGTCAATTTTTTTGGTCATAACTTTGTAACTAAAAATCCCCTGTTTTTGCATAGATACTAAATTACTAATGAAACAGGAGACCAGGGTATGTGTGCTGATCTATCCCACTCTTTTGTATGGTTTTACACAATATCCCTGTAATTAACAGAATACCAAACCAAAGTTCACTTGCAACTGATCAGAACAAGCCATGTGTAATTAATGTTCATACATTATATAGAGGAATGATAGAACACTGGTTACATATAAAAAGTGGTGCAGTTGTTTAATTAAAATGTATTTTAGTAAAGTGTTAAAAAGATTTATATATATATATAAACAGAAGACATTCTCTCACAGACAGAAACTGAAGGAAAGCCTTTCACAACCAGATAAGGTAGCATTATTTTACAGCATAACCAATTATATGAGGCTTCACTGGGCTCAACTTATAAGGTGCTTGGATGTGTCGCAGTTTAACTTCAGAGAACTTGGAACTTTCCAGGTATTTCCAGGTTTCTTTTGTAAGCTTGCACCCATCTCCTATGTATTTCCAAGTGGGATCCAAGATTCTCTGGAAAAAATAGTTCCAAGATGCAGAATCTGCTCGTACGTGTTCCAAAAAATAGTAGGCTCCGCCCTGCAATTGTAGAGGTAAATAAAAATAAATAATCAAATAAATTCTACATAGCATGTAATATGAAGGTTCTATAAACCCATACAGAATTATATCCTTCAGAGACCCTCATTGAAAGTTAAGGATCAATTGGAGCACACCACTGAACCCATAACAGATGAACAATGGCCCCGAGCACTGCAATCTCCACTTAAGATAACCCCCACCTATAAATATAGATTATTACAGCTCTACCTTAAGCAAAGGATAGTAACTAAAATACTCTTTTAGGCCCGTAAATTAATAGCCTAGAACAGAGAATCACCAACTTTCCCAACATATTCTGCCTGGAAAAAAAAATACATAGGATATGAGCAGCTGGGGATACTGGAAAATATATAACGTGGTTACAATGATGAGTGCTGTGCAGATAAAACTGAGTCTAAGATATCTTACTTACACTGCAAAGCAAAATATATATTGTTATAATACACAAGAGCCATGAATATCATTATAAATGGTGCAAAGTGATGTCATCATTTATAGCTGGTGCTTAGTGATGTAATTTTTGTAACATGAAACTTGTGTATTGTAATTAAGTAACCCCTGTTGTAAAATATTACGCCTTAGAGTTTCTTGACATGTTTAAAAGCACTTGCCTGATTTTTATATGGTCATGGAACTTCTCGGTGACTCTGGGCTGATACACTAGTTGACTTTTTAGCAAGTGAGGAAAAACAACGTTATGGGAGACAGGTCTTAGTCGATCCAGGGACTGGTCTGATTGCCATCTTGGAGTCAGGAAGGATTTTTTTCCCCTCTGGGGCAAGTTAGAGAGGCTTCAGGTGGGTTTTTTTTGCCTTTCTCTGGATCAACTAGCAGTTAGGCAGGTTACATATAGACATTAAGGTTGAACTTGATGGGTGCATGTCTTTTTGTCAACCTAACTTACTATGTTACAGACACAACAGGGATACATTTTTTACTATATAATCTACTTTAGGGCTATAGAAACTGATGATGTGCAGGTCAGAAGTTTCCTTACCTGCCCCTTCTCAAACTGGACCAAACCTGGGCTGAAGTTGAGAGGGGACTTGATGACCTGAGCCAAAGCTACCCTCTTCTATAACAACCCCCCCATCAATGTAGTGAGGCACAAGAAGCCCAGCCACAACACAGGAAAAATAGGTGCTGTGTGCTTCAATGGCCTGTGCCGACCCCCATCCAACCCAAACAAAATGTCAATGCCCGTGTTTCAGCCAAAATGTATCCAACTGCAGGTTTTAGGCTTCCCCAGGAATCACTAATACAAACGTTCATGCTTTAGCTCTAAGTCAGCTTCATCAAAGAGGTTTTTAGGTTCATGGTGATTTTTCATAATCTGAGGATTCCACAAGGATATACAGAAAAAGCAGCTGCAGAAAGGGAGAAGCCAGGGAGTCAGAAACACTACCAACCACAAAGAGAAGCAGAATCATAGAAAACCACAGTAAGAAGAAACAAGTGAGCAAAACATTAGAAGCCACAGAAATAGAGAAACAGAATTGATGTCAGCAAACACAGAAGCAAGAGCTGCAGCACAGCAAGATCTGCCATCAGGTGGTAAGCAGTGAGCATGGTTATATTCCTTGGGGGTCCTCCACCCCAAAACTGTTTGTTTTTTCTGCATAATTATAGAAAATAAAGTTAAGTTAAAAACAATGTAACAGATAGACAGGTCATCAAAAAGATGCATTTTTTTTTTCTATTCACAAGCACAAAGGTGATGGATTTTATGTGGTTGTGGAGGTTGTGACACCAGCCCACTAGGTTTAGGGATCCTGTTAGAATCATTTAAAAGGTGAAACTCTGTAATGGGGATTCATCATTATTTCAGATATCTGCAGCTCTGGCATGGCAGCCACAATGTGTTCTCTCTGCAACAGGAACCAATCAGAAATCAGTACTCATGGCACCTATGTCATGCTCGTACATGTTCCTTGCTTGCAGGAAGAAGACAGAGTAGCGAATATAGGAGCTGGTCAATTTGGCCACAGGCTATCAATTAGGGATTTACCTAATCCAGGATTCGGCCTTTCTCAGGAGGATTCAGCCGAATCCACACTCCTGGGTGAACTGAATCTGAATCCTAAAAATCACGTGACTTTTTTTGTCATGTTAACACAAAAGTTGAAAATTTAACCCTTCCGGAATCCTTTGGTTTGGTATTCGGCCGAATCCGAAAAAGTGGATTTGGTGCATTCCTTCTATAAACAGCCACAGGGAATATAGGTAATTAAAAAAAACAAAAAACATCTCCTATTACAAAGTTGCAGGTGGAAAGGCATGTCAGGGAGATTAGTCGCCCACTGAAGCTGAGATTAACTGCAGGTGATTAATCTCCCTGTGGCCAATCACCTATAAGGGTCAAACGTCGCTATCAGGGAGATCAGTTCGGAGGCCCCATACATGGGCAGATAAGCTGCTGAATCTGTGTAAGGGTAAAAACCCATGGAGCCGTTGAGTCGCCCACGATGGATCTCTACTATTGCAATCGACTAACCGATCTGAAATGGCCTTCCACCAGCAACAATAGGAGTCATGGGTGGAAAGCCCTTCACATTGCTTCAGTAATCCAAAGTCACACAAAGTTTCCTCCTGCAGGCAACCTTCCACAACTCCTGAAAACAAATCGATGTGAAGGGCTTTCCATCAGTGACTTCTGTTGTTGCTGGTGAAAAGTAATTTTGGAGCAGTTAGTTGTCCGAGATAGCAGAGATCTATAATTGCCAGCTTAAATCTGCCTGTTTATGGCCGCCTTAAGTTGGCTGACTTTACAACCCCCTTTATGGTTATGTAGGGTCACTTGTGTTATCATTTATCCTTTAGAAAGTAAGCTCCTTGCTCTTATCACTTGTATAGCACTGCTTCCACAGTTCAGGGAGTTGCCGTTTAACTAAAGCACACTGTCATCCAACTCATTATTTATTTTATTCAAGTTTCTTCATCTCATTCTGTAGAGCCATGCTGCAAAGGCTACTGTTCTACAAATACAATCAGATATTTATTGGGTGGTATATGGAGCCAGTAATCAGGGAGATGGAAGAGTTAATGGGAAGGGGAGTGCAGAACATGGCAAAGGGCCAGCTCAGAGGACATAGGAAAGGGCTGAGTCATGCCTATGTATAAGCTTTACATGAAACATGCCCCTCTCTAACACACACTAACTGGGGGAAAGGTAAAGGAAGAAACAGGAGTACATTGTTGCAGGTTGCATTGAAGCTAAGAGCCTTTTTATGAGAGATATAGAAGATTGCAACGACCTTTGTACATCTTTCTTGTGTCTTTACTGCCTACAGCATGGCTACTGATTATGGAACAGGGTTCATTTGTTCTTTTCGTACCCTGCAGCTACAGAGATACAATACAAAGAAACGCTAAGGTTCCCTACCCAGTATGGTACGCTATTAAGGTTTTTTTTCCCCCATACAGAACTGCTGTATTCCGGCACGTATTTTGGGTTCTTTCCCTTTGTAAGTGAATTAAAGTGTACTTTTGTCTCCATGGAGGCACTGTTTATTGGCCCAAAGGTACATATAGGCCATATTGCTTCTGCCCCAACCCAGATTGGTTTATCCTTGTAATATAGGCCAATTAAAATGGGTCCCAATATTATTATTTATATGAACTGTAGAGGAATTAATCCTTTACAAGTTATTTAAAAGTTAAATTAATTCTTTACAAGTTATCTTGTCCCAAGTTACCCTGTTGTTATAAAGCTTAATGTCTTCTGTATATGGTTTTAATTTTTTAAATGTAATGCAACATTTTATTACCCTTTTTCGGAATACAACTATAAGACCCCACCCGTTTAGAAATGAATTTATGGACATGAAGTTTTTGGTCAGAAATTGGCAGGCAGTCTTATGTGCCCCCATACATTGGCAGCTTTAATAGATCTGTATATGGCTAGATTTACAGTACATTGTTTTTGCAAATGTGAGACACACAAATTTAGGGGACTGTCTCTAAGATATAAACTGCACATTCTGATATCAAAATATGACGTTTATAAGGATATAATTAATTTAATCCACAGAGAAATTGTCAAACTACAGATTATATGTCTTTAATTAAATCTTAGTAAACTGTGCTTAGTGATGTCATCAGTTATAATTAGTGCTTAGTGATGTAATTTGTGTTACATGACTCACTGAAACTTGTGTATTATAATAAATAATGTGCCCCTTACATAAAATATCAGGATATTAGAAGTTAAATCAAAATTCCATGATGTGTATAAAAGCACACAGCCTTTTGCCTTGTACCTTTTTATGTCATGGAACTCCTGTGTGATTTATAAGGGCTTATTTGAATTGCCCCACGAAAATGTAAAAAAAGGCCACTATCTGGCATTTTTTTTGCACTTTGCCCTCTGTGTATGTGTGGCATTTTTTACAATAGGAATAATGAAACAGATGAAAGACAAATTTAAACCAAAAGGCAAATAACTAAACCTAATCTAAATAAAGAAAAACACCACTTACGTTGGGCAAATTACGTAGACCAAAAAATAACTCACCCTGTCCTGAAATTGGTCTGGGTGCTTGAAGCCCCGAACCCTTAGCTAAGGAAGGTACACCATAGACCAAAAAGATGGCTGCAAACATACCGGACAGCAGGATATCCACTTTAAAGATCGACTTTATTTTTGCAAATAAAAGCATCATGCCTGACGCGTTTCGTGCGCAAGCACACTTAATCATCAGCCATGATTAAGTGCGCTTGTGCACAAAATGCATCAGGTGTGATGCTTTTAATTGCAAAAATAAAGTTGATCTTTTAAAGTGGATATCCTGCTGTCCGGTACGTTTGGAGTCATCTTTTCCGTTTAGGGACTACATTCACATATTCAGTATCCAGTAGTGAAGTAAAGTCCACAAATCTGGGCCTGCTCAAAGAGGTACCTACTGGGCATGCTTATTGCCATTGTTCCAATTAAAAGTAGGCACCTTTTCGAGATAGGGAACTAAATCCAAGTGGAGGCTTCAGGTGGCCATTCACGTTAAGATCTGCTCATTTGGTAAGGTTGCCAAACTCCTAATATGCCCAACCAAGGTGGGGGATATCAGGCTAATTTGATTGTTTGGCCCTAGGGTGGGTATATGGGCCGTCGGACTGAGGTTTGCATCAACAAACCAATGCGGTCCCTGCACCGACGTGAAAATCAAAACATTGGGGTGGCTATACATGGGCAGATACGCCGCTGAATTGGTCTGAACGACCTGAACTGGCAGCTGAAATCTGCCCATGTATGGCCACCTTAAGAATAAGGAAGCAGGGCTCCCAGGTAGGTGAGGAACACATAACCCCAACTGTTATCGGACTGTAACTCTCCTCTTCCAGTTGTGAAGGTACTAAGAATATGCAATGAGTATAATGTACATACCCCCCATGGGAGCCCCTCTCATGCTAAGGACCCTGCTAATAAAGGCTGCCCAACTAGAGGGATACTTGTGCCCAACTAGAGGGATACTTTGTGCCCAACTAGAGGGATACTTTGTGCCCAACTAGAGGGATACTTTGTGCCCAACTAGAGGGATACTTTGTGCCCAACTAGAGGGATACTTTGTGCCCAACTAGAGGGATACTTTGTGCCCAACTAGAGGGATACTTGTGCCCAACTAGAGGGATACTTTGTGCCCAACTAGAGGGATACTTTGTGCCCAACTAGAGGGATACTTTGTGCCCAACTAGAGGGATACTTTGTGCCCAACTAGAGGGATACTTTGTGCCCAACTAGAGGGATACTTGTGCCCAACTAGAGGGATACTTTGTGCCCAACTAGAGGGATACTTGTGCCCAACTAGAGGGATATTTTGTGCCCAACTAGAGGGATACTTTTTGCCCAACTAGAGGGATACTTGTGCCCAACTAGAGGGATACTTTGTGCCCAACTAGAGGGATACTTTGTGCCCAACTAGAGGGATACTTTGTGCCCAACTAGAGGGATACATTGTGCCCAACTAGAGGGATACTTTGTGCCCAACTAGAGGGATACTTTGTGCCCAACTAGAGGGATACTTTGTGCCCAACTAGAGGGATACTTGTGCCCAACTAGAGGGATACTTTGTGCCCAACTAGAGGGATACTTTGTGCCCAACTAGAGGGATACTTGTGCCCAACTAGAGGGATACTTTGTGCCCAACTAGAGGGATACTTTTTGCCCAACTAGAGGGATACTTGTGCCCAACTAGAGGGATACTTTGTGCCCAACTCACAGGTTTCAGAACCCGCAGCACCTCGGTCAGCACCGCCTCCACCTCCCTCACGGAGCACAGGACTAGCGTACAGACCACCACGTCCATGGAGCCGTCTGCCAAGGGGGCCATATTCTCCCCGGGGGCCACCACAAAGCTCTGGAAGTCTACGTGCTGGTTCTCGGCCAAGCTCCTGCCCAGGAACGATTTGAAGTTGGGGTTGGGGTCCATACAGGTGACTTTGCTGCCGGCCGGGTAGTACTGGAAATTTGCCCCTGTGCCACAGCCAAGATCGAGGATGGCGAGTTTCCCAGAGGGACCAGCGAAGTCACTCAGGTTGCGGAACAGTTGCCTCTTCTCGTCTCCCATTTTCCTGTTGTATTCCTTAGTGATGCGTTCCAATAGGTATGGCAGCACCACCTTGGCTATCCTGTCCCAGAGCCCCAGGAATGCCAAGATATGCACTGGCAGTGCCACGACCCCTACACATACCTGCAGCAATAGAATATGGAGAGCCATCCCCAACTAATAACACTGGTACCTGCGCAGCCTGCAACTGCCTCATACAACTGACGTGCGCGTCCCCGTAGCATCGGCGTTCCTTCAGCCTGCCTGAGGCGCGTTCCCGCGGGACGGGAGGCGGGGGAGGGGCTGCTGGCTCGGTTCCACGGTTACTGGGTCAGAGTGAGAGGGACATGGCAGCTGCCCCTTTATTACTACTGAGAGAGGCAGTGCCAGGCTGTAGCCCTGTGCCACATTCTCTGCTGTATCTCCCTAGCGAATTGGAGAGCAGCCAGGCAACAATCCCTGCGGGTTATACTGTAGGCAGTTTTGCAAGGGACATGGGTTGCAGGGATTTTTATAAGTTTCCTCCCATATAGAACAAGCACTTGTTATATTGACATGATGTTGGTATATAGGGTTTATGTATGTGAGTGGATAGATAGGTCAGTATGGGTCTGTATGTGAGTGGATAGATAGGTCAGTGTGGGTCTGTATGTGAGTGTATAGATAGGTCAGTATGGGTCTGTATGTGAGTGTATAGATAGGTCAGTATGGGTCTGTATGTGAGTGTACAGATAGGTCAGTATGGGTCTGTATGTGAGTGTATAGATAGGTCAGTGTGGGTCTGTATGTGAGTGTATAGATAGGTCAGTATGGGTCTGTATGTGAGTGTATAGATAGGTCAGTATGGGTCTGTATGTGAGTGGATAGATAGGTCAGTATGGGTCTGTATGTGAGTGGATAGATAGGTCAGTGTGGGTCTGTATGTGAGTGGATAGATAGGTCAGTGTGGGTCTGTATGTGAGTGTATAGATAGGTCAGTGTGGGTCTGTATGTGAGTGGATAGATAGGTCAGTATGGGTCTGTATGTGAGTGGATAGATAGGTCAGTATGGGTCTGTATGTGAGTGGATAGATAGGTCAGTATGGGTCTGTATGTGAGTGGATAGATAGGTCAGTATGGGTCTGTATGTGAGTGGATAGATAGGTCAGTGTGGGTCTGTATGTGAGTGTATAGATAGGTCAGTATGGGTCTGTATGTGAGTGGATAGATAGGTCAGTGTGGGTCTGTATGTGAGTGTATAGATAGGTCTGTATAGGTTGTGTGTGCCTGGTTCACTTGGAAGGGTTTAGCTGGATGGTCTTTTTTCAACCCTATTTAACTAAGTAACTGTGTAACTATATAAGCTGGAGACATTAAGCTGCTCTTTATATTAGCCTTTTTATACACACACAGATAATTAACTTAGTACAAAAGTATGATATATTCACTTTCTCATTTTATATGTTTTTATAACGTAGTTTTCTTTCTGTATGACATGGGTAGGGATACATAAAGCTGTAAAGCTTTTTCTGATTGGTTGTTTAATGTCACTTTTGATTGGCCATTCAACAATAATTTATGATTTGTGCTTTTAACTTTAAATAGTGTTACATGTTCTGTATTTGTTTAGCCTATGATTAAAGGGAAAAAAGTGCAGCAGTGAAAAAGTGCAGCTGTGAAGCTGATTTGGCCTGTGTAGCCTGGCTGACAGAGAGTAACTGTGAGGAACAGGTTGTTAACCTTGTGGTGGGCCAGAGTTTGGGAGAGAGCCTAGGGTAATGACCACCAACCAGTGACTGGAGGGCAACATGTTGCTCACCAACCAGACCAAACCAGAACTGAGGGTTGGCAGACAGAATAGTTACGGGCCTGGCATCCCCCCATGAACCCTATGCATGCCTCTCCTGCCTACCCCTAGTTTGACCCTGGACTACATTGTCAGCTGTGAGAGAGACTGCTATATTTTATGCTACTATAAGAAGAATCAGCATTTTTGTGTACCTGTCTCTTCCCTGCACATTTCTTTCCTCTGTTGGAAGATCTGACTGAAAAGGGCTCCTGCATAGAGAATTAATGCCTGAACCTCCTTCTTTTCTCCAATTTGTGAAAAGTCTCCTTTCCTAAAATAAAGTACATTGTGAAGCACTTTTTTGCATATTTTCATAAACCATTTTTTTACCCTTAGTTTCTTTTTAAAATAACAAAGAACATAGATTTATTAGGCAGGTGCAACCCTAATATAATTATATAAACACGGTCATGTGAAAGAGTAAGTACACTCCATGTAAAGTTTTTTCTTTTTAACCATGTGTACATAGCAATATTTTATCTTCATGCAAACAGTATATAAAGATAAATGTGATGGAACGGAACAAAAGAAACAAGGACATTGACTTTGCAGTCATTTCTTCATTTATGTATAGTTTTGTATTGAGTTTCTTGCATGCACAGGCCACTTCTAATCCCCCAACAGCATCTCAGTAGCATTTAGATCTAGGTTTTGACTTGCCCATTCCAGAACCAACATTTATTTTTTTTTCCAGCAGTTCCATTGTGGGTTTACTGCAGTCATCTAGCAAGGTCCACTTTTGGGCGAGCTTCAATAGGAGCTTGCTCTGTAGCAGCTCCAATCTGGCTTTCAGTGTAGAAAAGCCAGATTGGCTGCTTTAGAATAGAACAATTGCAATTGTTTGGAGTTGGGTGGTGATTGGAGGCTACAAATCTGACTATATTCACACCTTAAAGGAACAGTATCACAAAAAAAAGTTTTTAAAGTAATTAAAATATGATATACTGTTGCTGTGCACTGGTAAAATTACTATAGGTTACATAACATAGCAGATAAGCTATGTCGAATATAATAGTGTAATAAATGATAATAATAAAGTGTCAGTATTTATAAATATAAAGTTGTCCAGAGCAGCAGTGTCTTAATTTTCTTTTACAGTATATATTAGCGACATAGGCTGGATTCTGGGTTAAATCTTTAGTCTTTCCATATTTATTTTATTCATTTTCTTAGTTATAACCCATCATATTTAGTAAGTAACTAGAACAGTCTGCACAGTCAAAGTAAAATCAAATGTATAGGTCACATATCTGACTTGATTAGCAATAAGTTCTAGTATATTTTAATTGTAAGTGAAACAAATACATTTCCAATGAGCTTGATAGCACTCTTTATTACTGGAGTTGCCATCAGGGACTTTCATATTCAGCCTCACATTCTATGGTATGCAGGAATGAAGAAGATAACTACGCCATGTACAGTTTGTCTTCCATTCCTTTTTCTTTAAAGGGTAATCGCCATAGTTATTAACATGCACGCAAATTGTAGTTTTTAAAAGATATCTGTTTTTACCAATAGCTTGACATTTTTTATATAGTTTTTTGTAACATAAATGGTTGTCTAGAGCTCTCTCTATTGGGACATATTGTGCGAAAAACAAAAATGTGTCAGTTCGATATACTCCTATATATAGAAGGAATGTGCTTCAAACAGTTGTGTTTTATGCTGATTTATTGAAAATTTTGCCAAAACTGCTACTAGTTCCACCTATCTGTGCCATTTCCTGCTGCCTCATTTTGCAGGCTGTGCTTAGAAGCTAGCAGCACTCGGCACACTGCACTGTAGGATAGGAACCAATCAGCAGCTAGGCTGACACCTGTTAGAGAACCAAAGACTGCCTTTGCTTGTGTGACTGCAGGACTGTTAGAACATGCCCACCCTTCAATTAAAACAGGGACAGTAGCAAATCTTTGAGGCTCCAATAAAGGGGCCATTTTAAAAGATGATCATTTTTAGCCCAAACTGAAACCAGCATAATATACTGTAGTATTTGTTATTGCCTACAAGATTGAAAAGGGGTTCACTTATGTTAAATGTCCCCTTTACTAATTCTTCTTGCTGTAACTGACTGGGTTGGATAAGCCTATTTTCTGTCACTGGACTGTTTGACATCTTTTACATATCCTATAGCTAAAAGTTTCTGACAAACGCTTAGTGCAATAACACCATCTGTTGGTAGTAACCAGATAGTACTAATGCTTTTTGTTTGGATGGAGAATAGCATGGGCAAGCAAGCAAAACAAATAAGCAAGTGAAGTAAAACACCAGAATGCACCCATACATGTCTGTTATCATTCTTTCAGCATGGAACAAATCTCCATTGGATAAGCAATTACATTGTAAATATTGACAAGCAGTTTAGTCATATTCCTCAATGAAAGTTGCGACGGATCATGAACAGACTTAAATTAAGAGATGCCAAATATTAGTAAGAGGGATCTCAGTATAGACTAAACATATGCAGGAAGCATAAATGCACTTTATTTCAGTTCAGACAAATTTTAGTTACAGCTTGCATTTTTTTTTTAATAAAAACCTGGAAAACATTTACATGTATAAATTTGAAATGTAACAATTGTAAAAGGATCTTTAAATGTGTGCAAGAAATTATGCATCGGTGAGTGTGCCTTCTATTCTATATCATCCCCAATTTACTAAACAGAGCTTGTGTAGGCTCAAACTAGATTTCCTTCTTGCTTGCATGGTTTCTTGGATTTATTTCACAGCATATCCAACAATGTGGGGGGTTACGGGCTTTATCATGGTGCGTGCCTGAATGTGGCGTAGTTTCAGTGTAGAGAATTTAGCATTCTCTAGGTCCTTCCAGGTGAATTTTCTTAAGTTACAGCCATCAAAAACTAGTTTCCATGTGGGATTTAGAATTCTCTGAAAGAAGCAAAGCCAGGTGGCTTCATCTGAGCAAGCCACGTGTTCCAGAAAGAAGAAAGCTCCTCCCTGGGAAATAAAGAACACAACATGGTCTGCATGAGTATTTTTGCAAGACTTTTACTATTATTGAGTCTTTATATCTACTATTGTATAACAGAAAGAATTAATTAATAACATAATGCAAACACTAATGCCGAAAGCCTTTTTAAACCTTTTTAAACCACTGCAGTCACAGTTTCCTAGTGTGGTAATGGACAGGTCTAGGTATGTTTTAGTGCAGGTCCCCAACCCTTTTTTTACTCATGAGCCACATTTAAATGTAAAAAGAGTTGATGAGCAACACAAGCTTGAAAAATTTACCTGGGGGTGCCAAATAAGGGCTGTGTTTGGTATTTATTAGGCCCTGTGTGGCAGTACAGCTGGTTTGGCAGGCAGTACAGCTGGTTTTTACGCAACCAAAATTTGCCTCTAAGCCAGAAATTAAAAAATAAGCTCTTTCTTTGATGCCACTGGGAGTAATAATAATTTAGGGAAGACAAGATTAATACATTTTCATGCTCTAAACCCCAAGCCAAGGTAACCTGGGTGATTTGTAATTAGCCCAGATGTACAATGCATGGCTCTATAGACACAGCATAACCTGCAGTAACTGGCAATGAGCCCTGGAGAGCCTTTGCTTCTTTTATAACTTAGCTCTCTGCTCATGTTTTTACAGATGTTCAACACTCTCTGAGCTGAGCTACAGCACATCTTCCACGAGCCCATTAAGCACGGGGAGTGTTACAGACACCAATGACAACTATGAAAACATCATTAATGCCATAGACTTGACATGCCTCTGGGCTAGTACATCCAGTCCAATGCAAGATGTACACATGGTCAAGCCTAGTCATTTATATAGTTCTTCCCAGAACAATGGTCCGATCCTATCACCCAAGGACATCCATTGCCAGTTGAAGACCTTGCATTACAGAAAGTTCTAACTGGCCCCAATAAATATCTGACCAATCTCTGGTCAGACTTTGATTCATGAGGACATTGTTTGGTCTATACACAGGACAGTGGGCTGCCAACTTGATCAAGGGTTGCTGAACTGGCAGCCAAAAGTGTATGTACATTTCAAGTTATACTTTGACTTTGCCCAACACATATTCCTCTAATGTTGTATATATCAATGCACAGGTATACTTTACGATTTCTCAGAAAGCAGTTCTATGTAGCCTATATTTTGGCCATTTATTTGTTGCCCAAAAACATTCCGCAATACTCTGAAGTGGCCTGCCTCATCTGTATAAGGAATGCAGTGCATGTACACTTTCCCAAATTGCAGAATGCATCAATAGGCAGAATGCAATTTCAACTCAAGTACTATTTATTGTGCTTATTTTTAGCAAAGGTGTTTATGGGCCATTAATGAGCACTGGTTGGGGCTTGGCAGACGAGAGCAATACTATTAGGCAAACTTATTGTTAGGCTTTGGCTATCCTTTAATCCCATGAGGCCCATGAGTGACCTGAGCAAGATAGTCAGTATTACTTATTTACTGGGCAAATTTGCACCTGGGCAGTAACCCATAATAAGCAATCAATTATTAGCTGCAAGTAGAACAATGGAAAAAAAAAACACCTGATTGGTTGCCATGGGTTACTGCCCAGGTGCAAATTTGACTATTGTTTATGAATGACCACCACTAATAAATATCTTTCTGGCAAACTTAGGCTAACCACTTGACTTTGTACGACTTTGTAGTGTTCAGAACTGATATTTTGATTGTGCAATGTTATATTTGCACAACATGTTTTGGACAATGCTCATTTTCAGGTCCACAATTGAAAAATAGGGCATTGCTTGAAACAACAGGGCATTGTTGTGTAACTGACACTGAACAATAAAATAGCAGTGTACTGTTGTGAATTGCTGACTGATTCCTCAGTCTATTGTACATTCATGTCCCCATAAGGTGCAGCATTCCATATGTATCTGCAGTAGAATATAGAAGGCAATGGAGGAAGCCCTGATTATAATATTGCTTATGCTAACTACCTGTTATATTGTATTATATCCAAACAGCCTTATTTGCTATTTAGTACCAGCCATTCAGTTGGTCCCTTGCTACATAAAGCATTCCCCTTTCTCTAACCTTTGCTTGATCTAACCAGAGCACTGTTCCTGGCTCTAGCCCCTACTTCTGAATCCTGATCCAAGTTCCAGATCTGAAAAGCTGTATCTGACCTGTAATGATTGATAAATTCTGATCTTGGACTGTTCCTAAATTTGCTTTGATTACTGCCCAGCCTGACTTCAGCCTGTATCTGACTAGGTTTTATTCCTATCTTACCGTTGCATAGTCTTACCTGTCCAGTTCAGTACGTCACTTCTGTCTGTGTCCAGACCTGTACTTCACACACAATTAGGGCCACCATCAGAAAATTTGGGGCCCCGCACAAGTTGTTTATATGGGGCCCCCCATGAACACAAGGATGCAGTACCAAAATTTTGGCCACAACCCTTGTTTGTGCACTATAAACAGCTGATGTTACTCTATAATAAGCTGTTCATATAAAGCGTTCTATTAATTAACGTGCTAATAAGTCATTCAGTTTATTGGGGGTCAGTGGATTTTGCCCTAAGTTTAATAACTAGTCAGTAATAGTTCACAAAAATAGTAAAAATAATTAAAGGAGAAGGAAAGTCAAAACCTATTAAGCACACTATTATGTAATAGTACTGCTATTGCTGTGTAAAAACGCTATATTCCTGGCTTGCCTAATGAAAGATTTACAGAGATACACATACTAGAACTTACATACTTGTTTCAGTGAACGGCGCCACCATCTTGTCCAGCGTGTCTGTGTGGGCTGAAAAGCACAAGCCAGCCCCCCCTCCGCTCCCTGCTCCTGCCACAAAGCCTCCGCCGCTCCCCGCTCCAGCCACAAACCCCCCCGCTCCCCACTCCTGCACAAACTCTCCGCCACTCACTGCACCTGCCCCCCCGCTTCCCCCCACCTGCATGTCGCAGAGTTCTCCAACGCTGCATCGCCATGGCAACCGGACGCTCCTGCTGTGTGCGCATGCGCCGCCTACAGTAACAAGTCACCAAGTCTGGAAGGAGCGATGCATTATGGGAATCTTCTCTACACTGCTCAGCGTTTTTTTTTCCTGTTTGGCTTCTGATCTTCTGAACGGGAGAAATATGGGGAGACTTAAGGGCACTATTGAGAGAACTGAAGGTATGCCTGCAGCTTGAGATTAACTCTTTATTAGCCTTTCCTTCTCCTTTAAGGTGCTAATAAGTAATAAGTATTTTGAATTGGGGGTCAGTAGAGTTTATATGTAAGTTGTGTATAAAAGCAAAAGCAACATAAGTTTTTGCATAAGTTACCTAAATAGCGTAAATGTAGGGGCCCAATAACCAATTATTCCACTGCTGGGGAATGTAAGTTCATGTCTGCTAGAACAAACCAATTCCCTTGCACTACACAAAAATATTTTCCCTACAAATTAAGAATGAGACTTCAGTCTGACTACAGTCAGGAAAATCCAATCTGTATTACACTTACATATTCATACTATCCATATGTATACTTTTATCAGTATCCATGAATACTGCTCCTGGAAAAAGTTATGTGAAAAATCTTCTGCTGCCTCTGTGTGAACGGAACACTTATTTGGGAGTCATAAATCTGATCTGCATTGCCAATTCAAACCTTACAGAGGCCCCACGTAGCCTGCCTTCTCCAGCTAAAGTATAGGATTACTTTATGTTCCAGAGGCAAATGGAAACAAAGGGAAAGTAACTGCGAACTCTGTATTATCTGAAGTACCATTATCTGTATCAATAAAGGGGCCTATTTTCTAAAGTTCAATATGTTTTGAAATCTGAATGGGACTTTACAATAGAGGTCTGTTAGGGGTCAAAAATATTCACATCTTCATAGTGCATATCAGTAACTTTTCAATAAAATAATGTGCAAATTGAAACAACCTTGCCTTGGATACTAGTCAATGCAAAAGTGGCATTTTTTAGTTAGTGCAAGTATGTTTCTGTTTTTGAAAAGTAGAGTGTTTTTTTCTTACCTTTTTTATGTACAAACTTTAGGGTTATTCTGTGTAAATGCTAAGCTAAGCTTTGAGGTGGTGTTTAACAATATAATACACAAGAGCCATGAATCCCCTGTAAATGATATCCTTATGAACTGTGCTTAGCAATGTCATTTGTGTCACGTGACGCTCAAACTTGTGTATTATGCTAAATAATGTACCGTATATACTCGAGTATAAGCCGAGGTACCTAATTTTACCTAAGAAAACTGGAAAAATGTATAGACTCGAGTATAAGCCTAGGGTGGGAAATACAGCAGCTACTGCTAAGGTTTTTTTTAACTGTCTATACTGTCTAATAAATATATGTCCTTAATATAAGTTTAATAAGCAGAATATGCATTTAGCATTTGAGCTTTTCACTTCCATTACCCAGAAGCAGAGAGTGAGAATCTGGCAAGACAGCATGCACTAGTCTTTTAATGCTATAGAAATAAATGAACAACTGAGCATGTACAGTATTGCTAATGGCACTCGCAGTGTTAACCACAAGCCGGAAAATGAACTCTTAAAGTTAATGCTACAGTAACATCAGTATATGGCAGGTAGTGTATTACAGGACTGTACGCATCAGCAGGATGGATCTTGTTTACGTAGTGTTAGTATGTTATGATGTAGAAAGCACAGCGGCTACTGAAATACACAGCAGATAGGGATTTGTTACATGCTCTGAATATAACTGTATATGGCACTGTTATTTTGTATTTTTTTTTATATTGTGTATGTTCACTGTTCCATTGCAATTGTTGTCCTTAAATGTCACCATTCCGTGCAAGGGAATATGATGTACATACATAATTTTCTGCTTCTACTGAAGGGCAGTCAGCCCAGTACTTATCCTAGAGCTGTTTTCACATCAGTACTTCACAACAGTACATGTGCCCAGTGACTCTCTGGCGCTTAGGGACATGCTGCTTCTCCTTTGGCCAGTAGTTGGGCAGTAAAAATAATGATTGAAAGTAAGAAATCAATACCTTAAGTCTGAGCGAACGTCAATAGAAGCGCACATACATTTGAGAGCACAGCGACGAGGCGGGGGCGGGGTTGGGCGGCGCAAGCCCTAGAAACCACATAGTTATAGAAATCCCAAACTGGAAAGCTAAAGAATAGAAACTGACAACCAGCACAAACATTAAATAATAACGTAACAATGCGAACTGTCTCAGAATAACTCGATCTACAGCATACTTACAAATTGATTTTAAGGTTTCCCTCAGAGCGATAAATGACAAGGCGTGATCAGCAAAGCGCTTATTTATTGGTTACTTTCTGTACCACGTGGGCGGCCAGATGCTAAGTGTAGGTAACACGGAAGTGCGGAGCTGTGTTCCACAGTGAATAGAGCCGGAAAGGAAGAGACGCGGAAAGACACTGGAAATAGCGAGAGTCTGACATGAGAAGATTTAAAACTCAGAGACCCTTGAAAAAGCGAGTATAGTTGAACTGTAATAACAACGAGTGCATGCGGTAGCGCCGGAGCGTACACCCGCCGGGGAGGAAAGGATGCGGCATGTCAGCGAGCGTGTCCTGAGTGTATGCCCACTGAGAGCGGGCGGGGGTATTTGTACAATGAATGAGTACTCGAGTATAAGCCGAGGGCCACTTTTTCAGCACATTTTTGGTGCTGAAAAACTCGGCTTATACTCGAGTATATACGGTACCTCTAATATACCTGTAAAATATGATATGAGATGTTTTATCAGAGTTCCATGACCTGTATAAAAGCATTTCTACGTTGGCCTTGCGCCTATAAATGGTTATGGATCTCCTTGGTGACTTCTAATATTTTTTTCATTTTTTTTTTTTACTATAGGGGGTACATTATTCCCTAAATAACACAAATACAATTGTATCAAGTTTTGAAAAGTCCTTGAAAGTATTCTCACATTTGGAAACATTTTCAGATATGTCAGACATGCTTTAGCCCAGCAAAATATAGTGACCATTAGTAATAACTAACAGGAAAAATTAAGGGTCTGATTTATTAAATATCTGAAAACATTACCAAGTGGCTGTTTGGATTCAACAATTTATTTTACTTTTATACAAATCGTTCCAGTGTGGAAAATAATGGTCTGACTACTGTTTCCCCGCACCCGATATGCACCAGGGAGCAAGGATTTGGATGGGTGAACAACACTGAACATTGTTATTCCACAGCTAATAATGACGTTCCACTGCTCAAAGCAGTGAAACACATTTGAACGAACTGACCTAGACATGAGGCTTGATAAATGTGCCATTCTGTATAAAGTTTCCTGGCAGACAGTAAAGTGCTGATAAAAGGGGATGATATTAAAAAAATCTTGAAAAGTAAATACTGCTGGGAAAAGGGGTTATTAATATAAAAAAAACTTTTTAGTATTCAAGTTTTGATAATTAGCACCCAGAAGTTTCCAGAAGATGAAAACTGTATTTACAGATATTGTAACACTTACCGGTTTAAGAACTCTCCACACTTCTTCCAGGACCTTGGGTGTGTTGGGCACTGAACACACTACCAGGGTGCAGACCACCACATCTTGGGAGGCATCGGCAACCTGCTTCATGTTATCTGCAGAAGCCACCAAAGAGCTCTCAAACTTAAGATGGCTATTTTCTGCTTGGCTTTTAACCAGAAACTTCTCAAAATTCGGGTTGATGTCCAGACAGGTTACCCTGCAATTATTTGGGTAGAATTTAAAATTGGCACCAGTGCCACATCCAATCTCTAGAAGCTTGATTTCCTTGGAGTTACCAGCAAAATCACCCAGGTTGCTAAAAAGATCCTTTTTTGTTGCGTCCATTACATTGTTGTAGCTTTTCATTAATGGAGCTAAAATATAAGGGAATATTTTCCTGGAAATCACACTCCAGATTCCAAGAAAACTCAGAATATGAAGAGGCAAAGTCAAAATAGCTAAACACAGCTGCAAAATAGATATGAGGAGAGACATGGCTGTGAGCAGCGGGCCCTGCAGCGTACACTGGTCAGACGGCTCAAAGTTTAATGCAGCTCAGCATTCCTGCTCATGGATCTGCCCTAACAAACTCCAACCCATCCATTTAGCATTAAAGGGGAACTGTCACCACATCATGAACCTTTTCTCTACTAACTGCTTTAGAAAGGCTTAAACAGTACTTTTTACTTGTGTTGAACAAAAATACAGTCGACATATTTTTAGTGTAGTGAGGTTTGGACTTTCTTTACTTTGTTTAACCCTTTATATCTCTTTTTGCTTCATATTAACACCGTACTCAGATGTGATAAGGATTATGTGAATTATCAGAATTCTTTATAATTATATATTAATTGCATGTCATACAAGCAGTCCAGCAGTATTTTTAAACATTTTTTTCTTACATTTAAATAGTGTAATGTAATTTTTTTGTATTTTAGCAGAATTCAAGTGTTTTACCTGAAGCAATTCCTGTGTTTTTGCAATGAAAAGGTACTTTGTTGTCCACAACAGAGTGCTTTCATATGGGTGACAAAGGGACCTGTGTGCTATTGATTTAAAGAGGTTTTTTTTTTTACCTTCAGGAGGTTCTCCAGCCCCCTTCCAGTTGTGTGTTCTTTGTGTGTGTGTGTTTTTGCATTGGCTTCAGCTTTCCTTTTTAATAGATTGGCCAGTGAAATTCCCCACAAATACAAGTGCAGAGTAAAGGTTTCACCTTGCTGTGCCTGGGCAGTAAGAGACTCCTAGACCAGCCACTATAACTAAAATATACACTTCTGGCTTAGCTCTTGTAGACTGGGTGCTTGATGGGACATGTGTACAGTTCTGCTTGAGATCCGTGTGTAAAATGGAAGAGCTCTTACATGGAGAAGCCCAAACAAAGTATTCTAGACAAACCTGTTTTTGCTTTTTGCACTGCAGGCTGCTAGAACTTAAGACACTTAGGGAAGTGAAGTCAGTAAACAAGACGTGGTGACTACAGTTAAAGAGGGTGCAGAATGGTTCCAAGAAGAAGCCCACTGAGGGACAGTTACATTGAGGACTGTGAAGTTGCAGAGATACTGCAAGGATACAAACCTGGTGAAGGATAATGCAGATGGATTGGGTTGCTAGTTCTCCCCACACAAGTTTCCCTGCTACCCCTTTTGCATCCAGCACATCCACTTCTCCCATACCACCTACCACCATAAAGCTTTCAGCTCCCCCCCTTGGCAAAAATGCCATCATCTTATCCGGTCTAATTCATAGCTTGTGTTTGGGGCAGACAGGAGGTGGGCCCTTTGCGCAACAATTGATATTGTGATAACTTAGTTACTTAATCACCACTGAATCACCAGATGAGAGAGGCAGTCAGATAACCTAGTGCCCCCACTTGGCCTTCAGGGCATCCTGCAAAGCCTCTAGGTATACATTGTGCACTGATTAAAAGAAAGGAGAACTAAACCTGCCTAGTTACAAAAGCCTCCCTCAACTGCCCTCCATTGGCGCCCCTCACCTCTCCCTTCCTGCATGGTTAATTCCATAAAAAAGTTCCCCTATTTCAAAACCTGACCTAATAAGCAGAGCAGAGTTCCAAGGCACCATCTTGTATCCATTCCGATACTCTTCAGGTCTCTTTGCCAACCCGGAAGCAGAAGCATGCCCAGTTGAGCTGATTCCTGACTAGCACCAACTGTGTATGCTCCTGCAGGGCCCATGTCGGTGTGAAAGAAGGAATATAAGTGCATTTACACAGGTCTAGCTCTCCTACATACCGCTCCAGCAATAGTCCACACAGAAACTATGTTAACAATAGGCTCTTTACTTATACTGATAGAAGCACTAGCCCCCAGAGCCACAATGGCAGACAAGGTCACCATATTAGTAGGAAACTCTGCCTTGCAGCCCCCTTGGCCCCCATAGTAATTACAGAAGCCCCCATGGCAACTCAGTGAGTCCCAACCGCATTGCCTTTGATGGGGTAACCCTTATAACTTGCTGATCCTTACTCTACCCATGACACCTGCTACATACAAGAAAAAGCAATCAATGTAGGACAGGTGTTTAGAAGATTAAATTAAAAGTGTAGGAAAACAGAACCACAGAGTTACTATTTCCAACAAAGTCAGGGTTTGGGGGGACACATTCTTCCATCCAGCAAAGTTGTTCTGCTTTTAAAAACATGAAGAGAGGAGTGCCTTTAACTCTACTAGAACTTTTCCCATTAGAGCTCAGAGCAGGCTAACTCACTAACTAGGCAGAGACATGTGGAAAAACACAATAAGTATGATACCTACAGTATATTTAGTAACTTATCTTCGTCATCATCATCACCACCACCACCAAATATTACCTGTTTAAAACAGGCTGCATTAAGGTAAATGAAGCACAGTATGTTTTTTAAGACCAGACACACAGATGTACAGAGCTGAATGGGACCTGTCTTTCAGTTTAGTGCTTTCAAAACACATGCAAGGTTTTAAAGTAACAGTAACACCAAAATAAATGAAAGTAAAGTAATTAAAATATAATGTACTGTTGCCCTGCACTGGTATAAGTAGTGTGTTTGATATAAAAACACTACTATAAATAAGCTGCTGTATAGCTACAGGGGCAGTTATTCAATCATAAAAAAGAGAAAAGGCACGTTTACATAGCAGATAACAGACATGCTCTGTAGAATACATATGTATTCTATTACAGAGCTAATCTTTTATCTACAATGTAAACTTGTGCCTTTACTCCTTTTTCAGACTGACTGACTGCCCCTGTGTAGAAGCAACACTACATTATATTGCAATTACTTTAAGGGCTCTGGCACACGGGGGAGATTAGTCGCCCGCGATAAAACTCCCTGTTCGCGGGCGACTAATCTCCCCGAGTTGCCTACCTCTGCCATCCCACCGGCGAACATGTAAGTAGCCGGCGGGATGGCAGACGCGGCGGCGCGATTTGCGCGAAATCGCGCCGCCGCGTCTGCCATCCCGCCGGCGACTTACATGTTCGCCGGTGGGATGGCAGAGGTAGGCAACTCGGGGAGATTAGTCGCCCGCGAACAGGGAGTTTTATCGCGGGCGACTAATCTGCCCCGTGTGCCAGAGCCCTAAAATAGATGTTCCTTTAAGGGCAAAGACACATGGGATGATTAATTGGCACGACTACAATCGCAGCGATTTAGCAATTTACAAATTGCTGTGACTCATTGCACAATTTATGTGTGCCAATTAGTTGCAACGACTTTATAAAAAGTTACGGCAACTAATCGCCCCGTGTGTCTTCGCCCATAGGGTAATGGCACACAGAAAGTTGGCTCCACCGCTCTCAGCCTGCATTTTTATTGCAGGCTGAGAGAAGCAGATCCGCTCCCTTCTGCCTCTCCATATAGCTGTATTAACAATCACAGCTTCCACCTGCGTGTAGCTACACAGAGCAGGGCGGAAGTGGAGCTTGGCCTGAAAATTAAGCCTTGGGAAACTGGTTCTGGAATGTATGAATGCGGACTGTTCAGCAATACTGGTTTATAATTTGATAATTACAGGTGACAAATTCTTTTGCTGTGTTAAAATGTCCAAAATAGACGAGTTAAGAAAAATAACTTACATAGTAACATAGTAACGCAGTAAGTTGGGTTGAAAAAAGACGAACGTCCATCACATTCAACCATAATGCCTATATATAACCTGCCTAACTGCTAGTTGATCCGCAGGAAGGCAAAAACCCCATCTGAAGCCTCTCTAATTTGCTGCAGAGGGGAAAAATTCCCTCCTGACTCCAAGATGGCAATCGGACCAGTCCCTGGATCAACTTGTACTAAGAGCTATTGCCTATAACCCTGTATTCCCTCACTTGGTAAAAAGCCATTCAACCCCTTCTTAAAGCTATATAATGTATCGACCAGTACGACTGATTCGGGGAGGGAATTCCAGAACTTCACAGCTCTCACTGTAAAAAATCCTTTCCGAATATTTAAACAGAATCTCCCTTCTTCTAAAGGGAGTGGGTGCCCTCGTGTCCGTTGGAAGGACCTACTGGTAAATAAAGCATTAGAGAGGTCATTATATGATCCCCTTATATATTTATATATAGCTATTATGTCACCTCTTAAGCGCCTCTTCTCCAGTGTAAACAGACCCAACTTGGCCAGTCTTTCTTCATAACTGAGACTTTCCATACCCTTTACCAGCTTAGTTGCCCATCTCTGGACCCTCTCTAACTCAATAATGTCCCGTTTGAGCACTGGAGACCAAAACTGAACAGCATATTCTAGATGGGGCCTTACCAGCGCTCTGTAAAGGGGAAGAATAACCCCCTCCTCCCGTGAATCTATACCCCTTTTAATACAGCTCAAAACCTTGTTTGCCCTTGCAGCTGCTGCCTGGCATTGCTTGCTACAGCCAAGTTTATTATCTACAAGGACTCCAAGGTCCTTCTCCCTTATGGATTTGCCTAGTGCAGTCCCATTAAGGGTATAAGGGGCTTGCATATTTTTACATCCCAGGTGCATGACCTTACATTTATCCACATTAAATCTCATCTGCCACTTAGCTGCCCAGATTGCCAGTTGGTCAAGATCCTGCTGCAGGGATGTCACATCCTGGATAGAACTGACTGGTCTGCAGAGTTTTGTGTCATCTGCAAACACTGATACATTACTTATAATACCCTCAACTAAGTCATTTATGAACAAGTTAAACAAAAGTGGACCCAGCTCAGAACCCTGAGGGACCCCACTGAGAACCTTACTCCAAGTAGAGAATGTGCCATTAACAACCACCCTCTGTACCCGATCCTGTAGCCAGTTTTCTATCCATGTGCAAACGACTTCACTAAGACCAATAGACCTTAGCTTAGAAAGCAGTCGTTTGTGGGGAACAGTATCAATGTGGGGAACAATGCTTTGGCAAAATCCAAATAGATTATATCTACTGCATCCCCACTGTCCAGTTTCTTACTTACCTCATCATAAAAAGCAATTAAATTGGTCTGACATGACCTGTCCTTCATAAAGCCATGCTGATTACTGCTCATAATGGCATTCTCCACTACATCATTTTGTATGTGAACCCCTAACAAGCCTTCAAATAACTTGCCCACCACTGATGTCAAACTTACAGGCCTATAATTGCCAGGCTGAGATCTTACTCCCTTTTTAAATATAGGAATGACATTCGCCTTCTTCCAATCCCTAGGTACCATACCTGATGAAAGCGAGTCTGAGAATATCAGAAACAAAGGCCACTATAATTCTGCCCCTAGCTCTCTCAGTACCCGAGGGTGTATTCCATCTGGCCCAGGTGCCTTGTTTACATTTATTTTGTGTAACCCTTTAAGCACCATATCCTGTGTCAACCACTGTGCGCAGGAGCCAGAAGGCCAAGTCCCACCCAATAGCTGCACTGTGAGGCAACAGTGCAGCTATTGGGTGGGACTTGGCACTCTGGCTCCTCTACTGTATACACAGAAGAAAAGAACTGGTTAAGCACATCTGCCGTTTCTGTATCCGCTGTAACCATATTGTTACTATAACTCAATGGGGCCACACCCTCAACCTGCATCTTTTTACTATTAATATACTTAAAAAACTTTTTGGGGTTATACAGTATCTAGTAGAATTAAGTCTAAAACAACTGGACTTTTCTGAGTTTTTCTTGAAAAAGTTTCACCACTCATCCGAGTGGCTTCTTCAGTTCAACTGACTGGTCGGGAATTCCCTGGTATTTAAACTCTTGATGGTGGTACAGTCACAGTCACCCAATCACAATGGTTCCATTGAACTTATTCAGTTAGGTGTTAGCTGAAACTGACAGGTGTAAGAAGGTATGATCCAATCACAATGGTTCCAAGATTCTCATTGATGCAGGTGTTAATCCTTCAAAGTACATGACTGGAAGTGTGAACTGTTGTGAAACCGCCAGGGTAAGGATGCCCATCTGCAATTGCCAAAGGCGGTTAGAAACCCAGCTATGTGATATGCACCTTTACTGAAATGTAACAAAAAATGGAGCCTGCATGGCCCTGTCTACTGAGATATGCATTATGGTTTGTATAATGAAGCACAAATCTATTTGTCTTACCATGCAGAGGAAGTAGAAGGACTATAAGAGCACCATCTATGGTTGACAAGACTTTACTTCATTTTGGGAGCTTAGATTAGTAACTGAAACATTTGACATTAGGAATGTAGGAGAGGGTGGTATTATCAAATGGCAATGTCAGGGGGAGTTAACAGTTCTGGCTGCAATTGCCAAGACCAATACAATCACTTTACATCACTTTTCAGTTATTTTTCCTATCTATAAGTATTATCCTGTGACACCTTGTTGTCTAAAGCTGTTATGTTACCTGCTACTTCTACACACCATTTGTCACACAGCCACCATGAACAGATTTTGTTCACATAATGGTGGTCTGGAGAATGTATTCATAGGTATATAGATTATAATACAAAATACTAATGGGAAAAAACTTATTATGTGTAGGGAGTTGATATGAGGTATGCCTTCTTGTAATGCTAATAGCATTGGTGAAAATCAATCTCAGTAATACTGAGATGCTACCTGATGAAACTTAACAGACATGCTTGTGGACCAACCAACATTACACATTTTCATTTAGTTACCCATTCTGCACATTCATTTTTCAAGCACTATTTTAAATACTCTTTCTGTTTCCATGTGTTTGAGAATATATACTACTGTTAATGTAAATAAATGTAAGAGGGAAATACAATACAGCAGGTAAAACAGTTAAAATACAGGTTCAGTCTTATCAGAACAATATGTATATTGCACATTGCCTGCAACAAAATACAAGCCAGTAATAACTTGTTTTGCAGCATTTCATGCAAACATTCTATATTATAGATATGATTATTGATATACTATCTAGATATCACATTATATTGAAATGGGAACAGTCTGGGGCTGCTGTTCTTGGGAACACTGAGATTTGTTGGCCCTGAGGTCCTAATGGACTTTATATTGTAACAAGTTCTTTTTGCTGCAACTCTGTCAATATTCATAATACTGTTTAAAGGAGAACTAACCCCAGACTTCATTCTGCCAGTGATATGCATCACAGGGGAACTTTCAGGGGGGATTTCAAAATGCTGTCTTACCTTTCTTCAAAACCAATAAATGTTAGGTGACCTTGCACTTAGAGGGGACAAGCTGGATTGTACATAGAAAGCTGTTTCCTTTACCCCCACCTATAACCAGCTGTGGTTTATTCTTTGCATAAGCCGGTTCCCAAACACAAGCCAGAGAAATGAGGGGGGGAAATCATATAGGGGCTGATTTACTAATCCACGAATCCGAATCCCGAATGGGAAAAAATCGGATTGGAAATGAACATTTTGCGACTTTTCCGTATTTTTTGCGTTTTTTTCGTCGCCGTCGCGACTTTTTCGTAGCCATTACGACTTGCGCGAATTGTCGTGACTTTTTCGTAGCCGTTACGACTTGCGCGAATTGTCGCGACTTTTTCGTATTGAGTGCTAGTAAACGGCGGGCAAACCTTTCCGATTTTTTCGTGACGGTTATGAAAAAGTCGTGACAATTCGCGCAAGTCATAATGGCTACGAAAAAGTTGTGCCGGTGATGAAAAAAAACACAAAATACCGATCATTACCAAAAAAATGCATTCGGACGCTTTCGATCCGTTCGTGGATTAGTAAATCGGCCCCATAGTCTCACTGCCAAGAATTCCACAGAGAGAGCAAGAAATTTACTGAGACAAATGGAAAGTCTTTTTCAAGTAATTAACATATATTATTATAAAGTATTGTATTATGTTCTTTACAGACCCACCAGAAATCCCTGCTGCTGGCAGAATGTACACTGTCCTCACTTTGTGTGGGTTCCCATTGATTATGTAACTGGCTGAGTAGGGTCTAAAGTAAGGGGTTCTCTGCACTAATGCACAATGAAAGAATATGTAATTTTAAGCAACTCGTCAATACACATATTTATATATTAACATAGTTCAGTGGTATTAAAGTATCTGTCTATTTACATTCTATGCACTCCTGGCTCTGACTCCTGAAACAGTATTGCAAGCTGACTGATTAAAGGGGAGCTAAAGGCAAATACTAATCTCTCACGGTGTTCTCTACATTAAATAGACCCACTTTGCAATATAAACTTATTAAATAATTTGTACCATTTCTAAGAATGAAGTGTTGAAATTTAGTTCAACTGGCAAATCCCCTGGCTTTTACTTTCGATGCATCCCCACTAAATTTAACCAGCCGCTGCCCATCTGTCTGCTTCAGTTCCCAACCGTCAATAAGAATAGCGCAGGCACGTCTGTGTGGCTTCACAGTGCACTTGGTTCCAGAAACACATAGTAAACCCACATCTGAGCTATCCTTATTGTCGGACAGAAACAGCAGGAGACAGAGACCACTGCAGATGTTTAAGGGGGTGATTTATTAACGTTCAAGTTTTTTTCACGATTTGAGTTATTTAGTGCTACAATTCATGTTATGGTTCAGAAATGAGAATGACTGGTATTTATTAAGTGTAAAGACCCTGAAAACTTGAATGCAATAGTTCACCATCTAGTTTGCGAGTTTCTATAGAAGCCATATTTTTTTAAACTCAAATTTTTCAAGTTTGTAAAATTGAAAAATTCAAGATTTATTTGATTTAGGAAAAAACAAACTCGAATTCACAAACTCGAAAGCTGATAAATAAGCCCATAAGTGTACATAGGATGCACATAGAGCGGAGTTCTTCCCAGATGAACTAAATTTCAGCACTTGGAAAATATGGCAAACTGGGTTCATATGGCGTAGAGCAGGCATTCCCAACCTTTTATACCCATAAGCCACATTCAAATGGAAAACGTTTTGGAGAGCAACACAAGCATGAAACAAAGTTTCTGGAGGTGCCAATGAGAGCTATAATTGACTCTCTGATAGCCCCTATGTTGACTGGCTGCCTACAGGAGGCTCTGTTTGGCAATTACACTGGGTTTTTATGCAACCAAAACTTGCCTCCTAACCAGAAATTCTAAAGTAAGCACATGCTTTGAGGCCACTGGGAGCAACATCCAAATGGTTGGTGAGCAACATGTTGCCCCTGAGCCACTGGTTGGGGATCACTGGTGTAGAGATAATTAGATCTTCTTTAAATCTGATTTAAAGACTAAAGGTCCCCATACACAGGCCGATAGTAGCTGCCGCTATCGGTCCCTTGGACCGATTCGGCAGCTAATCGGCCCGTGTATGGGCACTCCCGACGGGCCTGCCCGACCGATATCTGGCCTGAAATCGGGCAGGTTAGAAAATCTAGTCGGATCGGGGACTGCATCGGCTTGGTGATGCGGTCCCCGGACCGACTTTGCCTATGCCCATTGCTATAGTTTTACTCACATCAGTACAAAAAAAGAAGAGATCTTTGTGGAGACAACAATGGCTTATGAAACATGAGAGAAAGAAATCATAATGATTTCAAAAACTACCTATGGATGTCTGACAGCAAACAGTAGCACCACTGATTGCTAAATAAGACACGTGCATTAGGCAATCTGTAGCTGCAGAGCAGAGAGTGATTGCAACACTGCCATATTTTGCAACAGAAAGATTTAAAAATCTCTACTGGAATTTCTACCCAGGATTTAGGGCATATCATCCTTGATGATCCATTATAGGAGCAGGACTATAAGGGCAGTGACAATGCCATCCCACAGGCTAGAGTATAAATTGCCGGTGGGATGGCATACGCGGTGCTGTGATTTGCTGAAGTCGCCTGAAGTTTCCCCTCATCGGCCACTTTGGCAAATTGCGGCGCTGTGTATGCCATCCCACCGGCGATTTACATTCTTGCCAGTGGGATGGCATTGCAGGGGGAGATTAGTCACCTGAGACAACAAAGATTTGTCGCGCGCCAACTAATCTCCCCTTGTGTCACTGCCCTTATAGTCCTGCTACTAATCTCCCCTTGTGTCACTGCCCTTATAGTCCTGCTACTAATCTCCCCTTGTGTCACTGCCCTTATAGTCCTGCTCCCATACTGGAATTCCCAGCACAAAACCAGGAGACTGAGATCACTTGCTCACGAGATCCAGAGAACTGACTGCTGCTGTTACTTGGTTTCAACAGCCCGAAACAGGCATACAAACAAGCAGCACTTTCCATAGTAATTACACTTAAAAATAACTTTAAAAACATTGAAACATTTTATTTACTGTATGTTGGAAAGTTCTTATACAAAAAATAGTTTTTTTGGTGGAGCAGCCAATTAATATAAAACTGAAAATGGACTTTCAGCACAAGTTCTATTGGTTGGGCTGTAGTGTACTTTGTTCCTTTTAACTATTGTCACCATGCCTGGTGTGATTTACTGCTGTATTGTGTGTATTAATACACTTGGTTGGTGGTTACAGGATTTCATTAAGCGCCGTCACTCAAGAAGGAACATGTCTAATTGATATATTCGTTCCCCTTTGTAGTCGTGTTTATTATCCGTCACACTCACCAAGTTTATAAAGTTAGTTATAATTCACAGCAAAGGCTGCATTGATACCACTAGATGTCAGTGTTTTCATGGGTAAAACCAATTTTGTTTTATTATGGAAGCTATCTGAAAAACTATCTTAATTATGGGAAAGTTTGGCCAAATATGTTCTTAAATACAATAACAACACTATTTAACAAACAGGATTATAGTGGTTATAGTGGGAAATTTTTGGCCTTTATGGATTTGCTGCAAAATTCTGCATTTCGCCATTGCCATTTTTTTGCCGAAATTTTCGGCAAAACAGAGAAGCTCATCACTAGTGGTCAGACACAACACTGAGCTCAACAGTGAATGCTCAGGTTTTCCATTTGAGGATTACATCAAAACATTAATTTTCTATGAATTTCTATTGGCTGTACATTTGTGGTAAAGCTACAGGGTTTGTCCGTACACTCAAGCCCTGGCACCTAAGTGGGCATCATTAGTAAAGATAATTCCCTGCAGGAATAAATCTGCATAGCTAAGAGGCAATTCAAAAACCCTACATTCTAGGGATAAGGATGGATAGAGGGATCAGAATATAAGACATTTCTGGCCATGGGGATATGGGTGTATGAAGCTAATGAGCAGGAGGACCTGCACCAACGTTTGGAGAAGGGTTCATGAACTGCCCTGTTTGGTACATAAACCAGTGCCAACACTCCCTTCTATACACTTAGTAGCTCTCCTTATGCCCAGCTGACTGGCTCTGGTGTGTCCTTCCAACACACTCTGTCTGATGGACTGTCTGTCTGATGGAATGGACAGACTTGGGGAAGCTGAATATTTCGTTTCTGCTGAGTCACACTTACATGGTTGTTCAGCTGCAGATTAATAGGTGGGGAAGATAATAAAAGGAACAAGTAACATTGTGTCTAAAGGGCAGGAATGCATGACAGACAGGAATGCATGACAGGCTGCAGCAGGGAGTAAGAGAAGGTAAAGAAAATACAGCAAAGTGGGACAGGAATGCACAGAATGTTAAAGGGAATATATGTGTGTGAGAGAACTGCATTGCTCTGTGCCCTTCAAGACCCCCTCAAGGCACAATATCAAACTGCCTAATAATCAGATAGCCTACTTAGCACAGGAAAGGTCCGGCTCGGAAAGCAGACTCTGTGGGATAATGTGATTAAAGAGCAGACTAGTATGTTCCAAATCATACCCTTTTAGTGAAATATACATTATATATAAGTATGTTCTATACAATTACTGGCACTAGTGATGAGCAAATTTTTTCCACCAGCCATGGAATCGCTGCAAATTCCACATTTCACTATTGGTGTATTTTTTTTTTTGTGAACTGCCATGAAAATTTGCTGTGACAAAAAAATTACCAAGTGAGAAAAAAGTTGCAGTCGCATCAAAAAAGTTACGACTGCGTTAAAAGTCGCAGTCACATCGAAAAATGATGAGCCGAATCTGCGTTTTGTGATTTTTTTTTTGCCGTTGTGCAAATGTTTCAGCGGTTTTGAAAACTTTTCAGCAAAGCAAAATGGGACAGTTTTGCTCATTACTAACTGGCACATATATATAAGCCCTCTTCTCCAGTTAGCATGAACTCCTTGCTCCCCCTTCCTGTGCTGTGGTTCCCTATAGGCCCCTTTTCATATCCAGGCTCTCACAGTCAGGAACTTTCTGGGTAATGAATGCCAGAACCCCAGGGCCCCGGCCAGAACAGCTAAACTTCTCTGATGAAGGTCTCTAATGAAGTCGCCAGGAGGGAATGAAACACATTAAGGTGTTACGGGTATTGTTGTTTTCTCATTGCGGATACTGCACTGATTCCTGCAATTTTAAATTTGATAAATAGAAATGAGTGTTTATTGTGAAAATGTATTTAGACTATAATGGTTGCTTCCTGTTTAAACGATTATCAGCGTCATCGTTGAATACATTTCATTTGTTTAAATTTACATTTACTTTGTAATTGGTCTTTATTATTTTTTTTTTAGTTTTTGAATTTTTTCCCTCCATCTTCTACTTCTTTCTAGCTTTCAAAAGGGGGTCACTGACCCCAGCAGCAAAAAAACTATTGATCTGTGAGGCTACAATTTTATTATTATTGTTACGTTTTATATTTCTACTCAGGCCCCATCCTATTCATATTCCAATCTCTAATTCAAACCACTGCCTTGTTGCTAAGATAAATAAGACCCTAGCAACCAGATAGCTGCCAAAATTTAGCTTAACAAAAAGCTAAATAATTGAAAAACCACAAATAATAACAAATGAAATCCACTTGCAAATTGTCTCAGAATTTTATTGTTTGCATCATACTTAAAGGTAAACAACCTGTTTAATTCAGTGCAGGCTGTTAGGTAATGTGCAGATTCTCTTACTTTGCCCTGCAGGAGCAAAGGTGCTGCGAATACTGACTGCATCAGAGAGCATCATATCAGGGCCAGACCGGGTCATACACAGAAGTCAAATAATAAATAATTAGCACAGAAAGGGCAGACAGAGCAGGATTCAAGGGTCAGAAACATGATCAAGAGACTCAGGACACCAAACTAGGAACCTACCAAGTCTATAAACAGGGGAAAGGCTGAATACATGCTCTGCGCTGGGCCGAGTTGGACTGGATTCCTAACAAGCACTCACCTAATGCTGCTTAAAGCAATTTATTCAGACAGTTTTGCAACAGTGACCATAACAACATTTTGGGGGTTCAGTAACTGAAGAAGGGAAGATTTTAGATTGTAAGCTCCACTGGGTCAGGGACTAACATGAATGATGTATAATCTCTGTAAGGTGCAGAAAGCAGCTCCCACTGCCTCCACACTCTCAAACCCTCCATCTGAAAAATGGGACACAAACAGCACTTTCACTTCTAACCGATGACTACACCAACTGTAAATACAATATGTTATATATGTTATAGAATAATTGTAATTCATATTGAGGCAGTAAATACCCAAAAACTATTTTGTTCAATGTTTGGTATGAGTCACTCAGATTAGCACAGGCACCACTTTTGCTTCTTTGTATCAATCCAAGAGAAAATGCCCTTCCCAGTACTTGTCACTGATGTGTGTGACCAAGAAACTTCAACTGCTTAAAGTTATACTATCATGGGTGAACATGTTTTTTTCAAAACACATCAGTTAACAGGGCTTCTCCAGTCACACTTTACTGCTGCGCTGCAAGTTGGAGTGATTTCACCCCCCCCCCAGCAGAACAATGGGAAGAGAGCAAGATAGCAGCTCCCAGTAGGTATCAGAATAGCACTCAATAGAAGAAATCCAAGTCTGGCTTGGGACTCCTCCAGTTACACGGGAGTAGGAGAAACAATAGATTACCTGAAAGCAGTTCTAATGTGTAGCGCTGGCTCCTTCTGAAAGCTCAGACTCAGACACAATGCACTGATATGGCACCTACACACCAATATTACAACTTATTTGCTATGTAAACAGTGTAATTTAGAAATAAAAAGTATTCCTTAACAAATTATGACAGAATCCCTTTAACTGGGACCCTTATAGGTGCCACCACTATAGCCCTGAAGTAAATGGAACAGAAAAATAAATCACCAACTCTTGGTGTAAGCCACGCTTTATGACTAGAAGCATTTATATGCCAGCACTTGGTCTAAAGTACACTAATACAAAAATGTTGTAGTGCCACAATCTGGCCAAAATATGTAAGCTCACGTGTCACAACCCCACATTGTACATGAGTCCTATGCTGCCTAATGGTGCAATAAATCTATGTTGATTCAAAATCATGAATCCCTCAGCAGTAATGTGAGTAGTAAGGCCATGTTATGCTATTTATTCAGGAGCTAGTGAGAAAGGCAGCTAATTAACGTACGCCTGTATTATTGCCAGATGTCTGCCTTTCTCCAGCGCACATTACACCTTAGGCATGAAAGCAAGTGCAGCCTTAAAACTGGTATCGATTTCAATGGTCTAGCACTGCGCCCAGCAATAAAATGAGCCCTGAAGCTTACATTAAATGCATTTTTTCACCAGGCCAGGTGGTGGGGCTAGAGAGCTACACAGAAATTAATGGAACAGTTTGGGAAAGCAATTCAGATATAAAGAGCTTTGAATGTCACTTAGAAGATGGATCGAACATTTACTCGGTTGAAAGGGTTTTTCCATCTGTAAAAGGATAGTCAGTCTAGGGACGGGATATGATGCTAGTGGAGGCTGTAGCTACTGCATAATATTATTGGTACTCTCCAGCTAGATAAAAGCCTGCAGATAAAATGTGATGAGTAATCCTTTTCTCATGCCCTTGGAAAAGCTGTAGATGATTGGAATAACTGCCACAAGGGATATTGGGAGTGAACATGGATTGATGAAAGGCCAGCATTTAACTTCAGAGTCTTAGGTGGTATTTAGTAATAAGGGCAATATCTGCCCCAGCCAACAGCTAATATAATTGGTTATTGGGGTTAGTTTAATAAAAGCAAACATCTGATTGGATTACTGGAGTGGAGCAATGCAGACAGTTTGGGTGTCATGGGGCTCATTTATAAACACTGCCCACATTTGCACCTGGGCAGTTACCCATAGCAACTAATCAGCTGCAGGTTGATCAGTGAAAGCAAACATTTCATTGGCTGCCATGGGTAAATGGCCCAATGCAAATTTGCCCAGTGTTTATAAATGAGCCCCACTCAATTTTTTTTTTTAATTCTGACACAGAATAATTATCTTATACCGCTCTCTTATGTGGAATGAAAAAAAAAATTAGTGGAAAGGAAAATTTGTTCATATAAAGGAAGAATTGTTTTCATTTCACATATTTTTCTGCTAACAACTCTTATTTTATATGAACAAATTTTCCTTTGTGTGTATTTAATATGGATTTTTAACTCCCAACATCTCATTTAACCATGGAAACAAATGTTGCCACTACACAGTGTAATGTACATAAGGGGTAGGTATGGAGAATGTTACATTGTGAAATGCAAATATTTGTCATTCATTTTGTGATTTTTTTTTCCACTTACAACTTTTAAGAGTTTATTTGTAATTCAGCTTTTGCCTGTAATACAGATCTGTATGCAATAGCAGGGGGGGGGGGTGTCTTACAGATATGTGTGCACTGTAGCAGGCATGTTAGCAAAGGTAGGAAAGTGTAGGGCCACAAAAAGGATTAATCCCTTGGGGGGTGCCAATTTGTTAGGCATTCCGCAGTAATTATATCCTCTAACCTCAATCCCCGAGATGGTGCTGCACAGATATTACTCTACTCCATACGCGCAATGCCCAGGGCAGCCACAAGGAATCCCTGGGACAAGGCTCATAATGGCGGCACAGTGCTCAGTAGAATAATACCCTGGCGCCAGGTGCCTTTGTCAGTGAAGAGGAGAGCAGGCTTGGGGTCTGAAGCTAGACATTTTCGTCAATGGGGGGGTGCATAACTTATGAGGACCTCCCCAGTGATTGACCCATTTCTTGTTCTTTAATAGGGGCAAAAAATTGTGACACATTTAGTTTACAAAAGATGAGCAAAATGTAGGAGATTTTCTTGTTAATTTGGACTCACGCAGATACAAAAATGAACATCAAAAAAATAAAAAATAGGAGTAAAGAACCTTGAGGTAATTCAGGGCATTTCACGCACAAGCACAAACTGGGTGGCAAACTAAAGTTTCGGGATCTCCCCTTATTCACTAATCATCAATGATAATTTCATGGACCAATGCTGTCCAACTTCTGTGGTGCAGAGGGCTGGAATTTTTCTGGCCTGCATGATGAAGGGCCGATAATGGAAGCCAACTTTGACCACCCCCTTTTTAAATATATAACAACACCCACTTCGAACCACACCCATGTTATCACAACAGGGCCTGTACTCACAAACGTTTGTTTCTGTGCTTTCCTGTGGTGCATTTCTCTGTGTTCCACCACAGAGAAGCGCAGAAACCAATTCACCATACTGCATTCCACCTGTGTTTGGCGCTTACATGTGCCTGTGTGAGTACGTGCACATAAGAAAGAATATGGTGCTTTTTTTTGTTGTGCTTCCTTGCTGTGGAATGCAGAGAAACGCAACGCAGGGAAGTGCAGAAGCAAATGCTTCTAAGTACGAGCCCTTAACACCATACCCACATTAAAGGTGGTAGTACACCAAAAAACAAATAACTGTTGCTCTTTGCAGGGATATCATCTTCCACTCATATGTGAAAGAATTATATTATGCCATATTAAGCCACACCCTTAATACAATATGGTGCCCCCTCCCCTGTGGATACCACTGCAACCCCCAGCACATAATTACACACCTTAGGGACTATTTCCAACTGCTAACAAACTCCTAGAAAAAACCCATGCCAGGTTCACTTCCCATAGGCAGCATAGTTCAGGTAGAGTATGGCACACACAGGCAGCACAGGGCAGGCAGAGTATGGCACACGCAGGCAGCATAGGGCAGGCAGAGTATGGCACACACAGGCAGCATAGGGCAGGCAGAGTATGGCACACATAGGCAGCATAGGGCAGGCAGAGTATGGCACACACAGGCAGCACAGGGCAGGCAGAGTATGGCACACGCAGGCAGCACAGGGCAGGCAGAGTATGGCACACGCAGGCAGCATAGGGCAGGCAGAGTATGGCAAACATAGGCAGCATAGGGCAGGCAGAGTATTGCACACACAGTCAGCATAGGGCAGGCAGAGTATGGCACACACACGCAGCATAGGGCAGACAGAAAATGGCACACACAGGCAGCATAGGGCAGGCAGAGAATGGCACACACAGGCAGGGTAGGGCAGGCAGAGTATGGCACACAGGCAGAGTATGGCACACACAGGCAGCATAGTGCAGACAGAGTATGGCACACATGGGCAGCATAGGGGAGGCAGAGTATGGCACACACAAGCAGGGTAGGGCAGGCAGAGTATGGCACACACAGGCAGCATAGGGCAGGCAAAGTATGGGACACAGAGGCAGAATAGGGCAGGCACAGTATGGCACACACAGGCAGCATAGGGCAGGCAGAGTATGGCACACACAGGCAGCATTGGTGCAGGCGGAGTATGGCACACACAGGCAGCATAGGGCAGACAGAGTATGGCACACACAGGCAAAATAGGCAGGCAGAGTATGGCACACACAAGCAGTGTAGTGCAGGCAGAGTATGACACACGCTGGCAGCATAGGGCAGACAGAGTATGCCACACACAGGCAGGGCAGAGCATGGCAGGCAGATTAGGGAAGGAGACATGGAATCCCATCATGTCTATGTAAGTAACTGACCACTGATCCAAAATAGTTTGTACTGCAGTACATAGAGTGACACAATACCAGCACTGTTCCTACAGTCTGAGTTGTAAATAGGTAAACAATGTGGGAGCCTAAAGTCTGAGGTCTTACAGGTGTGAACAATACAGGGGATTACAGCCTGAATCGGAGGTGTGAACAATACAGGGGAACCAGTTAATCTCAAAACTAATACCATTTAAATCTTACATAAAGGTAAGCAGTCACAGCAGGCAGACAGATGGGGGCAACACAAGGGGGAGGGGTCGCCAGATGGATAGCACTGGCCTAGACCCATAGCTACCCTTGTGGGTCATGTGACTGTCAGTAGAGAAGTAGAAACTCAGATGGGGTCATTTATAAACACTGGGCAAATGTGCAGCTGTTCATTAACCTATGGCAACCAATCAGATATTTATGTTCATGGTTCTACTTGCACCTGGCAAGTTAATAGTTAAGCACTGATTGGTTGCTATGGGTTACCACACGAAAAAAATTATATAGCCACAGCACACAGTTTAACCCTTTCACTGCCAGCCGTTTTGACCAAAGCAGAACTTCTAGGCAGTTTTTGAACATTTTGCACTGTTTCACTTTAGGGGCCTTTCCTCGGGGGGATTTTTAGTTTACCCAGGAAAACTATATATTGTTTTTTTCAGGACAACCTAAGCTTTTAAAATATGGTAGAATTTTTGTGTAATTCCAATTCTGTAACAAGATATAGGCTTCTAAATGTCTAAAAAATGAAAAAAAAATTATATTTGCCATAATATAAACACATATACCAGAAACAAAAATTATTTTAAGGCCAAAAATTCCACTAAGGTTCCAGAAGGTTTATCCCAGAAAATTATACATTTTTAGAATGAACAGATTCTGGGGAATCCAGAATAGGTAGAACTGTCTGTCTACTCCAAACTACCAAGTTGCAATGCTTTCCTAAAGTTATTGGTTTTTATCAAAATTTGTGACATTTTTTAAAAATCGCTTCAAAGCTTTCAGTCTATAGTATCTTATCTCCTACAGGTCATAAAGTAACCAAATAAAACACCCTAAATATGAACACCAGGGGTCCCCTGAACAGTTTGATGCCCAATATGTATAGGTTTACCTAATATGTGGCATGTAGGGGCCCCAATATGAACATACCCCATATGTACTGTCATTTCTGTCATTTCAGCTCCTGCAAAATCAACATTTACATCATTATATGTGGGATAACGCTAGTAAAAAGTACATTCACCCCAGAAAGTCATATATTTTTGGAAAGTACACATTCCCTCATATCTAAAATGGGTACCCATGTCTTTCTACTCCAAAGTACCAAGCCGCAAAGCTTTCCTAAATTTGACAATTTTGATAACATTTCCAAAAATCCAATCAAAGTTTCCAGTTTGCAGCATCTTATCTCCCACGTATCATTAGGTACCAGGATAAAACACCCTGAATTTGAACACCAGGGGTCCACTGAACAGTTTGAAGCCCAATATGTATAGGTTTACCTAAGTATGTGGCATGTAGGGGCCCCAATGTGAACATACCCCCATATGTACTGTCATTTCTGTCATTTCAGCTCCTGCAAAATCAACACATTTACATCATTATATGTGGGATAAAGCTAGTAAAAAGTAAATTCACCCCAGAAAGTCATATATTTTTGGAACGTACACATTCCCCCGAATATAAAATGGGTACCCATGTCTTTCTACTCCAAAGTACCAAGCCACAAAGCTTTCCAAAGTTTGACGATTTTTATGGCATTTTCCAAAAACGTAGTACCTACGTTGATGGCAGGGAAAGGGTTAAGGGCTAGTTCAAACATGGAAATTAGTTTAAAAATACAGGTACCTGTCTGGAAAAAGCAAAACAGGTTCCCCCACATAAAAACTGCTCACCGCTCAAATCCTCTGGTCCAGGTGCAACCTGCCCCGGACCCTGCACTCAGGTGAAAAAACTCACGGCCAGGGAGAACCCACTTCCAAAAAAGAAAGCATTATGCATTATTAAACGGTCCTGTTGACCCGGGTGCTCCCGTCCCAAGTCCGTAGCCAGGGGACAAATCTCGTCACAAAACTTGGCAGTGCACTCCGGGTCAGCATAAAAAGCCGCAACAGTTGGTATTAAAATCGATCAACCTTTATTTGCACATCTAAAAAACACAGCTTGAGGTCTTACACGTTTCATGACAGCGCACTTCCTCAGAGACCTCTCTCCATTTCTTACACATAGGAAATATATACCCATAATCCCGCTCATAAAAGCTGTGTTTTTTAGATGTGCAAATAAAGGTTGATCGATTTTAATACCAACTGTTGCGGCTTTTTATGCTGACCCGGAGTGCACTGCCAATGTGTGAAGTTTTATGCTATGGGTTACTGCCCAGGTGCAGGTTTGCACAGTGTTAAATGAGCCTCAGTGTGAGTCCAGAGAATTACCATTAAAATTAACTAGGCAAGATTGTGAGCACTTTGACTCCCCTCCACTGAATTGGAATTTTTTCATGCAACAAATACCACCCCCCCAATACTATTGATCAATGCAATGCAGGTAATGTGAAGGATTTAATTTTTAACACAGTTATTAATAAAGGTATGGGACCTGTTATCCAGAATGCTTGGGACCTGGGGTTTTCTGTAATTTTGGATCTCCATAACTTATGTCTACTAAAAAATCATTTAAATGAGAAGGAAAGGCTAATAAAGAGTTAATCCCAAACTGCAGGCATACCTTCAGTTCTCTCAATAGTGCCCTTAAGTCTCCCCATATTTCACCTGTTCAGATGATCAGAAGCCAAACAGGAAGAAAAAACTCTGATTTGTGTAAAGAAAGTTCCCATAATGCCTCGCTCCTGCACAGACACCCAGACCAGTGTACATGATCAGTTAGTTAGACTATGGGTCAGCTTCCTGCTGATTGGCTCAGATCCACATTCCTAAGGGGGGGGGGAGCAGGAGAGAGGAGAAAGCTGAGAGCTGCGTGTCTCTGGCACATAAATTACATACACAAGAAATCTTTTGTCTGTTTATTTATGAAAATGATGTTAAATGAATTACACAGGATCTTGCCACATCCCTATACTATACAGAGGCAAGAAAACAGTTGACAGGTGATATTGACAGAGCAGGTATTGTTCTGAACTTTCTGAACCTATCCTAGTGCATACATTTAGCATATTTATCAGAGTTATATAATGTTAAGATCTAAAACTAAAACTGCTTACCTGCAGATTAAAATGATCAGTTTTCTTACATTTTTTATTTAGCATTTTCTCCCTTAATTATACCCCTGGAATAAATACTTAACAAACAGATAGTTTATATTATATTAAGTGGCCTAATAAAGAATCTTATGAAACTTACGAAACTGGAATATATATGAGTATATACAGTATATGAGTAAATATTGCCCTTTCCCATCCTTTCCCTTGAGTCACCATTGTAGTGCAATGCATTGTGGGTTATGTAGTTCCTGTATGCTGCCTGTAAGCTGTGGAGAAGTTGTTATCAATTGTAACATCAATGTTTTAGTCCCTCCTCCCCTGCCAGGATTTCAAATGATGCAGAAAGAGAAGAACTGTTTTGCAGGTGGAAATTCAACATATAGAAGTATAGTATCTATTCATACTTTTTGAAAGAACGGATTACAGTGATAGGTATATTAGGGATTTCTGTGTTGTGCTGGGCTCTTAACAAATTTTGGTTCCAAAGCTGGAGTTCCATTTTAAGCGTAGTGAGTAGCAGGGTGTACATAGATGGCTTTGTGATTTCCCTTCCTACATTCCAGCCTTCACATCTCTCATTGTGGTATGTTTATGTCAGGTATTAATGGATTTCTTCCTCCCTACACTGTACGACTACCAAGTCTGTTGACAATAAACCCTTAAATTATGTATACAAGCAGCAAAGATATTGGTGTTGCTTAAACCCAGAACATGTCTAATGCAGCGAACAGAGAGGAGAGCTTGAGTTACTGGAATATGTGCAGATGGAAGGCCTAGGATGTAGTCAGGTTTAATGCTAACTTGGATTTAGTTGTTTAGTGGAAACCCCTGGAAGTCCAAAAGACGTCTTGTTACAATTCAAAAACCAGATTTTTCACAGCATGCAATATTTATGCTTCTAATGTATCCAAGGCTGGACTGTTTTCAATGGTCTGCCTAACTGAGTCAGCTTCTTAGCTCCCAAAGGGATTTTAATTGTATATTGAATGGCTGCCTTCATGGAAATGTACTTTAGGAAAAAAAGAGTAAATGCTGTATGAAGAAGAACAAGAAGACAGATCAACCCTCAGCACCTTGAAGTGTTTTCTTTCTATACCACAAGAAAATTCCTGACTTGTCATATTTTACATGAAACTGTACCAGCTTGTCTGACATAGTGTATGTACAGGTCCTTTTCAAAAAATTAGCATATTGTGATAAAGTTCATTATTTTCTGTAATGTACTGATAAACATTAGACTTTCATATATTTTAGATTCATTACACACAACTGAAGTAGTTCAAGCCTTTTCTTGTTTTAATATTGATGATTGTGGCATACAGCTCATGAAAACCCAAAATTCCTATCTCAAAAAATTAGCATATCATGAAAAGGTTCTCTAAACAAGCTATTAACCTAATCATCTGAATCAACAAATTAACTCTAAAAACCTGCAAAAGATTCCTGAGGCTTTTAAAAACTCCCAGCCTGGTTCATTACTCAAAACCGCAATCATGGGTAAGACTGCCGACCTGACTGCTGTCCAGAAGGCCATCATTGACACCCTCAAGCAAGAGGGTAAGACACAAAAAGAAATTTCTGAACAAATAGGCTGTTCCCAGAGTGCTGTATCAAGGCACCTCAGTGGGAAGTCTGTGGGAAGGAAAAAGTGTGGCAGAAAACGCTGCACAACAAGAAGAGGTGACCGGGCCCTGAGGAAGATTGTGGAGAAGGACCGATTCCTGACCTTGGGGGACCTGCGGAAGCAGTGGACTGAGTCTGGAGTAGAAACATCCAGAGCCACCGTGTACAGGCGCGTGCAGGAAATGGGCTACAGGTGCCGCATTCCCCAGGTCAAGCCACTTTTGAACCAGAAACAGCGGCAGAAGCGCCTGACCTGGGCTACAGAGAAGCAGCACTGGACTGTTGCTCAGTGGTCCAAAGTATGTCATTCGGAAATCAAGGTGCCAGAGTCTGGAGGAAGACTGGGGAGAGGGAAATGCCAAAATGCCTGAAGTCCAGTGTCAAGTACCCACAGTCAGTGATGGTCTGGGGTGCCATGTCAGCTGCTGGTGTTGGTCCACTGTGTTTTATCAAGGGCAGGGTCAATGCAGCTAGCTATCAGGAGATTTTGGAGCACTTCATGCTTCCATCTGCTGAAAAGCTTTATGGAGATGAAGATTTCATTTTTCAGCATGACCTGGCACCTGCTCACAGTGCCAAAACCACTGGTAAATGGTTTACTGACCATGGTATTACTGTGCTCAATTGGCCTGCCAACTCTCCTGACCTGAACCCCATAGAGAATCTGTGGGATATTGTGAAGAGAAAGTTGAGAGACACAAGACCCAACACTCTGGATGAGCTTAAGGCCGCTATTGAAGCATCTTGGGCCTCCATAACACCTGAGCAGTGCCACAGGCTGATTGCCTCCATGCCACGCCACATTGAAGCAGTCATTTCTGCAAAAGGATTCCCGACCAAGTATTGGAGTGCATAACTGAACATAATTATTTGAAGGTTGACTTTTTTTTTATTAAAAACACTTTTCTTTTATTGGGCGGATGAAATATGCTAATTTTTTGAGATAGGAATTTTGGGTTTTCATGAGCTGTATGCCACAATCATCAATATTAAAACAAGAAAAGGCTTGAACTACTTCAGTTGTGTGTAATGAATCTAAAATATATGAAAGTCTAATGTTTATCAGTACATTACAGAAAATAATGAACTTTATCACAATATGCTAATTTTTTGAAAAGGACCTGTATATGTAGCCAGGCATTGTAATTGATATGAATGGAAGGTCCATAGTCCCTTCAGTTTGTGGCATATAAAAAAGTAACATAACAGTATTGGAATGCAGCAATAATCATGTTGTAAAACTCCCATCACTTCATTCAGCATTAGCTAAAAAAAAAAAGCAATAAAAGCCAAGACCTTCCTAATGCATTTCCGCCTGTTAAATGTGCTCAATCACTGACACTACTGGTGTCATGAGAGACCGTAAGGAATAAAAGCGGAAGGCTGCGAGGGATGTGTAGTAGTCTAAGTACTGTAGTGTTACTGTATTTTACTAACCAATATATTTTATTCCTGGGCATTAGGTTTGGCTCTTATTTTTATAATTCAGTTTGATCCTTATAGGTATAGTCTACTATAGCAACTGATATTTACTATATTAAAATAGGTTTTCTCCAGCTATACAGCCTTATATATATATCTGGCAACTGAAGGTTAGCATTAGTTATTAACAAAATCTTTCGCCAGGTATGGATTGCAGCAAAATTCCACATTTCGTCATTGCCGATTTTTTTTCATCAAATAAGTGCTGGTCACGTCAGAAGGGTTGCATGGTAGCCACATTTTGCAAAATTTTGGCTGTGTTCAGCAAAGTGAGATTTGCTCATCGCTAGTTAGAATTAAGCCCCCGTGTATATTGAATATATTAGAATAACTCCATTTTATTCAAAATACATGATTATCTTTTATTGATATGATTATATGGTTTTATAGAAAGTAATAAGATTCTAAGGAGAACATTATGACTGAGTTGGGGAATCCTAGCATTTATACAGGTATGGGGCCTGTGTTATCCTGAATGCTCGGGACCTGGGGTGTTCCGGATACGGGATCTTTCCATAATTTGGATCTCCATAACTTAAGTCTGCTAAAAATCATTTAAATATAGGCTTGGTTTGCCTCCAATAAGAATCATTTATATCTTGTTTGTGATCAAGTACAAGGTACTGTTTCTATACAGTAATTACAGAGAAAAAGGAAACCACTTTGAAAAAATACAAACCGGATTCCAAAAAAGTTGGGACACTAAACAAACTGTGAATAAAAACTGAACGCAATGATGTGGAGGTGCCAACTTCTAATATTTTATTCAGAATAGAACATAAATCACGGAACAAAAGTTTAAACTGAGAAAATGTACCATTTTAAGGGAAAAATATGTTGATTCAGAATTTCATGGTGTCAACAAATCCCAAAAAAGTTGGGACAAGGCCATTTTCACCACTGTGTGGCATCTCCCCTTCTTCTTACAACGCTCAACAGAAACCAGTTTCTCAAGTTTAGGAATAGGAATGCTCTCCCATTCTTGTCTAATACAGGCCTCTAACTGTTCAATCGTCTTGGGCCTTCTTTGTCGCACCTTCCTCTTTATGATGCGCCAAATGGTCTCTATAGGTGAAAGATCTGGACTGCAGACTGGCCATTTCAGTACCCGAATCCTTCTCCTACGCAGCCAGTATGTTGTGATTGATGCAGAATGTGGTCTGGCATTATCTTGTTGAAAAATACAGGGTCTTCCCTGAAAGAGATGACGTCTGGATGGGAGCATATGTTGTCCTAGAACCTGGATATATTTTTCTGCATTGATGCTGCCTTTCCAGACATGCAAGCTGCCCATGCCACACGCACTCATGCAACCCCATACCATCAGAGATGCAGGCTTCTGAACTGAGCGTTGATAACAACTTGGGTTGTCCTAGTCCTCTTTGGTCCGGATGACATGGCGTCCCAGATTTCCAAAAAGAACTTCGAATCGTGACTCGTCTGACCACAGAACAGTCTTAAATTTTGCCACACTCCATTTTAAATGATCCCTGGCCCAGTGAAAACGCCTGAGCTTGTGGTTCTTGCTTAGAAATGGCTTCTTCTTTGCACTGTAGAGTTTCAGCTGGCAACGGCGGATGGCACGGTGGATTGTGTTCACTGACATTGGTTTCTGGAAGTATTCCTGAGCCCATTCTGTGATTTCCTTTACAGTAGCATTCCTGTTTGTGGTGCAGTGTCGTTTAAGGGCCCGGAGATGACGGGCATCCAGTATGGTTTTACGACCTTGACCCTTACGCACAGAGATTGTTCCAGATTCTCTGAACCTTCGGATGATGTTGATAGATGCAAAATCTTTGCAATTTTTCGCTGGGTAACACCTTTCTGATATTGCTCCACTATCTTTCTGCGCAACATTGTGGGAGTTGGTGATCCTCTACCCATCTTGGCTTCTGAGAGACACTGCCACTCCGAGAAGCTCTTTTTATACCCAATTATGTTGCCAATTGACCTAATTAGTGTTATTTGGTATTCCAGCTCTTCGTTATGCTCAAATTTACTTTTTCCAGCCTCTTATTGCTACTTGTCCCAACTTTTTTGGGATTTGTTGACACCATGAAATTCTGAATCAACATATTTTTCCCTTAAAATGGTACATTTTCTCAGTTTAAACTTTTGTTCCGTGATTTATGTTCTATTCTGAATAAAATATTAGAAGTTGGCACTTCCACATCATTGCGTTCAGTTTTTATTCACAATTTGTTTAGTGTCCCAACTTTTTTGGAATCCGGTTTGTAGAATTATTTGCTTATAATGGAGTCTATGGGAGATGGCCTTTCTGTAATTCGGAACTTTCTGGATAAGGGGTTTCCACATAAGGGATCCCATACCTGTAATAACAATGACTGTGCTTACAACATAGTAAAGTTATGCTATTGATGAATTAAAGCACAGTTATACATGTAAACATGCTAAGAAGCAGTTCAAGGCATTTACCCGTACACATGTTTATCATACCTAATAGCTTGCTTTTTTATCCCTTCTATAGGTGGCATAGCCAATGTAATGAATTAATTTATTATGTTCATAATGTTTAAAGAACCCTTCTTCTAAATACAATCTGTTAAAATGATGGACAAATCTGATAGCTCTGTACTGCAGCTCTATAAAAGTGTTGCCAGCCTGAGACATTACAGGGATTGGAAGAGATGGGAAGTATAGAAAATAATCAAATGCTGGACCCAGCCTCTTCAACTTGATTTACAGCCTGATACAGAGCAGAGAAGTTGCACTAAGGGCTTAAATTCTGTGAGGGTCACTGATTTTATTAAACCAATTAACAACAAAAATGTAAAAAAAAAAAAAGTAATTAATTTCCTGGCCCTAGCTGTGGCTCCTACCAAGAGAGAGAGAGAGACAGAGAGAGAAAGAAAAGGGGCACTTACTGCCGACTCGAGATACTTTGGGCAGAGATAGGTTCCAAAATGACTGCACCATTAAGAACAGTTTCTGCCCTATAACAATGATACCAACTTTGCCCTTGGTTCCAAACCAACCGGCATCTGGGCCCATAAGCAATCTGACCTTCTGAGTAGGCCTGCACAATGTTACCTTTCTACCAGATAAACAGCTGCAGTGCCACTGCTCCTTATGCACAAATATCATGGATTATAACAAGCAGGGGGAAGTGGCATGCATGCTTTTTTGTGTCCCATATGTACAGACACGTAGGGCTTTGGTTGTCTAATAACAACTGTTTCACCCAGGCTGATCTTGACTAAATTAAGTTGATCCACAGGAAGAAATAAAATCTTAAAGGATCTGTTGCATCTGCAGGTAAAATATCCCTGCTTGCCACATATAGCAGTCAGTATAACCCTGGAGAAAGTGGAGAAATTAAAGAATCATTCTAACGTACTTGTTCACCCTGTAAATAGAGCAGGACCTGACATGATAATAATAATTATGTGCAATAATACATTTCACTAATGTTTCTCTAATTGTTTATTAACAGTGGGTGCCTAAAATAATTTTATTCAAAACCACAGTTTTGCATTCAGAAAACTGTAATAAGATAAATTTATATGCACAAAACTAGAGAATAAAGTGATGAAATAGATAATAGAGAGCCCTGCTGTCCAGTTATAGATAGCCCCAAGCTTTGACCAGATCAGCATATAATATATATGTAGAGTTCCTAATCCACATAAAGGCAGATATTGTCATATTTTGGAGTTGGGGTAAATGATCTCCTTTTATAAAAAATAAATCTGGTTTGGGGAAGGGTTTAAAGGAACACAGGTTTGGAAAAGGCCTCCCACTTCATACAGAAATGTTCTGCGTATCTGAAGGGTGCAAGATAGATTTTCAGTAGAAGGAATGGGCCCATTTCACTTCATAGCCTTTACACCCAAGTTAAAAAAGGAAAGTTGTGCTCAACCACTAAATTTTAAACCATTAGGCAGGGGTGCAATGAGGTTGTGACCACAAAATACATATAGACCACAACAAGAAATCCTCTGCACTCACCCATTATCAATACATATAGGACATTAAGACATTCTGTGCATTAAGCTACCAAGAAATACCCTTCCCTTTAAGCAAAACAGAGACTGTTTGTCCATATATTGCAAAATACTTCAAGCTGGGCAACTACTTGCTTTCAAGGTTAAAACCCCCAAATAGTTGCACTTTTCTTGGCTCCACTGGGATCTTGGTAGCTTAATGCGCAGAATGTCTAGAAATTTATGTATCCGAACGATTGTAAAATGCAAGAAAACCTTTCTGACTTTGATCCTTCTGTTTTTGGAAGCCTCCTATAGGACTCAATGGCACTCTGCAGCTCCAACCCGGCCCAAGGAAAGTCTCCCATAGGGCTCAATGGCACTCTGCAGCTCCAACCCGGCCCAAGGAAAGTCTCCCATAGGGCTCAATGGCACTCTGCAGCTCCAACCCGGCCCAAGGAAAGTCTCCCATAGGGCTCAATGGCACTCTGCAGCTCCAACCTGGCCCAAGGAAAGTCTCCCATAGGGCTCAATGGCACTCTGCAGCTCCAACCCGGCCCAAGGAAAGTCTCCCATAGGGCTCAATGGCACTCTGCAGCTCCAACCTGGCCCAAGGAAAGTCTCCCATAGGGCTCAATGGCACTCTGCAGCTCCAACCCGGCCCAAGGAAAGTCTCCCATAGGGCTCAATGGCACTCTGCAGCTCCAACCTGGCCCAAGGAAAGTCTCCCATAGGGCTCAATGGCACTCTGCAGCTCCAACCTGGCCCAAGGAAAGTCTCCCATAGGGCTCAATGGCACTCTGCAGCTCCAACCTGGCCCAAGGAAAGTCTCCCATAGGGCTCAATGGCACTCTGCAGCTCCAACCCGGCCCAAGGAAAGTCTCCCATAGGACTCAATGGCACTCTGCAGCTCCAACCCGGCCCAAGGAAAGTCTCCCATAGGACTCAATGGCACTCTGCAGCTCCAACCTGGCCCAAGGAAAGGCACGATACCGAAGCTTGAATGAATCCGAAAATACGCCGAACGAACGCTCGGAACGTTCGTGGATTAGTAAATGTGCCCCTTAGTGTCCTATATATTGATAATGGGTGAGTGCAGAGGATCTCTTGTTGTTGTCTTTACATCCAAGTGTTCTTCTTTCAGCTTGTTCCACCATGTATCCACATTAGGGCCTCTCTGGGCTCCTCCTTTCACCTGGAATTGTCTCTGTTTATGAACCTTTGCCTGTCAGTCACATTTCTTAGAGGCCTATATATATCAAAATCAATGAAACCATGAACAATTAAATTCATAAAAAAAAAAACTGAAATACCTTGAATTTGTGAGTTTACAGGCTCAAAAAAACTTGAATTAAATAAATTGTTTACATTTTGCCTTGGATAAGTTCCCATTGACTTCTACAAAGCTTTTAGATGTCAAAGTTTTATATTGGAGTTTTTCAAGTATTTTTACCTTAATAAACACTTTATTTAAAATTATAATTAAAAGTTTGTGAGTTTTATTTTTGTTTTAGTGCAAAAAACTTGAATTGCTGTAAAAATGAAAATATGAACCTTGATAAATCTACCCCTTAAGGTGGCCATACACGGACCGATTTTTTACTTACAAACGACCGATTCCCGAACGATCCGATGCTATCGTTAAGTTATCGTATAGTTGGTGGTGTACGAACGATCGTCGGCCCACTAAACGAGCCGACATTATCGTCCCCAAAATCGATCGGCCAGGTTTAAAAATTTTGGTCGTTTAACGATAAAATCTGCCAGTTGGTGTGAGTGTCAGACATTTGTCTTTCAACGATTGTTCTCTGCGCATGTCACGATTGCCAGCAACGACATCGATCGTACGTAGATGTACGATCGTAGGTATTTTACGATAATGATGCGACAAAATCTTTCCCGAATTATCGTTGCCCGTGGATGGCATATCGTATGGGAACTCGATCGCCATACGATCGTTTGTCGATATAATCGTTCATCGCACAACGAGCGAAATCGCCTCGTGTATGGCCACCTTTAGTCTTGTTCAACCGCCACATATTCTGCTGTTTGTTCAAAGGTGTAAGTACAGTATAGCTAATCCGCATCTATCCAGCAAAATCTGTTTATGATTTAAGGATTGGTGGGATACTGATTTCAATAAATTTCAATATTTAAAAAGGAATTACAATCAGCCTGGCAGTTATAGGCCAGAAAGTTTGACATCTGTGGTGGTCAAGTTATTTGAAGGCTTGTTAAGGGATCACATGTTTTTTATAATGAGGTTAGTAAGAAGCTGGACAGTGGGGATGCAGTAGATGTAATCTATTTGGAGTTTGCCAAAGTCTTTGATACTGTTCCCCAGGCTACAGGGTCAGGTCCATTCTCTTCTTGGAGTAAGGTCCTTAGAGGTGTCCCTCGGGGTTCTGTACTGGGTCCAATTTTGTTTAACTTGTTCCTTAATGATTAGGGGAGAGTATTATAAGTAATGTATCAGTGTTTGCAGATGATACAAAACTCTACAGTCCCAATAAATTCTATCCAGGATATGGCATCCTTGCAGCAGGATTATGACAAACTGGCAATCTGGGCACCTAAGTGGCAGATAAGATATGGGGGGCATATACAGTTGATGCCAAAACCCTTGATGCGAAAACACTGATTTTCTAGAAGAAAATAAAACATTTTTTTTGCAATTTATCATGCGACAAAACTGCAATAAATCCGAATGAAAAAATAGCCAGCTAAAAATGTCGAAATCATGTAGAAGTTATTGGCAAATGGCCCTTTTACAATGTCCCTTTCTTTGCTTTGTGGTTTTTAAGGTTTTCCATTTTTTATTGATGCTGGATTTTGTATGACAATATGAAAAAGTCATGGTTATCATGCGAGAAAAGTTGCAGTCTTTGCATTTTTTTCCACAACTTTTTTTTCGTTGGTGCTTTTTCAATTTAAATCTTTTGATAAATGACTGACATTCATGGGAATTAATTCGGTCATGGTTACTAAAAAAATATAAAACCACAAAAATCCAAATGTTAATAGATCCCCCCCATGATATTGATACATGTAAGGTCATGCATCTAGGCTTTAAAAATATGCAGCCATTCATGGGACTGCACCAGGAAAATCCATAATGGAGAAGGACCTTGGAGTCCTTGTAGATAATAAACTTGGCTGTAGCAAGCAATGCCAGGCAGCAGCTGCAAGGGCAAACAAGGTTTTGAGCTGTATTAAAAGGGGTATAGATTCATGGGAGGAGGGGGTTATTCTTCCCCTTTACAGAGAGGTGGTTAGGCCCCATCTAGAATATGCCGTGCAGTTTTCTTTTCCAGTGCTCAAATGGGATATTATTGCATTAAAGAGCATCTAAATAAGGACAACAAAGATGGAAAGTCTGTTATGAAGAAAGACTGGCCGAGTTGGGACTGCTTATGCTGGTGAAGAGGCGCTTAAGGGGGATATGATAACTATGTATAAATATATGAGGGGATCATAAAATAGCCTCTCTAATGCTTTATTTACCAATAGGTCCTTCCAGCAGACACAAGGGCATCTATTATGATTAGAAAAAAGGAAGTTCAATCAAAATATTCTGAAAGGGTTTTTTTTACAATGAGAGCTGTGAAGTTGTGGAATTCCCTCCCTGAATCAGTCGTGCTGGCTGATACATTATATAGCTTCAAGAAGGGGTTGGATGGCTTTTTAGCAAGTGGGGAAATAGAGGTCTACTGAAAACTCTTAGTCGATCCAGGGACTAGTCCGATTGCCATCTTGGAGTCAGGAAGGAATTTTTCCCCCATCTGCAGCAAATTGGAAAAGCTTCCAAAGGGGGTTTTGCCTTCCTTTTGGATCAACTAGCAGTTAGGCAGGTTTTATATAAAAAAGGTTGAATTCTATGGACATGTCTTTTTTCACCATAAAAAATGATGTGCATATTATTGGTACCTAATATTGATATTGAGCATAAAATGAAATGTTTGATCCAAGTAGAAAAGATACAAATTAAAAGCTAACTATAATACTCTAAAAAATAAAATATTTCCAATAACACCTAGCTGATAAAAGACTTCTTATAGCTGCTCTTGGTGACTTGTGACTAGGTGTTCCTGCAGACGTTGCATTGCTGGGATTTTGCCTTCACCACACAAGAAGCCTAGAAGACATATAAATCATTGGGACTATGCACCTGGGGTGGCTGAACAAAGGAAACCTTGGGCAGTTTCATGTGGAGAATAGCAAGAGCAACCACATACTACAGCACAGCTGCAATCCATCCAGTCACAATGTTATCACATGGCATAATAGCAAATTATTTTCTCAGTTCTTTTGAACTATAAGATCCCTTAGTATTTTAGCAACATCATTTGTTACTTAATCATAGTAATAATAAAACAGTGCCTTGTACTTGATGGTAACTAACAGTTAGTAACATCCCTCCCCCTTGTGTAATAAAAGGCCCAAAGTTTGGCCAGCTGCAGTAACCTCAAGCAACCAATAGGGTATTTGCTTCTAAATGGGAGACCAGCAGATGCTACCAGCTGATTTCTCTATGTGACTACATTGACTACAAGTAAACATTGTACCTTTTATTGCATAACCCTCTTTATCTGCTATAAATGTTGATGGAAGCTTCCCCAAGAAATGGCAGCCTTTATATTTTAATTAGTTGGTAGAGCTTTTGTTTTTCATGTTAACTTTCAAATGGAATGAATGCTCTAATAGATATTTTAATTAAAATCTTCAGTGGATACATTTTTTTTCTTGTTGCGTATGTGGGGTAGGTGTGTAAGTGAGTATGTGGATTTATGTGATTATTTGCTGGGTTCATGCACATTACCTATAAGCATTAGAACCTGGCCCTGTTTATTCAATTGTTAATCTATGAATTACTAAAATTTTAACCTAATGATATGTATATTGTTATACATATATATTAATCTCCTGCAATGAAAATGTGTGAGGTTGCCTCCTATGACTAACCCTTGAGGTGTAACCTTGTTAGGGCCCCACTTAGCTAATATCTAGGTTTCAGACATATGAAAACATTAGTGTAGCAGTAATTCAGCCATAAGTACAAGAATGTCTAGGAAAGCAAATAATATTTCATGCTAAACCTGACATTAATTGACCTTTAGGCTGAGCTCCCAGGAGTATTAAGGAAAGTAAAAAGCTCTTTTCTCATCTACTTAAGGGGAACCTGTCACCCTATACAATAATTCCAAATCGTTTTCTATTATGTTAGTTGAGCAAAAAAAAAATGTTACTTACACTATAAATGAAGTTGTGTATGACCCCAAAATCTTGCCTATGCACAGGCTACACAATTATAGACCGTGAGGAGGGAGGGGGAATGTGTAAAGTAATAGACTGACCCGCCTTTATGCCTAAGGCATAGAGGTGGGGCAAGCAATATATGGTTGACAATTAGAATTTGTAATTACCTTTATAACAGGTACTGTATGAATGTTTTAACAAAAAAAAATGGGTTTCATGTTTGATTTGCAAAGCTTTTATTATACAGCTTTGTGGTGTGGGTGACAGGCCCTTTAAAGGAACAGTAACACCAAAAAATGAAAGTGTATAAAAGTAACTAAAATGTAATGTGCTGCTGCCCTGCACTGGTAAAAGTTGTATGTTTACTTCAGAAAGTCTACTATAATTTATATAAATAAGCTGCTATGTAGCCATGGGGGCAGCCATTCATAGGAGAAAAGGCACAGGCACATAGCAGATAACAGATAAAACACTATTGTATTCTACAGAACTTATCTGTTATCTGCTATGTAACCTGTGCCTTTTCTCCTTTTTTCCAGCTTGAATGGCTGCCCCCGTGGCTACACAGCAGCTTATTATATAAATTATAGTAGTGTTACTGTAGCAAACACACCAGTTTTACCAGTGCAGGGCAACAGTGTATTATATTTTTATTACTTTAAAGCTCTTTCATTTTTTAGTGTTACTGTTCCTTTAACTCAATACACACTAATCTGTGGGTTACACTGGTGGGAATATAAAGTTTACCATATGCCAAGTACTTTCTCCATTTTTTCATGTTTGAGTTTGATGGGTTGAGATGGCAGGGTACGTGATCTACTTAGGCTTCTCTAAAACATTTAATTCAGTACCACACAGGTTACTCACTTAATTAAGAAATATTGGGCTGGAACACAATATTTGTACTTGTACAGAGAACTGGCTGAAAGATAGATTAGAAAAAAGTGGTGGTAAAGAACAGAAGGAGCACACCCCACAAACAACCAACTGACAACATGATTTGTCCCTGAAGAAGAGCACATTTAGGGGCCGATTCATTAAAATACGAGTTCAAATCCCGAGTGGAAAAAATTCGGATTGGATACGATAATTTCTGAAGATCACAAATATCACGAAAATGCTTACGAAAAAAACGTATTAGTCACGATAATATCGTATTGGCGTAACAAAAGTCACAAAATTTTTAAAAAAAAGTAGTGCAAGCGTACAAAAAAGTCACGCGGGCGTACGAAAAAGTCGTGCAAGCACGAAAAAATCTAGGAAAATACGCTCCGAGTGTTCGTGTCTTAATAAATCTCCCCCTTAGTGTTCAAAACGTTGGATTAATAAGCTTTTTTTATATATGTAACCCTTTCTTGGTACACTCACTTATTTTTTGGGCTGTATATAGGCTTAGAACAGAAGATTTGGGTTCCCTTTGCAGATGAAAGGTACTGGGACTGGGATTTTAGCGCAGTGCCTCCACCTAGTGGACACTGAGGAGCACACCTCAGGGGGATTTCCACTAGGAAATAATCACACACAGTTTGCAGCAAATATCAACTATATATAATAAAGTGAAAATGAAATAGCATTAACATGCAAACAGTAATAACCCTGCTTTGGAAACCTGTGGGGTTTTAGTCACTACTGGCTCCGACTCTTCCAGAATACAGTCCCACACTCCATTCCTAGAGGAAATACCCTTTCCCAGTTCAGTCCTGGCAAAGTCCCTTCCCCAGAGCTCTCTCAGTTTCCCCAGGTAGCGCTACCTGCCACAAAGTACCTCTCCCTTTGGATAGACAGTTGCTCCCACATAACAGGCACACGAGAAACACCTGTCCTCACCCAGGGGACACACACAGGAGACTGTCAATACCATTCCTCAGATGGATCAATCAATCACTTTGAGATCCCAGGATTCAGGCATCTAACCACAGCATAGCAGATCTCTCTTTAAAGCTGGAACAGCCGTTACAGCCACTGTTCACTTGATTTTAGTCTCAACTGCTTGCAAACAGGATTCCTTTTCCCCAACTTCACTAGAGCTGGATGCAGCCTCTAGGGTACTCACTTTACTGGGGCCCTGTTGATCCCAGGCTTAGTGGACTTCCACCTGGGTTAGCAGATGCAGCCAAAGAGGAAGACCCAACCCCACTGCTAAGTACTATATCAGAGTGCCAAGGGAGTGGTCTCCATGTTAAAAACTGCAGGGTTTAAAGGTCCCTACATATATATATATATCTAAATATTGCCCTTTTACATCCTTACATCACCATTTAGTGATGGGCTGTGTGCTCCTTCAGAGATTACCTAACAGGAAATAATGCAGTTTTGACTGTAACAGGAAGTAGTGTGGGAGCAAAAGACAGAACTCTGTCCATTCATTGGCTGATGGGGCTTAGCATGTATGTGTGCCTTGGCTTGTTTGTGTGCACTGTGAATCCTATGATACCTGGAGACGGCCCTTAATTCTTTAAATGGCAATTTTCTATTTAGGATTACCCAATAGCACATACTACTTAATTATTATATTTTTATGAAAATGGTTTATTTAGCTGAAGTAGGGTTTTACATATGAGCTTGTTTATACAATATATTTTTATAGAGACCTACATTGGTTGGGATTAATGACCTTGAGGTGTCTCCTTTTTTTGCTGAGGATACAAAATTCTTCAAACCTATAAGTTCCATTCAGGATGCTGCCACTTTGCAGAGAATTGACTAAATTGAAAAACTGGGCAGCAAACTGGCAAATGAGTTTCAATGTTAATAATTGCAAAGTTATGCACTTTGGTAGAAATAACATAAACACAAGTTACACACTAAATGTCGGTTAGGACTTCCCTTATTAACAAGGAAGCAAGTGCAGTAAAATAGCATTTATTTAAACCACTTTCCTTACTCTGGCTCCAAAGAGCAGCTTTTGTTAGATGCTTTTCAAATCCCAGTCTCTCTCCCCTGTGTACAAGCAGAAAGCAATGCGTTTGCTCTTTCATCACATTCCAAGGCACTATGCTGAGAATCATCAGTTATGCACAGTACTGCTGAGCGCTCAAAAATGGCGACATCCTCATGGGCTAAAAGACCAAATCCTTTGAGAATACTGACTGTAGTCTAATAAAAAATAAGTATTAATGGGTCACAACTGATGGTTGTGACACAGAACAGAAATGATCCTGTTTCTGAATAAATGGGGTTCAATAGAATAATAAGTCCTTCATAAGCACCTGTGTAAAAGATCACTAAGAGGACCACATACCTTCCACTTACTGAAAATTACACTTAATCACAAAAGCCTGGTATGGTGATAACTAGGCCTGCTCCCAGTATGTTGCCTCTCGAAATAAAGAATAAATATGCCATACTATTGAGTAAATTATATAAAGGTACCACCATTTTTGAGACAAGTAATAAGCAAAATGCAAGATGCTTCTAGGTTTATGTTAACGAAAAAAGTGCTCAGAAAGAATGGGGTGATAATATAACAAATGTTTTGGGACTGTAAGACCCTGTCTATTACAAACAAGATTATGACCTCAAATTGCCCTGTAAACAGGTTGATCATCTCAAAATGCACAGATTGTGCTCGGTACAGATCACAGTGTATTTATCTGTCTGTAACATCTGAAATATTCATACAGAATGATACAATTTAAATTCAACATTGTTAATGGTGAAGATATGGAGCACCAGAAGGAGTGAGTCACAGCAATAGGTCATGTTTGGCAAAGCACACCCAAGGCTGTGGGACTAAATAAAAGAGGACTACAGTCTACAGAATAAGATATTTTAATTTAACCATTTCTCCTTCATGACTTGCCCTCATGTAACAGTCTAAAATAATTAAAGACACGACAGACCAAACCTAAAACAATGAATGCAAACAAAGCAGAGCTGCCCAGTTCTTCTATTCACAACCTGATCTTGTCAAAATCATATCATACAGGTATGGGATCTGTTAACCAGAATGCTCTGGACCCTGCGCCGCCTCAGATGCCACTCCCCTTGCTCCTCCCCCGCTTAGCTTTTTCACATTAGAGGGGGGGGGGGGGCTGCATCACTATTTTGCTCTCTGCACTAGAACAGCCAAAATTCTCATTTAAAAATCTTAATTTCAGCCCTTCACGTTATCAGGAGCAGATTTTTGCCGCCCCTGGTAACTTGCCAGTGCCCCTGTCTGAATCTGGGTTTTTTTGGATAAGGGATCTTCCTGTAGTTTTGATGATCATACTTCATCTACTAAAAAATTATTTAAACATTAGATAACCCAATAGGACTGTTTTACCTCCAATAGGGATTAATTATATCTTAGTTGGGATCAAGTATAAGGGGTATGGTCTTATTGTTACAGAGAAAAAGGAAATCTTTTTTAAAAATTTGATTAAATTGGAATCTGTTGTAGACCCCCTTCTTGCAATTCATAGCTTTTTGGATAAGGGGTTTCTGTATTACAGATCTCATAAATATACAAAAAATGATGTGGCATTCTTGGACATCCTGGGGCCCTTCGCATGTAGGGCTACATATAGTTCCAGTGCTTTCAGTTGGACCATTCAGCATTACAGTATAGCTGTATAGGATTGGGAAGTGATAAGTACATATCATTATTCAGCAATGCTTATTCTTTGCTGGAAGTAAATCACAAACCACATGCAGTACATCGGTAGATACAATAATAGGTAACCCCTCTCTACTTTTATATGTATAGAAAACTAACTAATACGTTATCATTTTTTAAGAATACCAACTCAGTCATGGAAACATTGAGCAACTGCCAATTTCTGCACAGATTTCCAGTTCCTACTCAAGTCATATATATATATAGTTTATGGGTGTGATGGTCCATATCTCCAGGGCTCCTCATCCGAGATATATCTAGAGGTTTGCACTTATTGCAACATAGCTATAACCACATTCTGTTACATTAATAACACTTTGAATATTCCCATTGTGATATCTCATTGTGGTATTCAACAAGAGTTAGAGAGTTATGAATATATAGGCATTAAAATAGCTTTATTGACAGCTTATGAAACAAGTACAGCAGGCATAGCTAATCTAAATTATAGAGAGTGAACTGACTGGGTAAATCCTAATCCTAGTGAGAGTCACAGTAATGCACATAGGGGCCATATATATATATATAACAGAAAATAAAGATTGTAGTACAGGTGTGGAATCTGTTATCTGAAATAAAAGTGGTAAACAACACCCTTACACCTTGAATTTTAGAGTCATTTTTCTTTTGTAGTTTAACCAAATGAACATAAATACATAAATATACATTTACAAATTTGAATTTTGATGAATAGGCCACCTTGTATCTGAGCCACAAAGTAAAAAGGGAGAGCACTGCATGCAGCCTCCAAAGCACCCTTTTGCAGTGTCACAGAGAGATAGAGAGAGAGAGCATGTTACATAGGCTTATGAGCTGTGGGGTAACATCTACCCACCAGGTCCACCCACAAAAAATCTTTGGGGGGCCTGGTGCATACAGAATTTCCTGCACATACCTCCCTTCCTCCACTCGCCTTCCCAATCAATCGCACCCCCCGTTCCCCGCTCGCTCACACAGGTGTAGGTAAGAGCGGCTGGGGAGGGGGAATTTCTACAATTATAAAGGAAGCAGACCCCGGGTCTGGTCTTCCCTGCAACTGAGGGGTCTGCTTCCACTACAGTTATGACACTACAACTGGGTGCAAGCAGATAACTTAATTTTAGGAAAAATTACACCAAGATGTAAAGAAGTGCATGGAAGCATACAGCCATGGAATTAAAAAAAAAAACCAGTGGGAAGTGAAATCATTTTTCTAAGGTAATCAAGCCCTCCATTTATCTTTTTATGACAGGGTGTGTGAATTTGATACCATTAATCATTACCAAAGTGCTTGCTGGGTTTTACCACTCCAACCGTTCAGAGTCCTCCAGTTGTATTTATGCTGAATCAGTTGCACTCTATCTTCTGGTGGACTGCTTACAGGCGTAGAGCCCTGGGAAGCCAGCTGTAGGGCAGCTCACACAAGGGCATATTTATCAAAACATGCTGTAAACTAGTCTTCTATATATTTTTCTGAGATAGAACTCTAAAATCTGCATAGGTGAATTGAGGTTTGAATTAATTTTAGAAAAATGTGAACAATTGCTTTTCTTCACCTGTGTTATCTGCAGAAGTAACTGATAAATAGCCAATGTTCAATACAAAAATGGATTTTGTGTAAAATAAAAAGTAACTTTTTCTAAACTATCCCTTTGTGTTACCTGTGTTCCAATATACTACCAGAGAAGTAGTGTGTCCTTCACTGTCCTGATTCCAAGAGAAAGTCCTTATAAAGCATATTGCTCCCCCAATGTCCGCCTTACATCATATCCGTTTTCCTGTCCAGGAACAAAGACCCATCTCAGCCTTGTGGAGAACATATGTGTGATGAAGATAGATTCATAAAGCAGTACATAAGAAGGGTATCACATACCAAGAGACATGCTTTTCCTTGTCTCAGTATCTCAGTTGCAAAAGGCCATCCCCCTTCTCACTGCCAAGTGGTCACTTTGCTGCTGACCAGTGCCTTTTATTAACCATTCAGTACCGGGTAGGAATTTCCTGTTAACTGCTGTTGCACCAAAAGCTGTTTTCTCCATCTCAGAATTGCACTATTAAAGTGATACTAACACGAAAAAACTACTTTATAAATTATGAATCTACATAAAAATTACCTATAGGTCATGTTGATCATTTTTCGCTGATAGGGCTGCATTTGTAAGTAACTGTTACTTGAAGTTCTTAAACCTGACTGTTTTAGCAACCTGACTGTCCCTTCTCAGCCTGTCAGTTATAGCTTCTAATGCTAACGGGCTCCTGCTGCACAAATATGGCAGCCCCCTCATAGAGGAACATGGGGGTTCAGATAGGGAATGTAAAAGCATCAGGAAATTCTTTTATGGCAAAATTATAAAGTTCATACAAAGACAATGTTATAATAGATTTAAAAAGGGTTTCATTTTTGGTGTCAGTATCTCTTTAATAGTATTGTTAGCATCATGGCATTTCAATATAATTGGTTTGGACAATCTAGAAAGGTGTTTCTGTGAAGTGTTTCATAGGTATTGGTTCTAGTTTTCCTAGATTAAATTGTTGGCAAATGATACAGGCTCTGCATATATTTTGGGCTAGGTGTATGAAACCTGCTGCCTCTCTTTAAATAATTGGACAATAGAATACACAATGTTATTAGCATAGACAGTCTAAACAAACATCGGCCACATAACACTGAATGATTTGGATAAATGCATACAGCTTAGCAGAATAAACCAGGCAATAACATGGCTATCTACTTTGCAGAGGCAATCGCCATCAAGAAACCACAGCTGGCAGAATTGCTATGAGTAACTACATTAGGGCAATTTAGCACCAATTTTGTTAATAAGCTTCTGCATGTGCACAGTCCTGTTATCGCCACATCCCCTCCCACATTCAACTGCCCCAACATAGACATGATAGTGACATGTAGTTACATAGTTAAGTTGGGTTGAAAAACAAACTTTATTCCCTTGGTGCACATATATACACCTACTTATACAGGCCTATATATACACTCACATATATAAACTATATATACCAATATCTGTACTAACTGTAGATTTTAGTATCACAATGGATATTATACTTGTTCAAGAAATTATCCAAGCCCCTCTTAAAGGCATTAACAGAATCTGCCATTACTACGTTATCCAGCAGGACATTTCACAAGCTCAGTGTGAAGAACCACCTATGCTGCTGAAGTTTTTATGGGAAAAAACATCCCCTGCTATCTGTCTATAATCACCTTTAATGTAGTTTTACGGAGTAATCATGTCCCCTCACAAGCACCTTTTTTCCAGAGAAAACAACCCAACCCTGACAGTCTAACATAGTTTAAATCTTCCATCCACTCTCTCCAGCTCATTAATATCCTTCTTAAGGACTGGAGCCCAAAACTGCACTGCATACTCAAGGTGAGGCCTTACCAGAGACCTATAAAAGGGCAAAATGATGTTTTCTTCCCTTGAGTCAATGCCCTTTTTTATATAAGACAGCACTTTATATGCCTTTGTAGCCACAGACAACTTGTTATCTACCAAAATCCCCAGATCCTACTCAGTTAAAGATATCCCCAACACACTACCATTTAGAGTATAACCATAGAAAAAAAAGCCACATTCATAAGCCTATGTGATTAAGGGTTCTTCCCAAAATGCATTAGGTTGTCTGCTTCTCAGAAGCAGAAGCAATTCATGTTTTTATATTTAATTGAATAAAAGACTTTTCCCCTTTTTTGGTGCTATAGTAGTGGAGCACTGCATGAATATGGCCAGCACCTATCTCTAGTTTCTTCCCTGGATACCGTGAAAGCATATAGGAAGTGGTGAGTCCGTGCAGAGATATATATATTTTTTTATTGCTTTCTACCAAAGTCCATAACCTTCCACTTATCAACACTGAACCTCAGTTGCCAGTTTGCTGCCCAATTTTCCAATATAGACAAATCTGTATTCAAAGCGGCAGCATCCTGCATGGAACTTATAGTTTTGTACAATTTAGTATCATCAGCAAAACTAGAAACAGTACTTTCTCCAGGTCATTAATTAACAAGTTAAAAGCAAAGCACCAAGGACAGATCCCTGTGGTACTCCACTAACAACATTGGTCCTTTTAGAAAATGTTTCATTTACCATCTGGACCTTTGTTTACCTTTATATGTTCAAGTCTATTTTGAATTTTCTACTGACCAATGTGTCAGTAGCTATATGACTAGAACTGGGTCTAATAAGAGGGCAGTCTTTATTAGCTGGTTCTCCATTTGAATAGACAGATAAAAAATATTTATTTTCCCTGTGCTCATCAACCAACTAACCTCCCTCTGATAATAATGGTTCCACCCATTCTTTCTTAATAAATATTAATAATATTAATTTTTTTTTACTATTTACTTGTACCTGCCAATAAAAATATTGGAGTAGTTGCACAGTACAGTGCCATGTCTAAAGGGACAATATCACCTATGATCAAATAACCGCATTTATCAAACTGTTCCTATTTATTAATGTATTGTAATAAAAATAACATAACCATTACAAATAATCAGGTTCTGGATTTCAAACAACTAACCACTAAGTGGTACCTTCTGATTGGCTGCTATATGTTACTAAACCAAAAGTAAACCAATAGTCTGGCATGGTGCCGAGAAATTGGCAAATTGTTAATGTGGTGCTATTTTTCAAAATAGGTTCCTGCACTCATCCTGAAAACAACTGGCCTGTTAGTCTGACATCATTTGTAGGAAAGCTTTTTGAAGGGGTAATAAGGGACAGGATGCTTGAATACATTGCAAATCACAATACTATGAGTTTGTGCCAGCATTGTTTTATGTGTAATGGATCTTGCCAGACTAATTTAATTGCCTTTTATAAGGAGGAAAGCAGGAACATAGACTCTGGGATTGGAGTGCGTGTGATCTACTTAGATTTTGGTAAAGCATTTGATACAATGCCACACAGGTAACTAATTAAATTAAGGAATACTGGTCTGGAAATAATACTTATACTTGGATAGAGATCTGACTGTAGGCTAAAAAGAGCATTTTCTAATTAGACCAGTGTTGTTAGTGGAATACCACAGGGCTCTCTCCTTGGCCCTTTGCTTTTTAACTTGTTTATTAATGACTTTGAGGTGGGCATTGTAAGAACTGTAAGTACTGAATTTTTGCTGATGGTACTACATTGTGCAAAACTATAAGTTCCATGCAGGATGCTGCCACGTTGCAAAGAGATTTGACTAAATGGAAGAACGGGGCAGTAAACTTTAGTAGAAATAACATACATGCTAGTTACACAACGGTACTGTGTTGAGGGGCCTCCTTAATTAAAAAAAGAATTTTTGTAGAAAGCAAACTTTGTAACTGTAGTCATAGTCACTCAGTGGCATTTAAAGCAAATAGAGTTCTGTCTTGCTTAAAAAAGGGCATTAACTTAAAAGATGGAAACATCATTTTTGCCTTTTTAAAGGAACAGTAACATAAAAAAAACATTTTTTTTTTAAAGTAATTCAAATATAATGTACTATTGCCCTGCAATTGTAAATGTTTTGTGTTTGCTTCAACAAGATTTCTGTAGTTTGTATAAATAAGCTGCTGTGTAGCCACAGGGCAGTCATTTAAGATGGAAAAAGGGAGAAAAGGCACAGGTTAAATAGCAGATAACAAATACGCTCTGCAGAGCTTGTTTGTTACCTGCCATGTAACCTGTGCCTTTTCTCCTTTTCTTTATTTGAATAGCTACCCCCATGGCTACATTATAAATAATAGCAGTCTTTTTGATGAAAACACACAGCTTTTACCTGTACAGGGCAATAGTATATAATATATTAATTACTTTGATACACTTTTATTTTTTGGTGTTACTGTTCCTTTAAAGGTCTCTGGTAAGGCCTTAACTTGAGTATGCCATGCAGTTTTGGGCTTCAGTCCAGAAGAAGGATATTAACTGGAGATAGTACAGAAACATGCAACTAAATTGGCACAAGGGGCTAATTTGGGTGCTGTGTTTTTTTTAGTGGCCGTCCGACATAAACTTTAATGAAAATTGTCTGACAGGTGTTAGTAGCAATTCTGCATTAAGCTGCATTTCTGGGCTACCAAAGATTGCAGTGCCAAAGGGGCCTATAATAGTCCTGTATTCCATTACCCTAAGAAAGGATGTAGCTATAGTATAAGGAAAGTGGTTACTTAGATGAAGTTAGATGCTGGGTCAGTAACTAAAAAGAAAACAAATAAATACAATTTTACAGTTGCCCCTTAATATTTCCATTAGACAAAGCACAGCTGCCCTTGAATAAGAACATAGATGACTTTGTAGTGAAATCCGCAGTCTGAACCTTGTCTTTATTTATGTGAATCCTAGACTGAGGAGGAAAGGGTTCTACATGAATACATTATGCAGCTACCTCTTAATACATGAAATGAAGGGGAACATGATTTACCAAAATCCCATAATTGCTAAAAATACAGAGGCTGTTCAAATAGGTTACACAGAAGTCCAAGGGACTTGGTTTGTAAAGAAAGATATGGTGGCTCCAAACTTAATGTTCTGTTGTTTTTGTGTTGTATCCTAAATGAGCTTGGTTCCCGTATTATTACTGTGTCCACTCCTGGCTTAGGCTTCTACCCATTTACATTTCTTTCACTCCCTCTCTCTTCCAGTTTTTATTTTAAATAAATAAAGAGCTTTAAAGAAAACATTCATGCAGATATTCTTACATGGTATTGCAAATGCAAAGTGTTTCCTCTGTTATCTCCTTGGGATTCCTGATCAACCCAAGTGCTGTGGCACTTTCTCCAGTCACAGGGAGCTAACCTTTTTTTTTTTTTTGTCCACACTACCTACCTGCTGATGCTAACACCTTACTAACCTTAATCCTGGGTTAGGGCTATCTAACTGGTCCCAGCCCAGATGTGGCCATCCAGAATATTTTGTATGGCCTTAGGAGCTCCTAAATCCTTTGGGTGCCATCATTTTATTATAATTTGTCCCCAGCATGTAGTATTACATCATCCCATTATATTAAATTTGACTGCACTGTTATAACAGGATCTAACATCAGTAATATAGTCCAGTCTGTAGAATTCTAAGGTGTCACAAAGGAGAGTAGTGGGAGCATTCCAAGGCTAAGTAAAATAAAAGTCGAGTATAAAGGAAGTGTGATTGATCAGGCCAATTTTATTACAGCCATTTGGTTGTAGCACCCCCCACCCAATCCTTTATTGGTTGTTTTGTGATTTAAAAAAGGGCTTTTGTCTTGGATATTTCTCAGTAAGGAACAGCTTGTAACACCAATACTTTTCAACAAGAGACACTTTTCCTAAGAAATGTAACTCTGCAAGAAGGTTCCAGCCTATAAAAAATATGACTGGAGGGACTACCATATGGAGTTTACCTTGGTATGGTGTGGTGACTTGGTAATTGTTTGATCATCACTTTGTAACTAAAACCCCCACTTTTTTAAATGTATGCTAAATTACTAGAAAAACAGGGGGCCAGAGAATGTCCATTTATTAATTTCTTCTTTTGAATTCTAAAGTCAATAACTGTGCCCTCAGTCCCAGGACTAGTCCATATATACAGGAAAGCCTTTCAGTGATAATGGTATGTTCCAGGCCTATGTGTAAACAATAGGAGCCACAAGGGAGAGAGGTGCCAGACTTTCCATCTAATTACTTTTTAGAAAACCTTACCATGTATCAGTGTGTTGGTATTCGAGAAAAACAAGTTATATCCAATGGCTTGGCTTACTGTCAAGGAATGTTAACTATAACAATTTTCAGGGGCACTATTTATTTGAAGACAGGCCTTGTATACATGTGGGTTTGTAGCCCAGTGATATAGTTGAGATGAACTTAACAGTATCTTGAAGTACATTGATGCTTGGCTGGTGAGTGGCTCAAGGGGCAAAGTGTGCCATGTAAGGTACCAATGGTGAGCCAATACAGCACAAACAGCAGCATTGTGCTACCTGAACTGCATGTCACCCTTTGTCTCCATTGTATTAGGCAGCCCTGCCAGACACTGTGCAGCCCCCAACATTACACACACCCCTATGAACCCAGGCAAGTTTTCCTTGGGGACATTTTGCTGCCTGAAACACGATTTCCCCTTTCCCCTGCCAAGTGACTATGTTTGTTATTGCCCTGACTGGTGAGTGTATGAGGACCGAGTATGGAGCCCAGTGAGGCTCAGCCCGGTAGCAATAGCTGCCAGTGAAGCAGGTCGCCATGCCAATGCCATCCCTTCCGTTACTCTGCTGCAGGACCCAATAACTTGCAGTTACAACGCTGTTTGTTGGCCATTTTTGCGCACCTGGGACATTGCCAAGGACACAAATTCCCCCGGGAAGATAGTAAGACAATTGAGTCTCCTCAGGAATGAGGGTCGGGACTTCCCAGCTCCTCACACGCACAGCACCCCGGCCGTGAGTAACCGAGGCAATTAGGAGGCACGCATGCGCCCCCCGCCGCACTCATAAACTTGTCTCCCCACCGCCACACCGTCCCACCGTCCCACCGCCCGCTTCCTTCCCTGCCTTCCCGCATCTCCGCGGCTCCTCCCACTCACAGTGCGCTCACGTGACCGAGTGATGTCATCAGAGGTCCTTCTCTCCCTGTAGAATGTAGCAGCAGCAGCAGCAGGCAGCATGGCGACGGGCGCAGTTCCTCCTGCTGCAGCCTCCCCACCTCTGCAGTCCGGCGGCGCCTGCGGGGACTCGCTCTAGAGCTGCGGCCAAGTAAGTGCGCGGGTGACAGAAAGCGGCTACAAAGACGCAGTCTGACGCCGAACGTGTGTCCGGGATAGCATTTGCTGCCAGGATTATTGCACAGATTTGAGAGATGGAGTGAATGCTGGTGCCGTGGGCCCGGGATGGGGGGGGGGGTAGGGTTCTGGAGATCCGGCTGCTCCAACGGGTGTTTGCCGCAGAGGCATGTTTGTCCCTCCGCTCCCGGGTGCAGTGGGCTAGGGGGAGCCGTGTCACTAGCCCCACAGTGAGGCAAAGGCAGAGCATGTGCCCGGTCCCCCTATAACTCTTTGCTAGTTGGTTGATGCCTGAGTGGTGCAGGGGCCCCGGGAAGAGATGAATTGGGTTAGGGGACACCAACTTTCGACCTTTCATTAATGCTTACACTACAGCTCCCAGGCTCCTCTGCGAGGCACAGATGCTATTATGTGTAGTTTGAGCAGGAGGGCCGCAGGTTGTGAGTGCCTCATTGCCTTACCTGCGCACGGTGTATGGCCGACCTTTGCTGTATGTACAGTAACAGTGACCCCCTCCTCACCCTCTAACTTACTCCTGGGGCCAATCTGCACGCACTTCTCTCCCCCAGCAGCACAGTGCGGTTCTACACAATCCCAAGGTGTCATCACTTTCCGTCCCAGCCCCTCCCTTGGCTGCTGCCAGCTCTACATTGAAACGTATGGCCAAGGGTTATGGGGCTGCGATCGGCTCTATATACCGTCCTGACTGGGGGTGCCCCCTGCCTACCGTGTCCCACTTTAGGGAATGAGGACCCTTGCACCCCCTCCCCAGTCATGTTCTTAAAGCTGTATCTGAGTTTGGAGGAATGCGGGTGTGGTAGGTGGGTATTTCTGCATGCTCTGCAGTCCGTATTGCTCTGCAAAGGGGATTTATTCATGATATGGAAGGATTACTGTGCCGGGAGGCTGCTTGTACAGTGTAGGGCTCCATTCTGATTCGGCATGTTGGATTGAGCCGGCTCCGCTACACTGCAGCAATTTTTTCCTCTTCAAATGAATCCTATGGCCCTTACGCCCCGCAATGAAAATGCACTGAGGAAGCCCCTCTGCCTTGCCGTATGCAGTATATGATTGCAGGGACGTCCTGTATGCGACCCTACACTTGTTATAAAGGGGGGATGCTGGGGCATGTAGACTTGGAGGGCCGCTGGTTGGTCATCTTGCAGTATTCAGAATTGGACTATTGATATCACTGCGCTAACATCTTGCTGCTTGTAATGTTAAATATCCCAGTTATTTCTCTGCATGTGTGCTAGTGCTTAACTGGGGCTGTCCCGCTCAGCTATGACTCCCAGAAACCTCCAATGTGGGGAGTCTTTTTTTATTTATTTTTAATGTTGCTCTACAGATGGTTAAGGGGCAAAGGATCCCTGGCGCAGAGTTCAAGCCTGATCACCTGTGTTGGTAGTTTACTATACAAAGCTCATTGAAACATGGACTTGGAGCCGGCTTTTTGCGGCTCGTACTATTGCAGGGGTTCTATATTTATTAAACTCTCACCTTTATTTTAGTGCAGAAAGTGCGTTCCTGCCTAGATAGCTACTGTAACGCATGCCGGCCTCGGTTCATGGTGCTGAATGGACAGCTCCATAGGGTTACTGGCATCAGATCTATGTGGCAGCGATCATGGTGCTGAATGGACAGCTCCATAGGGTTTCTGGCCTCAGATCTGTTTTGGAACGATCGTGGTGCTGAATGTACAGCTCCATAGGGTTTCTGGCATCAGATCTGTTTGGTAGCGATCATGGTGCTGAATGGACAGCTCAATAGGGTTACTGGCATCAGATCTATGTGGCAGCGATCATGGTGCTGAATGGACAACTCCATAGGACTGGCATCAGATCTGTTTGGGAGCGATCATGGTGCTGAATGTACAGCTCCATAGGGTTACTGGCATCAGATCTGTTTGGGAGCGATCATGGTGCTGAATGGAAAGCTCAATAGGGTTATTGGCATCAGATCTATGTGGCAGCAATCATGTTACTGGCATCAGATCTATGTGGCAGAGATCATGGGGCTGAATGGACAGCTCCATTGGGTTTCTGGCCTCAGATCTGTTTGGGAGAGATCATGGTGCTGAATGGACAGCTCCATAGGGTTACTGGCTCAGATCCGTTTGGGAGAGATCATGGTGCTGAATGGGCAGCTCCTCATTGCTGCTGTTCGCTCCGCACTGTGCAGTAAGATTAGTCCTTAAACCCGCCTTGCATTATGGTGCTGGGATGCTGGCCTCATTTTGTCCAAATAGATCAGTCATTCTGCCTTCCTTGGGGCTACAGTGCTGAATTGACACTTCTTGATGATGGTTAGGCCCATTTGGAGGATCTGAATATGTTTTACAGCTTCCTTTGAGTTACTAATACAAAATGTTCTATTTGTTGGACTACTCGTTGGATTTATAATGTTTTTTTTTTTTTTTTTAAATCTTGATCCTTTCTAGAGCACAATGTTGAATGTGCAGCTTATGAGGCTTGCTGGGCGCAGGTTGTGGGCTGGACAGATCTGTCCTTATTCCTGCTTTAGATCAAGATGCTGCATTAACAAGTCGTAGGTTGTTGGTTTTATGTTTTCTTTATGAAAACATAAACATGGACAGGTCTTAATAAATGGGGTACTCAAAATGTTTTGATAATTGGTTCCTGTCTTTGCTTTTAAGATCCATGTGACTTATGTGCATCCTTGGTGCTGACTACAAATTATGGATCAGAATATAGAATTCCGCCAAATTGGTTACATATCAATGCAATGTAGGGCCATATCTAGCCCAAGGCCTCAAATGTAATTTTTTTCCTGCCCTGGTTGGCAGAGGGGTAGTATGGAGGTACCTGAGTTGTTAAAATAATTAACAATATCTGATACCTGATTCAGATCACAGTTCTGTATGAAGATCTCCTGATGAGTGCTTTTTCTTTAGTGTGCCTTAGCTCACAGTCCTGAATAAGCAGCTTGTGCACATTGCTTACCCCAGATTGCATTAGTGAATAGATAATTGCTATTTACTTGCCTTTTTTGTAGTGCTAAAAGGGCTGCTCATAATGACTGCTTGACTTAATCATGGTGAATGGCCATAGATCAATCCTGATGCTGACTTTAGAGCATAGTGCTGAATGGGCATCTCCTGAGGCTTATACTATGTTCACACAGTGGCTATTTGTTTATCTAGCAATATACCTCTCTTATAAAAATAACAAAACACATACATTTCATTCAGTTCTTTTACCTATTCTTTGTATACTTTATGAATCAGACCTCTTTTGGTGATTGCTCGGGCCACACTGTAGAGTGAGATATATTATGCTAATCCTTGCCTCAGATGAATGGGTTTGAGAGTACAGTTCCTTTAGTTTGCTGACCTCAAATTTTTGGTTCTTAGTAGACCAGTCCGATACGGGTTAAGATCATAGATGGACATAATAGATGATTTATGATTTACTGCTGAGTAAACATATCCCAGAGTGCAGGATAGATAAATCCTGTCAAATAGTTTAGCCTAATCTCAAATTGTAGTGAATAGATTATTTCTGTTTATTTGCCATGGATTATGGATTTATAATGTGTATTGCCAGGTTCAGATAGGGGTGTAGAGCTCCAGATGTTTTCTTGCCTCATACTGTAAATTCAATTAGTGATAGCCACCTGCCTAAATTCATGGTACTGCCACTGTTATGTACTATATTCCAGCCTTCTAAATCTTATCAAGAGATATGGTAGCAAAATCAAGTAAAAATAAAATGATCCATAATAATTACTTTACTTTTCAGTACTGATTTATGTTTGAGAGGTATATTTTAGAGAAAGGTATTTTACAATTCCTATATAATGCGTAGTTTTCCAGAATGGCTAAGCAACTACATTAGCCATGCAGTAGCCATCAGTAGTAATCCTGAGTCAATCTATTTAGTTCCATTACATGACAATTAATTGCATTCCCACGTAAATCCATGGTTCTCCCACTATTGCTTTTTGCAAACGTGTGCCTTCATATGAGAATGGTTTATATAAAGGTAGTACAGACGCACACCTTTCAGTGCATTTCAGGTGATACAGGTTGAGCAATTAGAATTTCAGTATGGCGTGTCTTGTAGTTTTGTGCAATAAAGTGATAGGCCAGTGCTTAAAAACAAGCCAATGGCTTAAATAAGAATTTAAAGTTCTTTGAAAAAGGTCTAGAGCTTGTCCTCAACAATTTTTATTCTTTCTGGTATTTAAGTGAAATTAAATGTATTTAAAGTCACAGTGGGACTTATTTTACATTTCATGGAGAGCCCTACACCTTGACACTAAGGGTATAAGTTTAAGGTTAAGATATCACCCTTAGTGCCAAATTGGGATTCAATCCATTATCCAGAAAGCTGTGAATTACAGACAGGCCATCTCTAATCCTTTTTTTTTTAATGATTTCATTTTTCTCTGTAATGATAAAACAGTACCTTGTACTTGATGGTAATTAAGCTCCATATTGGCTACAAAACAATCCTAATGGGTTTATTTAATGTTTAAATAGTTTTAAACAGGCCCTAAACATTCCAAATAATGGGTCTCATACCTATGTGTGTAAACCTTAATCTCACCTCTGAAATCCTCCACTATTTTTTTTTCAGAGTTTGACTTGGTGCACTGGCATAACATCTGACACAAGCACTTTTGAGGCTATACTGTGCGACTGTGTCCTACTGTAGTACTGTATACATGTTGTTATACAGTATATAAAATTAAAACAAAGTTCCTATCAGTCTTATTGGACTTGCCCTTGAAACATAAAATAAAGGGTGTGCTATGGTGGCGGTTTGGATACAGGTTTTGTAATTTGCCACTAGAAAAACATTATTGTTGGTATACACCGAGGTCTTTATTATGATATGAATAAACAATGTGTAATGGTTGCCCCTATCTTGCATTGTGCGCCCATTTTGATAGAACAACATTTAGGTCAGAAGCCTGAAAGCTCTAATTTGATGTAACTTTAGACCAGTGTTAATCTTGGCCTGCCTGTGTCCCTCCATATGTTGGTGAATTGCAACTCCCATTTGATGGCCTTTGAGTTGCTCCTCATCATCTGGAGGGTCACTTTTATTTTTTATTTATTTTTTGATATTGAAGCTGAAAATGTAGTTTCAGGTGTTCTTGCTAAACATATTTTAGTCTCACACCAGCAAATTGTCGCAGGTTTAGGGGCAGCACCCAGCTGACTGTCTTGCAGCTGTGTGTCACTACATATTGTTTCTCCCAGCTCTGTTCTCAGGTCTGTTCTTCCTGCTACTATATTATGATTTGTTTTCTTTTCTGACCTTGCAAAAAAAAGCAGGTGTAAATTCCTTTTAATTTTATGTAAGCAGAATTTGTTGGTCTGTTGTATCTGCATAAAGGGAAAATGTAGGTAAAAACAAGCTGCTCCATAAGAATGTATTTTGTAATATTTAATAATAGTACAACAACATTTTATGTTTCCATGCAGAAAAGCCTCTGACTCTTTATATTTCAGACTATGTTGCTTCCTTCAATATGCTTTTGTCTGCCTTCCTAATTTTAAGATCATTTGTATCTTGTCTTCCACAGACAATCATGAAGTAACATCCATATATTTCCTAGCCCCCTCTGTTTATATGTCACAAGCCTGTATTTTTGTCATACAGGTATAGGATCCATTATCCAAAAACCCACTATCCATAAAGATTCAAATTACAGAAAGGTCTGTCTACAATGCTAATCAAATAATTCCAGTTTTTAAAAAAAGATTTCCTTTTTCTCTGTAATTATAAAACAGTATCTTGCGTTTGATTCCATTTAAGGCATGTTAATCCTTATTTGAGGCAAAATAATCCTATTGGAATATTTAAATGATTTTAAGTAAACTTAAGGTATGGTGATCCAAATTATGGAAAGATCCCTTAGCCAGAAAAACCCAGGTCTCAAGCATTCAGGATAGCAGGTCCCATACCTGTATTCTCTCTTTATTATTTTTGTTGGACAGTTCTTAGAATCCACCCACCTTACAATAGACCAGCTAGTCACTGATGTGTGTGACATGCTCGCTAACACAAAGCATGCCATTGATTGATTGGAGCACAACTGTTGGACATGGGGCAGCGCCGGTCTCCTGCTCCTCCAGTCTCTTTAACCAGTGCACAGTACTAAGAGAGTTTACCAACTGCCCTTAATAAAAAACAAAAGGCTATTACAAGTCACCTGTACTGTGTGACAACTGTATAGTTTGAGAAATCCTTTTTTCAACAGTAGACGTGTATGACCTAAGTTGACACAACTTCACAACAGCCACTGTCTGCCTGGCAAATACTGTTGGATGGTTTTCTCTCACTTTTTTCCCTATACTTTTTTTTTTTTTTTTTAGAAATTAATGGAACATTAGATATTTAATTGATTGTTCTTATGGAATACAGTTGTCTTTGTACCTACTCCTATGACTTGTTCTGCAGAACATAATATTACTCCTGTTGTAAGGTAATTAGAGAAAACAGCAGAGCATTACAATGATAACCAACATAGACATCTGTGCAAAAGAAGACTATCCCTGCTCTTCCAGTTCTGAAACACCAGGAATATTTTAAATGGCAAGACCAAATCTATAAATGTAGGTTTATGGTTTGCTGCTCAGAACCCAAGATCCAGTTGCCCTATTTAGTTTCTGAAAATGCATTAAAATGGTCCATGGCAGCTTTACCTTAATAAATAGCTTTTAACATGATATAACCATACCTAATTTTCCCATTGCTGTCTGGTAACAGGACTTGAAAAGAATAAATGCGGTGGTTGCTAGTGACCTTCCCACCCTGCACCTATCCCTGTAAAGAGTAATTGCAAAGAAATAACCTGAAGTTTCAAACGGAATCTTATTTCCACTTGGAAATACATTTCCTTTCTATGAATGACTCCTCGTTTATGCTATTACTGCACCTTAAATAAATATATATGTGTAGATATAATGTACTGCTGTGCTGGCGGAGGGTACAGAATTCGTGTAAGGACTTTGTCTTCACTTAATTAGGCTGGGGGGATACTTAAAGGTGAGACAAGAAAAAATAAATATTTATTGATTTTACAATCTTGTAGGCCTACAATGCAATTTTATATGCAGAATGCAGTAGCAAAAAGTTGTTCCATTGTATGTAGGACTGCAATTAATTTCATGGGAAGTGAAACAGTTACCTTTTGAAGGCCCATTGTGTAGCAACATGACTACAAAATCTTTGAATTCACCCCACACATTATGGGTAAATTCAGCTGTGGACCACTTTTTGAGTAAAGAAATAGAGATGATAATAATATGGCAGTATTTCAGACAACGCAGACAAAAGTGCCAGATCTCAACGATTGTAAAATGCAAGATGAAATAATTCAAGAGTAGCAGAGTAACGGTGAATGGTGATGTGCTGGTTCTATGTTAGAGATCAGACCTGGAATTATACTATATGGCCCTTAAGTTAACAGTAAAATGAAGCGACCCTTAAACCCGGCACATGGCTGTACAGGTATGGGATCCCTTATCCGGAAACCCGTTATCCAGAAAGCTCCGAATTACGGAAAGCCCGTCTCCCATAGACTCCATTTTAATCAAATAATTCAGAATTTTAAAACTGATTTTCTTTTTCTCTGTAATAATAAAACAGTACCTTGTACTTTATCCCAACTAAGATATATATATAATCCTTATTAGATGCAAAACAATCCTGTTGGGTTTAATGTTTTATTGATTTTTTAGTAGACTTAAGGTATGAAGATCCAAATTATGGAAAGACCCCTTATCCAGAATACCCTTGGTCCCGAGCATTCTGGATAATGGGTCCAATACCTGTACTTCTTTAAATAATTGCCCAAGTGCTTGGGTCAGTAAATGTTTCCCCCCCACTACTATATCTGCAGTAGGTTGGTCAGCAATCATTAAGACAACATACCTCAATCAGTCCAGCAGTTGGGAACAAATTTAAGTCTTCCCCATAGCATTTTATGGAGATGCTTCCTTGTTCAGTAATGTGTCTTGGCCAGTTCAAGATAAATTTCTAGTCTCCTGCCTCAGTTGCAGGAGAAAGAAGGGTAGGGTTTGACAAAACCAGTGCTGTCCAATTTTGCACAAAGAGGGCTGAATTATAGTGTATATAGCATGTTTAAAACATTTAGATTAACCAGAAGGCCACTAGGTGCAAGTTAGCTGCATGTGTAGGGGAACCCTGGAATTACATCCCAGTGTTCTGTTCTTTAGTGCTATGTTTAGTGCTTCGCTTGTGACCTCTTGTAGATAATGCCACTGCCACACATTCCTTGCCAACCTCAGCCATTTCTAAATGTATTTTTATGTATTGGCAACTTCTGAATAATTAATTAACCAATGTTATTTGGAAATTGAATTGAACCCAATGTCAAGAAAGAACTCCCTAGCCAGTTTTATAATTAACTCTGTGGTACACATGTTTATGTAGTTTTTATGATGTTCTTAACTTATGTATTTGTATGTGTACTGTATGTTCTTCATCTGCAGTTAATCAGCACCCAGCTTACGTAAATTGTCTCTTTATTTGACATTTTATGTAGATGCAGGAATTTGTTTGACTGTCCAAAAGTTGCATTTCTTAAAATGTGTTTTTTTTATTAACAATATTTAACACACATTAATACATTCTGATCCTGGGGTACTTTATGGGTTGTGTGCTTACAAGATGCTTGGCAATGAGCTTAATATTTAATGATTTATGAATGCTTATGTAACAAAAATGAAAAACTGGTTGCAAAAAGGTGGCACTCTTATAGAAAGACAGACCTGTAGAGTTAAGGTAAGAGCCTGTATGGCATCCCTTTTCTGGAAATTATGGGAAGGCCATCTCCCATGGAGTCCATTTTAGGGTAAACTATTTTTTTCCTGTAATAATAAAGCAGTATGTTGTACCTGAAAAAGGGAGGTATGTACCCCCTGAAATGGTGTTTCTGTTTGGTATGGTACAATAAAGCTAAGGGGCTGATTTACTAAGACACGAATTCCGACCGAATTGGAAAAATTCCGATTGGAAAACGAACATTTTGCGACTTTTTCGTATTTTTTGCGATTTTTTCGGCGCCTTTACGTCTTTTCGGAAATTATCGCGACTTTTTCGTTACCAATACGATTTGCGCGAAAAAACGCGAGTTTTTCGTAGCCATTCCGAAAGTTGCGATTTTTTCGTAGCATTAAAACTTGCGCGAAAAGTTGCGCTTTTTTCGTAGCGTTAAAACTTAAAAGGCGCGATGTTTTGCGCAAGTTTTAACACTACGAAAAAATCGCAACTTTTTGCACAAGTTTTAACGCTACGAAAAAATCGCAACTTTCGGAATGGCTACGAAAAACTCGCGTTTTTCCGCAAAAATCGTATTGGTAACGAAAAAGTCGTGATAATTTTCCGAAAAAATCGCAAAATACCGATCATTACGAAAAAAACGCAATCGGACGCATTCGGCCCGTTCGTGAGTAAGTAAATGGGCCCCTAAGTGTGGGCCTCCTTTATCTACTTGAACTACATTGATTGACATGGCCATAAGTCAGGGAGTCCCACCATTAGAGGTGAAGCTAATTACATGCACAGGGATTGCTCCCAATTCCAAAATGTCATTGAAATTGATCCTAACCACTTAAGTAGACATAAGGATTGGTGATCCAAATTATGGAAAGATCCCTTATCTGGAAAGCTCTAGATCCCAAACGTTCTGGATAATAGTTCCAATACCTGTAGTGGCTTTTTGTTACAAATGATTGATTAAAGGGGTTGTTCACCTTTGGGTTAACTTTTAGTATTATGTAGAGGGTAATATTCTGAGACAATTTGCATTTGGTCTTTTTATTCATTGTGGTTTTTTTAATTATTTAAATTTTTGTTCAGCAACTTTCTAGTTTTGAATTTTAGCAGCTGTTTGGTCGCTAGGGTATAGCAATAAGCAATAAGAAAAATAGCAAATAATAGCAATAAGAACAAGTAACAATAACATTGTAGCCTCACAAAGCAGTAGTTTTTGGCTGCTTAGGGTCAGTGGCCCCCATTTAAAAACTGGAAGGAGTCAGAAGAAAGCAAATAATTCAGGCACTTTAACAAAATAATAAATAATGCAGACCAATTGAAACGTTGCTTAGATTTAACCATTTTATAACATACTAAAATTTAACTTGAAGGTATACTACCTCTGTAATGCTGGTCAGTAGTCACAGCAATTGATATTGTAGCCACAAGACTTGGAGAGCAGAGGAGGAGGGGTGAGTATTTGTAGTCGGTTGACTGTATGAATGAATATAGTTTTGATTTCAAATAGATTGGAAGGAAGTGCTTCAGCATTGAGGAACCATGGTTAATTACAGTGAAATACACACAAGGTAATAAAATATGTATCATTATAGAACAAACTCATATAATAAAAAAGCTAGATACAGCCAAATACAAGAGCACTAAACTAATATAACAAACAAGCTATGGTAGCATTTAAAACCCTAGTATTAATAAATCGACCAAATTCAATCAATTATATCAACCAACATTTTACAGAAAACTGCTATTGAAAAAAGAAAATAATTTGTACTTTTTGAAAATATTTATACAGTTTATTTTAAACGTGCCGTTACTTGTAGAGGATGCCATAGAGGTCAGACAGTAATTCCTGGTTTCTTATAGATTTATTTCTATGTAATGCTCACACCCTAGTCAAGATTGATTAAAAACTTTCATCAGCATGTTTCCAAAGGTCTAGAAATATCTGGGAGAAATTCCAGAATATGAAATCACATTTACATTTTATGTGGACATTGTTATAAAACATTTAGATATAGGGAGCTATTTCTGTTTTCAAGCCAGTAAGATTGTCTGACAAAAGCATATGGGTTAAAGGATGTGGCATAGCGAAATAGTACAGGTATGGGATCCCTTATCCGGAAACCCATTATCCAGAAAGCTCCGAATTACGGAAAGCCTGTCTCCGATAGACTCCATTTTAATCAAATAATTCAGAATTTTAAAACGGATTTCCTTTTTCTCTGTAATAATAAAACAGTACCTTGTACTTGATCCCAACTAAGATATAAATAATCCTTATTGGATGGAAAATAATCCTATTGGGTTTAATTAATGGTTTATTGATTTTTTAGTAGGCTTATGGTATGGAGATCCAAATTACGGAAAGACCCCTTATCCGGAATACCCTTGGTCCCGAGCATTCTGGATAATGGGTCCTATACCGTAGTATAAACTGATACACGTTATCACATTTTACTACCACTACTACTAATAAAACATACCAGCTATCACAAACACTGGTGTCTGCTTGACCTAAGGGTGATTGGGTTGCAGAAAGGACAGAAGTATAAAAGAGTTGAAAGTGATGTTTAACATTTTGTAAAGTAGTTTGTAGTTTTGGAAAAATCTTAAAAAAAAAAAAAAAAAAAGGTTAATATGTATAATTACTACTTTAGCTCTTACAGGAGACGGTGCTGGCAAGCCGCGTTTTTTGTCTCAGATGGGCGTTTTGTAGTCTGAGCAATTTAGTAGCTTCACTGGCCAGAGTCAAAAATGATTCAAGCACAGAAAGGGGAAAAAGAATTGGCAATATGCTGGATTCGCTTGGCACATAGGTGGGACCAGCGAATGTTCCTCAGAAGGGCTGCCCACTGCATTTCTGACCAATAAGGGTATAACAGGGGTTAAGGGGAATGCCATTAAAGTGAAGAGGAAGTGAGTCTGTATCAGAAAACAGAAAGGGATAAAACAAGTTTTCACAGTGGGGGCATCCCATATTCTCATGCAGTGAATCACATCATATGATGCCAGACACACCAGAGCTGCTGTGCAGGAAAGGAACTTTATTGTGTCATGGTGATACATAAAAATATTTTTATACAAAATGAAAAATTTGGCTATTAAATATTAGCCTTTTTTAAGTTATAAGGTTCATAAAAGATTTTTTTTCTGCTGTTCTTCTAACCTTTGGAATATGTCTGTTTGAATGTGCCTCACTGTTCATTTTATATATTTTTAAGATGCAAAAGGCATAAAAGTGCTGCATGTTGCTTTAAAAAAAAAAAAGAAGAAATAGAATGTGACAATACTATAATGCAGCAATTTAGCTCTAAAGGTTAGTGGGGCAACCAGGAAGAATAAAGATACTCCATAAGCTCATGTTCTTATGTGCACTCAAACCTTCTTTTTAAATGTGCAAGAAAGAATCCATGTGAAAGTGCTCCTAATATTTCTGTTTTAGTCGCAAGCGCCAAGAATACCCACGAAAAGTAGCCAAAGGCTTGAAATGTAGTAAATGAATTGATTGACGCAGACCTCCCTCCCTGGCAAAATAATTTCATACTACTATTGCTCTCAGTATCAAAAATGATATTCCTGTGTTGAAGGTGAAACATTCCTCCTCCGATCATCAGATATGAGATCCTTTACTTTGCTCTTCTATGTGAGGAGAGAAGTCCCCAAGTGTGTTCTTTGCATTGACCTTGAATTACATTTTAGATTTGGAAAATCCTTTTACAGCTGCCTAGAAAGAGCCAACCTATCCGGAGAAAGATGTTGAGGAGGGGGTGGGGTGTATTAATTACCACTTTTGATTTTGTTGCATATGTTTCTAGCTTGTCCAGTTTAATATTGTACCTTTCTGAGAACTTATCCTCAAAACAACATTAATTATTCAAGGTCACGTTTTGCCAACAGTTTCTACATAGGCAAAATGATCTTGCTGTTCTTTAAAAACCTAATTTTGCATAAAGAGAAAAAATGTAATTCTACAAAGCTAACCAAAATATTTTTAATTATTTTAATGTAGTTTGTAAAATGAAAGCGGTATCAGTCCTTTGCTTGTTGTCAGTGCATGTACCGTTGAAACAGGGTAGTTGAATTCTGCAATCTTCTAGCCATGAGAATACCATTCATTTATTATTGAATATTTAAAGACCCTTTAAAGAAACCATTTAGGTAAAGCTAGTGGACTGCCTAGTAGTTAACTGTACTCATTTTACAGACCCGGTGATTTATTTGCTTTTACTGCATCTTTTTTGTAGGAATGTCTTGTTGGGTTAAGCAACTGCATTTAGGTCCTATTTCTTTATCTTTTTTACTGGTGAGTTAGGCTGTTGGGGATCTTCTTTGCATACAGAATTAAAGATTTTTTTTTATAATTCAGCCTGCTACCACCAACCCACTAAGCTTTTTCTGTTTCATTGTTTTGCTGAATATTTAAAAACATTTTTGTGGTCTTGTAGTCTTGGCATTGAGCTCTTTATTTTATAGCTGACTTGATTGTGTGTTCTTTCCTTTCCGGGTAATCATTAAATAAAACAACTTTGTTTTGTCATAAGTAATGAATATCTGCTTATTTCTACCCATTTTGTGGTTGGCTTTCTACTAGGCCACGGCGGTTTTTATATGTTTCAGTGGCATTTTTGCGTATAGTAGTTTGTTCTGCAGCGTGTAGCTATTATTTACGTTGATGTTCTTTATCTTGTGTTTATTTTAGCCCTTTATGCAATTCAGTAATGCTCTTGTTTTAGAGTTAGAATGACAGAATTTTTCAGCCTTTCATGGGCCTCTGTAATTTTGTCTTTTGGAAGATATCTCAGAGGGGACCATGCTTTGATTTCTGTTCCCCTGGAGATTGCAAGTTCTAAACAAGCATCATGTGTGCCTGGCTTTTGTAACTGAATGGACAAGATTGTTGCTGTTTAACTCATTTTAAAGTAAACAGTCATTAATTTAAGATTTTAAACTTTGTATTTTAGGCTGTTGATCAAGACACTTATGGATAAAAAATCTTATTTATTTTAGCTTCAGTTAGTAGAGATGATTCTAACCCGTTATGTGGCATATCCTATTAGTCAGTATGTCCCTTATCTGTAAAGATATCTAAGCCTTATAAAAATTTTAATGTATATCATGTAGGCACATCTCACCCTTTGTTGTGACGGTTATGTAATCTCTTATACCAGGGGATTAATGCACTTAAAATCTAGTTATCTATCTGTTAAGATCAAGAATTGTTTTTTTAAAAAAGTACTTTTTTACATATTATTTTAATGATGAAAAATCTATGTTCTGCACAACCCCTATTTAATTCAGGGGGTTTGCTGCCTCTTTAAGATCCTCTCAGATTTCTTTGTTTTGACCTCCAACATACAGTATTTGAACAGATATATCATCTTACCAAACAAGCACCTTGTTTCCAAAGAGGGCAACCTCAACTTGGATGGTCTTTGTAACGGTTACATGTATTGGTACCTACAAATCTATATGATCTACCCTTGAGAAAATGTCTATTTTAAACATGATAATTTGCCTCTGGCTAGTGCATAAGCTGAATACCATTAATGGTTGTAGAGTCTCTTACCGCTAAATCAATTTCCATTAAGGAATTGCTAATATATTCCAATTTTAATGCTTTATTGGAATAAATGTTGTTGTTGCCTAAATGCATATTAGTACACTTGTCTACACGGAACCTCATCTGGAATTGGGTTGTGTAGTCTCAGAATTTTAACCAAGCCACTGAAAAATAGGAGACGTCCTACATAGATCTTATCTTACATCGTTTTAAACCATTGAAATATACAGAGATGTTTCTTTCAATGTCATATTCAAGGTCATTTATGAATAAATTATATAGAAGTGGCCCATTGGCTTATCCCTCAGGAACTCCACTTACAGCAGACTTCCCAGTAGGAAATGTCCAATTAATCACTACTCTGCATTCAGTCTTTCAACCAGTTTTCTGTCCAATTATAAATAGTTGGTCCCAGACCTATATTCTTTAATTTGCATTCTAATTATGCCACACTCAGCTCACAGATCAGAGCATATACTCTCCTCGTCTCTAAAGTATGGTATATAATTTCGGAATGTGCCAAATCGAGGATTCTGTTGAATTCCACTCATTCTTTCAAAATTCTAATTTGGTTTGGCAAAATACTTGAGAGGGGTATATATAAAAATTCGGTGTTTTGAGGTTTTATCTTTCTTTAAAACAACGACTAAACTCATTTCCACAAATGGCAGGAATTAATCAACAATTGCAAATTGAAAAAGCACAAACAAAAAGCCAGCATAAAAAAAACTCTGAAACCTCTAAAACCATGAAGCAAAGAAAGACATCTGTTATCGACTTCTACATGAACCCGACAGGTTTTAGCTGGCGTATTTTGGCATTTGGTTTTGTCACAAAATAAATAGTAAAAAAAAAATCTATTTTTTCCACAACAAATTCAGGTTTTCAGCATCAAAAAACATGAAATGCCCCATTAGTCATGTGACACATCATCTAAATATGACAAGTTTTGTTCTCCAGTTTTTTTTTTTGCTAAATGCAAAAGAATTGGATTTGGAGCATCCCTAAATTAAATGCACAGTTGTGAGCTTAATATCATTTTGCTTTCTGCAACCATTCAAGGGTATGAACTCGCAAATATAGACATTATCCTTACCATTTAGTATGCTTAATTATTTTAACATAGCTGTGAGGTACCAGTGTGCTCGTTCCCAGCATTACTAGCAATAGGAGATCAATTTATTTTGGCATTTTTATAGGTCTGGGTAAATGGGCTCATTTTCCATTTGTAAAAAAAAAAGCTCAAAATGGTGTAGCTATCCAGTAGAACCGTAGCCTATCGCTGTGTTATAATAAAGCAAGCCTCAGCACACAGGCAATTATGACCTCAAAACCACCTACACTTTGTCTCAGAGGGAATTTCTGCCTTGTATATGCAGGTATTTTTTCCTGGAAAAAATGTGCAGATCACAAAATGGCAGAAAACTCCTGCATTGCTCCTAGTAGACAATATTGGTCCTGTATAGCACAACAAATTATGAATCAGAATCATAAGTGACATAATAACAATAAAAATGTAGACTTGCTATTTTTTTTTTTTTTTTGGAGTACAAACCTGAAGACAAAATAAGCAAATAATTAAAAAAAAAAAAACACAACAAATGGGACCAACAGCAAAATTGCTTAGAGAGCCTAATTGCTTGCCAGGGCTTAATATATACACCCAGTCTGGTTACAATTATGCTTTCTAACATTTCTTTTCTATAAATGCTCATTTTCTGGTTCACCTTATAATTATCCCATTTGAAAGCCTGAAGTTCTTTAAACCAAGAATTTGACCTGCATTTTGCACCCTGAACTTCTGCTGTTGCAGATGGTGCTGCTGGTACAGGTGGGGCACTAGGTCTTACAGATATTCCAGCAAGGTGTTTTGGTATTCTTATTATCAAACAGTATTACAGGGTTATTATATTAATACTTGTCATAGGCAAAGGAGATTTTTATTGGGGAAGGCTTCTTAAAGCAATACTTTTTAATGTTTGTTTGCACTCATAAATGGTATTTTATGACTGTGTGCTTATAGGTATGTGTATATATATATATATATATATATATATATATATATATATATATATATATATATATATATATATATATATATATATATATATATATATATATATATATATATATATATATATATATATATATATATATATATATATATATAGGACCTGCGTTTGACATTCTGCACCCAGGCATCTGTGACCCATCAGAGAGACGTGAGTGCCTGATTGTTTGTGCCTTTATATATACACACACATACACAGTTTGTGCCTTTATACATACACACACACATACAGTTGACCGTTTGTTGCACATATTTGTTTGATTCAATTAAAAGTATTAAACAACTACTGCAGGAATCAGAGTTCTAATAAACAAAATGTAAAAAATTTTAGAGCAGAGTTACATTTTATTTCCCCTGCCTTAAAACATAATAGCAATTGTGGCTTGTGTACACCCTTCAACTTGATAAACACTGTTTTTCCAAGGTTCATTTAGGCATTAATAGTGATAAGTAGTTGTCTTCTGTTGGCACTTACATGTACAATAACACTAACAATAAAATACAGAGCCACTACCACATATACCCAGGACTCGGAGCAGAATAAATGCAGTGTTATTTCTATGCATAATGCCCCCTAGAGATGGTAGCTTAAATATGGTGTCAAATTCCATGTGCTGTAGAACATACAGAGTAAATTCTGTGCCAGGTATCTAATATGCCCATAACACATGGCATTAAAAATACTATACAAAATTGAATGTATCATTCCACCAATAGCCATAAATCCAGTGCTAGTTGTTGAACATCCTTGAGACATATTTTAGAATTAATTGGACCCCTTATGCAAAAAACACATTATCCAGAAAGTTCCAAATTACAGGAAGGCCATCTCCAATAGACTCCATTTTAAGCAAATAATTCTAATTTTAAAAATGATTTCCTTTTTCTTTGTATTGATAAAACAGTACCTTGTACTTGATCCCAGCTAAGCTACAATTAAGAATCAGTGGAAGCAAAACAATCCTATTGGGTTTAAATAATGTTTGTTTTTTTTGTGTAGAAGGGATGGAGATCCAAGTTACGGAAGGACCACTTATCTAGAAAATAACTCCCCATGCATAACACAATTTGGCATGGTATACTGTGTTGGCAATCAGACATACCTGGAAATTACTTTTTCCTAACAATAGTATATAATTTCAGCTTACTTATTCAGACAACTTTTTGATGTTTCTTAACTTAAAATAAGTGACTTTAGTTTTTATTTTAGCAATTTATTGTAACTTGGGCAGCTGTTCTAACTGCACTACACTGTTGAGCGCAAATGTTCTGATTAGTCTTTATGGGATGAGGTTTTGCACTAAACAGTAAATGAGGGTTACAGTGCCATAGCTCCTTGACATATTGTTGCTATGTGTGCTGCAACCTTCAGAGCTCAATGTAGGATAATTGCTTGATCCGTATACCTCATATTCTCCAAAAATGTATCTTAAAATAGAATTGCCTTAGACAGTAAAGTGTTTCCGAAACACAACCGAAGATACTTTCAGGAAGATCATTTACTCATTGTGATATGATTGATTATTACCATAGCCCAGTAAGACTGGCTCCACTCTGAATGTTTCTGAATGTTGCTGTAGTAAGCACTTGGTGTGTTCTGCTAGTTCAGTCACTGGACTTTCTATTGCGTCGATAGCAAATAAAAATGTACGTAACCTTTGCAGCACTAATTCATGCCTGACACGTTGCAGGTATAAATACCCACTGGCTATTGGCTGTTCCACCAAATTTAACACTGTTAAGCAGCTGTGTGAGATGTTCAGTGCTGCCAGCCGGTTAGAAAACACTACAGTCACTAAGCATCTCGAGGCTGGTGTCATATTGTCTCAAGGACAGAAACCTCATTCCAACTGGGTATTGAAACCTAGCACTCCTAGCACTTATTTATACTCTCATTTATAATAACTGTACTCCTGTTTGTATTTACACCTGGTAAAGCACTTGCTACAAATAGGGAGAACACTGCAGGTACTTTCCAGAGTCTATTGCCCTTAAATTCTTATTTGAATGGTGCTATTGCTTTGTATACCCCAAAATGCCTCCCAATAATCAGTGACATAACAGAAAAAATTATTGAATTTATTTAGTTTTTGAGTAGATGTTTGGTACACCCATGTCTGAGTAATGCTTTATTTAAAGTTACTGCTTGGTAAGGGCATGCAAGTAGTCTACTGCTTTTCAAGATAACTCAGCAACCAGGGCCCATACTACCGAAATAGCAGGGCTCCATCCCCCCAGGAGACCCACGTTATTAACCCATGGCTTGCTAGGGCAGCCTGGGTCTTGGTAACAAAAATGCTTGCCTATTGTGGAAGCGTCACCATGTCCTTTCATGAAATCCACCTGTCACCCGAACTTTCTGCTGAAGCCCATGACTTCTGGAATGGGATCTTGCATTTTTTCAGAAACCCTTATTGGCATGGGGACTCAGATCTGTTACCTCCCTGATGGTGGCCCTGTTGGCTTATGATGAAATTGGTCCAATAGAATCCCTGTATGTATTTATTTTTATAACTTCAAAATAAGAACCTATCGTAAATACATATCTCTTGTGTTCTGTTTGTGCATTAGTTAAAATAATCTAGAGACCTCTGGAGTATGCACACTCTGGTACATTAATGGCATCCACTAGTTTGATGCTTGGTTAAACCACTCAGGGTAAATGGAAGTCATGAGCACAAAAGTCCATCAGAGCTAACAAACTAGACTTTTAGTAATGGCAAAGCATACTGAAACAATCAAGTAGCGCAGTAAAATGAACCCATTCCCTAAGTGACAGAACAACTGGGATGTGGCATAATAGCTGTGGCTTAAATAAAACAATTTTAATAGGATGTGAGGGTCAGCATGATTTTGACTCTCATTGTAGTTTTATGACACAATTTTCATGTCATATGCTAACAATTCAATAAGTCCATAAATGTAGATCAGTCAATGTCATAGTGATCATACAAACTTAAAATTTTCTTTTTCTGGTATTGTAAATGAAAGGAACCCTGCATTAAATAGATTTTTTTATTGTCCATTGTAAGAGCTTTTTGAATAAGATTAGAGACCTAAAGTTGTCAGGGACTTGAGGAGCCTAGGTCCTACTCCATTTTGTATTTTTGATTGAGTGCCATGTTATGGGCTAATTTTGACTTCTATTGAAACCATTTGCTTATGCTTTCATTGTCATGATGACTTATCCTTACCAACAGAAGTCTGCCAAGCACTAGAGGATATTTCAGGGTAGAAGGTAGTTTGGCTTGTCTCTTATTCATGCACTTATACTGCTGCAGCCAAAAGATGGATGATGGAATTAATCTGAAATCCTTCCATTGCACTGTTGAATGGTGCTCAGTATTAAGATATACCAACAGCATGCTGTCATAGACCCCACCCCTAATTATGTTATGCCACACCCCCTGGGCTGCTAGACTTGCTACTTGTAAGACAGTCATTAGGAGGGATTCCTGAATTTACTTGAATGCTTTCTTGCTTTTTTTTTTTTTAATATACATTTTCTTTTCTGGGTCCAAAAATACTAGAATTGAGTGGAGGTTCTACAGCAAATTATAATAACGGGAGACCAAGTCATCTCTGCATGTTACAGAAGATGAATCTCTATGAAAGCAGTTTGATCAAAGACATTTTTGCCACTTTCACTATAGGCAAATCCAGCATATTGTGTAAATGATTATAGAACGAACCAAAGATTTTGGAAATGGATTGGAACAGTGGTGAGCAGTAAATGCGATCTAAGTAAAAGCACAAGGAAGCTGATGTCATAATGGAGAGAATTCTTGGCAGGATATTGTCAATTCGTAAAATGGCTTTGCAATTTAAGATTATTTCCTGTTAAGATTAGTGGCTAAACCATATTACTATTCTCAAATTTCGTTAAGCATAAAAAGCATCCATACATTTCCACCAATTGCTGATTTATATGAATTTAACTTTGTAATGCTCAGGCTGTTGGTAGTAATGGCATTATATTTTGCCACTGTATGAGGTTGTAATATCATGCTAGGTATCAAGCTAGGCTGAGAAAAAAATATATACATACTTGTAGCTTGAGCAAAGTCTGTTGAATTATCGGCATTCTCCAATGGTGTATGTATGTTTTTGTGTAAAATCACTCTCTGCTTAAAGTAAAACTATGCCCACAAACAATGTAGGGCTTTATAAAAAATATATTGCATAAAACAGGTCTCATGTAAAACCCTACTTTATCTAAATAAACCATTTTTATAAAAAAAATGTATTTTATATTAGTAGTACATGCCATACTACTAAAAGAAAATGGGCGTTTTAAGTACAGGTATGGGATCCCTTATACGGAAACCCGATATCCAGAAAGCTCTGAATTACGGAAAGTCTGTCTTCCATAGACCCCATTTTAATCAAATAATTCAGATTTTGAAAATGTATTTCCTTTTTCTCTGTAAAAGTAAAACAGCGATTTGTATTTGATACCAACTAAGATATAATTAATCCTTACTGGATGTAAAATAATGCTATTGGGTTTAATTAATGTTTTATTGATTTCTTAGTAGACTTAAGGTATGGAGATCCAAATTACGGAAAGACCCCTTATCCGGAATACCCTTGGTCCTTGGCATTCTGGATAACAGGTCTTATACCTGTACTAAGGTCCATACGATTTACAGTGCACACAAACAAACCAAGGGGACACATACAGGGCACATCAGCTAAAAAATGGACAGAATTCTGCCTTTTACTCCCACACTACTTCCTGTTACAGTTAGAGCTGCATTACTTCCTGTCAGCTGATCTCTGAGGGAGCACACAGCCCATCACTAAATGGTGGCTCTAGGGAAAAGATGTAAAAGGGCAATATTTACTGATATATATATTCCAGTTTAGTTAGAATCTTTAATAGGCAACTTTATGATAAAAACTATATGTTGGTTAAGTATTAATTCTGGGGGTATACTTTTTTCTTTAATAAGCTAGAAGGATAGTGTATAGTGTTAAAGACTAAGTAAACCTTTTTTTTCAGTAAAATTACTCTAAACAGCCTCCAGAATTACCTACCTGTCCCAGCATTCTGTCTGACCTGGTTCCTCAGTTAAAAGTTGATAGTTTCTTTTGCTTCCTTGTGCAGAGTGAAGCCCCGCCCTCACTTCCTGTTTGGTTCTCTCATCACTTCGACTGCTGTAGTCGAAGTGGAGTGCTTTCTGCGCATGCCTGGAGGCAACAGGAGCCAGTCTGCATGAGCAGGTTTTTTGTTGTTTTTTTTTAATTTGACCTGAACAGGAAGTGGGGGCGGGGCTTCACTCTGTACAAGGAAGCAAAGGAAACGAGCAGGAGAATTCAACTTCTAACTAAGGATCCAGGTCACTCTCAATGCTGGGAAAAAAAAGGTTTACTTATTCTTTAAGTCTTAAAGGACAACTAAATCTTAACTAAAAAAGTAGGGTAGAAATGTTGTACATTATGTTTTGGGCTTCTGTACCAGCCCAAGGCAACCCCAGCCCTTTAGCAGGGAAGATCTGTGCCTCCGAAGATGCCCCAGTAGCCCCCATCTTCTTTTCTGCTGATTCCCTGCACATGCTCTGTGCTGCTGTCACTTACTGAGCTTAGGGACCCACTCACAATATACTGCATTGTGATCGACCCTTAAGTCTGCTAAAAATCATGTAAGCATGATGTAAACGAACCCAACAAGAGTGTTTTGTCACCAGTATGGATCCATGCAGCTTAGCTGTAATTAAGTTACTGTTCTATTATTACAATAATAATAAGTAAAACTAAGAACAATAATAGCTCTCTTTATTGCAAAAAAATATAACTGGCAACCTTAAAGTACACAGACCTCCTTACTATCATAAATAGTAACGATAATTAGTATTTTGGACAAGATTTTTTGGGATAACTACTATAGCTTCTGGGTTAACTGTTATATATGTATGTTATAGTGAGAGTGATATTCTAAGTTCATTTGCAGTTGGTCCTCATTTTGTATTATTTGCAGATTTTATTTATTTATTGAAATTGTTTGTTCAGCAGCTCTTCAGTCTGGAGTATCAGCAGCTATGTGGTTGCTAGAGTCCAAATTACTATAACAACTAGGGAGTGGTTTGAATGAGAGATTGGCATATGAATAGAAGAAGGCCTGAAGAAATGAAATTGCAGCCTCGCAGAGCAGGTTTTTAACTGCTGGGATCAGTGAACCCCATTTGAAAGCTGCTAGAAGAAGGCAATTTAGAAACCAAGAAAAATAATGAATAATGACCCACTGAATAATTGCTTAGATTTGGCCATTCTATAATATTTGGCAAACTAGTAGCATTATGGGGTGTTTGAAAAAAAAAATGTGGTTTTGCTATAATCCTCCATGTAAATATTTGCCAAATCCCATTCCTAATTTGTATATGTTTAGCAAAATCCAAATAGAGGAAAAAAATGCATCATCCAGAAAATACTATTGCTTTCAGTTGTCCAGTTCACGTATGATGTAGATCAGTATTCCCCAACCAGTGGCTTATGAGCAACATGTTGCTCCCCAATCCCTTGGATGTTCCTCCCTGTGGCCTCAAAGCAGGTGGTCATTTTTGAATTTCTGGCTTTGGGGGCAAGATTTGGTTGCATAAAAACCCAGTGTAAAGCCAAACAGAGCCTTCTGTAGGCTGCCAGTCCACATAGGGACGTATTAAATAGCCAATTATAGGCACCCCCGGGAACCTTTTTCATGCTTGTGTTGCTCCCCAACACTTTTTCCATTTAAATGTGGCTCACGGGTATAAAAGGTTGGGGATCCCTGGTATAGATAAATGCTGAGTATACCCCCCACTAACTATTCTGTTACTGTAGCATTTTGTACATACTACAAACGTAATTTGAGGTCCTACAGTATCATGAATGTACAGCTTTACATGGCTAGGCATTTGTATAACTATAAGAACCAATCAATTGATTATTAACATAGCTTTTTCTTATTCCTTGCAGAGTTGACCTGTCCTAGGTGCTACTTAATGGGAGAAGTTGCTGCAGGATGAAAAGATGGCAGCTCCGCTTATGGCACCACCTGGCCCTGATAGCTTCAAAGCTTTTACTCGTGAATCTTTGGCTGCCATTGAAAAGCGCATAGCCGAGGAGAAGAATAAAAAGCCACCAAAGCAAGACAGTAGCCACAGAGACGATGATGATGAGAATAAACCCCGTCCAAACAGTGATCTGGAAGCGGGCAAAGGCGTGCCGTTTATTTATGGCGATTGTCCTTCACGCCTGATTGCTGAGCCAATCGAAGACTTAGACCCTTTTTATTTACACACAAAAGTGAGTCTGTGTCTCACACAAATATTTCTGTGGGATTACAGGTTGATGCCCTTGGTTGATGGTTTCACTTGGGAATAAATCAAATGAATGGGAATGGTATTAGGCTTGCATCTTGCACCAGAGCACTGAAGCAGTGTCAAAGGAATTTCAGTAGTCTGCTTGTTGGGGATTCTTACGAGAATGAGAGAATTCCTCAAGATATTGGAACCCTCAGTTTGTTAAGTCTAATATGAATTTATAACCTTTTTTTTTTTATAGTGTGCTTTGTGTAAGTTGTGCTACTGTAATGAGGTGCCACAGATCATTCTGCTTAAATTGTGTGCATATATGCGGTTGGGCTACTGGTTCATTTTGATTCTTATAAAGGAATCATCATATATTTAGGGCACAAAAAATGTATTAATTTTGCTTTTTCCATCACCTTTTTTTCATCACCCCTTGATTCTATAGACTGGAACATCGTATCAGTCCATTATTTTGCCACCCCCTACTAATATCATATCTTACACAGTTACACAGACCTGGGCATCACCTTATCCCTAAGTGTTTCCTAAGGAAGTGATCCAAATAATAGAACGTTTATTTGAAACCATTCTACATATAATCGTTACAATACTGTGTTACAGTACTCCATATAAAATATGTGGACACTGTATAACTTTACATGGCAAGTTATAGTGTACACATTGACTGCCACTTTGTTCATAAACTCTTTTACCAGAACACTTTAGAATTGCTATGTACGGAATACTTATTTGTGAATAATGTTACTCAAATAACTAAAACACTAAGGGGCACATTTATCAAAGTACGATTGCTTCCAAATACAAAATATTTGTATTTTTTCTAATTTATAGAACTGTGTGTATTTTCTTTTTCGGTAATTTGCGTGACTTTTTCATACTTTGCGACAAATTTTACGTGACAAAATCGTATTTGTCGCAATGAGTTCGAAAAGTCTTCGATTCATTAAAGCCAAGTTGGAGCTGCAGAGTGCCATTGAGCCCTATGGGAGGCTTCCAAAAACATGCACTGAAGGATCAAAGTCAAAAAGGTTTTCCTACCGTTTACGTTCGTTCGGATACAAAAATTTTGTGACTTTCGGATCACCAATACAATATTATTGTGACTATTACGATTTTTTCATAAGCATTTTTGTGACATTTCCGAACATCAAAATTATCGTTTCTATTCCGAATGTTACCCATTTAGGGATTCAAACTCATACTTTGATGAAGATGTGAGTTTAGAGCTTAATACATAAAAACTCACACATTCTAATAATTCCTATGGGATTTTTAGAAGCATTTTTATCAAATGATGAGTTATAACTTTCACCTATTGATAAATATGCTTTTAAAAATCCCATAGGAATGAATAGAATGTGGGTTTTTAAGCTCTAAACTCACATTTTGTTAAATCTGCCCCTATGGATGAACAGAAACATGTCACAAAACTTAGAGTAATGTACAGCCTGTTGTAAGACATTATGGTATTGTAAGTCACTTACAATTCCATGACCATAGAAAGCAGTGGTTCTCAACCTTCCTAATGCCGCGACCCTTTAATACAGTTCCTCATGTTGTGGTGACCCCAACCATAAAATTATTCCTAAGATCATCGGAAATATGTGTTTCCCGATGGTCTTAGGTGACCTGTGTGAAAGGGTCGTTCCACCCCCAAAGGGGTCCCGACCCACAGGTTGAGAACCGCTGATATAAAGGCATGAGGCTGAAGGCCTGTATAGTTGTATACAGGTCATGGAACTTCAAAGTGATTTCTGATATTGTTTTTTTAATGTACAGATATTGGACCTATTATCCAGAATGCTTGGGGCCTGGGGTTTTCCAGATATGGGATCTTTTCGTAATTTGGATCTCCATACCTAAAGTCTGCTTATTTGGCACCTCACTAGAGACATGGAGACAAACACAGTTTGATGGAGTATCTGTATTTTAAAGATGTAAATGCTCCATTGTTACTGAAGAAACCAAACACCTAGTTTGTTAGGGAGTTCCCTATTGGAGTTAACTAGAAAGTTCAGTGTTTAGATTTTGATAGTATGTAGGAGTTGTGCTTCTAGGTGAACCCCTTCATGTCACTGTTGAAGCTGAAGAAATTCTCATAGTTAGGCTGCGCTTCCAAGCATCACAGTGGAGTCTAAAGCCCATGTGTTCTATGGCTCACAATAGACACCTGATTTGTTCTTGATATTCTATAGAGCAGTAGTTTCCAAACTATTGTGCTGCCCTCTAGAAAGCAATATCCAAAGCAAATAAAATGTGTCCAAAGAACTCACCACAGGCAGGGAAAGGCTCAGTTTTATTGAAGTACCATAGTCAGACAATCACCTGTTGACTAAGGTGAATGTCTGACTATGGTACTGACTATAAAACTGACTTTTTTATGGAGAAATCTGCCTGGAGATATGCTCATCTATGCTATCTGCCCTCTAGAGAGCCTAATGTGGTGGAAAATGCAGCCTAACCTGAAGGCTAGTCATATATTGAATACTTTCAGATATCAATAATTGTAAGCTAAAGTGGACCAGATCATTGTATGTTCTCATCTGGATGCACCCTTATGATTTAAAACACTTCATGAAAATCTTCAATTTTGCCAAGGTCTTATATGTTATAAATATGGTTTGGTGGCCAAGTGTTGGTAATTTATGTGCGGACATCTTTAATCATCATTCATTCATTCATTCATCATCAAATAAAGAAAAAGATTATATCCCAAAAATGTTTTTATACCTATGGTATGAAAATATTTTTTTTTCATTTGTAAGGGAATGGTTATAGCTGAAGGGCAACAAAAAGAGGGTTGGAGTGTTGGTGCACAGTTGGCCTTTTTAAAACCCTTTGGGGAATTGTATAGAGGTTTGCATGGAAACATTTATAAAAACCCGGACACAGTGTAGCAGCACTAAGGGACTCCTTACTGCTTATCCTGATAGTATCTGGGATCTGGCTGCATACTGCACCTGGCACAGGACTGAAATTACAGCATAGTTGCAGAGTGCAGCCACACCTTGGAAACAAGTCAGCCCTGCTCTTACTGCCTGCCCTATAATACAAGGTCTGGTTGTGGCCTGCCTAACATGTCTTAATGAAATGCAGTGGGAGGTGGAAAGCATATGCACCCCACTCTGCTCACCCCTCATGAATACAGTGCTGCCAAACTCTGTGCTCCATGTTGTCATTCTTTCAACCCAAGTTAACAGTTTCATGTATTTTGTAGCATTAAGGTTTGCTTTTAATGGAATTGGGGGCCCTAGTTTAGACCATAGAAAACATCCCCAGACCATCAATCTTCCTCCAAATGTTACTATTGGCTTTATGCATGCAGGCAAGTAGTGTTCTCCTGGCATCCGCCAAACCCAGACCATTTAATCAGACTGCCAGATGGTAAAATGCAATTTATTACTACAGTTGACTTGTTCCTTAGCTCCAGAGTCTGAATGCTGTGACTTCTATACCACTCCAACTGATTCTTTTCAATGCACTTGATAATGTTCTCACTGCCTCTTTTTGAATACCCACAAAAACAACTTGGAGTAAAACTACTTCTCTGTGCTTCCAAAACTTCCCTCCAAGCCAGAAATTTAAAAATGGGCACCTACATGGGTGACTGGGAGCAACCTCAAAGGGGCTGGGGAGCAACATCACTGCTCTACACTGATGACGACTGCTGCTCAGGTTGCTGAGGTTTATAAGGAAAGACACACTATGCAGCTGTACGTGAACTCTTCTACAATTTTACTTTATTATCCACTTATTGGTTTAATGAGCAAGTTAAACCAGAAAAGCTGCTTTGGATCAGCTGCTGATATTAGGGAAGGCATGCTTTTGGGAGTATTATCATTTGCAAGTATCTAGACATGGAGAGATACTAGGTTTGAGATGTAAATATACTTTTTAAAACACTTTGATGTACACGCTTGTGAAAAAAACACTTGCACTTATTACACTGTTGTAGTTGATTGCTCTTAACCATGTCCAATAATGAAGGTCTTTTATATTTATAATCTGTAATATCAAATCCATGATAGCCTTCATTTTATTAAGATGGGACACTTAGTTTTTTTTGCATACTTATTAAGATGTATTTTTCGTTAAGGGTGAGTAATGTGTTCTTAAAGGAGAAGGAAAGATAAAATCGCTGGGGGAGGTCCAAAATGTTAGGTTTCCCCAGTGATTGTTATCACTTACCTTATACTCTGGGCTGGGGCTCCTGTTAGGAGAGAAATGCACTAGTCCGGGGTTGCTGCAAAGTAACGATCCTCTTCCTCCTGTCTTCTTCCTTCCCGATGCTGGGGCCGGCAGATGTGCAATAAAGTGAAAAATCCAGCTTTTTTTTTTTTTTTTTTTTTTTGTTAAGGTTCAGCTTTTCACTATGCCCATGCACAAGCGGCTCAAAGGCAGGAGAAGGAAGAGGATCACTCATCCGCAGCAGCCCCGGGCCAGTGAGCTTTTCTCCTAACAGGGGCACCTTCCCAGGGTATGAAGTAAGCGATTACAATCACTAAGGGGGTACCTAACATTTTGGCACCCTCAGTGATTGTACCTTTACTTCTCCTTTAAAGGGGATGTCCAACCAAAAACACACTTACCCCCTTCATAATGAAAAGAAAAGTGATTCTAAGTAACTGTCTGGCTGTTTGTAGTCTTTGCTATGCTGGCTCCTAAAACAGTGTAGCTAAACCCTGCTATTTAGCAGACCTGGAGCAGAGTCAGGACCAGTTTTAATGGTAGAGAAAAGAAAAATACATTTAGTGAAAACTTGAAAGCCATTGAAAAGGTTTATAGAATGTATATTGGCAAGTTGCTTAGAATTACATTACATTTTAGTTTTGGTGTTTGCTAGGGATGCACCGGATAAACTATTTTGGGATTCGGCCGAATACCAAACAGAATATTTGCATATGCACATTAGGCCACAGACAAAGAGAACCACGTGCTGCGCATGCAGTTAAAAATGTTCAACTTCAATTTGGCATAGGTTGTGCCCTCCCAGGAGGATTGGATGAACACTCATAATATTCTTCAATTACATATCTCCAACATTCTGCAGTTTTTTACACAGAATATACATTAATCTTTGCCCCCTTACATTTGTTCTTGCCCTAATGAAGCTCATAATATTAGAACCCAATCACATTCCCACACACTAATCATATCAGGAATCCATTAACCTACCTGTATATTTTTGGGGTGTGAGTGAAGTCTCACACAGACAGGTAGAACATACAAACCTGCAGAACCCTAGGACACCAGCATTGCAACCAGTGTTGGACTGGGACACCAAGGGCCTGCCATCTTATTGAGAGAATCCCTGGTATACCCATGTATGAGAAGTTCATCTTCAAATGTAACTGATTAATATAGCCTAGAAGGCAATGTTTTTTACCCTGAATATTAAGGGATTTATAGAGATATCACAGCAACCTGAGTAGCTGCTTCTAAAAATTCAGAACAAATTCTGTATGGGTGGTTGTGCTCTCCTGTGTGTTCTTCTTGTTGCATTACTGCTGTACAAGTGATAGCAGAGAGCAAGGCAGTGAATACAGACATAAATTATCAACAAATTTAACAGTGTAATAAACAACCATTGGCTCAAATTTTCAACAAAAAATTCAAAAAGCAAATCATACTATAACAAACGACAAACAAGTGCTTCCCAGTGCTTCATGGTACCCATACTCTGCCCTCCTTACGCGTTTTGCACCATTGGGTGCTTCATCAGAGGAGGTGAATACAGACAGACTGCAGAGGATAGCACAGACATACAGTATGCAGGATGAACATTTCCATTCCTGTGCTGTTTACAGCTCAGACAATATGGCTGCTTCACCAATCTATTAGCTCTTGCTATCTCATTGACATTGTGCAAGTTCGTTTTGAGTACCCCTTCCCACCCCTCTGTGAGCTCTGTGTAATTAACAGCCTCTCTGGATTCTCCTACTCACCTGTGGCAATAAATTTGGCAATAAATTTCCCTGCCCCATTACAGACTCCCAAACTAGCTCCTTCCTATCTTTTGCACTGCTATGAATAAATAAAATGCAAGCAGAACCTGAAAATGTTAGAAAAGAATGAATACAAAGCAAACCGCTGAGCTACTTGTATTACGTATCGTCAGTGACAGCCAGCAATCACATCATCCCATGAAAATATTGTATTTGCACAGGGATGGAATTGCAAACTATAATACTAAATTCATTTTCTCAGCTGACATCAGCGCTATTGAGAGAAAAAAAAAATCACAAATAATCACGACTAACCATGATTATGTTTTTATTATGAAAATGTGTATTTTTTGGTGATCACTTTTTTTACATAATTTTCATATTTAACAAAGCTCTAATGGCTTAATATTAATTGCAATAACTTGTGGGAAAATGCAGTAGCAGATAATAAAATGCAATTAGGAATCAGCTTGTTGGAATGCTGAAGAAATACTTCCCACTGGCTTCTGTGGCATCAAGGGAGGTTTTATGTAAAGAGATTTTCATTTTATATCTTGTTCAAATTTTCAAATTTCAGCCGCAAATATAAATAAATCTGCCCCATAATTTCACTTTTAACACCTAGGGGCACATTCATGAAAACGCGAGTTCGAATCCCAAATGGGATAAATTCAGATTGGATGCAATAATTTCTTAAGATCGCAAATATCACGAATATGCTTACAAAAAAATTGTATTAGTCACGATAATATTGTATTGGCGATCCGAAAGTCACTAAATTTTCATATCTGAACGATCGTAAAATGCAGGAAAACCTTTCCAACTTTGATCCTTCTGTGCATGATTTTGGAAGCCTCCCATAGGGCTCAATGGCACTCTGCAGCTCCTACCTGGCCCAAGGAAAGCCTCCCATAGGATTCAATGGCACTCTGCAGCTCCAACCTGGCCCAAGGAAAGTCTCCCATAGGGCTCAATGGCACTCTGCAGCTCCAACCCGGCCCAAGGAAAGTCTCCCATAGGGCTCAATGGCACTCTGCAGCTCCAACCTGGCCCAAGGAAAGCCTCCCATAGGGCTTAATGGCACTCTGCAGCTCCAACCTGGCCCAAGGAAAGTCTCCCATAGGACTCAATGGCACTCTGCAGCTCCAACCCGGCCCAAGGAAAGTCTCCCATAGGACTCAATGGCACTCTGCAGCTCCAACCCGGCCCAAGGAAAGTCTCCCATAGGGCTCAATGGCACTCTGCAGCTCCAACCCAGCCCAAGGAAAGTCTCCCATAGGGCTCAATGGCACTCTGCAGCTCCAACCTGGCCCAAGGAAAGTCACCCATAGGGCTCAATGGCACTCTGCAGCTCCAACCTGGCCCAAGGAAAGCCTCCCATAGGGCTCAATGGCACTCTGCAGCTCCAACCCGGCCCAAGGAAAGTCTCCCATAGGGCTCAATGGCACTCTGCAGCTCCAACCTGGGCAAAGGAAAGTCACGATAACGAAGCTTGAATGAATCCAAAACTTTCGTACTCTGCACGACAATACAATTTTATCGCCCAAATTTTGTCGCAAAGTACGAAAAAGTCGCACAGAGCGTTCGTGGATTTGTAAATCTCCCCCCTAGTATATTTGGTGGATCTGGTTCAGATACAACTTAGGAAGGAATCCTTTTCTGAAAATATTTGACAACTTTTTTTTTTTTTTTATAAAAGCAGAATTCCTTTTGTTCCAGGTTACCTTCTACCTTTTTACTGCCACCTCTCCGTCATACTCCTCTCCGAATGCTAGCCTTTACTGACACAGCTGCTGATTGGAGAAAACATTTTCTTAATCTTCTTTTCTGTAAACATAACATATTTGGTTACATCTCCAAAAAAAAATAAATTAATGAAGGTGAATCATTCAAGATTTATTCCCCTAGTATGGACACTTAGAGGCCCATTCATGAAAGCACAAATTTTGTGTGGTTAAAAGCACGATTGGAAAAAATTCGTAACCACGATAATTTCATCACAAATGTCACAAAAATTATTTTCTTGGTCGTATGAAAATATCGTAGTTGCGATCCGAAAGTCACAAAATTTTCAGATTCGAACGATCGTAAACGGCACGAAAACCTTTCTGGCGAAAACTTCAATGTATGATTTTGGAAGCCTTCCATAGGACTCAATGGCACTCTACAGCTCCAACCTGGGAAAAAGTCACAGTTCTTGATCCCAGAATCCCCTGTGTGAGGAAAAGTTGCAGTATTTCTCAGCTTTTTATTTTTCTGGTATTTATATATGTCTCTTTAATTTTATTGAACATTAAAAGGCCCAAGAACTTTTAGATTTAGATTTTAATGGTAAAGCAATTGGAGTTTTAAAGTAGCTCGTGAGAATTCCCTAGTAATTAAAGTGGTTGAAAAATTACACGTTTGATTCTGGGATGCCTCATACTGTCCAGTATAATAAGCAGCTCCTCCCTGCCCACTGCCCCAAACAGAGTCATTGTGATAAAGGTACAGCGCTTAATCTTTATTTTCAATGTGCATAAAAATAGTTTTTTTTTTTCTTTACTAGCACTTATATATTTATTGGGCAGGCACAGAATCAAGGAATTTCTTTGGGGTTAAATCCTAGAAGTATTCAAATTTTGGCCAAATCCTAAGTGTTTAGCTGGACTGAACCTGAACCCTTATAGACGTGGTTCTATAAGGTCTTAGCCCACCCCTTTGATGGGGGAAACAATTTTTGGGTGATAGGTGCCCTTTAAGAAGTCAAAAAATTTTTGGAGCATTGTGTGGTCCTAGAAGCAGATCTTACAATTCATGTTTGAGTTTAGTAAATTAGTTGTGGCATCCCCTGGTTAAAACTTTGATATGGTCCCATTAGTCAGCCATATGGTATGGTCCCATTAGTCAGCTTGTTTCACTGCATCCTGTGTTGTTATTGTGTATTTTCGTTACCCTAACCAAACTCGTCTCCCTAAAAGAAATCATACTGCTGCTGGTGCACATATACATTCTTGCCTCAGTTGTTGTTCCCCAGGTAGAAGAGTCATTGTTAAGTGCTATCAGGCAACTGACTAGAAAACAAATGTTGCCTAGAATAGTCTGTGCATGTAGCTTGATTTAAATGTTTTAGAGTTTGCATTGTTTATAAGATATGTATGCTGCCCAGCGTAGTATTAAAGCCAAGCTTTTGGCAAATTTATGCCCTTGGGAATTACAGAGGCTTCTTTACGGGATATTCTGTCAGCAAAAACGTTATTGATTTTTAGTTCCTGCTTTGCTGGCTTGTTCCTTTAAAGGGGCAGTTCACCTAGAAAAAATCCTTTAGTATATGGTACAGCGTTTAATTTTAAGATTTGCAACTGGTCTTTATTCTTGTTTTATTTTGGCTTTATTTGTGTTTTAGAGTGTGTCTGGTTGCTAGGGTAAGTAGGACCAGGTAGTGGTTTGAATGGACTAAAATATACATTGCTGACAGCCTGAATAGGCAGATAAATTAGCAAAAAAATGTTATTAACCAGAGACAGTTTAGGCTCTGGATTAACCCATTTAATGGGCAATAAGATAACCTTGAAATCGCTAAATAAAAAGAGGCAGAATACACACTGACAAATATTTTAAAATTCTTATTTCATAACTGATGTCAATGTGCCGTAATGGCACTTTTTAAACCAGTTTCTGGGGATTACTAGACCTCAGAGCAAACACATCTTATATCACAGGGTTAGTTTAAAAGAGAATCTTAACACCCCAAAACAAATCAATAATTACATTGCTCAGAGTGCTCATCTGATCACGTTTACAATTGACATTGTTCCCCCCCCCTCCCAGACACATCTAATATAATAAGCTTGAAACAAAAGCCCCCACCACCCCGTGGGTCTGTTGGACTGGTTGGCCAGCCATCGGAAAATGACATTACTGAGCAGAGAGGTGTTTCCTGGTGCCACACTGCTGGTTTTATTGCTCATTGTCAGTATATTGAGCTGAGCGTTAGAACTGAGCAGAAACTCCCTGCTAAGTAACTTATTTTTCTGTTGGCTGGACAGGACAGTGGGGGGTACTGCTGGTTCAAATTCATCATTAAAAAAAACCTTAAATTGGAAACTGTTCACAAAATCCCCTTGGCCAATTAATATTATTTTGCTTTGGGGTGTTTGGTTCTCTTAATCTGGGTCCCCAAAAAGAAAAGGTTAAGTTTGTGAATCAGCCTGGGAACCAAAAATTGGTTTTGAAACAAATAGGTATCTTATTTTAACAGTTTTTTTAGGGAGTGATAATATTGTCTTACAAGAGGGGCCCTCCCTAGGCAGCATGGGGACCCGTGTTTGGGTATACCCCAAATGTTAAGAATTACTGTTTTATTACATTGCTACATAACATTTTAAAGTGGCATAGGTATATTCACTTTTCCGAAACGTTTTAGGTACATGCAATATTTTTATACATTTAATCTTTAAACCACAATTTTTTCTTCCATGGTTCAGTCATATAAATACAAATAGTAGTCAAGGGAGAAAAAAAGAGTCAAGGGAGAAGTTAAGTTTTCCAGCCATCTTCTGTCTATCAAAACTTTACACCCATGTCTTCTGAATTGCCAAAAAAAATATATCCCTTGGTTTAGATCAATGATCCCCAACCTGTGACTCAGGAGCAACATGTTGCTCACCACCCCTTTTGATGTTGGTCTCCATGGCCTCAAAGTAGGTGCTAATTTTAAAATTCCAGGTTTGGAGAAAATTTTAGAGGCATAAAGACACTAGTTTACTCTAAACAGAGCTTCCTGCAGGCTAGCAGTCTACATGTGGATACCAAACATCAAATCACAGCTCTTATTTGGCAACACCCAGGAACTTTCTCATGCTTGTGTTGCCCCCCAACACTTTAAAATGAGAAGGAAAGGTAAAAACTAAGTAAGCTTTATCAGAAAGGTCTATGTAAATACAGCCATAAGCACTCACAGAAAAGCTGCACTTAGTCCTCTATCAAAAGAGACACAGGGTTTTTTTTGTCTCCTTTGTTGTAAATATGTTTGGGTATCTGACTTCCTCTCTCTTCATTCCAGAGGCTAGAGGCTGCACATCTCTCTCCTCTCTCCCCTCTCCTGCTCCCCCATCCCATAAGAATTCATAAAACTCACTCCCCCCACCCTTAGAAATGTGCAATCTGTGCTATAACAGCTAAGCTGCAAGCAGGAAGCTGTGAAGACCAAGCTAAAATGGCAGCTGCAATCTTAAACAACAGAGAAAGTTTCTAGGGCTCTTTACTCTGGTATGGTAAAGTTTTCTGCAGAATAAATATATTGTTCTAGGTGGCACTGATGTGGCGAATCTATTGGCAGTAAAATGCCAATAACATCTGAGTGGCTCATGGGTAAAAAAAAGTTTGGGGACCCTTGGTTTAGATGAATCCAGCATCTCTGTTTGGTCCCACTTCAGCCTTCTTAAGTTGAGTTACAAGATGGGCAATGCTGTGCAGGTTTCATGACCTGTGGTTTATCAGTGAAGTGAAAGGCTTTTTGTGTGCCACTCACATTTGCTAGCCTTTGGCATGGAACAAGATATGTATAAGGCAGTGGGGCAATGTCACCCAGAAGTGTGGAAATCACTTAAATTAAGGGAGTGCTTGTTATTATTTGGTTAAAAGTTTCCCTTGTACAAGTACAAAAATGTAATTTTAACAAATGCACATTTTTTCCAATTTCAGAGGAACTGTATTAACAGCAACCTTACATGGTCCCCAGTAATTACATGACAAGGTTGGGAGGTTTTCATTTGTTCTTAGAAGAAGCTTTTCCTTTTTCAATATAGTTTGCAAAATGTTTTACCCCTTTTCAGATATCACAGGAATCATCTTTGCCTTATTGGGGGCACATTTTATCCCCACTGCTAATGAGGTTCATCCCTAACCTTTTTTACTTGTGAGCCACACTCAGATGTAAAAAGAGCTGGTGATGCACACAGGAATGAAAAAAGTTCTTTGGAGATGCGGTGACTGTTTGGTAGCCCCATGTGGACTGCTGGCCTGCAGGAGGCTCTGCTTGGAGTAAAACTATGTCTCTGTGCTTCCAAAACTTGCCTCTAAGCCAGAGATTTTAAAATGGGCACCTTCTTTGAGGCCACTGGGAGCAACATTAAAGTGGTGGTGAGCGACATGTTGCTGATAAAATTGAAGTTCCGATGTCACACAAAGGCCTCTTTGCAAAAACTGGGAGGGCTGTAAACATCCCTGGAGAGCAGTATCCTACCCATGAACCTTCTGTTAAATGTTCCAGAACTGAAAAGGATGCCATCATCACATAACTACCCTATATTTAATATTACCTGTCAGTGGTGCTCTGTTATTTTATCTCACATTAGAGGGTAATATTACATGTAAATTTTAATTGTGCATAGCACATTGAAAAAAATGTTTTTTTTTTATTTAAAAAAAAAAAAAAAAGCGCACTCTTTTGACACAAAAATAACTTTTTCACTAAGAAATTCTATGCAAACACTGCGCACTGGTACAAATGATAGCATTTTCAATCGTTCTTCTACTGGTGGATGAAGTTGCTAAATGTATTCCAGGTTTACAAAAACTATATTCATGGGTAAAACTGTATGCAAAATGCAAACTTTTTTTTTTCTGTTATGAACTTCTATAACATCTTACCTTCCCCTGTCTCTTATACTTAAAGGACATGTAAAGCTTACATTTGCCTACAATGTATATCAGTTGGGCACGTCTCCCCCACCCAAATGGCACCATTTGTACTGCATATATCCCCTCCACTTGCCAGCACCATCACATGTTCCTAAAGTAAATAGCAGCTTTCACCCGGTGGCCATTTTTCCTCTAATACATAATCAGATGCATTTAAATCTGCAAACAGTATATACACACACAGACCCTTATTCAGCATACATTTCATCAAGAATACAGGCTGACACAGGCACAACTGTCTCTGATAAAAGTTCTGCTTTGTTTGAGCACTGTAATGGTAAAGCTGAACTCAGGAGAAAAAAACTGAAGCAGACAGCTAGAGCTGAGTTTCTATGGGAACCAGCAATGCCATCTCTTTACTGGCTGCCAGACTGGGGGGGCGTGTTTAGTAATCTGCGCTTAGAACAACTGAGCATGCCCACAAGCCAACAGCCAAAGCAAATTCCTGAGGGAGGGGGGCGAGTGGGTTACAGGAGGAGAGGGAAATCTAAATGATTAAGGAGATGTTGCAGCCTTACTATTAACCTCTGGGCAACCAGTGTGACAGGTAATGAAAGATTTCAAAGAGGCTGTTCACTGATTACATTTTTGTTTGTGGGGTTTACATGTCCTTTAAATGTTTATGCACCATCCTGATAATGGTACAAGACCAACCAACATGGATGCAACACGGGGAAACCCTTGTGACCAAACAATATAACGTTTCAGGGAGCTGGCCCCTGTTCATCAGACATAGGGAGGCCACTTACCGTTATTTTGTTTTGTTATATTCTGTGGCTGGAAAATAAATGTGTTATTCACAGTTGCATTATATAGTGAGTGTGTGTATAGCTGTGTGTATGCTTCTCAGTGTCGGACTGGCCCACCAGGATACCAGGAAAACTCCCGGTGGGCCCAGGTGTCAGTGGGCCCTCCTGCTTCTATCTATTTAGCCTATTTTATGGTCATTCCCTATTTCTGTACGGGAACAGGGAAGCTTGATAAATAGAAGAATAGAGTATAGTACGTAAAGAAAAGAGACTAGGATTACAGAGAGTTTGAGGAAGGAGAGGAAGTTTTAAAGAGTGGGCCCATGGTCCAGGGTTTTTTGGTGGGCCCCTGGTATCTCAGTCCGACACTGACCATTCTCATAAAGGGATTCTTCATCCTTCTTTATCTTGTGGGACACTGGCTCTGATCCTGAGAGTGTATCTAGAGTTTCTTCTGTTGTTTGCCAGAAAGGAAATAGCAATGTTACATAAATACCAGGGAATGGATTTTTTTTTTCATGCAAAAAAGTGCCAATATCTTTTCCAGCAGTGAAATATCCTCCCCCGACCGACATAATTACACTCATTTACTTAATATTAGACATTGTTTTAAGGCAATATTATTGTTTTCTGATGACAGTATTCCTTTCTGGTTTGCCTATAAATAATGTATTGGTTTATTGTTCATGCCAGACACTTTTACTTTCAGACTTTGTCTGACTTTTTTTCATAAAATGCAACCTCAGGTATATTATTTGCTACTCAAGCCTTAAGTCACATATGAGAGAACTCATACACAAGGAGTACACTCTATTTTGACCGAATTATCTGGCACAAAGCAATTTTTCCTTTCTTTGTGTATTTCCCTACGTATCTAGGTTTTATAACAGTGTATAATGTATAACTTATATAATTACTATAATTGTTTGATTCCTCATTTTAACTGTATTCCTTCATTTCTAATTTATTTCTCCTTTTTTCCACAGACCTTTATAGTACTAAACAGAGGAAAAACAATCTTCAGATTTAGTGCCGCGCCTGCCTTGTATATTTTAAGTCCTTTTAATCCACTAAGAAAATTTGCTATTAAAATTTTGATACATTCATATCCTTTTTTGTATAGAAGAATTGTGTGTTAATTTAGAGGGATGAAACCGCTGAGTTTCAAATACAGGTATAGGGTCCATTGTACAGAAACCCATTATCCAAAAAGCTCTCTCACATAGGCTCCATTTGAATCAAATAATTTAAATTTTTGAAAATGAGTTTTCTCTGTAATAACCTTGTATCTGATGGTAACTAATCTGCATGAATCTGTATTGGTGGCAAAACAATCCCATTGGGTTTATTTAATGTTTAATTTTTTTTTTTAACAGGCTTAAAGGGGTTTGATTTAATTTTTAGTATGATGTACAGAGTAATATTCTGCGACAATTTGCAGTTGGTCTTCATTGTTTATTATTTGTAGTTTTTTTAGTTATTTCACTTATGGTTCAGCAGCTCCACAGTTTGGAGTTTCAGCTGCTATCTGGTTGCTAGGGTCCAACTTACCTTATCAAACAGGGAGCAGTTTGAATGAGAGGATGATAATTGATTAGAAGAGGGCCTGAATAGAAAAACAAGTTATAAAAAGGAACAATAACAATAAAACTGTAGCCTCACAGAGCAGTAGTTTTTTGGCTGCCGGGGTCAGTGACCCCCATTTGAAAGCTACAAAGAGTTACAAGAAAAAGGCAAATAGATCAAAAACTATAAGAGATAAATAATGAAGACCAAATGAAAAGCTGCTTAGAATAGGTAATACTATAACATACTAAAGTTAACTTAAAGGTGAACCATCCCTTTAAGGTATAGAGATCTGTATTACAGAAAGGGCCCTTATCTAGAAAGGTCCCGATCATTCTGAATAACAGATCCCATATCCCATTGCGTAAAGGCTCCTAAAAACCTTTTGAATATTAAAAACCCAATAGGATTTTTTAGTCATCAAGACAGATTTAGAGATGGATTACAGAGAAAAGGATCAAGTAAAAAGAATTGTTTATATAAACTCTATGGGACCCCCATAGAAAATGCTATTTCTGAGCTTTTTTGAAAATAGGATTTCAGATAATAGAACCCAAACCTATACTGATAGTATCTTACATAAAGGGGCATATTTAGAAAGGTATTTCTTATGATAAATTGTACACTACAAAGGATCAGTTAGAGACCGATAACCTCCATTCACAGCAATAGTCACTTTTGGGTCCTTTGCTTATACAAATATGAATTTAAAGTAAGAAGCAGCAACGTGACTTTGGTAAGAAATGACAAGACTGAAATAGGCAAATGGTTATTGTTAATTGGAAGAAATATTGTAGTAAATAAAAATGAAACCAAGCTCATTAGGAAAGCAAAGATGTAACCTTTAAATACAAAACCCTAGGGTGTAAAAAAACTAGGATGGGGTCTGGTTCATGGTAACATGGTAAAGATTTGGACAACTGTAGCATAGGTGTATGTAAACTTTATCTGTAAATAAACTGTAGTGATACATAACTGTATCTTCTGTATGGAGGAGTTATAGGTCAAGTCATAGCCAAGGATTGTTCAGCAGTTTATAGCCTACGGCAGCTGTTATGCTAGATTCAGGCTTTATAATTCATCTTTTATTTGACATTTATAGACACACACTGTATACCAATGACTGCATTTCTCCTTAACCTCACTGTACATTATTTAGCATGATCATTATGTGCACTATTTTGACCAACTGCGTATTCATGACTTTTAGTAATCCTCCTGAATGGTCCAAACAAGTGGAGTAAGTACATATCATTTTTCTGCTATATTAAAGAAAGGAAATTAAAGTTACAGATAAAAAAATAACCATTAGCATTGTTTGCCTTAACTGCCTCTTCACCACTATTTAGACCTTGTTCATTTAAAATGAATTGCATGATATCGGAGTAACTAAGTCACATTAAAGTTTAACTGAAGCACATTGCTTTTGGTATATAAATTTATCATTTGGAGCAGTTGAATATTGGTGTGTTATTTAGCAATCCTGTTATTGGTCCTGCTGGTAATCCTTATATCATACCACTTATTATCCATATTTACACAGGACAGTGACCAATTTTGGACTTTAAAGGATAGGGGCTATACAGATTCTGAATATGCTTTGGGTTGATGAGGTTTACAGACTAGAATGTGAAGGTTTTTTGAATCTGGAATTTTAGGTTTTTATCTTACTGGACAATGTCTTGGTGCAGTTTAACCTGGAATAAGTTTGTTGATGCTAGCGTGAGGTGTTATGTAAAGTAAATGTATGTGTGTATAAATATCTCCAACATTTATAGTGAAATAAGGATTATTAATAAATAGCGTAATCCAGAATCAGCCCTATAGAGTCAAACATGCTAAAGTTTAAGTGGCTTAAATATTCCAGAGACCTTTAATGTTATTCTTCAATATTCATTGTCCCACAGATATACGTTCACTGGCATTTATACATTTGAATCACTTGTGAAAATCATTGCGAGAGGTTTTTGCATAGACGGCTTTACATTTTTGCGGGACCCATGGAACTGGCTAGATTTCAGCGTGATAATGATGGCGTAAGTTGTCAAAGTTTACATTACTTATTGGTGCTCATTGGGGACTGGGATTTTGTCTTTTTCTGTGTACTATGGGGGGGGGGGTAACTCATGTTACCCTGGTGCCAGCGTTGCACATCCATCTGCTATACCAGCCTTAAGGGCAGTGCCATGCTGCTGAAATACTGCTTACAGTTACACGGCATCCTATCCAAAAATAGTCCTACCCCCTTTGACAGTGGGAATGAAGGATGTACTATTCTGGCATCTGTACAGTATGAATGCTAAAGGACCGGCACTAGGTATCCTTGGGCCGGTGGGTTTGGGTATTATTTTAAACACTACAAGGAGATACATGACTATTGTCTGGATAGGCCACTATTAGACACAACATTTTTTTACAGAGTGGTCAGTGGGGTACACAGAAAGATATAATGCTTAGAAATGTTTGTAAGGTTTATGTATCCAATTCTGTGATACCTGGATTTGCATACTGCACAATAAAAGAGGCTGCAGAAAAATACAGGAAGGTTATAATCTTTGTATTTGTTCCTGAAAGCAATTTTTGAATTTTATTAGAACGGAGAAGTGTTAAATCAGTGACTGACTTAATGTATCGTCTGTATAGTTACCCTTTTATAAAGAATTATGCTATTAGATTACATATTGTTACTTGTACAGCATTGCAAATGAGAAGGAGCACTGCAGGATGCGTCTCTTCCATCTTGGGTGTTTCTAATGCACTGTTACTTAAAGTAGAACTAAACCCTAAAAATGAATATGACTAGAAACACCATATTTTTTTTATACTGAACTTATCGCACCAGCCTAAAGGTTGAGCATATCTATAATAGTAATGATCCAGGCCTTTAAAGTTGTCACAGAAGCTCCCCATCTTGGATTTTGTTAGAAGTGTCAGTGACACTGCACATGCTCAGTGGGCTCTGGGCAGCTGTAGAGAAGCTAAGCTTGGGGGTCAGCACAAATCATGAAGCAGAAAATGAGATTCCTCTATCACAGAAGCTGATTTTTAAATTCTGATGCTAATTGCACTATTTTTTGAGCTACCAGGTACTAATGATCTGTATTATTTACTAATCAGTCTTAGATTGTAACACTTAAAATCAATATATTTAGTATATTGTGAGTGGGTCCCTAAGCTCAGTAAGTGACAGCAGCACAGAGCATGTGCAGGGAATCAGCAGGAAAGCATATGGGGGGCTACTGGAGTATTTTTGGGGGCACAGATCTTCCCTGCTAAAGGGCTGGGGGTGCCTTGGGCTGGTATAGAAGCTTAAAACATAATATACGACAAGCCATTCTTTTTTGCATGTGGTGCCATTTATATCACTTGGAAATAAGTGATACAGCTTTGTTCTCATGCAGTATTAGTTGAATGCAGCAATTTGATTAGTTGCCATAGGTTACTGCCCATGGGCAAATTTTCCCAGTGTTAACAAATCTCAACTTTGGATTATTTAAGGTCCCATTTTTAATTAGTCATTTTTTATGTCTTATTGTTTTGAATTATTTGTCTTTTTTTTTAGCTTTGAAATATGGGTCACTGACCCCAAAAGCCAAAAACTATTGTTCTGTGAGGCTACAATTTTATTTCTGGTAATCCCCTCTCCTATTCATCCTCCAACCGCTCATTCAAACCTCTGCCTGGTTGCTACTGCTGAAATTGCAAACTGGAGAGCTGCTGAATAAAAAGCGAAATAATTCAAAATACACAAAGTGAAAAATGAAGAAATTGTGTTGGAATATTAATTAATATTATAACAACTTAAAAGTTAATTCTAAGCTAAACAAGCCCTTTAAAACTGTACTCTCATATGAGTAGGACTTTCAATCAAATTTCAAAAGCAAATTATGAGTCATGGACTCCTCATAACAAAAACTGAATGAATCTTAGACCTGGAAAGTCTACTGATCTCTTCCTTGTTCCTTGTTATAGCAATATGATATATATTGATGATATTGTAAAGTAATGAATGAATTTTGGGTAGCTGATATGCCTGATTTACCAAATGTTGCAGTTCTTTATGCAACTGTGATGCTCATTTAACCTTAAGTATGTGGTTTGAGTTTTGCCCACATGGACATTTAAAAAAATATATCATTTATATAATCTGTGATAAAGTGTAATTCTGTGGCTTTTTGATGGATTTATTACGTGGCCATGGACACCTTTCTTCTCCAAAACTTAATCTATGGGAGTATTCTCTTCTCATCCACAGAGCACACAAACAAGCCAAATGAAATATTTATATGAAAATCTCCTTTCCTGAAAAACCAGGACACAATATAAAATAATTAGAACATAGTGAAAAGGCCATTTATAAAACTAGGTGTGAAAAAACAAGACCCTCAGTAATAGTGAAAGGGAAACAGATAGATAGTTACAAAGAACATAAAGAAGCCAAAATGAAGAGAACAAAGGAAAGGGTAAGGAAAGAGATGAAGAAAAGGGAAAGACATACCAATAGAGAATAAAAACACAATAGAGAGTACACAATGGCTGGTGGAATAGGAAAAGCACAGTTAAAAAGAAGGAAGATAAAAATCAGGTGAGAAAGAGGCACAAAGAATGTAAAAAAAGAGGAGGATATGGGAAACAAAAATAATTGCAATTGGAAATGGACAAGGGTATCACATAAAAATATAAGGCAGAGAGCATTACAAAATAATAATAAAACCAACTAACCAATTCATGGTTTTTAAATCACTTGTCACTTCTCCTACAGCTGAGGGCAAATTTATTGTTCCAGAACTTACTTCTCAGGTGAACACAATAAAATGGACACCTGTGGTTCTTAAAAACAATAACTTTTTTATTGACAGGAATCTACCCCTAAGTTTTTGTACACTTAAGTCCCTATCCTGAGGATATTATACCCAGGACTCTAATCCTTCTGCCTTCCTTATAGGAGCACCAGGCTGCTCACTAAATACCCTGAACCTAACTCTCACTCCCAGAGTGAGCTAAAAAAAAAAAAATGAAAGAAAAGAAAAACTTCTCCTACTGGGTCTACCTCTGCACAGGCTCCATTCTTCTGCCCAAGTGGAATCCTAGACAAAAATATGGAGCCCTGGCATCTTCTGCCTTTTATATAATAGAACAATGACCCCTCCTGGTCGGTTATGGAACTACCAGAAACTCTTTTGCACAGGATCAGGAAACAGTTTCCCCTCCCAACTGCAAACTAGACCCCAGTCCCCAGCTGTCTACAACTGGGGACTACCTTTAACATAAAAGGGTGGCTAAACTATCCGTCCCCTACATACTTACATACATATAGATATTAAATATATATCCATAAAGTGGATTTCCCTATGAGCCTTGTGAATTATATACCACGTATAGATTCCCATTCCATCAGTTCTTAAATTACACATAACAGTGTTATACTTTCCACTTAGATTTGTTTTAGTTATACATATACCCTTTGGCTATCTTTAGTAAATGAGCTCTATGGTATCTAAGTAGCCAAGAGATTTAATTTTTTTATCCTTCTATTTTCCCACAAGTAAGGCTTGGGTCACTGTGTTCTCCTAATTAGAAATATACTATCCATAGTTTGTACTGTGTTCTCACCGATTTGAAATATAAGTGCTGAAATTAACATTACGCTTATGGGTGACACAAAATTTAATTTTTTTAGGGTGTGTTCAATTAAAACTCATAGCACAGGTAACAGTGCATGATCAGGGGTAGATTTTAATAGCTAATAGTGACAAATTTTAATAGCTAATAGTGACAAATGCTTATCTGCCAGATTAGCATAACTAGCAATTTTAGAAATGCTGAGACAAAATCTTAAGTTTGAATTTTTTATCCTCATGTGTGAGGAAGACATCTGTTTCTCCATTTCAAGTGAGCTTTACCAGTGAAGCTCATGTCACAGTTTGAGAGACAATGTGCTAAGGAAACTTATAGAGGGCTTGTAATAGATTCTAGCAGGTTTTCCTTATGGAATCTCAAGCACAGAGTAGGACCAAAAAGCCACAGGCTTTTGCAAAACATATTCTGAAATCCAGATACCCGTCTCCTGTCCTTCTTTTTCATGGAGTTTTGTTCACAGATACTCTATCCCCTACTAACTTCCAGAGTCCTGCAATAACAAAAGTAGTTAATGTTGGGCTGCTTTCACCTCTGAAACCATCCGCACCATTACAAGTAACTCTGATTTGATTCTGCAGGTATATAACAGAGTTTGTAAACCTAGGCAATGTTTCAGCTCTGCGCACTTTCAGAGTTCTGAGAGCTTTGAAAACTATTTCTGTAATTCCAGGTAAGGTGGTATGCAGTTGATGTTAGGTGTTGGGTAGGCCCTGTGACGTACTTCCTGTTGTAGCTGTTTTGTGTTTTGTCATTGTGTTTGTGTGTGACCTCCCTTATTACAGATATGTGACAGAGTTTGTGGACCTTGGGAATGTCTCAGCGCTGAGAACATTCAGAGTTCTCCGAGCTTTGAAAACTATCTCTGTCATTCCAGGTGAGAAACAGTTTAAACACTAAGGCTGAATGCACCCCTCAATCTACTTATTTGATTCTTTCAAAAATGGTAAAAAATACATTTTTGACAGGCTTTGCGGTCTGCTTAACGATGGGATGAGGCTAAGTCAAAGGTGCTACTTAAATGTGTAGACTTAATGCTCAGCAATGGACTATTGTGTTAATTTTTCATGATGTGGGTCTTGCTATCGCACCCTAAACTCTAAACTAAATTCTTCACAGATCCCATTGGTTCATATTCCGTAATTCCTTTCCAAGATTTGATTAGAGCACTGTTTTCATTGTTAAGGGCACTTTATGACATATCTTCAGAAATATTGAAATAGCTTGTAAAGTCTGCAAAATATTAAAGGGACAGTGTTCCTCCTTGGTCAACATTAGTTCAATGAATAAGGCTTGTGCTGAAAATACATTTTGCCTATTGTTTTAATTAAGAAATAACTATTTTTTGTTGTTTTGTGCACTGACAATAGAAAGACTTGAAATACATTGTGGCAGAGGGAGAAGGCAGTTTACCAAATTGTCATCCCACACATGAGCCCTCTGTATAATGAACTCCTCCTTATCTCTAAGCCTAAGACACAGGCTGCAGCTGGGGGAAGGGAGGGGCTTATTTATACAGCACTCACAAGGTTTCTGATTACAGGGGGTGGGACTAAGGGTAAAAATAAAACATCTGTTAGTGCTTTATAACAGAAAAAAAGGAAAATATGGATTAACGGAATAGGCAGAACACATTTTGAACACAAGGACTATTTAATTTGCTAATGATAAAAAGGTGTATACAAACATACTTCTCCCCCTTAAACGTGAAAAAAAACATTTCCAGAATGCCCTTTAAAGCTCTGTTTCCATGCCAAGACTGCCAAGCCTAATTTTTTGCATGATGCTCAGTGCATTTACAATATGACGACTAAAGAAAACCTTCTGAAATAAATACTGTCTTCTACTTAAAACAGAGACGTCTGACATGTAGCCTCTCTAACTGGTTGTTATAGTTTAGCAACAGCAGTAGAGCCACGTGTTTCAAATCCCTGTTCTAAGACCTAGAAGAGCTGCAGAATGCTGATGATGCATAGAAAAACCTTGCATTGCTTGCAAGAACTCTAGTTTCCAGCACACCCGCCACTCTAAAATATTTCCAGCTTAAAAGAATTTACAGATAGAGCAAGAGTTGTATCAAACGGACATTTTCAACTATACAATATATTTATTTAGAGGTTTATTCCAATGCGTGAAACTAATATGGCTGAAGATAACATGAATCCTTCTACAAGAATGGCTACATGGCTACCCCATTTGTGTCTGTTTTATAGTGAACAATAAAAGTAACTACTTCAATTTGCGATCAAGAGATGTTAATTCCAGGAGATGGAAGTCTGTCACGTTTAATACTCCGCAGGACAGCTTGTTTCCATAAAAGCTACATGTTGAGCAATTACATTATTTTTCTGCTTTTGCATTTATTTGTTTAATAATAGATTATAAATGATTTTTAGTATACTAGTTGATCACCACACTACTGCATAATTATGGTTGATATCATGGCACCATTATTCTGGCATTTCTATGAGCAAACCCTTTATACCCACTACATGTCTGAGATACTAGTGGGATATATGGTGTAGGGTGTCAACTTCAAGGCTGGGTTTTGGCAACCACAATACCATCTACTTTTACAATGCAAGGGTACAACTAACATGAATATAATATATATATAGTTTATGAGGTTTGTTGTACTCCAGCAGTGCAAAGGTCATGTTGTGTGTAATGTTTGGATCAATGCCTTGCTAGCAGGGCTGTAGGTTATATTCAATTATGTTGGATGTTTAAATGATAGATTGATGTGAAAGTCAGTTTTAGAAACTATATTTAGGTGCACTAGTCTATTACAAGGAGTGAATTGTTGTCTAATTTGATTTGACTGCATGATTAGCATTTCTTATTGTTTGGGCATTCATTGATTCAGAGCCACCATATTGGTACTTCATACTCTCTGCTGTTTTAGAACTCTACGCTTTTTAGTCAGCAAAGAATAATTACCTATAGCCCCTAAAAGTTGCAGTATACTGTGCAGCCAATCAAAGCATATATAAAATATATGTATATATGTTTTTTTTTCTTTAAAAAAGACAACTTATATTCAGCTTTAAATGGGATAGTTGTAACCCTAAATCAGCTTCATGGCAAGTAGTGTGTGCTGGAACAAAAGAGAATTGTAAAATGCAAACTTTTATTACTCATGTTATTAATATGTTAGCATTACTATTTTATTTCCAGATGTTCTGTTGCATGGCAGAATCAGCACCTGAAAGCATTTCCACCCCCTCTTTTAACCAATCAATAAAGCATCTTCATGTCTCTGTCTGAAGCAATAAAATATCGTATTTTTTTGGATTGCACAAAATCTCAAATTTGAAAAACTGCTCAGCCTTGGCGTTTAAATGATTTGCATGGAAATGATCCAAACCCTGCCTGAATTCCATCCATGAATGGGTTTGTTTACTTTGTGTTAATGGATTCTATGCATGAAATTGGCTGTAATGTCCCTTTTTCAACAAAAATGTTCTGTTGTTGTCTGATAACAATATCCTTAATGGAGACAAGTAAACTTACATCACTTTTTAAAAGGAAATCAGCATTTTTAGCTTAAAATAAGATTAGTATATTTCTTGCAGTTAACTTATGTGTATTGAGGTGCACTGAGGAAGAATGAGCATAATTATGTTATTCTCAGTATATTCCAATAAAAAAAAAATCAACATTTTTTAAAAGCGTTTATAGGGGAATGTAATAAGTTGCAAACTGATAAAAATTGCATAAACAAACATTGTATAGTGTGTTTTTAAAGATCTTCTCAATAATTTTTAATACCACTAATATAATAAGTTACATAGGCACAAACCTCAAAAAAATCCATTTAAAAAAGTACGGACGGCTGAATAGGTTTGCATGTTTACAAAACCATTGGGTGCAATTAAAAAATTGTTTCCACAATGAAATAATTGTTTACGTTGCCATGTTTTTTCATTCAAATTTTTTATTACATTCCCCAACAAATATATAGACCACCAAATTATTTTGCTTCTATATTTTGTTCCACTGTTTTGTGTGATTTTTCTACAGAATATGTAATACTGCATCTTTGTATTTTCTTTATTATTTTTATTGTATTTCTGTCCATAGAAGGTTTTTTTTTACTTATAATAGCATTACATAGTAAATACAGTTCTCATAAAGAACAGCAATAATAAATCTCAAATGTTGCTTATTTTGATTATTATTGACATTATTATTGACTGGAAAATTAAAATGACATATGCATTTACACATTATTGACATTGGGTGAATATTTACTAAAATGGGGGTTCCTTAGGGATTCTGTTTGAATTTTGGCTCATTAACTAAATCATTTCCTAACCGTTGGCTAAGTGTTTAACAAACATTCACCAATTTGCTAGAAATTGGTAATTCCCTATGCAAAATCAGCCACTGATTTATATCTTGTGTGCATCTTGGCCTTACATCGCCCCTCTGCTGCCCTAACCCCCAGCTTGAATGCACGTGACTGCAGTTGCTCCTCCCCACCAATCACTTGTGCAGGTAACCCTCTCAGGAGTCGGACCTTAGTCCGCACATTTCCTATAATTGCTAGAAGTTGTGGTATTTTATTAGCCTTTCTAACCTAAGTAATTGTAACCCTTTCTTTGCTGTAACTAAGCCAACAGCACGGCTAGATAGACCTAGAGCATGGGGTACACGTGACTCAGTCCTTCAGGATGGGCCTTCGCTATGTGGAAGTAACCAAACGGAGCTATGGTGTAGTGCAACTACAACCCACTGTAGCTGTGTGCAGTGCAGAATAACAAATGGGCGCCAGAAGGTTCTTGTAGTTGAACAGTTGAACAGTAGAACTGGTTTATTTTTCAGCAACAAGCAACTTGGCCCTACACTAAGGCAACAATGCCTGTCTGGAAGGGTACTCCCACAGCTACTTTCCTCTGAGCCAAACTGCTCGTGCTCTCTTCCCTCACTATCTCACTTTCCTAGAAAGTGCTCCACAAAACTTGCTATCTAACTGGTCCTCATTCACGGGGTCCCTGTCCCCGACTTCACCAGAGTGACTGACACTCTGGGTCACATGGCTTTACTGGGGGCCTAGTTCCTTTGCCTCCAGGCTCAGAGACTCCTTCCCTTGAGAACACAGGCAGCATATGCTAATTAGGATTCGGTTCGGGATTCGGCAGAATCCGTCTGGGTGGGTTCAGGGGTTTAGCTGAACCCAAAAAAGTGGGTTTGGGGCATCCCTATTGATTAACCTGGAATTCTCATAGTTTAACATTGTTCTGCTAGTACAAGTTTACAAATACTCCCTACAGAGACCATAAATCTATCTTAGCATAGTCCTCTCTGTGCATCACCTTACATATTGTTAATCATTCTTGATACTTCTACCTTTAACATGACTATATCAGTCACATGATGTATAACACTGTATACAATATCAAAATTCAAATTTGTGAATTTGCAAGTTCTTTTTTAATTTGACGTTTAGAAACGTGAAAAGAAACTTGAACACTATGGAGTTGCATTCTACACGTCACTTTCTAAAAAACACTGAAAACTCAAAGAACGCAAATTGAAAAAAATTGCTTGAATTTTGCTACAACAACTCCCCAAACTGTAATGTAACATAGTAACATAGTAAGTTGGGTTGAAAAAAGACATACGTCCATCAAGTTCAACCCTAATGCCTATACCTAACCTGCCTAACTACAAGTTGATCCAGAGGAAGGCAAAAAACCCCATCTGAAGCCTCTCTAATTTGCCTCAGAGGGGAAAAAATTCCTTCCTGACTCCAAGATGGCAATCGGACCAGTCCCTGTATCAACTTGTACTAAGAGCTATCTCCCATAACCGTGTATTCCCTCACTTGCTAAGAATCCATCCAGCCCCTTCTTAAAGCTATATAATGTATCAGCCAGTACGACTGATTCGGGGAGGGAATTCCACAACTTCACAGCTCTCACTGTAAAAAATCCTTTCCGAATATTTAAATGGAACCTCCCTTCTTCTAAACGGAGTGGGTGCCCTCGTGTCCGTTGGAAGGACCTACTGGTAAATAAAACATTAGAGAGGTTATTATATGATCCCCTTATATATTTATACATAGTTATCATGTCACCTCTTAAGCGCCTCTTCTCCAGTGTAAACAGACCCAACTTGGCCAGTCTTTCTTCATAACCGAGACTTTCCATACCCTTTACCAGCTTAGTTGCCCTTCTCTGGACCCTCTCTAGCTCAATAATGTCCCGTTTGAGCACTGGAGACCAAAACTGAACAGCATATTCTAGATGGGGCCTTACCAGTGCTCTGTAAAGGGGAAGAATAACCCCCTCCTCCCGTGAATCTATACCCCTTTTAATACAGCTCAGAACCTTGTTTGCCCTTGCAGCTGCTGCCTGGCATTGCTTGCTACAGCCAAGTTTATTATCTACAAGGACTCCAAGATCCTTCTCCATTATGGATTTGCCTAGTGCAGTCCCATTAAGGTTATACGGGGCTTGCATATTTTTACATCCCAGGTGCATGACCTTACATTTATCCACATTAAATCTCATCTGCCACTTAGCTGCCCAGATTGCCAGTTGGTCAAGATCCTGCTGCAGGGATGTCACATCCTGGATAGAATTGACTGGTCTGCAGAGTTTTGTGTCATCTGCAAACACTGATACATTACTCATAATACCCTCCCCTAAGTCATTTATGAACAAATTAAACAAAAGTGGACCCAGTACAGAACCCTGAGGGACCCCACTGAGAACCTTACTCCAAGTAGAGAATGTGCCATTAACAACCACCCTCTGTACCCGATCCTGTAGCCAGTTTTCTATCCATGTGCAAACGACTTCACTAAGACCAATAGACCTTAGCTTAGAAAGCAGTCGTTTGTGGGGAACGGTATCAAATGCTTTGGCAAAATCCAAATAGATTATATCTACTGCATCCCCACTGTCCAGCTTCTTACTTACCTCATCATAAAAAGCAATTAAATTGGTCTGACATGACCTGTCCTTCATAAAGCCATGCTGATTACTGCTCATAATGGCATTCTCCACTACATAATTTTGAATGTGATCCCTTAACAAGCCTTCAAATAACTTGCCCACCACGGATGTCAAACTTACAGGCCTATAATTGCCAGGCTGAGATCTTATTCCCTTTTTAAATATGGGAGTGACATTCGCCTTCTTCCAATCACTAGGTACCATACCTGATGAAAGAGAGTCTGAGAATATCAGAAACAAGGGCCACTGCAATTCTGCCCCTAGCTCTCTCAGTACCCGAGGGTGTATTCCATCTGGCCCAGGTGCCTTGTTTACATTTATCGTGTGTAACCCTTTAAGCACCATATCCTGTGCCAACCACTGTGTAGTTGGAGCTGAGGCAACAGTGAAGCTATTGGGTGAGACTTGGCCCACTGGCTCCTCTACTGTATACACAGAAGAAAAGAACTGGTTAAGCACATCTGCCTTTTCTGTATCCGCTGTAACCATATTGTTATTATAACTCAATGGGGCCACACCCTCAACCTGCATCTTTTTACTATTAATATACTTAAAAAACTTTTTGGGGTTAGTCTTGGCCTCGGCCGCGATGCGCTCCTCATTTTCTATCTTTGCCTTCCGGATTGCTGTTTTACAACACTTGTTATAGTGTTTATATTCATTAAACGCAGCTACTGTCCCCTCTGACTTATATTTCTTAAAAGCTTTCCTTTTTTTCCCTATTAACTTCTTTACCTCAGAGTTAAGCCACATAGGGTGATTCTTAACACTTCTACTTTTTCTTATTAATGGAATGAATTGAGAACAGTAATGATTTAATATCATTTTAAATGACAACCATTTCTGCTCTGTGTTTTTATCAGAAAACATAATGCCCCAATCTATGCCCTGAAGCGCTGCCCTTAAGGAGCTAAAATTTGCCTTCCTAAAATTCAGTGTCTTTGTTGCCCCCGTGTAAATTTGTTTCCTGCACCAAACATCAAATGAAATAACATTATGGTCACTATTACCCAGGGGTTCAACCACTTGCACATTTGCTATACGTTCTGGGTCATTAGAGATCACTAGATCTAGTATAGCATTGTTCCTGGTTGGCTCCTCAACAACCTGTGACATAAAGTTGTCGTGCAGCAAGTTTATAAACTTGTTCCCATTTACTGTCCTGGCAGTACTATTGCCCCAGTCAATATCAGGGTAATTAAAATCCCCCATTATTATCACTTGCCCCAAACTAGCAGCCTTTTCTATTTGCAACAGGAGCTGGGCCTCCTCCTCTTCGCTTACATTAGGGGGTCTATAGCATACCCCTACAATTAGCTTGGTAGATTCTTTACTATCTGTGAGAAGCTCAACCCATAAGGATTCAGCTCCCTCTGTTACCCCCATCACTTCCTCCTTAATATTTGCTTTTAAGTCGTGCTTAATGAACAGACACACTCCTCCTCCTTTCCTATTGCCCCTGTCCCTCCGAAACAATGTATACCCCCCAATATTAACAGCCCAGTCATGAGACTCATTCAACCAAGTTTCAGCAACACCAATCACATCATATTTCCGCTCCAACGCCAGTACCTCCAGCTCTCCCATTTTACCAGTCAGACTCCTTGCATTGGTAAACATACATTTAATACTGGTTCCGGCGTGAGAATGACGTGTAAACAACTTATGGGCCTCCCTGCCATTATCAGTATCCCGAAGCAAGTCTCCTCCCCCAATTTTCCTTACTATGCCCACTACCTCATCTATCCTGTCTACCACAGAATTTCCCGCTGCACCCTCCCCCCCCACTCCTAGTTTAAAATCTCCTCCAACCCTCTAGCCATCTTTTCCCCCAAAGCAGCTGCCCCATCATCATTGAGGTGCAGCCCATCCCTGGCAAAGAGCCTGTAGCCGATTGAGAAATCAGCCCAGTTCTGGAGAAACCCAAAGCCCTCCTCCCTGCACCAATCTCTCAGCCACGCATTAATCTCCCTGAGCTCCCGCTGCCTTCTTAATGTTGCTCGTGGCACAGGTAATATCTCTGAGAAAATTACCTTGGAAGTCCTCGCCCTCAACTTCGCACCTAGCTTTTTAAAATCGTTCTTGAGGACTTCCCCCCCTCCTCTAACTTTGTCATTGGTACCTATGTGTACCAAGACCGCCGGGTCTTCCCCAGCCCCTCCCAACAATCTGTCCACTCGTTCCACCACATGCCGAACCCTAGCACCAGGCAAGCAACACACAGTTCGGCATGTAGGGTCTTTGCGACAAATTACCCTATCCACCTTTCTAATGATTGAATCCCCTACAACTATAACCTGCCTTCCCTTCCTAGCACTACTCCCCCACCTGTATTAGAGGTGCCGGCTCCCAGGGTGCTCTGAGAGTCAGCCTGCTCCATACACGCCAGCTCAGAGCTGCCTTCCCCAGCATCTTCACCTAACGCGGCAAATCTGTTGGTTTGTACAAGCTTTGAACCAGCCCCCCTACCCTTGTGTCCCCTACTGCCCCTCTTAACTGTTACAAATTTGTCTCCCTCATTAACCTCCACTGTCCCTTCTCCCCCCCCCACTACACCGGCCCCTGCCAGTGGTTGCTCAGTGAGCCTCCTGTTCTCCCCCATGTTTGCAGCTGCCCTCAGTGCTGCCAGTTCCCCCCTTAGATTCTGCACCTCAGATTCCAAGAGGAAAACCCACCTGCATCTCTCACAAGTAAATGCTGCATGGAACTGCTGCTCCAGGACCACATACATGCGACAAGATGCACACTGAGTAACACCAGCAATCATACTGCAACTCATATTGCAACTGGGTACTTACAGTCTCCCGAGTGCAATCCCTTGTATAGTGCCTTTTAAGTTTCAAACGCCTTTTTTGTTTTAAACGCCTGCTATACACTTAAATTTACATGCAACACTTTAGATTACATGCAAAACTCGCTAGCAGCTCCCAAACTCGCTGTGCAGTCAGAAACTTATTGAGGTTCAAACCAAACAGCCAAATGTCTGTTGAGAATTTACCAGATTTACTCCACCCCCTTAATTAGTATGCTCAATCAGCCAGGTAGCACTTACAAGTCACACAGCAGTTAGTTAATTGCACTTACTTTCTCCTTTCAACCAGCACTCCCAGCATGCACAGTAAACCCCAAACGCCTTTTTTGTTTTAAACGCCTGCTATACACTTAAATTTACATGCAACACTTTAGATTACATGCAAAACTCGCTAGCAGCTCCCAAACTCGCTGTGCAGTCAGAAACTTATTGAGGTTCAAACCAAACAGCCAAATGTCTGTTGAGAATTTACCAGATTTACTCCACCCCCTTAATTAGTATGCTCAATCAGCCAGGTAGCACTTACAAGTCACACAGCAGTTAGTTAATTGCACTTACTTTCTCCTTTCAACCAGCACTCCCAGCATGCACAGTAAACCCCAAACGCCTTTTTTGTTTTAAACGCCTGCTATACACTTAAATTTACATGCAACACTTTAGATTACATGCAAAACTCGCTAGCAGCTCCCAACTCGCTGTGCAGTCAGAAACTTATTGAGGTTCAAACCAAACAGCCAAATGTCTGTTGAGAATTTACCAGATTTACTCCACCCCCTTAATTAGTATGCTCAATCAGCCAGGTAGCACTTACAAGTCACACAGCAGTTAGTTAATTGCACTTACTTTCTCCTTTCAACCAGCACTCCCAGCATGCACAGTAAACCCCAAACGCCTTTTTTGTTTTAAACGCCTGCTATACACTTAAATTTACATGCAACACTTTAGATTACATGCAAAACTCGCTAGCAGCTCCCAAACTCGCTGTGCAGTCAGAAACTTATTGAGGTTCAAACCATAGGCTTCCTTGGTTTCAAACAAAACTTTATTTTGGTTTATCCACACACGTCACACAGTTTAAAAGGCAAAAGAGAACAACTGTTTACTGTTAGGTCATTTTCCTTGTGTATATTTTTACTGGTTGAAATTTGCCCAGCAGACTCTTTATATACTTTGACAGGAATATGAGGTGAGACTTTCCACTTATTTTTGTATCTTTAATGAAAATTACTTTATTTAGCAAAACAAATAGATCTGAAGAGACAGTTAGAATAAAAAGCAGTCAGGCCCACATTCCCTAACCCTTTTGCTGGGGCCATTGAGCTTTCTTCTCCCTGTGAGCCTCTAACTGGAGAAGAACAGGAGACGTTCAGTACAATGTATCAGTAATTCTGTTTTACCAAGGAGATAACTCCAAGACACTTCTTTATATATTATGTGTTTTTTTAATTATGTAGTCAGTGTAGCTTTTAATTTTAAGACATATGATAATAAAACTTAATTATACACTTGCATTGATGTAGAAGCAAAATAATTTGATGCCTGTCTCATTTTTTCTTTCACTGTGAGCTCTGAGAACTTAATAGGATGCTTACAATTAGGAATACTGGTAAAACATATTCCATGTACTATAATAGTAAAGGGAGTTTTATACATACAGTGCTTATGGTTATCCCATTGGCAGATCTATCACTTATTAAGGAGTTTATTAATAATTTCCTGCTCTTTTTGCACCACAGGCCTGAAGACCATTGTAGGTGCCCTAATTCAGTCTGTGAAGAAGCTGTCAGATGTAATGATTTTGACAGTGTTTTGCCTCAGTGTCTTTGCTTTAATCGGTCTACAGCTTTTCATGGGCCATCTAAGGCGCAAATGTGTTGCTTGGCCTGTGGACATGGACCAGATGTACTTGGCCAATGGCAGCAAAGGATTCGATTTTGACGAATACATCATGAATGACAGTATGTTACACAGCATCCCATGAACTTATATCTGTACTTGTTTTAGTTGCAGCCAATTATATTGCCACTTTAAAGATTACAGAAATTATAGTTATGAATGCATATTGTATTTAATCAGCCATATATAAGCAAAGAACTTTTCAGTGGAGGGTTTTTGTCTGGAAAAAGTAAAAATGGTGTAGCATCTGCAGACAAGCTGACAAACTGATTCCCTGTAGATTTATTTAGAAAATCCAAAGCCATTTTGTTTTTGGCAGATACACAGGATGCTTTTTAAATATAAAAAGTGCTTTAGCTTAATGAGTCATAGCACTGCATACAAATTGTGGTGGTGCCTGATGCCCAGGTGTATGGCGACGTCCTAAAATGTCTGTAAGATAGAAAAATGGAGGTTGAAAAACTTACTTTATTCTTACTTATTCTGCCAGTGTACCACACAGACTCAATGTTTGGGGAGGGGCACCCATAAAAAAGGGATGGAGTGCCCCCCCCACCGAAATGTTGAGTTTGTGTGGTACACTGGCAGAATAAGTGGGTAAGTTTCCCAGACAAAATCTTCATGAGTTTGGCCTCCATTTTTCTATATTAATTAGGCATAAACAATATGTCCGAGCTTTATAATATTGTGTTACATGCTTTAAATTTAAGTTATTACAATGCTGTTTTATTCTCTCAAAACCCTTTCAGCAAACTTTTTTAAAGTCCATGGAGCAATCGATCCGTTACTCTGCGGTAATGGCTCAGACGCTGGGTAAGATATCAAGTTTTTGTTTTTGTCATTTTTCTATTAACAACACACCAGTGTGTTGCTGTTGAACCATTTCTTTTGCCATATTTAATTAGTCCTCACAATGAAAGGAAAAAAGTAAACCTTCTAGTATACATTCATTAAAGGATTCCAATGGTTACATTTTACAAGTTACATGTAGAAGGCAGTATTGGTTCATCCCTTTTTGTTCTGTGGGTGTGACTCTTAAAGGTTAGTCAAGCAAAATATACTTTACTTACACCATATAAACTATTTAAATCTTGTGTCCTTCAGTCTTGGAATTCACAATCACAGCAGGCAGGTAGGGGGAATGAGAGGAGTGCAATCACATCTAGGAAGTGCTGAATGGAAAGTGAAAGTAATTGCCTGCCCTACCGGGTTTTTATGTCTGAATGACAGGCCCCTTTAAAACAATGTCACAGGAGTCAGGTCTCTTTTAGGACCAGTGGGTGACAGGGTTTGAGGAGAGTTTATCGATATGAAAATACTGAACAATATACCCAGACATGTTCCATATTTAACTGATGTCATTAGTGTAAAATATGGAACAAGTACCTGGCATATTACTTTTCAAGGCCATGTCTTGCCTGAAGGTCAAGGATAAAATACATTCAAAGGTGGTTACTTTTATCATAATGAAATATTTCTCAACCATTGCGAATGGATGATAGAGCGCAAGGCGCTAGTGGTCAGTAATTGGTCTAATGAGCAAGCAATGTCAGCCCCCCAGTTAGATCTGAAAAAGCCTGAATAATTCTGCATACGCATCTAAAAGAGCAGTTTTCAACAAAACCATATTTATATGAAATAATGGGGTTTCATGCACCCCATACACTTCAGATGAGTCTTTGATTCTTGCTGTGGAGGTTTAAAATATGAAATTATTTAAGTTCTGCTATTAATTATACTTTACATTTTATGATGTGTATACCTTGCTACCTGAGGCAGATCCCATTGAAATACAGTGATACATGTAGTCATACAAATAATGCATTTTTCTTGGTCAGGGTACCATGCCATCTGCATTTGTATGGGTCATCTGTATAAGGAGTACAATGGTCTAATGGGGAATGAAATTTGATTTTTGTATTTCAGGCAATGCCCAGAGGGATACACATGTATGAAAGCAGGGAGGAACCCAAATTATGGCTATACTAGCTTTGATACATTTAGCTGGGCCTTCTTGGCTTTATTTCGCCTTATGACTCAGGATTTTTGGGAAAACTTGTACCAGTTAGTAAGTATGCATGCTTTCCTGGAGGTATACATGCATGCCTGTCTTTATACCTTTGTAGCAACCAGGTATTGCATCACTTCTTATGGAAATCCGCGGTGGAGGCTGAGGGCATTTTTTGTGTTTTTTTAATTAAAAAAATAAAAAATACAGGAAACCGAGGGCCACTCCCCAAAAATTTGCTGCATTAGGCACAGGCCTTATTATAAATACACCCCTGCCTTTGTCAGACACTCCCTGTGTCTCAGGATTAGGCCTTTCTCTCACACACTAGGAACAACCAGGACCCTGTCTCTCCTTCAGACACAAAGGAGAGGCCCGTCTCCTCCAGACATTCAAGGAAGAGCCCATAGATGTGAGAACACAGCCCTTTTACCTCTACAGACAGCTCCTCTCTTAGGGCGAAGACACACAGGGCGATTAGTCGCTGGGACTTTTCGAAAAAGTCACACAACCAGCACCAAGGGACTTATAGGGCCTTATAGCTCAAACAATATCAAGTGTTTTGCATGTATATACATGGTTATACATGTGATACACTTGAGATTATTTTAACTATAAGACCCTTTGTGCTAACATAATCAGGAGAGGGCACTCACCACCAAAACAAAAGATGCCTGGGTGCCGGGTAAGGTAGCCACCATGTGGCTATATATATATTGTAAACTGATAGTCGTCTTGCATAAGCATGCTCATCAAAGCTAAATGCATTCTTTTTTTGCTTAATAACACTTCTGCTATAAAATATGTATTTAAGTAATAAAATCTAAAAATATGAGTTTGTTAACCACATTTTCTTTTATAGAATATTTCAGTCAAATGGTCATGTGGTCAAATGATTACTTGCATTTGATATATATTTATTCTTATTTTAGACATTGCGTGCTTCTGGAAAAACATATATGATCTTCTTTGTCTTGGTTATCTTTGTGGGGTCATTTTACCTGGTGAATTTAATTCTGGCTGTAGTGGCCATGGCTTATGAAGAACAAAACCAAGCCACCTTGGAGGAAGCAGAGCGGAAGGAGAATGAATTTAAGGCAATGCTGGAACAGATGAAAAGGATGCAGGAAGAAGCTCAGGTCTGATGTTGTTCCAAGCACTAAGTAAAATGAGACTTGCACTATAAAACTGCTAATATTTTAAACCAGCAAAAAATAGAAATTTAACCTATAATTAAGTGAACAAGCTTACTTACTTTATATCATTCTTAATGGAGGCCATAGATAACCCAGCTTTTTTGTTTTTAATCCCTCCGTTGAAAAGTTAATTCAAAGTTTAAATCTTTGTCGCAAAATAATTGTATATTTTAATTTTATGTTTTAATATTATATAGAATGTACATTTATAATGTATATGTACATTATATAGTTAAATAATTGTTGCCTAACATGGGAAGTGGATACATCAGTGACTGCATTTCAGAAAAGTACACACTGTGGCTTAATATGTTCCCACAGTTTAGACTGTATCCTAAGCAGTGTATTGGATGTCTTTATTTTATTTTAATATGGATGCTTTCAAGAAAATACAAATTTGTTTTAGAGTGCAGGACTTGTCTATGTGCTTTGTGTTTGTATTAGGCTGCAGCAAATGCTACATCTGCTGGCACAGTGACTGAGGATGCTGTGGAAGATGAAGATGGAGAGGCCCGGATGTCTCACACATCTTCTGAGTTCTCCAAACCAAGTTCAAAGAGTGCCAAGGAAAGGAGAAATCGTAGAAAGAAGCGGAAACAGAAAGAATTGTCTGAAGGGGAAGAGAAAGGAGATAGTGAAAAGGTGTACAAGTCTGAGTCTGAAGATGGGGTAAAAAGAAGAGGCTTCTGGTACCCTGATAATAGACTGGGAAGAAGGTTTTCAATCATGAACCAGGTATTGCCCATATTCAGGCAATGAAGGCTTTTTTGGTCTGTTAATATATACAACAAACTTTTTATGTGCTTATTCATTTAAGTTGTTTTATTTCATTTTAATAGACTTTAAATAACCAGTGTTGTGTTAGGAGATTAGCTCCATTATTCAGATCTTAATGAGTGGCTGATGGTTTTTTTCATGTAATCATTTACCAGGTCCAGGTCTCTCTCTTAGTGAATGTCTCATTTTTTTTAACTGTACAAACCATTTTTTTGAGGAGGAAAAACCTGTTTTATGTACGTGTAAAATATTACATGAAATTACTATTATGATATTCCTGTTGAAAAGTTCCCCACATTTATAAAAATGTTTTATTTTGTTTGTAGATTCTGCATTGACCTTAAGGTATATTGAGTGTTTAGGTCACATAATAGCCTATACCTTTTCCAAAAGATGTACCGTTAATTTATTTTGTGTGCTAATCCTGTCACAACAGGATAGAATGGGGAAGGACGTGTAAAGACAAACACAACCCCCAAGAGAGGGCAAGAAATGAAGATTATAACTAAAAATTGGTGCAATTACTGGTGACTATCTTATGTTTTTTTCCATTTAAAAAGGATTATCCTTATTGTTTGTTGCAGTCTCTTCTGAGCATACCAGGGTCTCCATACCTATCAAGACACAACAGCAAGAGCAGTATATTCAGTTTTAGAGGACGTTTCAGGGATCCAGTCTCTGAAAATGAGTTTGCAGATGACGAACACAGCACAGTAGAAGAGAGCGAAGGCCGACGCGATTCCCTTTTCATCCCAGTCCGTGGACATGACAGAAGGAACAGCTACAATAGTGGTTACAGTCAGGGCAGTCGATCGTCTCGCATCCTCCAGAACCTGCGGAGAAATCCGAAAAGGAATAGCACGGTGGATTGTAACGGCGTGGTCTCTCTGATTGGTGGTCCAGGCTCCAATATCCCTGGTGGACGTCTTCTGCCTGAGGTGAAAATAGATAAGGCAGCTACTGATGACAGCGTAAGGAAGTCAATAAGTAGTTTAGTATAGGCATCGTGGTCTACCCTTCTGCTTTCCTGTATGCCACCCACAAAGTCTGAAATGGATCCCTCCCTGATGGAATGAGTATTGGTTTATCCTAACCTCAGATGCTAACCTGTCTGGAGACTTGTAAAGAGACTGATTATTCTTTTTATTTTCCTAAATTTTAATTAACCTGTAGCCAAAAGCAGTCTGAAATGGTATATTTGGTACACAGTTTGTTTATATTTGCTATAAGGTTGTGTACATGAACTGATTTAAGTATACAGTTGCTCATTGAGCAAACGGCTTTTTTCACATTTATTGAATATTCCAAAATTGCACTAAGTAAGCATTTTTGGAAAGATGAATCGAGATGCCAGGCTACTAAATAGTTTTCCATAAAACAGCCATAAACAGCCTTAACACATCGAAACTATAAATTCCAGGTCGCTTTTGGCTCATGGACAAATTTAACTTTCTCTTTTCTTATCTTTTCTTCTTTGTGTTAGTTAAGTTAAATGTTCTTTCCTGGTTTAGATAGCATGTTAGTTTTCTCTATTAATCATTTTTTACCTTTCTAACCTAGCATGGGAGATTATACATTTAGCATGATGCATGTTCAGATACCCACTGATTAAAGATGATTGATATTTTATTGTGCTACTATCTGACTACACCTATATCAAAGCAGAACGACCTGGGTCTCTCCAGCTTTTGTGAAGTAAAACCCATCAGCTGCAGTTCATTGGAACTTTAGTTTTAGCACAGCTGGAGGACCACAGGTTGCCTAACTATACCATTTGTAACTACACTAAAAGGATAAACTGCCCTAAGATCAAATACACCAAACATGATAACAAAATGTTGCTTCTTCTTTGTATTATGCCAAGAGTGTCCAAACATGCATCCTGGTTTCTTGTAGGCTTAAGAATCCAGCTAGGGGTAGGCAATTTTAGAACAGTTTGCAGTAGAACTACAAATAATTTTAGACTCTGGCCTTAGAATCATCTAGAACCAAAATTTCAGGCTGAACTCTAATGCCAATGAGCAATGCTCAGTTTTAAAAGAAAGTGTGGCAAATCAATGGAAAATCATAGACCACTTTTACTGTATCTAGAAAATATATTTTTTAGATACAAGAATATAGTATTTACAAGTAATAGTATTTTGTATAATGTAACTAGGCATTTACAATATTGCCCTGAGCTAGACATAGTAGAAACTATTAGGCCTGTTTGTTTAGAATTCTGTACTGTGGAATTCCATTAATAATCTTCTGAAGATTGTAATACAGTACAGTACAGTATGATAATACATTGTAAAGTTATTCTTTAGTTTATTTTAGTGAAAGAACAGAAATTCTGAAAGGTATGAAAGCATGCTGATCAAATCACTAGGGAATGGTTGTATGGCTCCATGCTCCAGCTGTTTCTTGCAGATACACTCTTTAAATGTACAAAGCAACTTGGTTTCTCAGCATTCGGATCCTAAGAATGCAGAGACTTGTGTGTTCTCTGTATAAATGAATGTATGTGTTCTGCAGCCTACAACAGAAGTAGAAGTGAAAAGGAAGCCTTCAGGATCTCTTCGTGTGTCCATGGACCAGTTGACTGCATCTTTTGGAAGGAAGAGAGCCAATAGTATTCTGAGTGTTGTAACTCAGACTTTAGTGGAAGGTAACATATTAATACTACTATTAATCATACCTGTGCCACAGTTTTAGTGTATGCAACTCCTGTATGTTTTAACATTGAGGGGCTGATCATTGATCAATGTCCCTGGTCAGGCATAGTGGTTGTAGAAAAGGCATGTGACTTCCTGTGGTTACTCGCCTTTTCGGCAAGCAAGTGGCTTTATTTTTTCCGAACCTTTTTTTAAAAAATGAATATGGGCAAATTTATATATATATCTATATATTATTTATATGTAGCAATTCTAGTTTTTTATGTTAAAAATCATTCATTTGAATAATGGTTTAAAAAAAAAAATATATTAAGCAAAAAAAAAAAAGTGAATGTAAAACTTGCATCTAAAAACTTGCAAAGCCATGTAGAAGTTCATGGGCACTGTTCTTGTTAAATTGTTTAGTCAGATTTTTTTGAGCTTTGTTACCCATTAAAAATGATGCAAAAATTACAAATTTGAGTTATTTTTGTTATGGGGTTTTTTTGTACACGTTTTGTTATTTGGATTTTGTAATAAAGAATTTACATTTACATTTTTTTCATTTTTTCTTAATTCAAAGTTATTTAAAGTTGGAAAAAAATACAACAATTCTACAAAAATGAATTTTAGTAAATAAGCCTGGCAAGCTTATTATTTGCAGAAAGAAAAAAAAATTAGACTGAGTGTGACTGAATATGTGTGTGTTAATGTATGTCTTATATAAATGCAGGAATGTCAAGTTTCTTTAGATATTCATCAGTACAGATGTTTCTAATGTTTTTCCTTTTTTTCTATCCAAAGAGCTGGAGGAATCACAAAGAAAGTGTCCCCCTTGTTGGTACAAATTCGCAGACACCTATCTAATATGGACTTGCTGTCCTTTGTGGATTCGCATTAAAACCATTGTGAACATGATTGTAATGGATCCCTTTGTGGACTTGACCATCACCATTTGTATTGTTCTTAACACTTTATTTATGGCTATGGAACACTATCCAATGACACCACATTTTGAAAATGTTTTGGTTGTGGGAAATCTGGTAAGAACTGTTTTAACTTATATTACTGTGCTCAGTTTTTTGTAGCATAAGAATTGCAACTCTAAATAAAATAAAAAGTGTTTGACAAGCTCGCGTTGACATATACATGCATTGACATATTCTAATTTGAGATATTTATTTATTTTTTAACCAATGCTTCTAGGTGGGTATATAAGGTCATGACCAAACATATTGCACCTTTCTTGTATAAATAAATTTAAAGCAACTGGACTTGTTTGGTAATCATTGAAGATGTTTCACTACTCATCCGAGCAGCTTCTTCAGTTCAACTGACTGGTATGGGAAGTCCTCAGCATATATACTCTTCCACTAATCCAATCACAATGGCACTTTGTAACTCTTCAGAAAGGTGACATCTGAAACTCACAGAGGTGTAAATGCTGTGGAGCTACTTTGAAAGGATTACTTTGAAAGTATCATGCAACTCTTCAAAACAGGTGTTACTTGTTAGAGTTGCATGAATGGATGTGTGAAGAGTTCTGAAACTGCCTGGGTACAGATGTTGCTCATTGTGATTGGATTAGTGGAAGAGTATATATGCTGAGGACTTCCCATACCAGTCAGTTGAACTGAAGAAGCTGCTCGGATGAGTAGTGAAACGTCTTCAATGATTACCAAACAAGTCCAGTTGCTTTAAATTTATTTATACTAGATATACCATGACCTGGATGAATGAAAATCTTCATAGACATATTGCACCTTTGTGCTTTTTAAGCTTAACAAAATCAGGTTTTCACAATTGCTTCTTCCACCGAGAAGAGCACAGTCCTTTGGTTTTACACTAAAAACCTAAGATATCCTTTCAGATCTTAAAACAATAGCTGGCAGAATTGCTGACACCCAAGCAACTAGCATTATGTTGCTGTTCTGACAATGGACTCATTATTAGTGATGGGCGAAACAATTTTCCAGGCATGGACTCACACCAAATTTCCGCATTTCGCCATTGACAGATTTTTTGGCGAAAAAGGCGACAAAATTTGCAGACTAAAAATTGTCGCTTACATCAAAATAAATAGTTGTGTAGCAAATTTTTAAATGTTTTTTATGCACAACATTTCCACCATTTCGCAAATTTTTCGCCACTTCGCAAATCTTTCGCAAGGTTCGCAGATTTTCCAGTGAAGCGAAACAGGACAGATTCGCTCATCACTACTCATTATTCCAAGGACAAGGAGCCATTTATTCACAATTGCAGTCGAGAAGAAGACAGTGTTTAGGGCTGGTTGTGGACAATACAGTAGTCAGTTCAAACAGGTGATTTTTAAAGTCACGGTTGCTTTTAAGCAGCATTTTACACTGCTGTCTTATTTATATCACAAAGACCTGATAATGTCTTCTCCAACCACAGAATCCCCAAACCCTTCATTTTAACACCGTTTTCAAAGAATGCAGTATGATTGCTGCTGCATGGCTGTACCTCATTTATTTTTGGCATTCCAGTTATAAAGCTTGTTCCCTGTTTGGAATGGTAATAACTGTGGCTAGCAAGCTGAGCACATAACCATGCAATAGCTGCATCCCCTACTGTATATAGAATTTAATGGATTTTGTCTTTGTGTGGACAACACAAAACCAGCTTTGTAGATATGTAAATGGAACATGCCCCATGTTAAAGCTGATATTGTTCTTTTAGTCGGCCCTTTAGTGTTTCTGGCAGTGTGCAAGGACTAGTGTACTTAACAATAGTGCATATCTTCACTTCTGCCTTTTATAAAAAGATTCATGTAAATTTGTTACTATAATCCTCAAGTGGCATGAAATACCTGTAAAATATATCTTTATACTTTGTATTTGTCATTTCTAATAGAAGTTACAATGAATATGTACATAGTGTATTGCATGCATGTTCTTCTGTTGCACTTGAGTTATGTTTACTTGGAATTCTGCTGATGATGTCTTTGGTTACAATACAATTTGCTGTGTGTCAACTAAAAGTGATACTATGATTAATACATGGTTATTTCTTTTTTCCCCCCAGGTTTTCACTGGCATTTTTACAGCAGAAATGTTCTTGAAGTTGATAGCGATGGATCCATATTACTATTTTCAGGAGGGCTGGAACATATTTGATGGTTTTATTGTTTCGCTCAGTTTAATGGAATTAGGACTTCAGGACGTTGAGGGGCTTTCTGTGCTGCGCTCCTTCCGCTTGGTATGACAAAGTTCCATTCACTTTTTGGGAATGTTTAAAAGGAATTATGTTAATATGTTATGAGTAATGTCACAGAATATTTAGAATTAGACAATTAAGTTAAATGACCTGTTTTAAATGAGACGTATAACAATTAAACACTGAATAATATAGTAATTTAATAACTACTTTAATGTAAAGAAGCTGTTACCGGGAATGCTTGGGACCTGTGGATTTATGGGTAAAGGATCTTTTGGTAATTCACCATACCTTAAGTAAACTTTTAACCATTAACTAAACCCAATAGGATTGTTTTTCCTCCAATAAGGATACATGCAGCTTGGTTACCACCAAGAACGAGGTACTGTTTTATTCCTATATTCCTATTTTTTTCCATTCCTATATTTTCCACATAATGTGTTCCTGGATCGTAGATCCTATACCTGTATATGATCTTTTATATGTTTTTGTTTAGCTTTTTTAAAGCAGTGCAAATAATATATCTTTTTTTTTTTTTTCCGTCCACAGCTGAGAGTCTTCAAACTAGCTAAATCATGGCCGACATTAAACATGCTGATAAAAATCATTGGGAATTCTGTTGGTGCCTTGGGGAACTTGACCTTGGTGCTTGCCATTATCGTTTTCATTTTTGCTGTAGTGGGCATGCAGCTGTTTGGCAAAAGCTATAAGGACTGTGTCTGCAAGATAAACCCAGAATGTGTATTGCCACGCTGGCACATGAATGATTTTTTTCATTCCTTCCTTATTGTTTTCCGGGTATTATGTGGAGAGTGGATTGAAACCATGTGGGACTGCATGGAGGTTGCTGGACAAGCCATGTGTATTATTGTCTTCATGATGGTGATGGTCATTGGTAATCTGGTGGTCAGTATATATTTGTTCCTTTTGTTCTGAAAACAGTATGAACTTGCACCAGTGCAGTAACACACTGAGACCAATCAACAGTTAGCTTTTATTGGGCAACTTGCACTAGCCTAATCTAAACTCATTACTGATTGGTTGCCATGAGCTACTGTGCTATAGACTATGAATAAAGTGCTGCAGCAGATGTAAAATATTTTGCTCATTTGCAACATGTGCACCAAGTATTGTCTATGAGAATGCACAAGATTCAGTTTGTGTGATTACATTTTCTACAGCACATTGGGGCTGATTTATGAATGATTGTGTCTCAGGTTCAGACAATTTGAAGTAAAAAATGCAAGTACGAGAATAATAATCCATGATCCATTTAAAATAAATAAACAGTCACCAGATTTTAGGTGGCATGAAGTGCAAACCCACTTCTCTGATGCCAAAACTCCTCAATACTTTTAATAATATACACAATGAAATCAGAGATGGATGGGTTGGGTGCAGGTATACAAATCAGAAGCAAGGACACTTGCTGGGGTCAATTTTCCCACAGGACACGGAATCTAAAATGGATTCAGTCCCCCTGAAACAGGGGCCAATGTTAACCTTACTATTGAGTGCAGGCTGCCTAAACAATTATATCTAAGAAGGCTTTTTTCTTTTTTAAAGTCAGTGTCATATTTAACTGAACAAAAAGTCTTACAGTGCTATTATAATTATAGCTTTTAGAATTTAAACAAGGTTTACGTAGAATTTATCACCACATATTTCCGATTCGTGATATATTTCAGAAGTGTTCTCATCCATTGAATCCATATAACATTTACATAAAATGGCTGCTCATAGCAGTTTTCATAAAATCATTTAATATTTTTCTTGATTTCTCACTTACCACTCCTTAGGTGCTGAACCTTTTTCTGGCTTTACTGCTGAGCTCATTTAGCGCAGACAACCTGGCAGCTACAGATGATGATGGGGAGATGAACAACCTGCAGATATCTGTCATTCGAATCAAAAAAGGGATTGCTTGGATTAAGCTCAAAGCGCATGATTTTATGCAAAAGCATTTTAAAAAGAAAGACGCCGATGAAGTTAAACCTCTGGATGAAATGTATGAGAAGAAGATGAACTGTTTGGCAAACAATACAGGTGCTGATATCCACAGAGATATGGATTACCCAAAGAATGGAAATGGAACTACCAGTGGCATTGGGAGTAGTGTGGAAAAATACATGATAGATGAGGATCACATGTCTTTCATACATAACCCTAACCTCACCGTTAAAGTGCCCATTGCAGTTGGAGAGTCAGATTTTGAAAATCTTAACACGGAGGATTTCAGCAGTGCGTCTGATGAAGAAGGCAGCAAAGATGTGAGAATTTATGTATAAGACAATGCTCACTTTCAGTTTAGATGTTTAAAAGAAAGGGGGATTGTGTGTACGTTTAAACAGGGATGTTCCAGGGGGCCATGGAATACATATTATCCTCCAAGGAATATTTATTTATAGTGAACCACATTTACTATAATGATTGGACAGTACTGGTCTAAATGTTTTATTTAGTAACCATAGAGAGTTGTTCTTTTTCAAACAGAGCTGTTCTCTTTCACTCAAAAAAAAAACAAACAAAAAACAACTACCTACCATGTTTTTGAAAGGTTATTGCCATTGAGGGCAGTGGAGTTAACTCTTGATGGTAAAGAGCAAAGTTGGGAAAATGCCTGAACTCGCTCAGTGCTCCATTGCCCTTAGGCAATTAATGTATTAAACCAGGGTAAAATAAAGTTACAAAAAAAGTATGTTGCAATAGCTCTGTACAGTTTCTGTAATCCTGGCAGAACCAAAGTGAAGAGACATCAACTTTCTAGAATTGTACAGTTATATAGTCACAATAAATGCATTTTATAACTGCATTTTTATTCATGTGGTTGCAGAAACTGGATGACACCAGTTCTTCAGAAGGAAGTACAATTGATATAAAACCAGAAGCTGAGGAAGTTCCTGTAGAGCAACCAGAAGAGTATTTAGATCCGGATAACTGCTTTACTGAAGGTAAGTAAACATACTCCTCATAAGTCAATCATCCATTCTCTTTTCAAATAATAAAAAATCCAAATAATCATGGCTGTTAAGAACCTTAACAATTCTAAAAACAAAGGGTTATTTTATGTCTGATCAATCAAGATGCATGGAATATGCTTGTCTAAACAGGCAAGTCTATAGGGATGGTTTGGAAGGAAGGGGGGAGAGTATGAAGGCAGGGAGTTCCAGAGAATAGCTGAAGCCCAAGAGAAGTCTTGCAGTTGGAAATGGGATACAATGATGAGAAGAATGCACTCCTTCATGTGAAGGAGTGTATTTTGAGACCAGAGCTGGGATATAGGGAGGAGCATGTTAATTGAGACCCGAATCTGCAACTGGAAAACTTTTAGCTTTGTCAGGTAAATGTTTCCACTCACATTCAGTTAGTGAAGTAGGTTCTTAGTAGGATGTTTCATTCTGTATTATGTTCAACAGCCTTTGGTTGTGTTAGTAGCCACATTGTCTGTTTTCCTTAAGGCTGTGTGGCTCGTTTTAAGTGTTGCCAAGTCAGTGTGGAAGAAGGTTTGGGTAAAAGTTGGTGGACACTGCGGAAAACCTGTTTCCTCATAGTGGAGCACAACTGGTTTGAAACCTTCATCATTTTCATGATATTGTTAAGCAGTGGAGCGCTGGTAAGTTTTGCTATCAAAATATGTTTGTATATGTCTCTGTTTATATGCAGAAAGCTTTTCAGTTAGCATAGCCTCAATATTGGTGCACATACATTTTTTTTTTTTTTTAAATGATTAGTAATAGAAATAATAAAATTACATAAACAGTGGTCAAATATCCTTTTATCCTGTCTGATGTAGTGACAGATACATATAATCTACAGTTCTACATGTTTCACTTTCTGGCATTACAGGTCTTCTATTTAGACTAACAAACCAACATGTCAATGGAGCAAAACTGCACCACCAAGATTATTTTTTCATAATTTTTTTTGTGATACTTTTTTTGGACCAGTTTATTGAATTAAATAAACTGACCTCTTTCTTCTGTGTCACCTAGTCAATAATGTATTAATATGTAAGGCAGATGAGAGTGAGTGAGTGAGAAGAGTGTTTTGTTGGAGTAAAGGGGTGTTGCTGTAAATGTCCATTGTTAATAATGTCTCTGTCCATGTGAAAGATATGAACTTGCCTTCTTTACAAAGTGAAGACCCCCATTTTTATTTCTTTATATAGAATATTGATAGGATATTTTATACAGTTAGTGTTTCCCTAGTGTAAAAGAATAAGATAATTAGGACTGCCCCTTGTATAATCTGAAACTCCACCCCCACTGATCATAACTTGCATAAACAGTGAAAATATTGGCAGTGATTTGGGCTCTTTGGTAAACAAGTTATTTCACCTTAACTTTCATAGCTCTGGGATTTTCTTTTAGGGATATCTCTAAGTGAATCTGCTTATGGGTCTATTATTAATTGTTCATACATTTTAAAAAGTAATTTCCCTTGTGTTTTTGACAGGCCTTTGAGGATGTTTACATAGAACAGCGGAAAACCATTCGAACGATCCTTGAATATGCAGATAAAGTTTTCACTTACATTTTCATATTGGAAATGTTGCTGAAATGGTTGGCATATGGATTTGTGAAGTTCTTCACTAATGCCTGGTGTTGGCTAGACTTCCTCATTGTTGATGTATGTATCTGCTTATTTTTTTTTTTCAATTGTCAATTTTGGTATTTGGTAACCAAAACAAGTTTTCCCTGCAAATCGAATTCTTTTTCAGACATGATAACTAATAGGAAGCACTTAGTAAAGTAAGACTTTAATGTCAGTTACAGTTAGTCTAGGTTTTTGTCATCAACTATGACTTTTCTATTGTGGAAGAATAACTCTTTATTGGGTAGTTATCTGTTTTTTCCTTCCAAAATGAAAAGTGGTAGTTCTCTTACCGCAGATCTTAATTCGCTGAGTAAGATTATGCATGTGTGCTTGGTTTTACAATTTTTTCCTGTTTTATATATATATATATATATATATATATATATATATATATATATATATATATATATATATATGTTGAATAACAGTATACAGTAGATTAAAATGTTTTTATATAATGCAATGATTTAATCCCGCAATGGCCAAAGTAGCAGTGCTCCTGAACCTTACGCTTGGGGGTCGTACAATGTCAGTCTATCACACAATTTCTCCATGTCTGGCACAGTATTATCCTTCTGCTGGAATGGTGCTAGTGTGTGATGTAATATATAGTGGAAATAAAATGCATCTGAGACTCATTTCTTCTACATTACATACTTCTGTGCTTTTGACTAGTACTATAGAGGGTCTTTGTTATCTCTTTAAACATATATGATTCAACAGAAAGAAAATTGCTGCAAACATTTTTGTAGAAAAAAAAATGCTTACCCTTTGTTGCTGCAGTATTTACAGTGATGCAAAAATTATATTAAATATGTGTAAGCCTTCCAAACTACTGAACAAAAGCAATTTATATTGTGTCTAGAATACACACATTAAGGGGCAGATTAATCAAAGTGTGAAATTAGAGCTTGCCACAGAAAAATTCACCCACTTCACCTATTGGATTTTAAGAAGAGTATTTATCAATGTGAGAAAGTTAGAGTTCACCATTTGATAAATATACTTCTAAAAATCCCATAAAATGAGGAGAAAGTGAGCTAACGCTGCCCCTTAATGTTGGTTTATAGGTGTATAAAGTTAAATGAATTAGTTTGACCATTTTAATTCTGCCACCTGCTGTCATTATGATTGCATTATTGTCCTAATATGTGAGCAGTTACACAATAAAGCCTATGGAATAAGACACCAGTATGAGTCAGATGTAGAAGTCAAGAAGCTCCTAGGGAGGATTGTTTTGCCTGCTCTTTTAGGACAGGTAATAGCCTTCTTCAAACGAACCAGGTTGTATTTCAATAGGAGTGGCAAAGAAATCACCTCTAGAAAATTAACTGAATTTCCCATTTTTTTTTAACCCTTTCCAGACATGGGTGACGTAATGTAGAGGCAGGAAATAACTTATTTTCATAGTGTAACATATCAATGTGTTCCTAATATGGGCATAATTTAATGAAACATGAATTATTTTTGTCCTCTTGGGAGAGATTCACATTACTTCAAAATACAGATATGAGACCTGTTATCCAGAATGCTCAGGACCTTGGGGTTTTCTGGATAAGTGGTCTTTCTGTTAGATCTCCATACCTTAAGTCTACTATAAGATAATTTAAGCATTCATTAAACCCAATATGATTGTTCTACTTCCAAAAAGGATTAATTATATTATAGTTGGTATAATCAAGTACAAGGTTCAGTTTTATCATTACAGAGAAAAAGGGAATCATTTCTTTTTTAATTTAAATTATTTATTTAAAATGGAGTCCATGGGAGATGGCCTTCGCATAATTCTGAGCTTTCTGGATAACTAGTTTCCGGATAACACATCCCATACCTGTTCTTCAGAAAAAGTCTAGATGGTTTTAGTGTTCTCTGTCAGTGTTGTCAGTTGTATGTTTTGCAAGCTTTATAGTCAATATTAGTTTAGCTTAGTAATTTCTCTGGCAGCTGAAGAAGCAAAGGTTTCTTGGGTTTTATAATTTTCTTTCAAATTAATTAAGAGAAAGTTACCGTATTTTTCGGACCATAAGACGCACTTTTTTTCCCCCAGAAGTGGGGGGAAAAAGTCCCTGCGTCTTATGGTCCGAATATAGCCTACCGATATACTTTAAAAAAATGTTTTTACTTGCCCATGTGGTCTCCGCAGGGCCCTCCTCTATTTGCCGGCGCTTAGCTATGGCGCTGTGCGCATGCACAATGACGCGCATGCCCATACGCATGCGCGTCATTGTGCATGCGCCAGAGCTAAGCGCCGGTAAATAGAGGAGGGCCCTGCGGAGACCACATGGGCAAGTAAAAACATTTTTTTAAAGTATATCGGTAGGCTATATGCTGGTACAGATGGGGGCAATATGTTGGGTGAAATATGTTGGGTGCTGCTGGTACAGGTGGGGGGCAATATGTTGGGTGCTGCTGGTACAGGTTGGGTTTTAATGCACATAAAATATTTTAGGACACTTTGTTTCAGAATCTTTTTTTCTTCATTTCCCTTCCCAAAAAATTGGTGCGTCTTATGGTCCGGTGCGTCTTATGGTCCGAAAAATACGGTACTTTTCATTATCCCTAATGTGCAATACAAAACAAATGTGTAATTCTACCCCCTTTTCAAATGATGATTCACACCGTCATCCCAGACTCCACATTCTATTTTATTTCAATTTTTACCAGCTCCGGTACTGACTGCGGTTCACCTGTGTTTAAAAGAAAGTTCGGCTTTTGATATCTGCACACTGTACAACTGCTTGGCAGTAGTGATGAGCGAATCTGTTCCGTTTCGCTGAAAAATTCTCGAATCTTTCAAAAGATCTGCGAAATGGGCAAAATGTCGCGCGGCAAAAAAATTTGTCGCCCGGCTATTATTTCGTTGCGCGGCTATTCTTTTGATGCCCGCGACTATTCTTTTTTGACGCCGGCGACAATTTTTGGACGTGCGGCGAATTTTTCCGTGGCAAATTTTTTCATCCATTTCGCAAAACAATCCGCCAATGGCGAAACGCAGAAATTCGCCGCGAATCCATGCCTTGCGAAACATTTTGCCCATCACTACTTGGCAGCATCCTAGTGCAAATGCAGTTAAAAATGACCCTGCTCTAACCCATTCTACATGAATCTAAGCAGATATGAAATAATCATAGTCATTTTTTTCCTGTTGAATCATGCTATTGACTACAAATAACACAAATAATAATGGAGAACATTTGTCTTTACTTAAATAAAAGCTACTATATCAAGCAAATGTATATTGTCAGAAATAAGAGCAGTTCTTTTAAGTGAACCTAACAATTAACCAATGACAATGTACAATACCTGAGATGCTGCATGTTGTATTTTGTGGTGCTGTTTACCTAGGGGCAGATTTATCAAAATATGAGATTACAGCTCATCACATACTTTTTATTTATTCCTATGGGATTTTTAGAAGTATATTTACCAATGGGTGAAAGTTAGAGTACACCATGAATGCGTTTCTAAAAATCCTATAGGAATGATGGGTGCATTTGGGGTGAGCTGTAATATCAAACTTTAATAAATCTGCCCCTCAAAGTCTAATAACAAATTTTACAGAGTGACATTAATTCAAAATATGGAAAATAGTTATTTCTAAAAAGCCATTTTAAAGGTTCACTGATAACAAATTATAAGATGATTAAGCAAATTATTATTTTGAAAATGTCCTTTTTATGTAAATGTTTTCCTTGGTAAAGTCACCTTTTGTTATTTTAGAGTAAGTTGCATGCCAGCTCAGCTGCACAGTCATATAAATTCTGTATGAAATTGTAGATTGCAGCCAGTTTTCTGACAATTTGTCCTTTAAGAGATAAGGGTTGGATTGCAGCTCATTTGTCTGATGTGGAGAAATGCAATCATAAGTCACAAACAGAAAAAATTCCCATGGATAAAAAAAAAATTCTCTTTTGTGATATAATTTCTTTAGTATTGTCAATACAATTTGTAATATTTTTAAAGAAATACCTGAAAGCGGCATCTTTTCCTGCAAAAATAACTGCTGAGATGGTGCAGAGATTTTTTTTATAAAATTCACCCATTGGAGTTGTCAGAAAATGAATAGGTAGCACTTATTCTCCTGTGATTTAAAAACAATTATTAAGTAAAGCTGCATATTTGATCTGGCATGCATTTATATTACAACATCCTAACACTGTACAAACTAATGCGATAACAACTAACCTTTCAGTTTCAGAGGACTACAAATGTTATTTATTACTCTTCTCCAGGTCTTATTCCTCAGGGAATGTGCTAACCGTGTCGAGTTCATATGAATGTAAAGGTGACATAACTGAATTCACTTGTGTGGAATACACTGATTTGTCACTGTGGTAAAATGGGCACAGAACATATATTATATGAAAGGAGTAGTTAGGGTTTCCATCATAAATGTTAAATAATGTGTTTACAAAAGTTCATATATGTAAATGGAATGTAGTATGGTCGCTCCAACTTAGTTCTGATATGCCTATAAGACACAATCTTGCCCCAGGAAGTTAATATGCACAGAATAGTATACCATGTATTCAACAGTTACTGAGCTTATTGTACAGTCAATTAATGAGTCTTTATTAATAATGGCACCTATAAATGGGAAAAAGAGTGACCTAAAAAGTAATCTCCCCTTTCTTTGGGGATTTTACATCTGTATAATATTTATTAGCAAACATAAAAATTTAAAGGAGAACTAAACCCCCCCACAGACAAAAGCCCCCATCCACTGCCTGCCATTGTCCCCCACTTCCTCCCCACAGACTTTTGTACATGGAAAAGTATCCCTGTTTTTAAACCTGACATAAAGATGCAAAGTAGTGCAGGGGAGTTCACAGAGCCATCTTCTGTATCTTGGCATTTTCTTTTATTAATTCGCTGACACCGAGCTATCTGGCATATTTGCAATTGGAGCTAGAGTAAAAGAAGAGGATCTAAAGATAAATAAGATGGTGCCTGTGAACTCCGCTGCACTACTCTGCTTCTGTATGTCAGGTTCACAAATTGGGATGATTTTCCATGTAAAAGACTCTGCTGGGAGGGAGCTGGTAGGGAGGCCAATTAAGGGCAGTGGGTGGGGGCTTTTAATTGCGTGGGGGGTTTAGCACTCTTTTAAAATCTTATAAAAGGTTTGTACCTTGCTTGTTGGTGTGTTTTCAATAACACATTTTTTTTTAATCAATCCTGTCTGTTAAAATCATTGTATGTGGTTCTTACCTATTGTGCGAACATTTTAAATTAGATTTTGTTTTGTGAATAGGAATATTAGCAGAGATTACGCTAGATGCTTTAGTATGTAAATATGCTACTTGCTTAGTCTGTTTAGTTACATGCAAAGTTTTGCAAGTTTCCTACCTGCGCAACCTAGATTGTTGTGCATAGCATCAGATTTACAGTGCACACAAACAAGCCAAGGCACACATACATGCTAGGCCCCATCAGCCAATGAATGGACAGAGTTCTGTCTTTTACTCCCACACTACTTCCTGTTACAGTTAGAGCTGCATTATTTCCTGTCAGCTGATCTCTGAGGGAGCACCCAGCCCATCACTAAATGGTGGCTCAAGGGAAAGGATGTAAAAGGGCAATATTTACTGATATATATTCCAGTTTGGCGAGATTCTCTAATAGGTCACTTAACATAGTAGAATCTGTTGATTAAGTTTTCCCTTAACTCTTGTTATTGTGTATTTCAAAGCAAAACTGACTCTTGTGCTCATATCCTTTGATTACTTGAAGAATCAGTTGTTTTAATTTCCCTAATTTTTCTGGATTTTACAAAAAATTTTCTGGTCCCATAAAAACTGGAAAATGAGAGTTCTACTGTATACTGTATAAAGAATCTTATAAAATTGACTTGGAAATATCACCATTTTGTGAGGGTCTGTGTGCTCCCTCAGAGATCACCTGACAGGAAACAATGCAGCTCTAACTGTAACAGGAAGTAGTGTGGAAGCAAAATCCACTCTGTACATTTACTGGCTGATGTGCCCTAACGTGTATGTGTGCCCTTGGTTTGTGTGTGAGCACATGCATGCCTCATGCGAGCCAGACGGATAGGCTTTACTACTTAAACATGTCAGTGTTTCCGTTTGGGGTTATCTAATGGCATGTATTATTAGAAAAATGTATTTTTCATGAAAAGGCTTTATTTATATGAATCAGTATATTATGTGATATGTTTTTATACAGACCTGCAATTGCTATAGTTATGAAGGAAGATTTAACCTTATCCGTAGAATTAACATAAAGGTTGTCCTAAATAACTCATGCTTACAAGAACATGAAACTGTGACACCCCCTGCATTCATGACATGTAAAAAATAACATTCCAACATTAAAATCTATATCATGTAGCAATACTTACTTTTATGACGTGTATTGTTTTACATGTACAGAAGTGGAATTCCTGTTTTGTTTTTTTTTTATATAGACAGGAAGAGTAGTATTGCTTTTAGTCTAGAAGTTCTAGGTGCTAAATGTGGGTCCTTTGTTGCTCTCTACAGCAACCAGCTGGTTTTCGCTGTTTTCTAATATCCTCGACTAAGGAGTCGTTATTGCTAAGTCCCATAGAGACTGTGATAGAAGTGACAAATGACTCTCCTGGTTATATCTTACTGTAGATAAGCATGTCTGTAAATGCAATAGGGTCTAGGTACCACATACTCTGTTTCTAACACACAAACAAATATATATATACTTTTTTTAAATTGCTAATAAATGGTGTACTCTTTTAAGGTTTCATAATATAATCAACACTAAACATTTACAGTAAGAGGCAACCACTTGCAGCATAATTTTCTGGAAAAGGCATTTATTTGCAAATAGTATTTATCTTCCTTTCTGAGGGCAAGCACTTGGGAAATAGACTCTAAACCTAGTGGAACCTCATAGGAAAAAGCAAAGTATAGCACCAGTTTAGAAACCCAGTATAATATTTAAATTCCAGTTAACTTGGTGACAGCAGGCATGTCCTGTATATGTTTATCTGTATTCTTTCTCACAGGTACGTTTATTTTGTCTGGCTTAATTTAATGGGAGCAGCTGTAACCGAGAGACGGTGAAGGGCCAGGGTAAGAACTTTGTCAGATCTGCCTTGAACAGACCCCACTATCTGTGTATGTGGTCCTGCTTTGCTCTCATATATTTTTCCCTTCTTTTTCTAATCCCTTTCTCAACCAGGTTTCCTTCCAGGTCAATACTATCGAATGACTTAGTCAGCTGGGGTCCCAGCTTGAATCCAGTCTGTACAATCAGTGTTAGGCTTTGATTCTAACAGTCTGGAACCTCTCTTTGCTTTTCTGTTTCTGTGTAGGTCTCTTTAGTAAGCCTTATAGCTAATGCCCTGGGCTACTCGGAACTAGGTGCCATTAAGTCCCTTAGGACCTTAAGAGCATTGAGACCCCTAAGAGCCTTGTCACGATTTGAAGGGATGAGGGTAAGATGCTGAAAGCAGCTGATCCTTCTGCATGCATACGGAGCAGTTTAAAGCATGCTAGAACTGATCAAACTGGATTGAAATTCAAAATTCATGATGCAGCTGCTGACTTCCTTATCCCTGCACCCTCTCCTCCAAACAAGGGAGATGCATTCAGCTGCCTCATCACATTAATACTGGCCCAAAACTACATACCGTTCGTAGTACATCGTAACATTGGCTGTTCTCATCTGGCCTGGCTTGTCCCCAGCACCCAGAGGGCACCCCTGCTGTATCTCTGTAGGGAGAATCACCAGGTGCAAAGAAGAGGAATTTGAACCCCCTTTTTTTCTTTTGTATTCAACAATGGAATTTTGTATATAAATGGGTGGTGGGAATGTAAAGCAGCAATGAAATCATAGTGTTTGATCTTAATAATGTAGGTGAGAGAACGAATTAGTCTAAACAGTAAATTACTCTTTTTACACTTTGGTTTAATTCATCTTGTTGCACCTTGTTGTTCTCAGTCCAGTCCTCTGTAGACTGGAAGGCTTGTCTGACAGCAATTCAGCTTCACTTTCTCCTATTTATTTGTTTGCTTTACGGTACCCTGCCCCTATCACTGCAGCTAAAGGAACACAAACCATCAAATGATACTGTCTGATGCTTCCAAGTAGCCTGTAGTAAACACATGGTACAATTTTTGTTTTGTCCTAGCTCATGTTCATAGAAATTGAAGACAAAATGATGGAAGCACACAGCTTTGCATGAGAATGAATGACATTTATTTTTTTCAATTAACCCTTAAATAGTTAGCAGTATTTTCAAATGTTACCTGCCTTAGAAAAAAATGATTGAGCAAAAAGTTTTGTCCTTTGCAGTATGCATTTTTTTTAAATATATGATTCCAAAATTTTTGCATGGCATTTGAGAATATATTTCTCTCTAGGTTTCATTTATAAACACATTTTTAAACAACTGAAAGCTCCATTGTACAATGAGTTGAGAAGAAACACTGCATAAATATTACATTTGCTTTAGCTATGTCGCTTGTTCTACTGTATTTGTGTTTGAGGGATAAATTTAGTTATGATGGAGGTTTAAGTAACACTTTAAAATGACAACTTTGAATAGTCAGGTACTCTTTTTCTTCATGTTGTCTAAGAAGGTTTGTTCTTGACTTTGCTCGAGTTTTCCATAGGCTCCTATTGGAAGCATTTATCACATTCAACTCAAAAATGGTCACGTCTTTTTGGTGGGTCCACTATTAGAATTTAATTCAAAATTGCAAGACCGTTGCCCTTTAGTTTAAATGATTCTCAATGTTTCTAAACTGCCCAGATTTTGATCGAGAAACCAGTGGGCAAAGTCATAAAAGCTTGAGTTGAGAACATATTTTTGTGCTGTTAAAAAAACTAGTTTTAATGTTTTTGCATATTCAATATCCGGGGAGTCGTAAGACTCAAACCGTATGCAACCCATCAAAGGCAGAAAGTAAAACCAGAACAGGTTTATTGGTACCAACAACAGAGACAACCTTAATATTTTCTGTTCTTCAAAACTAAGAGGTATATTTATCATGCAAAAGTGGAGTAAAACATTAACAGTGATGTTGCTCATAGCAGCCAATCAGTTGCTTTGTTTTGGTTTTCTAACTGTTGAAATCTAATTGCTGATTGGTTGCCCTGGGCAACATCACCGGTAATGCTTCACTCCACTTTTTACACAGCATGATAAATATACCCCTTAGTCATAGACTAAATGTGATCTTCCCTAAGATGTAATTTAAAGGGGTCTCCACTAATCACATCCCTCATTAGCACAATTAAACACATGTGGTACAAAATACGCCAATCAGATAAGAGTGAATTAAAATGCAGCCTCTTTTGCAGCCCACCCACTATGTTTGTACTCCCAGTGAAGTCTATTCAGAACACAGATAACTTTACTGATATACAAAACAGACACAGTTAAAACCAACAATATTAACTTTTCAAACAAACCCCTTAATTAATCTAAAACCCTTAATTAATCTAAAAATTACATGAGACATAAAAGTTTGGAGTTTTTTTAAACAAATCAGAAGACCCTTTCAATTCCTTGTATAGAGAAAAAAAAATCCAAATTCACATTCCCACATTCATAGTATTTACATTGTTATCTGATTTTGACCTACAGTCATAAGTCTCACCTGTATGACCATGCTTATATGGGTAACTATTGTGGCAGCCTAAATAGCATAAGGTGTGGCATTGCTGAATTATCTTCATATTGACAGTCACAAAATAAGAGAACTTTTTTTTGGCATATTTAAAGGAGATGTATAGGATAATTAAAAAAAACCTCTATAATAATATGGTGCTGGTTTCACTTTTGGCTAAAAGATTAATGCTATCTGTTAAAACGGCCCCTTTATTGGGGCTTCCTATAGATCTTCTATGGTCCCTGTCAGTTTTTCAAAAGAGTGGTGGACGTGTCCTAACAGGTCTTGTCAGAAGCACAGTAGTAAGGGGATAGCCAATCACAGGAAGTGGAACATATGGGCAGGGTTAGTAGGGTTTTTGGAGAAATTTTTAATAAATCAGCCCAAAGCACTACTTTTTAAAGCACATTCCTTCAATATTTAGATAAGTTAAATTCATTGGCATAATATTGTTATCCACACAATTTACACCATTGCATGGTCTTCTCCCCTTATTTAAAATATAATTATAAAACCAGACCCTAGTCTAAGGGTATTAACTTTCAGACACAACAGTTTTAATTTAATAACAAATAGAAAACCATACTGCTATACAACTTACACTTAAAACTTGTAATAGTAGTAATTGTCCAATATCTAATTTATAAACAGAAAATCACACCATGAATTTACATGTAGTGCTGATAATGACTTATTAGACCACCTCGAATACTGATAAAAGTTAATTATTTATTAAATATTGCTGATTTCATACAATGTTCTCGCTATATTTCAGTATACAGGTATGAGACCTGTTATCTAGAAAGCTTGGGACCTGCGGTTTTCCAGATAAGGGGTCATTCCGTAATTTGGAATTCCATTCTTTAAATCTATAAAGTAAACATTAAATAACCCCAAACAGGATTGTTTTGCCACCAACATAGATTAATGCAGCTTAGTTACTATCAAATACAAGATCCTTTTTTATCATTACATAGATATAAGAAATATATTTTAAAATGTGATCTATTTGATTAAAAGGGAGTTTATAGGAGATGGCCTTCCCATAATTTGGAGCTTTCTGGATAGCAGATCCCATACCTGTATTGTCAATATACCCTTTACTGTTGAAATAGAGGGACACTTAAATGCTATAGTTGAGGAAGGAACTTAAATGTTACATAACTATAAATAGAATGACCATCAGTTTGGGTTTTCATTTTCAGTCGATGGTATGTTATCTCTTTAAAAGCAGTAAAGTGGAAGTTATTCCACTTTTTAGATATATCTGTTTTGTTTTGATGTACTTCTAATTATTGCAGGTCAGTTTTTTGGTAAAAAAAATATAAAACTCGAACTGGTTGCTTTGCATCCCTAATATTTTTGATCATGTTATTTACCCTTCTAATAAATCCCACGAAAGGCTCAAAATGTAAACAGTTTCAATGACTGCTGCTTTGTGAGAGATAGGAAGAAAACCTAAAGGGGTAATTTACCTTAAAAGTAACTTTATGATGTAGACAGCTTTATTTAAAGTCAATTCAGAACCCATAAAGAAAGAAGAAGAAAGTGGTCAAACTGTAATTTTCAGGGACATGTTTTCAGAAACATATCTCCAAATACGTATTTCCCTTTATGACTAATAGTAAGTAAACAAAATACTTATTTAAAATGGGTCTATCTACAAAAGCACTTGAATCTATGCCTTTCTATAGGCCATGGAAAGTATATTGTATGGAAACAGTTAAATTCAGTTTTTTAGTTATCGACGCATCATATTTACGCAGACACAAATACAATAGAAATACCGTTTCCAATCAATATGGGAACTGACAGTACCGCTGTTGAACATGCATGCAACATAATAACTGCACAAATCACATAAAAGCCATGTTCCCTCAGTTAGTTTGGGGGAATCATGTTTTAAAAGTAAAAAAGTTTATTCCATATTGTGGATCTAGTTAGAAAAGCAAAACCTATGAAATGTTCAGTAAACGAGTAGCCGAACATCTAAGGACTGTGGCGGTAGTTTATTTTTCTGGGTCTTCCTTTATCAGAAGCAGTTCTCATTGCTTTCATCTGTCTAGATATTTAAAGTTTACATTGTATACAAAAATGAGCAGGCCTTTGTTAACATTTAAATGCTGAGTGGAATAAGATGACATTTAGCACAGGGCACAGAATTCTGTGTGCATACTAATAATGTTCTGTTTCTTTCAGTCTAGTAAATAAACTAAATGACTGGGCAAAAACAGGGGTTACTTTATTTAAAGCAGTAAAAAACAGCTGGAGGTCCCTTTGTGTTGGGCTAGTTCACCTTTTAGCTATGGTCTAGTGTAGACAGCAGAATTGTAAGGCAACTTGCAATTAGTCTTGCTTTTTATTTTTTCAAATTATTTTTTTTTTTAACTTTTAAAATCCCCCCTGCAGCTCTAAGACTTCAGATTTTAACCACTACAGTACTACAGTATATTGAAGGACTTAATTACATTAGCAGCCATGACTTGCTGCTACTGATGGTTTGCTGGCTTGTATCCACCTGACACGCAAATAAACCCCTGTGGGTCTCTAGGTGACCCATGCGTAACTCAGTTGTTCCCAGGTTTGACATCTTATTCATAAAAACATTTTCACTAGGAGCAGTCTGCATCACTTTATGAGCAGGACCCCTCCTCCCTTTATATGCTAGTATTCTGCAAAAGTGAGTTATTATGTGGCAGCCACAACTTGCCCCCCTACCTTTCAGTTAGGGCCTCTTAAGCTTGCAGTTTATGTAAGGCAATTTTTTACAGTAGAATGCTTAAGTGGTCCAACCCTTGACTGTCAAGTAGATGAATCTGTCCTCTTAACATCCGATGTTATTGATCATGGTCTCCAGTTAGCAGACACATGGGAAGTTTCAGCAGACACATAGACACATGGGAAAAGGATTAGACACAATTATGTTTTTATGGAAGCTCAGCATAGATTGTGATAGGATTAATGATCTTAGAAAATTACAAAAATGTAAGACTAATTTGACAGTGCAAAATTTTTATCAGTCATTTTTAAAAACAGAACATTTACTTGAAGTAGGAGTGACCTGTTATCATTTACTTGACTGACGGTCAAACTGTAAAGTAGCTTTAAACCTTGGTTTCTGTTTATAAATTTGTCATTTTTATAGGCAAATGTTACAAATTTTGGAATTCTATTACTTAAGGAATTACCTTAAATAATTGATAAATATTCAGTCGCTCCATCTATTTGTGGACTGTATTCTATACTTTTTATCAATTGTTTTACAAAAATTAGACCGCATTGTATGCCTTTTGAAAGGTTATCCATATAGATGTGGAATAAAAAAGAAAGTGGTCAAATCCTGTAAGTGACCAGGCGGTAAGTGTAGGGACACTATCCCCAATTTAATAAACAATGCACTCTTTCTGGTTTGATCTCTGTGCACAATCAATTCAAATTAATTGAAGATAAAGGCCCAGCACTCCTATGGAACTTGACTCTTGTGCTTTTATTGCATATCACTATGCAGCCAACATTTTTTGTCTCTATATAGGGAACTCGATGAATGATATTTTACAAGCTACTGTATATAATACTAACCTTTGTAGTGTGCACATCATTCAACAGCTGTAAAATGAAGAGGAATCACAGTAAGCGGATAATTCAGTAGATTAACTTTATACCATATCCCTTGTGTGGAAATTTATCTCAAATGGTAGCCTTGCCAATAACTTCTCAAAGTAAAAAACAACAATATCCAGGGTAACTTTAAACATAAATCCATCTGTTTTTTCACAAAGGTTTTCAATGGAGAAGTGAGTGGTAACAAAGCATAACAGCAATTTACAGTTTTTGTCCATTATCCAAAACAGCTTGGTTCACTGGCAGACTGTCTACACAAGTCTTGCTTCTATTAGCAAAGTCCTAGTTCCACTTATGGCAGTTTTTAAATCTTGTATATCCATTTTTTTCACCAGCCTTGGTTTTCTCAGAGATTTTTTTCTACACCAAAACACCTTTAGCCAGTATCCCACAGGCTTTCTATTTCCTGTTTCCCCAGGCAGAGAGCTCCTCTCCCCCGGGTGGTTAGTCATCCCGTACAGTAGTTGTACACACACAGTCTCTATGATTCTTATATATTGGGTCTCATAGAGCATTCAGGGAGATATGTACCTTTCGTGTTTTGTTTTCCCAGAAACTATGCCACACTTCTTCTGTTATTTGTCTGTTAACAACAGACTTAAAAGGCACACATTGAAGACAGGTCCTTACTATTGGCCCTGTTTCCATAAATTGAATGCCAAGGTTGTGCTTTGATTACATGATGACAAAGCAGAAATGTCAACAGAATTGCAAGGTAGTAGATTCATAGTAAAGGTACAGCAACAAGGAAGCAGTATGTATAAGAGCTCAGAGCACCTAGAAATCTTGGAGTAGTGCTAGTTATCTTGCTGAAGTAACCATTCTTAATAGTTCCCTATCAGGCACGCAATACATTTTGTCAAGAAATGATCTTTAGTGGAAGAGCCTTACTTGCTGTAAAAGATTATCCTTTTTAGAGATAAGATACTAATAGTATATGATATATATAAAGAAATATCCTGACTAAGGTCTACTTGCTGTAAGTATATTAACCAACAGTAATCTGTGATAAGAGCTTGTAGTCCCATGAAAAGCAACAGATTAATTTAATCAACTTTAAAAGGTGGCCCTGCTAATATCTTGTTGGTGGAATCATCCCTTAATAAGTCAATCATTTTTCAATCTTTTTCTCTCCTACCATTTTGGTCTTGTGCCCCCCCCCGCAGCCATCCCTTGGTCATTTCTAATGATCTTAACTCCTGCCTTATATTTCCTTTACATTTTATTTTTTTTTAGTTTAAAGCATAGGGTTTATGGCCCATATTTTTCAAATGGATTTTTCAACTTTTCACACATCTCTCGACATGCCGGCCATCACAGCTTTAAAAATCAGGATATTGCAAGCAAATGTAAAATGTATAACATTTATTCCACTCTGCTTTTAAGTATTACTTATTAAACAATATAATATCGATACAAGGATTTACATTGAATATATCTTTATTAGTGAACTCATCAAAGCAAATTAAATAATATAAGGAGAAAGATTCTTAAAAGCCTCATAATATCTAGTTATATGCTTTTCTAAAACTGTGAGCCAGGCTGCAGTTTTCATCTTCCTGTTGTGGCTCAGAGGAGGGAATATGGCTTTTTTTTCAACTTGAGCTTGCAAACCATGCATGCTCAGCGCCCTGCCCGAGGCATATGTTATACATAGTCACAATGCAGTCTATGTTAAGTAATCTTCAACATTTTACCAAATATTGTTGGGAATGTTGACTTAAAGGCCACTTGCCGATATGACTACTGCTTTCTGCCACACAAGGCACTAAAGCATGATTAAAAAATATTTACTGTTATAATATATTGTGGTTAGTTTATTATTTAATATGGGAGAAGCCTCTTTTATGACCGATTTCATTATTTTTCCACACAAATTTTTTATGAAGATACAATTTCTTTATCAATATAATATAATAGTATTTATAAAGAAAAAACTTTTGAAAATATATCATAAGTGGACATTTTTGCATAGAAAGACATTTTTATCATTGATGTTGGTTGTTTCCAACCTTTATTTATATAGTCATACAATGACAACATAGGCATAGCAAAAGCCAGGTAAAACTAAAGCAGTTCTGCCCCCAATGATATACAAAAACAATTGATTGAATATACTTGCATTGTACCATATCATTGTAGCATGGGCACCATACACTATACATGTGCCATAGTTTGGAAACCCCTGATTCACTCTACTGATTTTATTTTCCACACAGTACATACCTGTTAGTGGCCTTTAGCCTTAACCATTTCTTTGTCAGAACCAGCTCTTATTTTAGATTCTTCTCTCATGAATTCACTGCATTTGTTCTGCTTCCAATACAGGTGGTAGTTAATGCCTTGGTTGGTGCCATCCCTTCAATTATGAATGTGTTGCTGGTCTGCCTTATATTTTGGCTGATTTTTAGTATCATGGGTGTTAACCTGTTTGCGGGCAAGTACTACTACTGCTATAACGAAACGGCAGAAGGCATGTTTGAAATTGAAGACGTGGAAAATGAAACACAATGTTTTGACCTTATTGGAAATAATTATACCGAAGTTAGATGGAAAAATGTGAAAATCAACTTTGACAATGTTGGAGCTGGATATCTTGCATTGCTTCAAGTAGTAAGTTTGCTCTTTTATTTGTGTTTAATATGGCATCTATAATGGTTACTTACCATGTCGATACAACTGTAGTGCGTTTAAGCAGGCTAAAGGGGTTAAAGTTCCTTGGAGGAAATCACTAATTAAGGGACCCTATTATAGGTATAGAATCCATTATCTAGAAACCTGTTATCCAGAAAGTTCCAAATTATGGGGAGACCATCTCCCATAGACTTCATTTTAATCAAATATACATTTTAAAAATGATTCCCTTTTATCTGTAATAATAAAACAGTACCTTGTACTTGATCCCAACTAAAATAAAAATGAATCCTTAAAGGAGGCAAAACCATCCTATTGGGTTTATTTAACGTTTAAATTATATTATTTTGTAGACAGAAGTTACAAATAAGATAGATTCCTTATCTGGAAACCCCCTGCCCGAGCATTCTGGATAACAGGTCCCATACCTGTATTATCTTTAACAATGTCCTTTAGCCAAAGTGTTTATTTCTGTTACATAAAAATCTTTTTGCAAACTCTGAAGTAAGGATGAATTTGAAAATAATAGTAATAATATTCTTATGGATGTGAAACCTCATCCTAAACAGGTTTATTTTGGAATCCTGTAAAGATAGGTGTTATCTAGTTGTGTAATATACAAATATATTGCCTTACAAGGAAAAGCATATTTATCAAAATTTAGTTTTTGAATTTTATAATTTGAAAAAACTCAAAACTTGCCGAACTTGAATGTATACTTATTTATTAAAAAAACTTGATTCTCAAAAACTCAATTGAAAATGTGGGAAAAAAAACACAGCGATTTTGCATTCTACTCATCATTTTCATTGAGTAGCTTATATTTTGCCTAGGACAATCGTAAATGACTTGTACATGAACTCGCTTTAATATGGCAGATTTTTACATTTGAGTTTTTCAAGTTTTTTGCTCTAAATAAATCTCGGACATTCAAATTTCAAAAACCTTAATTGGAGTTTGTAAGTTTTAGCACAAAATAACTTCCGTACTATCTATAGAGACACTTTTATAGCTTTTAGCTGCTTGTGAGAAACTGCCTACAATATATTTTAGCAAAGTAAACTTGATAAATGGTGCCCAAACCGTCTTGCTAACATAATAATTAATTACTGCCTGAGAGCTTGGTTTTACTCTCTTTGTAACTATAAATGTACAGAGCTCAAAGTGAAATTTGTACACATATTCTTTACACACATACATAAATATGTATAAAACCTCACATTATAAGGTCTTTATTACAACACTGCTGTCTGTTGTCTATTTATAACCCACCCCACTAAGATGACTTTTCAGATCTGCAGACTGCCATATTAGCCCCCTCAAGAGAATTACACCCAAACCTGCCACTCTGTGTTAGCCTAATACTGTTGATAAAGAATGCAATTTATTTGAGCTATTTATTTTATTAAACAAAGGGTACATTTCTACATCTGCCCGTTTTTTTTTTATTTCAGGCTACTTTTAAAGGCTGGATGGATATTATGTATGCAGCAGTAGACTCCAGGAAGGTGAGCATTATGATTTATAGTTTGCAGCTTATACTAATCCTTATGCTCTGCAAAATTACTATGTGTTTTATTGCGTGATTTTGTAACTACAAATACAAGAGAAATTTACCAGTTTAGAGAATGTTCCAAGTCAAACAAGTTACATTAGTTCTTGGGGTCTGCCAAACAAACAGGTCACGTACTGGTCTCTGGGGGATCCACCCTGTTGTTTTAGAAGGGTGCCTGTAATAGCTGCTCCCTTTAGTAAAGAGTTTATGCAATGATGAGACATGCAAATTGCAATGCAGATCCATTTGCGTCATGTGTTATGAGAAACAATTTGAACTAATCCCAACAAGATGCTTGTGGGAATGACTGATTTGGGATAAATGTTAACACGTTATGCCAGTACATGTTGATGCTAGATACAATGGAGAGAATCTTGGGTGGAGCTATAGCTAAATGGTCAAAACTGGCCCATGTGATCAACAACAGCTCTTTTATTAAATATGCTCCTCTACCAGTTGAGGTTAAAAATGATCCATTACATATCTTGTAAGTCTACTTGGAAACCAACCATATCAACATTGCAAAAAAATTGATCATAATTTTCAACCCCAAAGGGCATTGCAGTCATATATTCCATCTATCCCTATGTTTTTTTTCTTCTAATGGCTTTATAAATTGCCACATTGCCATCCCCTTTTTATGTGCATTCATGTAGAGTGAAAATTGACTCTTGTGTAGTGTGTAGCACTTACCACTGCAGGCATGAAAGTTTTTAGCTAGTCAATCTATAATGTATGTACCTGTCTCTTTGTTTTTTTAATTTACTGATGTATTTAAATTATAGGTTCACCAGCAACCAAAATATGAGGACAACATTTATATGTACATTTATTTTGTAATCTTCATTATTTTTGGCTCTTTCTTCACTCTAAATCTGTTTATTGGTGTCATCATTGATAACTTCAATCAACAAAAGAAAAAGATAAGTTTTATATCTATATCTGTTATACTAAATATTTAGTGTAAATTGGCAACTTTTGTTGCCTCCATATGGCCCCAAGTACAGTTTGGTGAGAAGCAGCAATAGTTTTGCCACTGCATGAGTGGAAAAGGGGTACTTTGGTGCTGTACATTGTAGAAGCTGCAGAATCTGCCTTCTAGACAGCTATTAGGAAGGATGCAAGCTCATTAACTCCAAATATTTTCTGATTCTGTGAGCATGTATGTGATGTTAGCATTGATCACCTCCAGTCTTATTTTATGGAATGAATATACTGCCCACAGACTCAAGATCTGTGAAGAAGAGTAGAACACACAGCATTTCAGAAGGGTTTGGGTGGACACCATTCCTCAGGTTATTTTAGATAGCTAGCCTAAGCTGGCATTACAGTCAAGGTTTCTCGATCTGTATCGGGTCCACAAATACAGTACAGTTAAGTCTTTCCCCCATGATTTAGTATAGAAGGAGGGATTACCTATCTCTTGCACATTTCAAGAAGTTCTTGAAAAACATGTACAATATATTGGGATGAACATACATCGAAGATGTATTGTAATCAGTTTTGTCTTCTTCTATTTACTTTGGAGGTCAAGACATCTTCATGACAGAAGAACAAAAAAAGTATTATAATGCTATGAAGAAACTGGGCTCTAAGAAACCACAAAAACCCATACCCAGGCCACTAGTAAGTGATAACAATTACTTTTTTATAATACCATTATTTTAGGCCACTTTGTTTTATTGCAGTTTATTGTAGTACTGTACATTTCCATTAATCAGGAAAGTTATATTAAACTTAATGATGAATATATATTAGACATAATGAAGGAATCTGCCTATGAAACATAACCAATGATTTATTTTCTGCTTAAAAAAATAAGCTGCTTAAAAAAAAATGTTTACTTTTCAAAAAGCTTGTGTTTGGGTGGAGTTCCCCTTAAATGTAGGCTCTGCTAACATACTTGACATTGAGTGGCTGCAGAGATTGTCAAATATTAACCAATATCTTCTTGTGCCTCCACAACAGAACATAGGGTTCATTTGTGAAACCAAGCACAGTGTACAAAGTGCAAAAAAGGCAGCCTGTGCCTCCTGCTGTTGCGCTTGTCACTGAGCACCTGGATTTGTTTATCTGGCGCTCAGTGCAGAGTGCAGTAAGAAGGAGGATGCATGCTTCCAGAATGAGCGCTCTTGCTCCCCTTAGTGCTCCTGCGCTTGCCCCCAAGGGTGACCAAGAATTACCCCTCATGTCTTTATATGATAACAAAGTAGGTTTTGTTGTCCTCCTTCCTATAAATATTGCAGAAACTAAATTAGGAGGATGCTGTATAAGTTTTAGAATCTATCAGCAGAATTGTTAAGGATAATTATATCTCTACGTTGGAGACTATACGTAGTTATAAAATAGACAGTACAGACAGTACAGTAACAGATCTTTTAGACCTAGCGTTGCACTTTTCACAAATATAAGCTAATGTTGTTGTATGTGAGTGAGAATGGTCCCCTTCAGTACGTCATGAGTTTCTACTATTTACAAAAATATTCTTGTCTCTTCTTTCTCCCCTTTATTTATGCTCTATACTACTTCTATGGAGTTACTCTTACCCCTTGCACTGCAGTATTTTTAGTACTCTGGTTTGTACTCTGGTTTGTACACTCCAATGTTATTGGTATTTAACATTTGCTCCTGCTTTTTAGGTTTCTATGGTTTAACTTTTGGCCCTGAAATTTGGAGGTGATGCTATATATATATATATATATATATATATATATATATATATATATATATATATATATAGCAGTATAGCACCCTGCTAAAGAGTAGTATGTTGTAAACATCTCCAGCAAGTTCAGACTCTCCTTTACAACATATATTTCAAAAACTGACAGCACACGAGTTTGAAGTGCAAAAATATATTGTATGAAAAAGTTACATCATAGTCTTACTGTACACATAAAAAGCAACGTTTCGAGCCCGGCTGGGCTCTTCATCAAGGCATGTGAGCAGTGACTCCATGTACATAAAAACAAACAGAAACTATTTATAGTCCAAGGAGGGCAAATGACAACATCATTTATCATATAAGCTTGCTACAGGGTTTCATCCCTGCTAATAATACACACATACAATAGTAATACATTGCAAAAAAACGTTAACACTGTTACCCACAGAAACTCTCAATTAAGAGCAGGTAGAACAGATGAATCAGAAATTCAAAAAAAAAGGAAATCCAACCCGAGTTCTGGATAGAGCTGAGGTTCCGATCTCTCAACCCCATATATATATATGTCTTTTTGCTGACCTGTCTTTAGTCAATTATAGAAAATGTTAAAAAAAAAAAAAAAAGGTGAAATACAAAATGTAATTTTCTAATGCGATCTCTGCTTTTTAACAGAATAAATTCCAAGGAGCCATTTTTGATATAATCACACAACAAGCATTTGATATTGTGATTATGATTCTGATTTGTCTTAACATGGTGACAATGATGGTAGAAACCGATGACCAGAGTGATTACACAGATAATGTTCTCTACTGGATCAATGTTGTTTTCATTGTATTTTTTACCACTGAGTGTGTGCTAAAGCTGTGTGCACTGCGGCATTATTACTTTACCATCGGATGGAATATTTTCGACTTTGTTGTTGTAATCCTTTCAATTGTTGGTAAGTGAAATGCCAACTGATGTGTTGGTTTTATATGTACATGTGTAAGGTGCCACACTCACATCACATAGTCACACAATTATTATTGCTTCTTGTGGACTAGATACAGACCATGATAGACAAGTATCCATACATGTACTCTAGTATCCATACATGTACTCTAGTATCCATACATGTACTCTGTTATCCATACAAATACTCTAGTATCCATACAAATACTCTGGTATCCATACAAATACTCTAGTATCCATACATATACTCTAGTATCCATACATATACTCTGTTATCCATATAAATACTCTAGTATCCATACATATACTCTAGTATCCATACATATACTCTGTTATCCATACAAATACTCTAGTATCCATACAAATACTCTAGTATCCATACAAATACTCTAGTATCCATACAAATACTCTAGTATCCATACATATACTCTAGTATCCATACAAATACTCTAGTATCCATACATATACTCTAGTATCCATACATATACTCTAGTATCCATACATATACTCTAGTATCCATACATATACTCTGTTATCCATACAAATACTCTAGTATCCATACAAATACTCTGTTATCCATACAAATACTCTAGTATCCATACATATACTCTAGTATCCATCCATATACTCTAGTATCCATCCATATACTCTGTTATCCATACAAATACTCTAGTATCCATACATATACTCTAGTATCCATACATATACTCAGATATCGTTAAGATATTGTTAATGCTTGGGTGCCAGTAATATATGTAATCAATAGTCCCACAAAGTACAGCACTCAACAGGTCTTTTCAACACACCAAACTAGTCGCTGGCTATAATCTTTCTCAAGGGGGACTTACACAATGCAAAAAAAAAATCCCAATAATATGCGAAGAATAATGTCAAGACTTTAGTTTGTATATTTTATTCTGCATGAAAACACTGAGGTGGTAAGCAAATGTAATAACCTGTCTTTTATTATGCATAGGTTTTTTAGTTGTTTTGTATTAATGTCAGTTTGATGGCCTTGACCATACGTTTACTCATTGTTCTACAACTTAAAGGAATATATGTTTTTTTTCAAAACACATCAGTTAATAGAATGTCTCCAGCAGAATCTTGCATAGACATATTCTTCATTTCCCATGGTGCCACAGCCATGTGACCTGTGCTCTGATAAACTTCAGTCACACTTTACTGCTGAGCTGCAAGTTGGGGTGATATCCCCCCACTCCCAGCAGCCGATCAGCAGAAAAATGGGAAGGGAGCAAGATGGCAGCTCCCAGTAGATATCAGAATAGTGAAAACCCAAGTCCGGCTTGGGACTCCTCCAGTTACATGGGAGTAGGAGAAACAATAGGTTACTTGAAAGCAGTTCTAATGTGTAGTGCTGGCTCTTTCTGAAAGCTCAGACTCAGGCACAATGCACTGAGATGGCGCCTACACAACAATATTACAACTAAAAAAATACATTTGTTAGTTCAAGAATAACATTTTAAATTGTAGATTGAATTATTTGCTATGTAAACAGTGTAATTTAGAAATAAAAAGTACACCATAAAAATAATGACAGTTTCCCTATAAATGCTTGTAATGTCCCCTTAGGTGGGTAGGGATTTTGGGCTCAAGTCAGGATTCTCATCTACTTCTTAATGTTCTACTTCTCAAAAGTTTTTTCACCACCCCAGTTAAGGGCCAGTAAGAGCAGTTGACTGTGGATTCCAATCACAGTCCAGTGTGGTCCTGAACTGATTAATGTTTGTTTTACCCGGCACCAAAAAGATAGGAATGGAAGTAATGGCTATATGAAGCACCATTAGAACCTATCTCAGAGCCTTATTTCATTAAATTCACATTGTGTGTCTAGAATAATAATGCCACCATTACAGCAGCAATGTTCTGCTGGCATCACACATAAAAATAATCGGAGGAGAAAATATAGGAACTTGTGTAAAAGAAAAAAAAAAAAAGAAGTGAACTTTATGCACTTTTGAATGTTACTGGATGTTCTGTAATTTAATACTATTACTTATTTTCTCTAGGAATGTTCCTGGCTGATTTGATCACAAAATACTTTGTGTCACCCACTTTGTTCAGAGTCATTCGTCTGGCTCGTATTGGCCGCATACTTCGCTTAATCAAGGGAGCCAAAGGGATACGGACCCTGCTTTTTGCCTTAATGATGTCATTGCCGGCTTTGTTCAACATCGGCCTTCTTCTGTTTCTAGTGATGTTTATATTTTCAATATTTGGTATGTCGAACTTCGCTTATGTGAAGAAGGAAGCAGGGATAGATGACATGTTCAACTTTGAAACCTTTGGCAATAGTATGATCTGCTTATTTCAGATCACTACATCTGCTGGCTGGGATGGCTTGTTGCTGCCTATCCTAAATCGTCCGCCAGATTGTGATGCGCACAAAGAGAATCCAGGTAGTCAAGTGAAAGGTGACTGCGGAAATCCTTCTGTTGGCATCTTTTTCTTTGTCAGCTACATTATAATCTCTTTCCTGATTGTAGTGAACATGTACATTGCTATCATTCTGGAAAATTTCAGCGTGGCAACTGAAGAGAGTGCTGATCCTTTAAGTGAGGATGACTTTGAAACCTTTTATGAAATTTGGGAGAAATTTGATCCAGATGCAACACAGTTTATCCAGTTCAGCAAACTGCCAGATTTCGCAGATGCCTTGGAGCATCCACTGCGAATCCCCAAGCCAAACACCATTGAACTAATTGCAATGGATTTGCCGATGGTGAGTGGTGACAGAATTCATTGTCTGGATATCCTATTTGCCTTCACCAAACGGGTACTTGGAGAGAGCGGAGAGCTGGATATATTGCGCCAGCAGATGGAAGAGAGATTTGTGGCTTCAAACCCTTCAAAAGTGTCTTATGAGCCCATTACCACCACACTCAGGCGAAAGCAAGAGGATGTATCTGCGGTTGTTATCCAGCAAGCTTACAGGCGCCATTTAGTCAAACGAGGGTTTATTTCTAGAAAGCGTTCAACTGGCAAAATGGAGAATGGGGGAACCAACATGGATAAAAAAGAGGGAACGCCATCTACTGCATCACTCCCATCATATGACAGTGTAACTAAACCTGACAAAGCAAAACAAGAAAGAATAGAAGATGCAATTAGAGAGAGAGCTAAAAAACAAAAATCTGTCAGGGAATCAAAGTGTTGAAAAAAAAAATGTAAACATTTCATATTTGCAAGCAAAAGATTGTTTACAAATTTAATAAATTTATCAATGCAGATCAGCTATTTAGACACTTACCTAAAGATCAATACCAAACAGTCTGCTTATTGTGACTTTGTTGCATCAACAGCAGTGGCACACCTGTTTAAAAGACTGTAACAAGAGCCTTCAATATGGATTTTATATTTTTGGACAGGTGAATACTGCATGTTCCACATCAGTCAATGCAACTTAGGGGAAATCAGAGCTGCAGGGATCAGTATAATCCCAGAGCGGCCAAATGGAGTTTATTTTCTCATATTATTGTGAAAATGAAAAAAAGCACCACTTGGGGGTTTGTCCATGCAAAACTGTATTTGCAATGTTACATTAGTTAAGCAGCATAATAAAAAAAAAAAAGGAAACAAAAATCTGGCAAAAAAAAAAAACAACAAAAAAATCAAAAAACATTAAGCCCATGCCATATAAATGTCACAGTTTATTTGATATATCTGCATATTTTTTCTACATGGGCTTCATGTGGTTCGGGAGATGGGAAATCAGGTTAAACTTCGGGCTGAGGGGCATTTTGCTCAGGCCGATTCCAAATAAATAAATTTTGTGCTCGTTCAATGCATAGAAATGACTTGCATGATGGCATGCTGTGATCAGGAATCATGCATGAAGACTCATAAAACACAGGACACCAGTACTCTGTCCACTGCAGTGGGAAGGCTGTAAGTCTGAGGCACTCCACTGAATACTGAACACTGTATTTGGAGGTAATTAATATATACCCTTCACCAATATTTACCAAAACCTTTTACACATCATGATTAGCAATTAAAGCAGACCGAAAGATTTGTGTATGTTTATTAAAAGGTTCTTTAAATACCATCACCGCTGCACACAATACCAACAAATGAGATAACTAGTTGCTGCTCAAGATTTTTTTTTTTTTCGTTGTTATGGGATACTAAAAATAAGACTAGCTTCTACTACTATGTCACTGTAAACCAAAACTTAGGGCTTATTGAATTCTGCTTTTGTATTTGCAATCTTTTTAGTCTCCATTACACAGAGGGCAGAAGAACCACGATATTTGGAAAAAAGACTTTTTTTTTTCTGTGGTGGATATTGGGAAATGCCATTATGTTTTGTTGCAAATGTTTATGCAAATCACTGTTCTTTGTATAAACAATGTTTGGATAAGAAAAAAAAAACTATGTTCATTCTGTCCCCCTACTGGGGTAATTTGTATCTTGGCACTTTAATACTGCATGTTTTCTCTTTTTCTAGCCATATTTAAAAGTTATTTTCACACATCCACTTAAAAAACAAAGGACAACATGGTGCAAAGCAAAAATATCAATATACTTCATCCAATCATCTTCAACCATGTTGCCTGGCACCAGTTGTTCTCTAGTGACAGGGATGAAGTTAAAGAAATGGGGGGGGGGGGGGGGGCTCTGGAAATGCCGGGGTCTTCATATGAATGTGGGGAAAACATAAATCAGGGATGTACAACCTGCAGCCCTCCAGTAGTTGTTGTGGCCCTCCAGCGTAGGTTGGACCTGCCTTATTTATATCATGAAGAGCTGAATAACATTAGTTATAAAATATAATATATCCTTTCTACTTTTACCAACTCCACGACCCACCCTCCCTCTAAAGGGTCCCCTGTGATGCTGGAGGCCCAGGGCTAATACCCTCTCTGCCCTACCCTAAAACCAGCTCTGTCTACTTGTGCTAGACATTATCCAACATGGAATATGCATTACTTTACATGTGCTTATTTACATTTTTAAATAAACAGCATAGCACTCCCTGTATCTTGCATCATTATCATGTTTTGGATGAAACACATTTGTAGTAATTTAGCCTGTAGCGTTTAAGACCCTGGAAATTAAGAAAGCTTTAAACTACTGTCCAATCTTTTGCAACTTTTACATCTGGAAACATCCTCATTTCACAAGGTCTGAAGAGAACACCTTGCTGGTGCTGCGGAAATTTTATGCAAAAAAAAAAAGCATGCCTTCTTCTGTGTTCCAAGTGATGAAACGTTTGCTAAATGAGTATGTGGTGTAAGAGGATTCAACATGCCGAGTGTGTGGACCAAACCGTTGTTTCATATTAAATCAATACAAGATGCATTAAGAGGCATTGTACTGTACATTGTCATTAGCAGACCTTCAGGTCCAAGTTTTTCAGTTTTACTGTACATCACTTAGAACCATATCTCTGTGCCAAGTGGGACTTCTTAGCTCAATTACTAGACAATTGCAGTGGCATCAGTGAAGCTGATAAAATTGGAAACTGATTTGCGGCCGAGAAGCGATTTCTAACTCCGTAGAATAGTTTTTTTTTTCCATTTGCTGCTACGACAGAATGTATTATATTAACTTCCATACGTATGTACAGACTATGTTGTAAACAGCACAAAACAAAACAAAAAAAAAAGCTGAGAAAGTGTGGTTCTACTTTTTAAGAGGATATTATAAATGCTGTAATATAACCATTTTATTTTATTGACTTTTTTTTGTAAATACAAAGAAAACGAAGACAAATTAAATAGAATGGCTTCTGGCGCGTGGCATCGTCCTCTTTTATCTTTTATTTTGTAAGATTTTAGAACAAATGTATATCCCTAGAGATAAACGCGAACCTTATCACCAATGGTCTATTGTTCCAATGTGCAATAAAATCTGACCACTTCTATGCAAAATTTGGCTGACCTTCATATACATATTTTTAGGTGGTGGGGAACAAATAGTTAATTCATAATCACTGCTAGGTACAGTTTATTGCTGAGGCTGGTGATATCACAATGCTACTTTTTACAACCTGTCTGAACTGATTTTGATTTTTCAGTTTATTTTTTTACTGTATGATGTTTTATCTCAAACCTTTTAGGAATCCCACGTTTGTTTTATTTGTTTACATTCAGCCGCATAATGTTTAAATGTTTGCTAGCGTGATTCTTTTTGAAGTATAGGTAGCAGAGTGACCTCATCACCAGCAGTACAATGGCAGGTAACAGGTACTGAGAAATCAATGTCTACATGTTTTTGTATTACCTTCATTCGGGCAAGGGGAGGGATGATGGAAAAACTGAGCTTCACTAAATAAAAAGTACCAATGCATTTTGTAGTCTTTGATGCAATGTTTCTATAAAGTCCACTAGTTAGGGAAATGAAAAGACCACATTTTTGGTAGGTTGATTGTTACTGTTACTCCCAGAGGAGCCAATCAGTGAATGAAATGATGAGATTGTGCACAAGATTGGAAGTCGTTTTTGCTTTTTGAGGCATGTATGCGAGAGATTTGTCTTTTGCGCTAACGGGAAGAAAGACTATGTATAAAGGCCACACTCTGAGTTTTTCTTAGTTCTTTTTCTTTCGTCCTCTCACAACTGTCTTTCTCTCTCTTACACTTTCTCATTTCAAGGGACAACTCTTGTGTCCAACTTTTTTCATTCTCACATTTGTATTTTACGTTTGTGACATCTTTTTCCCTTTCTTTATCATGCATTTTTATACTTTCTCCTTTATTTTCAAATTTTTGTGTCCGTGTTAAATTATGTAACGGAACTCTAGTAATGAATAATGTGTTAAAATAATGCATGGTGATTCATGCTGATCGTACCCAAACTGGAAAAAAACCTGACATTACTACTACTATAGGCCAAAATGAAAATAAAAGTTAGCCTTTTTACTGTACGAGAAAAGGTTGTCGTTTGTGTGCACTGTTCTTTGTCTCTTTCCTATAACACAGTTCTGTTTAACACAGGTGTTTGCCGGCAACAATAGAGCTGCATAATATTATCTGGCAAGATATCCTGAGAATGTTAAACTTACATATTTCTACATCAGTCTTTTGAAGTTTATCATTCAAGGATGTTATTTTTTTTGTATTGTTAATATTTTTCTATCTTCCTGTTCACTTCAAGGATAGAAGGAATCAGAGGGTTTATATTGTGCCATTTTCTCATGTTTTGATTGCTATTACCAAAGTATATTGTAATGTTAATTTGTATAATTTGTATGCATATGCGCTGGTAAGTAGTGTTCCAGTAGGCTGGGTGCACAAAACTTATCTTTTTTGGATACTAAAAATTGTATTCGGCTGAATGTTCTTTTAGGTCCTAGCACAGGTTTTGTTATTCTCAGTAAGCCGTAATACTGTAGTCCATCCTCAGTTATTGTGCCAAAACATAGGATGTAGCTCAAATGTAACATTACTTTGTACAATTATTTTTTACCCCGTTTGTGTCTCTTCTTACTGCCTGCTAACACTTCTATGTGCGGTTCCTGATTTAGGGGCTGATTTACTAATCCACGAATCCAAATGAGAAAAATTCAGATTGGAAAACGAACATTTTGCGACTTTTTCGTATTTTTTGCGATTTTTTTCGTTGCCGTCGCGACTTTTTCGTAAACGTTATGACTTGCGCAAATTGTCGCGACTTTTTCATAGCCATTCCATATTTCGTGAATTGTCGCAACTTTTTCATAGCCATTATGACTTTCGTGAATAGTCACGACTTTTTCATATCCATTATGACTTTCGTGAATTGTCGCAACTTTTTTATAGCCATTACGACTTTCGTGAATTGTAGCGACTTTTTCGTATCGAGCACTCGAAAAAATCGCAAAATACCGATCATTACAAAAAAACGCATTCGGACGTTCATGGTTTAGTAAATGTGCCCCTTAGTCTTTCCTGACCCAGCGTCTGGTTGCTGATAGCCCAGTAGAAGACAAACTTCAATTTTGACTCAACCTGGACAACTTCTTTATTTTCCTTTTGGTCATACTGTACCCCACTGAGCTGTCAGACTCTCCCTTTATTGCCCACTTCATCTTTTCACCTGTCAACAGAGAAGCAGAGCGACTGACTTAGTATTAAAATCAAGTTCCCTTGAGCCTCTGTTACTTGGGAAGTTCTCTCAGATAATAATCAAGCCCTGTTATGGAAGGTAATTGTGCTTTACCCAACAAGTTGCAAAACTACATTTATTTTTTTAGAGATTTTCAAGTTTACTCCTAGAAATGTACAGTTTACAGGTTGCATTTATATTTAAATTATTACATGAGGAATAATTTCATTGAATCTCTCCTTATTTAGAGCAGATTAGCCCTATGCTTTAAAACCTCCAGGAAAGGTTAGATGCTGTGGGACTATTATTTAATCAACCTAGTTAGAGCGCCACAGCTGAAACAGTCCATCATCTCAAGCAGGGCAAGGAGACAGTTCCCAGCTGATTTCTGAAAGTGGGTAAATGGAATTGATTGGAATCAGTCTGCTCAGGGCGTCCATTTGTGCTAGGGACTTGCAGAGAGTCAAAGATCGACAGGCTTAAGTCGAGATCATCAAGGATTTAGTAGACTTTACCAAGTCAGGGCATGAAGGGTCTAGAGAACCAGAATGCAACCCTCTGCCTCCGACTTCTACTTCCAGTTTGACTTTCTTATTGCCATGCTCTCTCTCAAGAATAAAATGAACACTGTCAAAAACAAAATAAAAGAAAAAAACAGCCATTACTTTTGAACCTACTTATTTGGTGATCTCTGATTTTGACTGTTAAGCTATTTCTTGCCAGGCTATGACTGATTTTGGAGCCAGAGGAAATCTGTTACTTTTAATATGTCAAATATGTTCTCTTTCTCTCTCTAGTGCCACGTGCACTGATTATTGTGTTGACAAATGTCGTATTTCTTTTTGGACCTCTGACTTATGACAAGCTTTCTTTGTGGATTTCCAGTGAATCTGATAATGAGGAAATCTTTCAATATTTTTCTTATCTCTTCTCAATAGTTTCCTGTCTTTCTAGGTTTGCCTTGTTTATCAGATTAAAACTCTAGATTGCACTTGAGAACTAGAACCATTTCATTTACTACTGACATTAAAACTGAGAAAGTCTGGCTGAAAGCTTATACAGGTATAGGACCCGTTATCCAGAATGCTCGGGACCAAGGGTATTCCGGATAAGGGGTCTTTCCGTAATTTGGATCTCCATACCTTAAGTCTGCTAAAAAATCTACAAAACATAAATTAACCCCAATAAGATTGTTTTGCATCCAATAAGGATTAATTATATCTTAGTTGGGAGCAATTACAAGGTACTGTTTTATTACTACAGAGAAAAAGGAAATCAGTTTTAAAATTCTGAATTATTTGATTAAAATGGAGTCTATGGGAGATTGGCTTTCCGTAATTTGGAGCTTTCTGGATAACGGGTTTCTGGATAAGGGGTCCGATACCTGTATAGTAGAACCCCATTTTACATTTTTCAGGAGACCAAACAAATGGTGTAAATCCATGAGACTGTAAAATCAGGGAAATCCATTATATATATTTGGGACCACTAAAACAGTGTCAAATGAGGGAAAACTTAAAATCAGGGTATGTCAAAACTGAGCTTTTATCAAGTTTAAATTTCAATGTTGATGAAAATCTCTGGATTACATTGTCTCTTTCTAGGGTATCAGATTGGATCCTGCTAATGTTATATAAAAATACATGTTTATTAAATTTGGAGATAAATATGACTAGTGATGTTGCCTATAGCAACCAATCAGTAATTAGATTAGAACAGTCACCTACAAGTTAAAAATCAAAAGCAAAAATCTGATTGCTATGGGTAACATCACCTATGATACTTATCTCCAATAAATCCTCAGTCAGACATTTACTGTAACTTGGAACTACTTACTTTTGAGCGACCATGTTGGAAGAAGATGCATTATCCTCAGAATTATTTCTGAGCCTATTATTTTATCTGGTAAGACCTTTTATAAGTTTCATTTTTTCAGGACTTTTTTGTGTAGCGTTACACGGAGCATTCTCTTCTGCAAAACACTTTTTTTAAGTTAAAACTGAAGATCCAGTCAGGTTGCTGGATGTTCGGTCCTTGTCTCTTTGTGTCTTGGAACATGGCTCTCCTTCTGCTGGCAACATGAGAAATATATTGTGGAAATACCTCTGAATTGAGAGTAAATACTCTCTATAATAATCTCTGCATCTGATGAAGAAAGCAAACCTCTTTGACTGAATAGAACGTTTCTAATTCAGATTCTCCATGAACCACAAGCTCAGCAAAAAGAGTGTTATCTACAACCTTTATTGGTTTTTCACAATAAGAAGTTTTAATAAGACATTTATTGTACATAAAAATACATTTTATATATATATATATATATATATATATATATATATATATATCTCAAAAGTCCAGGAATGGTGCACACAGAAAACTCCAGGTACTGCCTGGGTGCATGGTTAACATAACATGTACATACATACAACCATGGCAATACACCTACAACCAAACTGTGTATCGGTTCTCTTTTGACCCACACATTGTCACCCACCACAATGGGAGATGGCCGCTTACCAGTTTTTGCAGGGTGTGGGTGCTGCTGCATTTTGGCTGCAATACTTTGTGAGCTTCTGTGAGTCTTCTTTGGTGCCCTTTAGTCCAAATGTGTGGGCACTAGGAGGGCACACTAGGGGAATCAGGCAATACCATCTTCACAGGATACCTTCCATTGTGTCTCAGTATCAGAAAATATGGTGAATAACCTGTACTGGAGTGTTTGGTATTACTATATAGCCAAACACGTGCAGACAGCTAAATTGGCCAGTCCTCTTTTTCATTCTTTAACATATGAAGTAAAGTTTAATTAAAACTTTTGCAGGTCCCATTTCCTTGTGGGTGATATGGTGGGGTTCTGGATTTATGGATCTAATAGATTTGTCTATGACTTAGACTGCAGCCTGACCAATATGGTTGGCCTAGGAGAATACATACTAAAGGATGGACTATTTCCATACAGCTTAGGTTGTTGGCTGGGTACAGTAACTGCAAACTTAGCAAAATGATCAGTTATGGCTTACACATATTTGTATCCACCATCAGTTAGTCGTAATAGCCAGCAACTGGGACTGTTGTTCTTCCCCTTTGGCCTAATGACATTGCTTGCTGCTCTGACAAAGTCTCTTCTAGCGTAAATATAACTTTTCCCCCAATAAGTCAGTTTGGTCACAAACAAATGTAATTGGGTATCTATTGTTCCAAATCAAATCTAGGCTCTGTTGGATGTTGGCATCATCAAGTTGCTTCTGTTGCTACTTGCCTCAAGCTTTTAGATTAACTGAAGTATGATTGGTAAGACTGAGAGTGGAGTTCGAGAATTCTACTATAGGCCTTGGACATGGAGGCTTTACCAACTGCACCATCAGTTCCTAAAAAAAAAAAAATGTTTAACTTTTCACCACAAAAGAATCTTACAATCTCATTCTTTCTCTGAACTGTTTGTCCTCTCAACACTTTGTGCAGCGCTTTGGCAATATGAGCAAAGTTCTTTACATATCTTCTATAGTAGCCTACAAGTGCTGAAAAAGAGCAAACTGCATCTCATTTTTTGGAGATTGTAATTGCGTTGTTGCATTTATTTTTTTAATCTTCAAGTATGGCTTGAACATTATACCAACAGTGTCCAGTTGCTGTAGTTGAGATTTGATGCTTGGTGTAAACAGTGGCACCGGGCCCACCCTTAAAGAATGTTCAGCACTTTTCTGGCTTCCCACCCCCCTGTCTGGTTTCCTATGTGCATGTGAGTGACTGCCCATGCTGACACGTGAGTGCACACATTTTCAGTGTAGCTTTAGAGAAGCAGACCCCACAGTCCAGTTCCCCTTCGGACTGAACCATGGGGTCTGCTTCTCTAAGCCCCTGGGCCCCCTTGTGACACTATGGTGTGAACACTATGATGTTGTCCAGGTAAATGAGTGTTAGCTTGAGGTTAAGACCCCCCAGACAGTGCTCCATCAGTCTCTGAAATGTTTTCAGGGCATTGGTGAGCCCAAAGGCCTTCTGGTAAATTCATACAGTCCTACCTGGCGAAAAAAAACACTCTTTTGATTATCAGGTGAATGTATAGGCATTTATCTGATATCCACTGCCTACATAAAGAAGAAAAAATGATTTAGCTTTGCCCATAGTGGCCAACAGTTCATCCGAGGCAGAAGATATGTATCTTTTAAACTACTTGCATTAAGTTTCTTATAATCCACACAAAATCTCAGGCTTCCATTCTTCTTGACCAACAGACTACTGCTTTTCTTCATAATACCATAGTCCAACATCTTTTGCAACATCTCTTCCACTTTGTATAAACTGGGTGGAATATACCAATATCATTCCATGGATAGAGGGGCATTTTGTTTACTGTTGAGGAGCTAATATTCAATAAAAGGTCATTATATAATATATCTCCTTTGGGTATTGCATATGCCTTGGCCAAAGGAATATTTCTTGTAAATTGTTTTTCAAAACGGGTTTAGATGGGTTCAGGTACGACCAAGGTCATTCTCTATATCTTGTAGTTTGCAATCCATGACCCTTTAGGCGTTGTTGAAGAACAATACTCGCACCCTATGTTACAGTCTAGCTGCTGCCTGCCATAGGATTCTAGTAATTGCATCTCAGTAAAAATCGAAGGGCTGCAAGTTGGGCAACACTGTTGGTTCATATTACTGTCACCATCTACTCTACCTTTAACTCTTCCTGCCTCCAATGGCTGCTCTGAATTGCAAGAGTATTTATTCACTCCTATTTTAACTCCTAAAGACAGCTCTGGTGCCTGTGGTCAAGCAATATTTACAATTTAAGAAAAAAAAGAGAAGGCTACCTAAGTACTCGGTTTTATAGTTTAACTACATCCAGTAAGAAGCTTCAGCATGGCTATTTTCAAAAAACGATTACTAATTTATCTGAATACTTGTATAGACTACAAGATATTTTCTACGGGCTAGCTTTTTTTTTTTTTTTTTTTTTAATGTGCTCCTTTCTTTATATATATATATATGTATATATATATATATATATATATATATATATCAGGACTATAGGAGGGGCTTTAATGACATTTTAGCTAATGTCTACTGGATCAAACCTGATTAGTTCAAGTCTATATCAGCCTGCTGTAATATAGGTAAGTTACAATCATAAATCATAAAGGAAAATGGACAAAAATGTGGCAATTCCTTGGGAAAACAAAGGCAATGGGGTAGGGGCATATATATTTATTGGGAGAAGCACACCCCAGACAATCGGTACTGTAAACATTAGGCTGACATGTTTTGGGCTAAACAATCTCATTATCTAAGCATAAAGAAGGGTTTGAGTAGTCTGAAACATTTCAACCTAATAAAAGTATAAAGCAATTCTGCACTGAAATGCTAAACACAAATACTGTGAATGGCCTGTTCTATCTGCAATCAGTGTTTCAGTTCACTCCAGTGGATATAGTCTCCATGGACAAGACTGGGGTCAGTTAACTCTTGGGTTCCCATGCAGTGGAAATACAAGTATAGAAAGCCATCAATAACCGATACAAGAGGTGAAGAGGGCCCTGCCCAAATGAGCTTACAATCTACAAGGAGAAAGGGTTGAGACACAAGGGGGCTGATTTACTAAGACACAAATTCGAATCCGAATTGGAAAAATTCCGATTGGAAAACAAACATTTTGTGACTTTTTTGTATTTTTTGCGATTTTTTTCGGCGCCTTTACGACTTTTCGGAAATTGTCGCGACTTTTTCGTTACCAATACGATTTTCGCGAAAAAACGCGAGTTTTTCGTAGCCATTACGATTCGCTCGTATCTTGTCGCGACTTTTCCGTATTGAGCGCTCGTAAGCGGCGGGCGAAACTTTCAGACTTAGCATGATTTTGGAAGCCTCCCATAGGACTCAATGGCACCCTGCAGCTCCAACCTGGGCCAAGGAAAGTCACCATACTGAAGCTTGAATGAATCCGAACGCTACGAAAAAATCGCAACATTTTGCGCAACTTTCGGAATGGCTACGAAAAAGGCGCGACTTTTCGCACAAGTTTTAACGCTACGAAAAAATTGCCAGATTTTGCGCAACATTCGGAATGGCAACGAAAAAGTCACGATAATTTTCCGAAAAAATCGCCAAATACCGATCATTACGAAAAAAACGCAACCGGACGCATTCGGCCGGTTCGTGAGTAAGTAAATGGGCCGCAAGGTGTGGGAATGGGCAAGACCAGAGTTGGGAGAGGTGTGGCACAGGGTATTGCTAAACTAGATTAGGGTAAGCTTCTCTAAATAATAATAATAATAATAATAATAATAAATGTGTTTTTAGAGATCTCTTGAAGGCAGAGAGATTGGGAGAAAGTCTCAGAACAGAAAAAGATCATTATTGTGCCTTGCCTGGTCCTTTTGAATACAGGCTCTAGATGACCCATACTATTTTATTGAAAGATATTATTTTGTAGCTTATGAAGGGTCAGGTATATGTTTAGCATTGTAGACAAATGATCCCCATTTGCAGACCTGGATTTGAGGGCAGACCACAATGGCAAAGATCTGGGGACGGCAGGCCACTCGCTGGCCACATCTCCACTGGGGACTGGGAGGGAGATTTTGAGAGCTGTTTAATCACCTGCCCACCCATTCCCCGGTGATAGTGATTGTGCTGGATCAGTGGGTTGGTGAGATGTGTGAGCGGAGTGGGAAGTGTGAGCGGCGGGGGCCCTAGGGTTGCATATTGCTGGGGTTGGACAGATACATGCAGTAAATGAAGTTCTACATTAGTGGCTCTGACAAAATGAGTCATTAGACTGTGGCTACTTTCTAGGGAGTCTGCTGTTTGGTTTCCCCTATACTGCAACATTTGAGAGCTTACTATAAATATAATACAAATTATGCTTTTTATGTATTTACTGATATATCTGAAATGGAGGCTTGTTCTGTGCCACCTTTAACAAACTAACAATGTTTACATTTTACACTATGCACAGCTAGACATATCCTAGCAGCCGAGTAACATTATGCACTATGCAGTGCCTATCACGGACAGCAGATGGCAGTGATGCATTATAGTGCAGTTTGCATTTAGTCAGACCTTCCCATACATCCGGTCAAGTTGATGTTAGTTTTGCAATGATAATATATTTTGCACCTTTATTTTGATTTTAGAAATGCAAATAAACCAATATAGACAGGCGGGGCACTTGCTAATTTTATTCAATTCTATTTTCTCTCTTTCACTGAGCAGAACTTTGCCAGTCTTCTTATGTGCTGAATATTTTATGCCAAAAAACAGATACAGGAATTTGGAACTTTAATTAAATGTTTAAAATGTGATTTCTAGATGATCTTTTGTAGAGGTTTGTTTAAAAAACTTGAGGCTATGGGGTAACAAGCAAGGCAGCCCGCTACTATTTCACACCCACAATGCAGTATGTTTCCCTTGAATTCGAGCCTTATTATCCCTGCCGCAGGCACATATCATTTTGTGTGATGCACAAATCCAGTATGGCCATTTTCTTACAAAGTGAACAAAAGAAACTGTGCGCTTTAGGCCTCATCAATGGTGGGTGCAAACGTTATAGGTTCCCTTGCACCTTTTATCACTGCACCTTCCACTTAACATTCTAATAACAGAGCAACAAGAGGCTAATTTAAGTGCTATTTATGGATATTATATATGTTCCTTACTAGTTGTACGTAGCACCTGCTCTGATGCACAAATGGAACAAACACCTGCTTTGAGGAGCTGTCACTTGTCACTTGTCACGTGCTGCACCTACACATGCAACTGACTCGAGTCTTGTGAAACTACTAATGCAGTTTGTGAAGCTGCGCATGTTGGTGACACCATTTGAACTAAGTACTAAATGCAATTTACTGACACAAACACTAATTTGCCTCTGTATTGGTAAATCACGCAGTGCAGTGCATTCTGATACAGTGATCTCCACCATGTCAAAAAAGTGCAGTTGACACTGGAAATGGCAAACTAATCCAAAGATAGTCACGCGACAGGTCTTAATTATGTGATTAAATACAACTAAATGGAACTTCATGCACATGATTTTCTAAGATCTATCATTAGTTTATATCCTGCAGGTATTAATGTTACTTGAGTATTAGGTGCTATAGTCCTACGTGGCCGGTATCTTTTACATCTGCAGATTCTGTTTCTGTAATGGGAGAAATATAAATCTTGAAAAAAAAATAAATACATTCATTTAAATCATATTTGCAATTTGGTTTAATTAAAAAAATGGATTGTTTTCAAAATAGCTACCTGTAAAAGTAGTGCTGCATAGATCTCTAGGTCTCTATTCTCTGCCCATACTAGGGGGTTCGGTGACACCCTGCCTGTATAAGCTCCTGTCCACGCCATTCTCACGTGACGAGCAGTGGCGTATGGAGTTGAGGAAGCGCAGGCCTAGATCTCTACTGCAGATGCTCAATTCATTTGGATATCTGTGTTCTGTTTGGTTCTCTTGATTCAGCCAATCGGATTGATGAAGGTGGCGTGCACAGTAGCGAGTATTGCCTGCTAGTGGTGAGCGAATCTTTCCTGGTTCGGTTTGCTGCAAAATTTGCAAAACTGTGACCAAATTTGCGAAATGGCGAAAAATTTGCAAAACGTTGAAAATTCCAACTTTTTTACTCGTCATTTTTTTGCCGCGCGCAACTATTTTTTGCCGGGCACAGCAACAAGACTTTATACAGTACTACCTTTACAGGTAGCTATTTAGAAAACAACCCATTTTTTTAATTAAAGAAAATTGCAAATATCATTTTAATATCTATTTATATAATTCCTAATAAAGGTGGAAAAGGGGAAAATGACTGTTTAAATGAATAATCTTTATCATAGGCCCATGATTTAGTGCCGAGTAAGCATGAAATGTGTTAGGCTATCCATATGGGGTTTATGTAGTTTTTACTGGACTGAAATAAACAAGATAATTTTTATAAAGTGCAAGAGCATATATTTCAATAGTGATTCCTACCTGGGCACTGCCTTTATGGAGTTTGTATGTTCTCCCTATGATTGCGTGGGTTTCCTCTGTGTATTCTGCATTCCTCCTACACTACACAAACATACAGACAGACTACCGTAGGGGTGTGAATCAACTCAAGCCTGGTCCTGAATAGATCCCACAGGGAATACTGATAAGTTCTATGTAAGGTGCATGATGGGTATCTGGGGTTTTTTTGATGGACCCTCACTTCTCACAACTGATCAGTATAATTAACCTTTTATGATGTGTAGCTCTCCTTCCTTGTAAGTTCCAGATGATTCTTCAATCAGGTTTTCCATAGATCGAGCTACGTGTTCCCGGATTAAACTGCATTTCCTCAGAAATATAATTCCCTTCCATATGTTTTGAAATCCTTTATCTCTACAGGCCGAAACCCTGGATTCAGCAGATCTGCTTTTGTTACTCCTAGTTGTACTACACAAGCCAAAGCCCAGCGTTTATCACCAAATACAGACACATGGCATAATGGATAAACTTGTGATTTCAGAAGAAACAGAACATCTACAAATGGCTCAGCGGGAACTATCCGCTTACAAGTATGGGCTTTATTTGTTTTGATTGATCGTATATTGTATGCCATCTGTTGTTCTGATCAATTAAGATGGGGATCGAGTGTCATCTATTGTCAGTCTGAGGATACGCTAACAGCTAGAGAAGGATGCTGATGGCGGTGCTGCCAGGAAAGCCAAGATTTTGACCAGATTTGTTTTCATAACCTGATAATCTGTAGGAGTGAAGAATGTGATACCCGGGATAATGTTCTGTAAGGCACATGCTAGCAATATCCAATGGCAAGTGCTGCTGCTGCTGCTGCTGCTGAAATAAACTTTAATTCTGCTTAGATTGGATAGACATGGGCTTCCCAGCAGGATTAACAGATCGCTCGGCTTCAGTGTTTCTACATGCGATATCTTGGGGACTCACAAACTGCAAATAATGTGTGTGGGTTATATATACGGATACAGTTTAGCGCCTCAGTTCAGGCTTAGTTTTCAGTCATATCTAGTGATGAGGCAATATTTTCGCCCATGTCCTGGATACCCTGTGAAATTCCGCATTTTACCATTGGCAATTTTTTTTTTTTTGCGAAAGTGGCACAAAATTTCCCCGTTAAATAAATGCAGTTGCTGCAAAAAAAGGTGCGGTTGCGGCAAAAATGATGCATGTAGAATAAAGTCATGCAGACGCAAATTTTTCCTGTTTCGTTATTTCACTAATTTTTCAGTGAAACAGGACAGATTCCCTCATATTCTGTGCATCTGAAAAGATTGAGAGAGTTCTATCACCAGGGGGTTCCCAAAGATCCTTGCAAGCACCATTGTTCTGCTTTGGTTTTAAATTATACTAATAAAAGTGTTTTCTTTTTTTAAGGTTTTCAACATGTATAAGAATTGGTTCCAGATCCCGGGCTGCATTAGGGAGGATGCCTTGTTTCTTTCCTATCAGGGGAAAAGGTACAGTTGGTTTTAATTGCTGATTTGTATTGTTATTCACATTTATTCATATGTATAATGGATTTAATTGAAAATCAAACCTAGGTGGACTTTACGTTACTGACTATGCTTTGCACATTAATTGGTGGATCTGTAATTGGGGGTGTGTCCTGGTATAATTCAATCCCACTCTGATGGGAATAAATGGTTTGTAAGAAGTGTTACCAGGCAGGCTTGAGAAAGGGCTGGTGTAAACCCGAAACGTTGCCTGTTTATTCTGACCTGCAAATAAAAAACACCTTTTCACTTTTGCAACAAGGATGTGCTGCAGTTTGATTTCAGTATGACTTTGTACATATAACTGACAGTAAAGTCGGTATCTGTGTGGGTGTTTCTAATTTCAGGACTGTTGTTTCTGCCATCTGGAACAATATAACAGAAGGAGAAATGACTTCAGATGCATTGTTTCAAGAGCCAAACGCAAAGAACAGAAGGAGCAATCGTATTTACCAAATAAGTCTTTATTGGAAAGTTGATTAGAATTAGGTTTTCTTTCATTAGGCATAGTGCATATTTTAATTTGCTATGAATGGTGATTCAACACTGCCAGTGTTTAAAGACTTATATGCCAATATTTATATGGGTATCTAGTGATTCTTCCTCAGTATGATTAAAGATTGCCCATGACTTGGGCCCTTGAGCAAGGTTTGGCATCTACCCCACTTGTACTAGCACAGTATATCAGGTTGCATGATTTCTCTATTCTGACTGCAAAATACTAAGCGAGGTGCATATAATATGTATGCTGATTGCATAGTACAGATATCGCATCTGTTATACAGAATGCACGGGCCAGGGGTTTTCTGGATAAGGGATCTTTCCGTAATTTGGATCTTTACACCAGCAACCCTGGGGCGCAAGTTCTCTGTCAGTCAGCACTAAGGGGTGCACTCTTTTGCCCATTTGTGCTACTGCACTTTTGTCCCTGGGGTAAGTGAATGACCCCTATAGTGTTCTATATTAGAAACAGATACCATGGAATTCTTTGATATGAATTAGCAGTTAGTGACAAACTGCAGGAAAAATGTTGCTGGATCTGTGTGTGAGAAATTGGAAAAAAAACACTTGTGTAGCATACAGTTTTATAACTAACATTTGGTTCAGCCTTACATTTTATAAAATGAGTTTGGCTGAATAATCCCAGCCCATCTTTATCTCTTGGAACAAAGATTGTTTCTGCAATATCTGCCACTAACAGTTCTGGCGCCGGCCTCACTATCGCTGCTTTAATTGTGTTTCTCTTTTCCTGGATAGCAATGAGCACAGGTAAATTGACTATGTATAGGAAACTGGGGATTTAAGGAGGCCTAAACCAACGGCGGAGAGATAATAGCCATTGTAAAGAGGAGCAATGTTGTGGAACCTAGCCCTAATTCTCCAGCTGAGCGTGACTGACAGTCAGTCATCTTCCCAACAAAAACATCTTTGATTGGCAGTTTAAAGATGGGCTGCATTTAATCTCAGCCAAGAAATAACAGAACTGAGAAAAGGAGCAATGAATAAATAATCAGTGTTTTTTAAAAAAAATGTCCCTTCTCCGCCCCGTGATTCATACCGAGAACAACAGGAAAATGCAGGTAAAAGATGACATACTCATTTACATTGAAAATAGTTTTTTTCATATTCCATTATTCATTCTGATAAGAATATCCCTTGAATTATACGGACTGCAGTGGCCATTTTGTATATTACGCATGCAGTGGTTCACATACAGCAGTCAGTAATGCAGAAAGTAATTGGAATAGGGTTTTCACTATTACACACTATAGCTGCTGACTAAGCACAAGGCTGTATTGTAATGCTGCACTTTGGGCCTGGCAGAGGGAATAAGGCAATTCGTTTGCATTTTTCTCGCATGCTTACTATCTGTGAGCTTCTATGTTTTACAGGAGACACAGAGAAGATTCAGAGAGGACACAGAGTCCCCCTTCTCTTCCAGAACAATGTGCAATTACAGGAAATAGGTCAATCTTCATTTTCTATAAACTCAGCAGTTATAAACCCCACCCCCATTTTCCTTTTTTTCTTTAGGAATTATATTAGGGGCTTTTCATTATAAATCTCTAAAGCACAAAATAGTGTTGTGTATGGGAAATACACTGCCCCAACATTGATAATACCCCTTCTGTAGGTACATTATTACCACCTGAAAAGTTTTGTATATGTTTTGTTTATATACAAAAACTGTAAACTTTAGGGGACCTTCATACTACCATGACTCCCTTACTTCTGAAACATTAGCTGAATGAATAGTGCTTGTGCTTAACATACTTTTTGACTATTGATCTAATCTAACTATTCTAAGAAATGTCAGATTTTTGTTATTGCTTGCACTAAAAAGGGCAACATTTGAAACTGAAGTGCATTCTACTTTTTTTGTATGAACACAATGAACAAATGATGCCTCCATTTAGAAGTCTGTAAATTGAGCCTCTCCTTATCTCACAGCCCACAGCTGTGGGAAGGCAGGGGTTTGTTTATATGTTCTGCTTAGAAAGAAAGAAAGTAGAATGTGACTTTACTTTCAGCGTCAGATTTTAGTTCTGTTTAGTGCTAGAAATAATAAAAATCATGCATATTTCCTAATTAAAAAAAAAGTCGAAAAGTATGTACAGTACAAGCCATATTCATTGAACTGATTTTGAAAAGTGGTATTTATGGTATTAAAAAAAAAAGTTGCCTTTATTACTATATAAGTAATATCCCTTAATAAAATATATGTCAGATTTATTCGGTCCAAGCCTCCTCTGGTAGCTGAAACTTTAGTTTGGCCCCCTTTGTTTATATGAAAATGACAGGTATATGAAACAGTGCTGTATCAGCCCTTTAACCACAGTTCCAGCAATGTATAGAAAAGAACATACGTGCTCACTCCCAAATCCAATATTGGAACTTTATGCTAAGCTTCCAGGAGTATCTAGAAAAGTAGCCATGCTTCTCCTGAAATCATTAACTAATTGGCCTTCACGCTAAGTCCTCAAGCCACTGCTCTAGAACCTCAGGGAGACCAGCCCCACAGTTTGTTAAACCTTGCCCTAATACATATATGTCAAACACAAGGCCCAGGGGCCAAATCTGGCCCACCTGGATGTTTTATGTGGCCCTTGGTGAGTGTGTCTGACCATCCAGCTTGATCAATTTCCATTTTCCTCACATAGTAACTAAGACTAAGGAGTATATTTATCATGCTGTGTAAAACATGGAATGAAGCATTATCAGTAATGTTGCCCAAGGCATCCAATCAGTAATCAGATTTCAACAGTAGCAAAGCATCTATTGGCTGCTATTAGCTGACTAGAACTTTTGGACTTTCTGCACGTGAAAAACAAAATGGAGCATATCATTGTCCCATAGTCTAAAGTCATGTGATTTTATGGGTTTGGATTCAGTTGGGCCAGGTGCTTGGATTTAGCAAAAACAAAATACTGTAGAAAAAGGCTCAGATTTGGCCAAATCCCTAAGAAAATCCTGAACTGGTGTAATGTGTATCGGACAAAGGATGCTTGCACACCTTGGGTTAGATTCACTAATTGGGGAAATTTTTATCTCACCTTAGTTACCATTCATGGGACAAAAAGTGCTTTCTGTGTACATACACACATAGGGGCACATTTACTAATCCACGAACGGACCGAAAGTGTCCGAACGCATTTTTTCATAATGATCGGTATTTTTGCGACTTTTCCGTCACCGTCGCGACTTTTTCGTATGTCCCGCATTTTTTTTTGTCGCCGTTATGACTTTGACTTTATCGTATATTTTCCGTGACTTTTTTGTCGCCGTCTCGAAAAAATCGGATTGGTTTTTCCACCGTTTACAATTGCTCAATACAAAAAAATTGCGACAGCGATGAAAAAGTTGCGCAAAATACGATAAAGTCTTGACGGCGACGAAAAAATCGCGCAAAATACGAAAAACTCGACGGCGGCGCAAAAGTCGCAAAGTTTTAATTTCCAATCCGATTTTTTCCCATTCGGGATTCGCATTCGTGGATTAGTACATGTGCCCCATAGTATGTTAGCATAATTATTTGTTCAAAAATACAAATTTCTAGTATGTGTGGAGTAAATCTATGTATGTGTGGAGTAAATCTATGTATGTGTGGAGTAAATCTATGTATGTGTGGAGTAAATCTATGTATGTGTGGAGCAGCTGTCCCACACTCCTCTCAAGAAAACATTTATGCAGCGTGCAGTTGAGAGTTCATCTGTGCATAATGCTGACCACAAATGAGGTCTTTATGCTTAATGTAATAAACTTTCATTTATACACAGTTCATGTAACATATAAACGTACATGAGCCGAACATAACCCATGACCCAGACCTGAACCAAGCTTGTACTGCCTCGGGTCAAAAAGCCTCTTTGCATAAAGTTCTTTGTGTTTCTCTGAGACAATGCGTAAATGTGTCATCTTTATTCACACAGACTCCAGGTTCCTCCCATTCATTTATTCCTAAGATTTGTGTTGAATCTGGAGCTGAGGGAGAGGGTCCCGAGGAGAAGGTTAATGTCTCACTCGGCTGTTGGAATAGATCAGTAACATTCAGTCACTCTGTTCTTGCACATACAATTACAACATGCTTTCCAATGAAAGAAAAAGCAATATTACGGTTTATATCATAATACAAATTTCAGGCCATATAACATGGAGCTCTTGTTTAACTACAGGAAGCTTTCAAGGCATTCTGCCTATCTATCTGATCATATTTCCATTTCCCTCGTTTTTTTTTCTTCCAGCTTTGACCAGTCAAGGCTTTTTTCTATAGGCCAAAAATCAAATCTTAACTGATGTAAAGAAATGTTCACCTTGTGTTAAATGTATCACAATGCAAGTCTATAGTAAAATGCTCTGGAGCAAACATCATCATCAAATCAGCATCATTTTGACATCTTTTCACCAGGAACAAATGCTAGGGAATCATTTTTGGCAAACTAGAGGTAGTAAAATGGCAAATGGAAAAAAATGGCAGATACATTGATTTGTTCATGGCAGAATCAGTTGATGGAATAATTTTATGGTACAGGTATCGAACCCCTTATCCGGAAACCCATTATCCAGAAAGGTCTGAATTACGGAAAGGCCATCTCCGATAGACTAAATTTTAATAAAATAATTTACATTTTTAAAAATGGTTTCCTTTTTCTCTGTAATAATAAAACTGTACCTTGTACTTGATCCCAACTAAGATATAATTACCCCTTATTGGAACCAAAACAATCCTATCAGATTTAATTACTGTTTAAATAATTTTTTTACCTTAGACTTAAGGTAGGAGATCCAAATTACGGAAAGACCCCTTATCCGGAATACCTCAGGTCCTGAACATTCTGGATAATGGGTCCCATACCTGTACTTCCAAAGCATCAGTAAGGTGAGTCCTAAAAAGCATCAATGAGTCCTAAAAATGAAAGCATTTGCGCGCCTTATTGCTCTAGCACTTGTGCCTGTATTTTAAATGACCCATCACTGCCAAACGCAGAGCTGCCAACCCCTACACCCCCCCCATTTTATTAGGAGTTACCCGATTTTGATGGCTCTCCCCCGGTCTCCCATCCCCCAATAGCATTCTCCCAATTTTAAGCAATTCCCCTAAAGACCCACAGTGAATTCTGGCACATATGCACAATAAACATTCTTTCAGGTAATAAAATACTAAGTTTGCCCAGAAGCAGCAACCAATCAGCAGAAAGCACTTACTGGTCACCTGTTTAAAAGCAAACATCTTATTGGTTTCTATGGGTTACTGCTCATGGGCAAACTTAGAGCCTTTTATTACATCCTAGAGGTGTTTAAAATAGGAGAAATAATCTACAGCAGTTCTACCTACAACCTAAATAGGGTTTTCTTATTTCAAGTATACAAATACTGCATCAATTACATGTGGTCAAATAAGACATTCAAATGACATACAAATAGTGATGAGCGAATCTGTTCTGTTTCGCTTCACCAGAAAATTCTCGAATCTTTCAAAAGACCCGCGAAACGGCGAAAATGTCGTGCGGCAAAAAAAAACTGCCGGCCGCGGCTATTATTTTCTCGGCCACGGCTATTATTTTGTCGCCCGGCTATTCTTTTATCACCTGCGGCTATTATTTAGTTGTGCGGCTATTCTTTTGACGTCCGCTACTATTCAATTTTTGGACGTGCAGCAAATTTTTCCGCAGCAAATTTTTTCCGCCAATCCGCCAATGGTGAAACACGGAAATTCGCCTCGAATCCATGCCTGGCGAAACATTTCGCCCATCACTACATACAAAGCAAAATAACTGAAAAAATCCTGAACCCAACTTTTTAAAATTTTGCTGAAAGTTTCTTATGAGTCTCAAATTCTAAACTAAACTCCCCTGCCATCGGCCCTTCATTGAGTTTGTTGTTCTTTATGTTCTATAAGACAGTTTATTCCCATGTCCATAGAATAACATGATACGACTGAGACTCTGGACATGTTTTTATGTTTTTTCGCCCAAATCAAAATCAATAATGAATCTAACAAGAAAACATTTTATTAGAACAAGTTGAAATCTCAGGGTTCCCACCACTAATGATTTTTTGCAAACAGTTCAAGGAAATTAAAGCCATTTTCAATAGGATTATTAGTGAATGCTTTGCTGTCAGCTTCGCTCCCTTTAATCTCAGATTCTTGCATTCTGCATCCATTATGAAAGGAACACTTCTTTATAAACAAAAGGAAGCTTAGCGTGACTGCATCCATCAAGACCTCAAATCAAACCACCTTAAGAGCTCTTTGGAAACAGTAGACTGTCAGTGTGTGGGGCTGTAGAGTAGGAACAGGCCTAGTCAAATATCTTGCAAGTCAATGTATGCACTCTATAAGAGGAGAGAGAAGTGTGTTTTGTGGCCAATAGATTTATTGAGAGCATGGTGGTCCTTGTAAAGCAAAGGAGATCTATCTTTTTAATGAGTCTGACAGCAATTTCCACTAGTGTACCAGCAATACAGTAGTGCTTTGTAGACATCAAGGTGACCTATAAATTTTATCCACAGAAAAGAAAACCATTGCTTAGGCTTAGTCATCCTGTCCAATCAAATCCTTCACAGATGGTACTTGCATATATGTTTTCTGAATGTTAATGGGTCGATACAGACTAGTCCAGATCTGCAATGGAAATCTAGCTTCAACAACATGTAAAGTTTGGCAGCTTAACATCTGTCTGTTGAATGTACCCCATAGGTCAAGTAGGCACTACACTTACACAGGTGCCCTTTTCTGGGAGAATGAGGAAGGATAAATGCACTTGCAAGAGGGGCTGTTAGTTTTATAGAATGAATGGAGTGGGTTTCAAGGTCAAAAAGATATTGTTGCTTGAAATTTATATGTTAAGTTAATCAGAGGATTAACAATGTGGAGGTAAAGCAAGAATAAATGGGACAGCCGTATTCCCAACTGGAATGCAATTCAATACACGTACTAAAAGAACTCTGAAGAGCAAGCTGGAACTATACCTCCTATTCTCCAGTGTGTGCTTTATGTAGCATTTAACTATGATAACAATACATTTTCTACTAACTGGAAACCATGTATAAACTGTAAATAAGATGCCATCATTTCACACAAGATATTACGGTACTGTTACTGTGCCCATCCATATACAGTGAAGGATGTTGACTAGAACACACCATTTAAAGTTGCCATAAGCCCTGGCCCCCTATGGAGAAAATATTAATCATGAACTTTCTCAAGAGAATTAGCAGGAATTTGCTAACAGCACTGACTAAAACTCAGTTTTTGCCACCACTTATATATCATATACTGTACATATTACATATCTGACTTTGTTGTGTTAATCCCCTTCAAAAATGAAAAAGGAAATCATTTTATTAAAAATGAGAAATCTTTGTTTAAAAGGAACTTTATGGGACCGACCCTCCCATAATATGGAAATTTCTTGATTACAAAGAGTGTTGGTAAATGGAACATTTTCTAATTGTGTTGTTATGGGAGTACCGCAGGGGTCAGTCCTTGACCTAAGTGGCCCTTTGCTTTTTAACTTTATTAATAAACCTTTATTAATGACCTGGAGGTGGGCATAGAGAGTACTGTTTCTATATTTGCTCACAATACTAAATTGTGCAAAAACTATTTGTTACTAATAAGTTCCATGCAGGACGCTGCCGCTTTGCAGAGCGATTTGACAAAATTGGAAAACTGGGCAGCAAACTGGAAAATGAGGTTCAATGTTGATAAGTGCAAAGTTATGCACTTTGGTAGAAGTAATATAAATGCAAGTTATACACTAAATGGTAGTGTGTTGGGGGGATCCTCAATGGAGAATTTGAGGATTTTTATAGATAACAAGTTGTCTAATTCCAGTATTATTCTGTGGCTACTACAGCAAATAAAGTGCTGTCTTGTATAAAAAGGGCATTGACTCAAGGGATGAAACATAATTTTGCCTCTTTATAGGTCCCTGGTAAGGCCTCACCTTGAGTATGCGGTGCAGTTTTGGGCTCCAGTCCTTAAGAAGGATATTAATGAGCTGGAGAGAGTGCAGAGACGTGCAACTAAACTGGTAATGGGGATGGAAGATTTAAACTATGAGGTTAGACTGTCAAGGTTGGGGTTGTTTTCTCTGGAAAAGAGGCGCTTGCGAGGGGACATGATTACTCTGTACAAGTACATTAGAGGGGGTTATAGGCAGTTGGGGGATGTTCTTTTTTCCCATAAAAACAATCAACGCACCAGAGGTCCCCCTTTAGATTAGAGGAAAGGAGCTTCCATTTGAAGCAGCGTAGGTGGTTTTTCACGATGAGGGCAGTGAGGTTGGGGAATGCCCTTCCTAGTGATGTGGTAATGGCAGACTCTGTTAATGCCTATAAGAGGGGCCTGGATGAGTTCTTGGACAAGCATAGTATCCAAGGCTATTGTGATACTAAAATCTACAACTATTATTGATGTTGGTATATATATTTTGTCTTTGTTAGTGTATAGAAAGGTCAGTATGGGTCTATATGTGTGTGTCAGGTTCACTTGGAAGGGTTGAACTTAATGGACTTTGGTCTTTTTTCAACCCAACTTAACTATGTTACTATGTAACTATGGGTTCCAGAATAAGGCATCCCATACCAGTATCTTAAAATGTCCATGCTGCTAATAATAGAGTAAAATCTGGTAATAAGTACCACTATTATATTTGTTACATTGTTATGGTACCTCTGCTGCTCAGATTAGTTGAGTTTCCACAGTGTACATTTTCTATGTTTTCCTGTAGCTCTTACCCATGCTTCTTATATACCAGTTTAACAGTTTAAAAAGATAGCAATATGGAGATTAAAGTGACAATGTAGGCATGGGGGCAATTTAGCTTTTTATAAATTTATATTTATATA